>NC_134359.1:27978939-28691439 GCF_048569485.1 Anomaloglossus baeobatrachus
GCTCGAAGCTCGGGCCGAGCCTCCAAGATACTCGTGTACTCGGCCCGAGCACCGAGCCCAATGTTATCCTATGGGAGACCCGAGTATTTTTGTGAAATGACCCCCCGGCAGCATGTAGAAACCCTAAAAATGTCACAAAAGTCTCAGAAGAGTGCTCAAATGACATGGCAACAGCATGGGGAAGACCCCTTGAAGCATTTATCACTCAAAAGTCACAGCTGTGAACAATTTTGTCCGCGTTTTACGCCATTTTTACGGACTCACCAGAAAACCTTCCAAAATGACACCAAAATGAATTTTCATGGCGGAAATGTTAAGGGCACATACCCAATAGTGAGATAGAGCTAATGTATGTTACTTTTTGAGATTAATACATGAAAGATTTTACGTGAAAACCTTGTGTGGCACTCCGATGTCCAAAACGCACGTTTTGTGCTTTTTACTAACGATGTCGGTCATTTTTTTTTTCATTCTATCTCCCGTCAGTCGGTCTCGCTCTGTCTTGTCTGTCCCCCTCTCACAGTCTGTCGGTCAGTTCCCCCCCCTCTCTCTTACTTACCGTTCCCCGATCACCGGCGCGGCGCTGCACGGCTGTTCAAACTCCGGTGGCTTTTCCTCTTTTGAAAAAGCCGGCCGCTCATTAATCAATCTCGTATTCCCTGCTTTCCTGCTTTTCGGCGCCTATGATTGGTTGCAGTGAGACACGCTCCCACACTGAGTGACAGGTGTCTCACTGCACCCAATCACAGCAGCCGGTGTGTGTGTGTATACTGTGCAGTGAAATAAATAATTAAATAATTAAAAAAAACGGCGTGCGGTCCCCCCAATTTTAATACCAGCCAGATAAAGCCATACGGCTGAAGGCTGGTATTCTCAGGATGGGGAGCCCCACGTTATGGGGAGCCCCCCACCCTAACAATATCAGTCAGCAGCCACCCAGAATTGCCGCATACATTAGATGCGACAGTTCTGGGGCTGTACCCGGCTCTTCCCGATTTACCCTAGTGCGTTGGCAAATCGGGGTAATAAGGAGTTAATGGCAGCCCATAGCTGCCACTAAATCCTAGATTAATCATGTCAGGCGTCTCCCCGAGATACCTTCCATGATTAATCTGTAAATTACAGTTAAAAAACACACACACCCGAAAAAATCATTTATTAGAAATAAAAAACACTAACAAAGTCCCTCATTACCAATTTATTAACCCCGACAAACCCTCCATGTCCGGCGTACTCCACAGTCCTCCAGCGTCGCGTCCAGCTCTGCTGCATGGAAGTGACAGGAGCTGCAGAATACACCGCTGCTCCGGTCACCTCCACGCAGCTAATGAGGTGAGTATAGCGATCAGCTGAGCTGTCACTGAGGTTACCTGGATCCAGCGGTGGATGCAGCGGTGGCCGCGGGTAACCTCAGTGACAGCTCAGCTGATCGCGCTACTCACCGCCGCTCCGGTCAGCTCCATGCAGCAACTGAGGTGAGTATAGCGATCAGCTGCTGTCACTGAGGTTACCCGCGGCCACCGCTGGATCCAGCGGTGGCCGGGAGTTACCTGACTGACAGCAGCTGATCGCGCTATTCCCTTCATTAGCTGCGTGGAGGTGACCGGAGCGGCGGTGTCTTCTGCAGCTCCTGTCACTTCCATGCAGCAGAGCTGGACGCGACGCCGGAGTCCGTGGATTACGCCGGACATGGAGGGTTTGTCGGGGTTAATAAATTGGTGATGAGGGACTTTGTTAGTGTTTTTTATTTCTAATAAAGGATTTTTCGGGTGTGTGTGTTTTTTAACTGTAATTTACAGATTAATCATGGAAGGAATCTCGGGGAGACGCCTGACATGATTAATCTAGGATTTAGTGGCAGCTATGGGCTGCTGCCATTAACTCCTTATTACCCCGATTTGCCAACGCACTAGGGTAAATCGGGAAGAGCCGGGTACAGCCCCAGAACTGTCGCATATAATGTATGCGGCAATTCTGGGCAGCTGCTGACTGATATTGTTAGGGTGGGGGGCTCCCCATAACGTGGAGCTCCCCATCCTGAGAATACCAGCCTTCAGCTGTATGGCTTTATCTGGCTGGTATTAAAATTGGGGGGACCGCACGCCGTTTTTTTTAATTATTTATTTATTTATTTTACTGCACAGTATAGACCCGCCCACCGGCTGCTGTGATTGGGTGCAGTGTGACACCTGTCACTCAGCGTGGGGGCGTGTCTCACTGCAACCAATCATAGGCGCCTGTGGGCGTGGAAAGCAGGGAATATGAGATGGCTGTGTGCAGAGCACAGCGCGCCCGCCGGTATAAAGGCTCGGTCACGCTGTGCGGGCCGGCCAATCACTGCAATTCCACAACTAACAGGGCTGTGGCATTGCAGTGGTCTGCCAGCCAATCCCTGCATGAGGGCTGGCTCTCAAAAGAGCGCCAACATGCAGGGATGAAGACCACGAGTAAAGCACGAGTATTGCAAAATTACTCGGTACCCCGCCGAGTAGCCCGAGTACAGTGATACTCGTGCGAGTACCGAGTAGTAACAAGCATACTCGCTCATCACTAATAATTAATGATCAATTAGGATGATGAAAATGTCATATTCTGACTTTAAATCATTAACCCTTTTTCCCATCAATATAGCCAAATAATGCCTTGCTTTCTTGGATTTTGTTTTTTTTTGCAGAACAAGTTATAGTTTCGATTGAGACTATTAATTTCACCTTATCCTATATAAATAAAAAAAATGGGGTGAAAAAAAAATAAAATTCCACTGTTTTTTTTTGCTCTGCATTCATTGTGCAATAAACGTTTTTTTGTGAACATAATTTGGGTACAGTTATAAGAATATCTAACTTTTATCGCTTGATTTTGTATTTTAGTAGTGTAAAAAAAAATATCAGAATTTTGGAGAACTAAAAAAATTCTTACTGTTGAAATTTGATGAGGCCCCTAACATTTTTATTTCAGTAGAGCTGTTTGAGATCTTGTTTTTTTGCGTACCAGCTGTAGTTTTCACTAATATTATTTTGGAGTACATACAGTTCAGTGTCTTGCAAAAGTATTCACCCCCATGGCTTTTTACCTATTGTTTTCAAAATTACAACCTGTGTTTAAATATTTTTGCAATCCGATTTATGTGATCCATCAGCAGTAATTAGTCTAAGTTGGGGGAGTGAAAACATAGGCAAAAATTAAAGTTATCGGATAAAATAAATAAAAATTGTCATGTGCATATGTACTCACCTCTGTTGCTATGAGTGCCCTAAAAATTTCTGGTGCAAGCAATTACCTTCATAAGTCACATGCTTAGTTACAGGAAGTTCACGTCTACATACTCGTGGACTCAAGTCGCGCCCATCTGATCTTCCAATTGCTGTTTACGAGTACCGATTGTTTTGAGTGTGTCGCATTCACAGGTTAAATCTTGTTTTGAAGTGGCTTTATTTTCTTTTGATGCTGAAAGGGTTAAGGAGTTTTTCCCTGCTGGCTGAGAATACTCTTAGCCTTAATACAGTGGCAGCATTTTGTCATTAATCTCTTCTTCTATACAGTCAGGGCCAGAAATATTTGGACAGTGACACAAGTTTTGTTATTTTAGCTGTTTACAAAAACATGTTCAGAAATACAATTATATATATAATATGGGCTGAAAGTGCACACTCCCAGCTGCAATATGAGAGTTTTCACATCCAAATCGGAGAAAGGGTTTAGGAATCATAGCTCTGTAATGCATAGCCTCCTCTTTTTCAAGGGACCAGAAGTAATTGGACAAGGGACTCTAAGGGCTGCAATTAACTCTGAAGGCGTCTCCCTTAATCAATAAATCAATGAAGTAGTTAAAAGGTCTGGGGTTGATTACAGGTGTGTGGTTTTGCATTTGGAAGCTGTTGCTGTGACCAGACAACATGCGGTCTAAGGAACTCTCAATTGAGGTGAAGCAGAACATCCTGAGGCTGAAAAAAAAGAAAAAATCCATCAGAGAGATAGCAGACATGCTTGGAGTAGCAAAATCAACAGTCGGGTACATTCTGAGAAAAAAGGAATTGACTGGTGAGCTTGGGAACTCAAAAAGGCCTGGGCGTCCACGTATGACAACAGTCGTGGATGATCGCCGCATACTTTCTTTGGTGAAGAAGAACCCGTTCACAACATCAACTGAAGTCCAGAACACTCTCAGTGAAGTAGGTGTATCTGTCTCTAAGTCAACAGTAAAGAGAAGACTCCATGAAAGTAAATACAAAGGGTTCACATCTAGATGCAAACCATTCATCAATTCCAAAAATAGACAGGCCAGAGTTACATTTGCTGAAAAACACCTCATGAAGCCAGCTCAGTTCTGGAAAAGTATTCTATGGACAGATGAGACAAAGATCAACCTGTACCAGAATGATGGGAAGAAAAAAGTTTGGAGAAGAAAGGGAACGGCACATGATCCAAGGCACACCACATCCTCTGTAAAACATGGTGGAGGCAACGTGATGGCATGGGCATGCATGGCTTTCAATGGCACTGGGTCACTTGTGTTTATTGATGACATAACAGCAGACAAGAGTAGCCGGATGAATTCTGAAGTGTACCGGGATATACTTTCAGCCCAGATTCAGCCAAATGCCGCAAAGTTGATCGGACGGCGCTTCATAGTACAGATGGACAATGACCCCAAGCATACAGCCAAAGCTACCCAGGAGTTCATGAGTGCAAAAAAATGGAACATTCTGCAATGGCCAAGTCAATCACCAGATCTTAACCCAATTGAGCATGCATTTCACTTGCTCAAATCCAGACTTAAGACGGAAAGACCCACAAGCAAGACCTGAAGGCTGCGGCTGTAAAGGCCTGGCAAAGCATTAAGAAGGAGGAAACCCAGCATTTGGTGATGTCCATGGGTTCCAGACTTAAGGCAGTGATTGCCTCCAAAGGATTCGCAACAAAATATTGAAAATAAAAATATTTTGTTTGGGTTTGGTTTATTTGTCCAATTACTTTTGACCTCCTAAAATGTGGAGTGTTTGTAAAGAAATGTGTACAATTCCTACAATTTCTATCAGATATTTTTGTTCAAACCTTCAAATTAAACGTTACAATCTGCACTTGAATTCTGTTGTAGAGGTTTCATTTCAAATCCAATGTGGTGGCATGCAGAGCCCAACTCGCCAAAATTGTGTCACTGTCCAAATATTTCTGGACCTAACTGTATATACAAACCTTTCCTGAAAGGCCACAGAGGTTGCAACACCATTAAGCAAGAGGAACTACTAACCAAACAACACCATGAAGACCAAGGAGATCACCAAACAACTCCATGAAGACCAATGAGATCTCCAAACAACACCGGGAAGACCAAGGAGATCTCCAAACAACACCATGAAGACCAGGGAGATCTCCAAACAACACCATGAAGACCAAAGAGATCTGCAAATAATACCTTGAAGACCAAGAAGATCTCCAAATAACACCATGAAGACCAAGGAGATGCCCAAGCAACACCATGAAGACCACGGAGATCTCCATGTAACACCATGAAGACCAAGGAGATCTTCGAACGCCATCATGATGACCAAGGAGATCTTCAAACAACACTATGAAGACCAAGGAGATCTCCAAACAACGCCATGAAACCAAGAAGATCTCCAAGCAACACCATGAAGGCCAAGGAGATCTCCAAACAAAGTCACAAACAAAGTGATAAGAAGTACAAGTCAGGGTTGGGTTCTAAAAAATTATCCTAAATCGCTGATGATCCCCCGGAGCACCATCAAATCTAATATCATCGTGGTCTATTTTGAAGCTCTGCCTGTAGCTGAGCTTTATAGGAGTGCTAAGATGGTGCCAATGGGGGCCTTTAGCAGCAATACTGTTTCCTGTAGCTCCCTCCTCTCCCCACTAATCATATGATTGGATTTCAGAGTGAAAATCAGGATAGGTGTATAGTAGAAAGTTGTACTCTAACCCAATGTTAATGGCTAAAAAGTAACTGGGGGTTAATTACAGGGATATTCCTATCTCATAAATTGATGGTATATAGCTCGGATATCATACTCTATGCGACCTCATTGATTCAGCACTGTGGCCCCCCTCAAAAATTATTTCACTGGTTTTATAGCCAGCCGGTCAAATGTTGCCCTTGGAGTGCTGAGTCCTGTGGTGACGGTCTCTAGCCAATTCCCAGGTAATTCAAAAGCACAAGCTCAGTCCTCAGGACTTTTCTCCTCCACGTCCTACTTCATTCTGCACTCCGTTCTAACGTGTCCACCCACTAACTAACCCCACCTCCAGATTGGCTCCGGGACTGTGCTCTCCCTAAGGGTGGCTTTAAAGGCTGCGATATCCGGCCCGATATCGATAGCATGACACCCGCCCCCATCATTTGTGCGCGACGGGCATATGGCTGCGTGTCGCGCACAAAATCGCGCACCCCCGCCACACATACTTACCTGTCCTTCGACGTCGCTGTGACCGGCGAACCGCCTCCTTTCTAAGGGGGCGGTCCGTTTGGCATCACAGTGACGTCACTAAGCGGCCGCCCAATGTAAGCGGAGGGGCGGAGATGAGCGGGACGTAACATCCCGCCCATCTCCTTCCTTCCGCATTGTGGCCGGAGGCAGGTAAGGAGATGATCCTCGTTCCTGCGGCGTCACACGGAGTGATGTGTGCTGCCGCAGGGACGAGGATCAACTTCGCCCCTGCGACAGCAGCGATAATTGGGAGTGGACCCCCATGTCAACGAGGAGCGATTTTGGACGTTTTTGCAACAATCCAAAATCGCTCCTAGGAGTCACACGCTACGACATCACTACAGCGGCCGGATGTGCGTCACAAAATCCGTGACCCCAACGAGATCGCTGTAGCGAAATCATAGCGTATAAAGCCCGCTTAAGGAGCAATCACACCCTAACCATGGTCTGAAGTGGTGTAGCAATACTAAGAGAGTGTGTGTGTGTGTGTGTTATGGTCTGTGTGCTCCTTCTTACCAGGGATGGGTTATCACACCTCTGGCTGAGGTGCAGTACCTCTGTGGTGACTGGACCCTCAGGGGCACCACACCTGTACAGTCATTGGGCTGCCTACAGAGGGAAGGGGCCTAAGAGCTGGATTTACCCTCCTGATCCTCCATTCTGTAGATCGGCAGGGGTTCCAGGGATCATATGGTGATGGCACATCCCAGCTATTCCTCTTTTGAAGTGCACATTGCATGTATAAGGAGGTGAGACGCTCGATTACATACTTAGCATGCAAGCAAATGAAGCTTAGCGTTTACATATTCTGCTCGGCTGTGCGCACCTGTCAGGGCAATGCGAGACCGAATTTTTATTGTTATAGATGTTACTTTGAACGTGTTTGAGAGATCACTCGTTTTTAATGAGAAAGGAAGGAATTATCCATATTGTGATAGGGAGTCCAAGATTTACTAGGACAAGAGGAAATATGTCATGAGACTAGAAAAAAGAAACAGTCAAAATGATCTGTAATTGTGCACTGGGGGCCGAGAGTACACGTGAGGAAGACTACAAAATGTAAGGTTTTTTTCTGTTTATTATTTTTTTTTTACATTTAGCTATTTATTTAGTTCCTTGTTTATACACTTATTTACACAATTGTATTAATCACTTTCACCTTAAAGTGATCTGCGCTGCTTCAAAAGCACCTGAGTACCGGTCCTGGGCATGAAGTTCTCAGGGAACTCCGGCTAATGATCGGATTACAATAACTCAAGAAATAAAAAAAAAAGGAAAAATAAGAATCAAGCAAGTACGCTATACTTACAGCGTGGCTTTCTCTCTTCTTCCAGGGCCGCTCATTATTGCTCATACATATTCACTGCTTTCCCTGCCCACCGGCAGTTCTGGAGTCTGTGACTGGTTGCAGTTAGACACACCCCCAGCCTGGGTGACAGGATCTGACTGCTCGCGATCATAAACACTGTGTGCATGTCACTATCGTGGTATAAAAATAAATAAATAAATTGGAGAAGGGTCCCCCCATATTGTGATACCCAGCACAGATTAAATAGCAGGCGTGCGGTTCATCTCAATTTTTATACCCAGTCATGATAAAGCCTGACAGCTGGGGACCACTATTCACAGGTTGGGGAGACCCATACTTATTGCCCCCAGCTTAAAAATAGTAGCCTGCAGCCACCCAGGATTGCTGCATCCATTAGATGTGAATATCCCGGTAATTTACCCAGCTTTTCCCAATTGCCTTGGTGCAGTGGCAATGAGGGTAATAAGAGGTTAATGGCAGCTCACAGCTGCCACTAAGCCCTAGATTAGTAGTGGGAGACGTCTATGACATCCTCCATTACTAATCTGGAAGTGAAAGTAAATCAGAAAAACAGAAACACATCAAAAATCTTTTATTTGAAATAAAACACAAAATAACACCCTCTTTCACCAATTTATTAACCCCCAAAAAACCCATTTCCGACATGATCCACACGAGGTCCCTTGACAATTCGATCTCTGCTACATCTGAAGTGACAGCAGGCGTCCATAAATCATGGCTGCCTGCTGTGAGCTTCAGGCAGAGACTGAGCCCCAGAAGGAGCAGTGAAGTCACTTTAGTTATTTGCAGTCACAGCTGGAGGTTCCTACGGCCCTCCACCTGTGATCACAGGTAACCTGACCTCCACTTGAATGTCATCAGAGAGCTGTCTGATTTTTTTTCTTGGGAATCATAGACTTGGATGGCTGAGTGCGATCCAAAAAGGGAACTACTTCAATCGATTACCTTGGTCCGAGTGCAATTTGATGTTTTGTCGGATAACAATCTGATCAAAAATATGTTTGTCTGCACGAGCACTTAGAGCAGGGATGTAAAACTCAGGTACGTGGGCCAAATTTAATCACTTGGACAAAGTCGCGGGCAATCTAGCAATCTAGAAGCACTGCAGCACTGCCTCAGTGAAGCGGCAACAGGTTCCGCTGAAACATATCTGTTTAGGTGACAAACAGCACACTGCAGCAGTTATTGAAAGCTATAAGAGACCAGACACATCTACAGCTCTCGCAACTGAACTTACAACCAGGCATGGTCGTGTTTGATAATTGCCATAACCTGGTGGCGACTGAAGCTTGGCAAGTTTGCAAACAAACCATGCCCATGAGTTCAACTTAGTGGTTCAGCGGTTTCTGAAAACCTACTCAGATTTGCCTAAGCTACTTGTGAAGGTACGCCATGTGTGTGCCCATGTCAGCAAGTCAGTTACAGCTGCCATCGGTCTAGCACTGCTGCAGTAGCGCTTGCAAATGCCAGCACCCCAACTAGTGTGCAATGTTTCCACAAGCTGGAACTTCACATTAAAATGTTGACAAATCTTTGGGAGCAGCAGAGGGAATTAGTTTAGTTTAATACCACCTACATGCCGGTCAGTATTCCAATCAGCCTTCGCACATAAGAACTGATGACTGGCATAGATATCTGACAGGTTCTACAAAACTTTGAGGAATCAATTAAGATGATGAACGGTGATGATTCCATAATCAGCATAACCATCCCACTTCTTTGTTCACTCAAATGCTCGCAGATCACAATTGAAGAGTAGGTTTTGCATGTAGATTAGGTGAAAATGGAGGAAGAAAGTACTCAGGATGATATAACTGAACCCACATCATTTCATCTTCTCAGTGCTGATCGATAATGAGGAGGAGAAGGTAGAGGAGGAGCAGGAGATGGTTACATCGGCTACAAAAGGTACCACCAACACCAGCTTCATCTTGTCTGTTCAGCGTGGATGGGCTGAAGATGACGAGTAGGAGAGGGAGGAGGTGGAGCAGAAGGAGGAGAAGGAGAGGGAGGAGGAGATGAAGAGTTGTCTTTCTGGTGGGAACAGCATAGTCTTATCTGTTGGGAGACTGGCACACATGTCTGACTTTACAGTATGTCCCGTTGCCTTTCCCGTGATGCTTGCATTATATGCATTTTGGGCAACATTGATTATTGGTTGTTTACCCTTCTTGTTCCACGCTACATGGAGAATTTTCCATCTCTCCTTCCTGCAATGGAGAAGGCAAGTAAAATGGTGCAATACCAGAAGGCCCTAGTCAAATAATTAGTGCAAAAATTCCCATCTGACAATGCTGGTGGCAGAGGTCATAGTTCCTTTAGCAACGAAGGAAGACAGATGAGGGAGATACTCACCGGGTCCAACAGAGGCATGGTAACTCTATTAAAGGTCTGGGACAGTTTCATTAGACCCTCCCAGCACCCAGACCCTGATGTGCAGGGTCATCAGACAAGGAGGGGTACGTTTTTGAAGATAGTGAAGGAGTATCTAGCCAACCATATCAGCATCCACCATAATTCCTCTGGGCCATACAACTATTGGGCATCCAGGCTGGACATGTCACATGAACTTTCCTTTTATATTTTGGAGGTGCTGACCTGCCCTGCCACTAGCGTTTTGTCAGAGCAGCAGGGGCATAATAACTGATGGGTGCATCCACCTGTTAACTGAAAATTTAGACAGGCTGACTCTTATCAAAATAAACAAGGCCTAGATTGCCCAAGTCTTTTCAATCCCTCAGGATGAAAGTAGCCAAACCTAAAGCAAATTAAAATGTTCCTTGATTTTATGGTGTATTTCGATGTATCCCTTCCCACCCGAAAAAAGGTATACGATTTCTAGTTTCTTTTTTTTTGTCCTCCTTCTCCTCCACCATATGGTCACCATGCAGCACTCACTCAGAATTTTTAAAGGGTAAACAGGGAACCCTAAGTCAAAATCTTTAGAGGATCATCAAGCAGCCCTTGCTCAAAATTTTTAAAGGGTTATTAGGCCATCCCTGCTCCAATTTTTTAGAGGGTAATCAGGAGGCCCTTGCTCCAAATTGTTAGAGGGTCATTACATGGCCCTTGTTTAACCCCTTAACGACCCATGACGTACTAGATACGTCATGGATCGTGTTCCGGTAAGCCCCGCCCCCTGCCGCCGGCGGGCGGCGGCGATCGGCGCACATATCAGCTGTTATCAACAGCTGATATGTGTGCCTGCTAGCCGCGGGTGGAATCGCTTCCACCCGCGGCCATTAACCCCTTACATTTCGCTGCCAAAGTCTTGGCAGCGATATGTATATGGGTGCCGCCATGACAGTGACTTACCCCGCCCCCGCCGGAAGTCACGTGACATGATCACGTGACTTTCGGCGGTTGCCATGGTAGCACAGGGTCATGTGATGACGCCTGTGGCTAACATGAGTCACTTCCTCTCAATGCCGGAATATAGCCGGCATTGAAAGTGAAGCAGCAAATCTGCACTTCTCAGCTCTGTAGCTGAGATCTGCAGATTGTGCAAAGCGATCGGATTGCTGATCGCAATAGCCCCCTAGGGGGACTAGTAAAATAAAAAAAAAAAAAGTAAAAAAAAAAGTTTTAAAAAATTAAAAAAAAATAAAAAAACCTAAAAGTTCAAATCACCCCCCTTTCACCCCATTGAAAATTAAAGGGTTAAAAAAATAAAAAATACACACATATTTGGCATCGCCGAGTTCAGAAATGCCCGATCTATCAAAATATAAAATCAATGAATCTGATCAGTAAACGGCGTAGCGGCAAAAAAATTCCAAACGCCAAAATTACGTTTTTTGGTCGCCGCAAATTTTGCGCAAAATGCAATAACAGGCGATCAAAACGTAGCATCTGCGCAAAAATGGTACCGTTAAGAACGTCAGGTCAAGACGCAAAAAATAAGCCATCAATGAGCCTCAGATCCTGAAAAATGAGAACGCTACGGGTTTTGGAAAATGGCGCAAAACGTGCGCCACGTTTTTCGGACAAGCTTGTGAATTTTTTTTAACCCCTTAGATACAAGTAAACCTATACATGTTTGGTGTCTATAAACTCGCACCGACCTGAGGCATCATACCCACACATCAGTTTTACCATATAGTGAACACGGTGAATAAAATATCCCAAAAACTATTGTACAATCCCACTTTTTTTGCAATTTTTCCGCACTTGGAATTTTTTTGCCATTTTCCAGTACACTATATGGTAAAACTTATGGTTTCATTTAAAAGTACAACTCGTTCCGCAAAAAACAAGCCCTCATATGGCAAGATTGATGGAAAAATAAAAAAGTTACGCCTCTCGGAAGAAGGGGAGCAAAAAATAAAAACGCAAAAACGGAAAGTGCCCGGGGGCTGAAGGGGTTAAAATCTTTAGAGGGTAAATATGTGGCCCTCAGTCAAAATCTTTAGAGTGTCCTCAGGAGGCCCTTTTCCAAATTTTTAGAATGTCATTGTTCTAGCCTCACTCTTAATTATTCCAGGGTGTTTATGATGCCCTCTTTCATAATTTTTCAGGATGCATATAAGGCCTACCTCTACAATTCCCTTACATACTGTATATCGTATACCCTTCATGTTTGAATGCTTTTCAGTCCTTTCAATAAGTGCATACGGTTTACCAGACTAAAAGTCCCACTACTTAAAAATAGCAAAAAAATGTTTCCTGAGGACCACTTCTATGTGTCTTCTAGGGTGTATTGCAGTCCCTTCATCTAATTTCTGGCAGCCCTTGTACTTAGTGCTTAGGCTTTGTGAATCTAGGCATCCCATTACCTAACTATTTTAAAAGAATATGTATGATGCTCTCCTTTATGTTTAATATAGAGTGTATCAGAGTCCCTCCTCCTTCTAATTTCTGGAAGTTCTTGCATTGTCCGTATAGGTTTTGTGAGTTGCAGAGCCCCTGCTTCATAAATTAAACAGGAGGTGTCTGACCGTGTTACCCACATCATATGCCTAGATAAGGTAGCAAAATGTTAAAATTCCATATACCAGTGACTACAGGGGGGTGTAGTTTTATTTTACCCTCTACTATGTCATCTCCTGTAGTCATAGGCGATGAGGAAGCACAGTAAGCACAGTAAGACATGGCTCGGCTATTAAGGGGTGGAGGAGGGTTTTTTATTTTGTTTTACTTTTTAATTCTTCTTTATATACAAGTTATTAATGTTTCCTTATATTTTTTCCTGTAAATCCATTTTATCTTGGCAGTCTGTAAAAGTGGAATAATACTCTGACAACATTGTTCCCAGCAGTGACTTTGGAGTCATCCATCCAGGTGTCTACCCCAAGCTGTTGCCTCTCCATTTGAGTGCTGTTTCCAGAAATTTCAGCTATTTTACTGCCTATCCCATAGTCCTCCTGGGAGTGTCTTCTGGAAAAATCCTCGTTACTTGGATCACGAATTGCGCCCGTCCGAACATCCGACCTCCTTGATTCGATTATCGCGTACTCAAGCATTTTAGTGCTCGCTCATCACTATTGATCAGTATAACCTATGGGTTTAATTCTACTGAATGCAAAGAGTCAATTATCTTTTTTATTCCAAATATTCCAGATCCTGCAATTATTACATTCTTTCTTATTGGACCATTCTAGGGGAACAGAATAGCCTTCCCTAACTTTTTTGAAAGAAAAGGGCTTTCTAAAGAGCTTAATGATACCAGAATGGTCTATCAATTATCATTGTAAATTCTTTCATGACATTTCTTCCTCCTGAATCTTCCCCCATCACCTGTAAGTGATATTATTCATAAATGGAAGGAACCACAGCAACTCAGCCAGCAAGTGGAGACCCCACAATATTATAGAATGGGGGTCTGAGTGCTGAGGAGCAGAGGGAAGAAAAGTCACCACTGCTCTGTTGAGCCCATAACTGAAGAGTCCAGACCTCCTCCAATAAAACTAACCTTTTTTTGCTCGAGCAGCTGCATGCAGTCCTACATCACCAAGCACAATGCCAAGCATTGGATGGTATTCCGTCTTTTTGTATTGTTGAGGTGCCGAAAAAACAAAATTCTACCTTATTGATTTTTCTTTTGTAGTTACACCATTTACTGATCAAATTAATATATTTTATATTTTGATAGATCAAACTTTTACGGATGTAGAAATAACAAAATGTGTATTTTTTTTATCTTTTTTTTTATTTATTTTTAATGGGGGAAAAAGGGGATGATTTGAACTTTTAGACTTTTTTTCTTTTTTATTTTTTTTCACTTCTTGCTGTTTTTGTTAGTTGGGACTTGAACCTTTGATCATCCTATTGCTTAGTGCATCAGCACTGCTATGTATAGTGCAAATCACATCAGCATGAACATGAATAGCATGCCACGGGTTGGTTTTAAGAGGAGTAACCATAGTGTAATGTCCAGGCCAACATCCTCGCATGCTCTACTCCCCTCCCCCGGCGAGGACACCATCGTTCTCACCTGTCTGGGCGTCCTGCTGCAGGGGTCCCGTCTTTGTCTCATGCTGCTGCCTCCTGAAGCATCTATGCACCTTGCAGAGCTCCAGTCTCTGCCAGTAGGGCGTTCCTGCAGCCACGCCCCTTTTCTTAAAGGACCAGCACCCTTTTACCCCGAAGTGCTTCCCATGTCAGCTGGGAACCTGTAGGTATTAAAAAAAAAAGTATAAAAAATTCTAAAGCCAGCTTACCGGTACTCCCCAATTTATGGAATCTCATATACAGTCTGGATATAGAGTCCACAAGGAAATAGGGCAGGAGCCAGCCTCGAAAATCAAATGTAGAAATGGTTGTCCAAAGACTCCAGCGGACAAATTCCAGGACTCAGTAGATATTCTTAATTTTTTTTTCTTTTTGCAAAGCAATTTTAGTTGAATAGTTCCATTAAAAATACATCCACACGTGGGGCAAGATAAATATCGGATAGGGGTAGTGGTCTCTCGGACTATGCGTTTCGGCGTATGTGCTCCTTCTACATGGTCTCTAAACAAAAGACTCCTTGACAAACATTTAAAAAGGAAATGAGGGGGTGGGGTAAAAACAAACATGAGACACCCAAATTAACCCTATGTTTACATATCCCTCCGAAGTATAAATTGAACATTTACTTGATATATAAATATATAGGATAATAATAGTTATGATACAAAAGAATTCTACATGTAATCAAATTGCACATATCGGAAACAAGTATAATAAAATAAAAATCGCAAGAAAATATGCAAACATTACCCATAAACATCAATAAGTATTACATGAGAATGGATGCAGAAATTCATTTTAATAAGCATAGAGAATGTTTCTGGGGAACCCTATATATAATCAGCATATACTTTCGCAAAAAAAAAACCAAACAACAAACCGCATAAAAAAAACACAAAAAAAAAACGCATCAAAAAATGTATAAAAAGAAAAAGCATCAAAAACGCATCAATAATAAATAAATAGTTATCTGTATTGCAGAATGCCGCTTCCACTACCTGCTGCGAGCCTGCACATTGGCTGCCTACTATGATACCCGTTGCCACGAAGTATCGTCACCAGCTGCTGCCATCCATCCATCCCAGATGGATCCGCTACTCCAGCTGCTGTAATCCATCCACCCACCAATCCATCCATCCCAGACGGCACCTCTATACCAGTCTTCCCGAATGGCACCCAGATTCTACTTGCAGTGTAACACCTCCACCATCAGGTTCGGGTGTGTAGTCAAGCCCCTCTGGGTTTACTGTGTGTTGTGTGTGGCCCAATGAGTCCATTAAATCTCTGATTGCCCAGTGAGCCTAACATATAGTAAAAGGAATGGGGGTCTTCAGCAGCCTCTTCATTGTGATGGCATCCCATTGGCGCCATGTGATCATATTCTTGGGAGCGGCAATGAACACATGAAGGACACGTGCCATTGCCGACACGCATTAAACACCGCTGTCAGAGATTGACTGCAGCATTTAACAAGTTAACAGCCGCAGGCAGAGCTTTGCTCCATCCACAACTGTTAGAGGCAGATGATGGCTGAATACTACTGCCATCATCTGCTGCCAAAGATGCAGGCTCAATGTGCGAGCCTGCATCAAACTGATGGCGATAGCCTAATGTATAACTAACATCTAGCTTTTGTGACCTGTGTCCCTACAATATTGTAACTGTGTTTCATTATTTATTAATGTCAATTAACAGACTGTTCTTTAATTGCCATATACATTATTAAGAAACATGTATCATTAGTCTCTTTGTGCATTACTGTTTATTTGCCATTCTTACAGATTTCCAGTAAAAGCTCCAGTCTCACCTGTTTCACATCAAAGAAGACGTGTTGTAGCCTAAGGGACGTTTGTTCTTATAATGAGACCAGATAACATCAAAACAAAGTTATTTCTTTTGGTCCCTGGGAAACATATTTCTTGCAATCCTAATATTGATTTTACAGTTACATTAAATGTGTTGATCGTGGACAGATATAGATTTTCTTTATTCTTTGTTTGTGTGTAAATGTTGAATGTAGATAGAAAATAAAAAGATATATAAAATTTGTAGTCCTCATTAGCATACATGCCATGGGGTGTACTCATATGTGGGTGATAATTCTGGTCTCCAGTCTGCAGGGAATGTTGGTGCAAAACTACAACTTCCAGCAGATCTTCAGAGACACTGGCTCCCTTAGGCAATGAATGATCCCAACAAAACCATATCAGTAGCTCAGTGGTTGACCTCCCTTAGGCCACTTTTGGTAGTTAGTAACTTTTGCACTTTGGAAACACCCCACAAGACTTGATGCTTTATAAATGTTTTTTACCTGGTCCGAAATAGACATTTAATGCTGGCAGTCTGGGTGGGCACACCGTTCCATAATCCCATGTATTTTTTTCCATCACCGCAAGGCAATTTCAAAATATTGATGGGTTACCTTTAGCACCAAACAATGTATTCAATTAGGGTAAACAGAAACTAAGGGGTACTTTGCACGTTGCGACATCGCTACTGCGATGTCGTCGGGGTCAAATCGAAAGTGACGCACATCCGGCGCCAGTAACGACGTCGCAACGTATAAAGGATAGATGCACCGATAAACGATCGCAAAAGCGTCATAAATCGGTGATCTGTGTAGTGTCGGTCATTTTCATAATTTCGCTGCTGTGACAGGTACGATGTTGTTCCTCATTCCTGCGGCAGCACACATCGCTGTGTATGAAGCCGCAGGAGCGAGGAACATCTCCTTACCTGCCGCCACCGGCTATGCAGAAGGAAGGAGGTTGGCGGGATGTTTACGTCCCGCTCATCTCCGCCCCTCCCCTTCTATTGGCCGCCTGCCGTGTGACGCTGCTGTGACGCCGCATGACACGCCCCCTTAGGAAGGAGGCGGGTCGCCGGGGCCAGAGTGACGTCACAGGGAAGGTAAGTGTGTGTGAATCTGCCGTTGCGATAATGTTCGCTACGGCAGCTATCACAAGATATCGCATCTGCGACGAGGGCGGGGACTATCGCGCTCGGCATCGCTACAATCGGCTAGTGATGTCACAGCGTGCAAAGTACCCCTAAGATATAAATCACCAACAAGTAAACAATTTGCATAAAAATTAACTTTTATTAATTATAAAACATTTAAAAATAGACAGGATGTCTCAAAAGAGCAAGCCCCTCAAGGGTTAAATACGTATCACAAATTGTTGTTATATTGGGAACACCATATCAAAAAAATTCATGAAAAATACCCCGTATACAAAAGATTATAATGGTATATATATAGAAATTAAAAAATAAATAATAACACTAGTGTGTTTTGAGAAAAATCCAAAGGCTCATTTGAACCCAGGAAAACCAGAAATAACCAAAGTTACCTACAGGGGAACAATAGACACGAGTAATGGCGTCCCACACCCTCTCCGACGCACGTTTCGCACTTGTAGCGCTTCTTCCATACCATTAGGGATGATCGAATACCTCAAATATTAGGCTTTGCGAATATTTTCCGAATACCTCTCCGCTATTCTGCTATTTGATGTGCAATGTAAGTCTATGGGAAGCACGAATAGTACCGAATAGTTGTTATTCGGGTTTCCCATAGACTTACATTGCACATCGAATATTCGCGAATAGTCGAATAGCGGTCAGGTATTCGGAAAATATTCGAAAAGCCGAATAATCGAAGTATTCGATCATCCTTAGTTACCATGTCACCCAAAGGCCTGTTAAAGGCTTGCGTGCCTACCATGACCATGATGTCCATGCTTCTGTGAAGACCAGCCTCTGGATGATCTTACTAGGAGAATAATATGTTTCCTATCTACTGCAGTAAGTAATATAAGACGGGATGAGCAGATCAAAGAACCGAGTATGAGTTAAATTTTCTGAAGTTTGCGATTTCTTATGATCAGCGGGGTCATTTTTCTTCTGTAGAGTTAACAAAGAACCAAAGAAGGAAAAAATGCAAGCCCAAATAGTAAAATATTAAAATTTTATTGTTAAATCATTTAAATGTAAAGAAATAGGGAAGAGACCCCAGACAGATAGTACATAAAAACAAAAAACAAAAAAATGAAAAAGAACAAGTGGACACCTGATATTTAATGAATATGTGAAAAATGGAATTTGATTATATAAGTACATAAGGGGTATATATAATATATATATATATATATATATATATATATATATATATATATACACACACATATACAGTGTGTCCAACCATATCCTGTCCACCTCTATTAACTTGAGAACGGCGACAGCTATAGGCATAGAAGTGGTGTAGTAAAGTAGCCATGCGCTACGCAATGAAACCACCTATAGCGCCACCTGGTGGAAAACAACAGAGTTAGCATTTTTATCTCAAAAACGGAACGAGATAGAGAAAAAAAGTGAATTACAAAGTTGCAGGGCATCATCAATTCAATGTGAATCGACACCTTGCATACAGAAATGCTATGATATGAAACCCATGGCCCCCCCAAAACATTGAATGCTGGTCACGCATATGGTGCTCATTTAACTTTGATGCTCAAAGTGGCCCCCGTCAGCTGCAATGCACATCTGGACTCTGCACAGCATACTGTATCTGGCTGCACGTTGTGCAATATGGTAGGTGACACGTTTGCACAAGCATCTGTGATACGTCGTTGTAGGTCCTGCAATGTTGGTGGAGGGGTCGCATACACCTGCTGTTTGATGTGACCTCACAGAAAGAAGCCCAATGGGGTCAGGTCAGGTGAGCGTGGAGGCCACTCCATGCAGCCACCATACCCAATGACTTGTAGGAAGGTCTCCATGAGGTATTGCTTCACGTCCGCAGCCTTGTGAGTTTTAGACATTCTAATCATAGCATTTCTGTATGCAAGGTGTCGCTACCTATTGAATTGATGATGCCCTACAACTTTGTAATTCACTTTTTTCTCTATCTCGTTTCGTTTTTGAGATAACTATGCTAACTCCGTTGTTTTCCACCACGTGGCGCTATAGGTGGTTTTATTGCATAGCGCATGGCCACTTTACTATACCTAGACACCACTTCTATGCCTATAGCTACAGCCGTTCTCAAGTTAATGGCGGTGGATAGGATATGGGTGTACACACTGTATATTAGGTTAATACATACAATGCAAAATATGTATAATCACAGTGAAGATAATCAATTTATATATAAGGAATATATTAATAGTACAGAAGACATATTTGTGTAAGGAGGATATCTAAAACCAGACTATCCCCTTAAAAACATATATAGTATATGTTTAAGAGACGTGCTCAATGACCAAAAAAAATACACCATATATTTAAACCCCAATCATTCAATGTACATCACTTAAGGTAAGTATACAACAGCAGGGTCCCACTTCACCCGACGCACGTTTCACACCGCATTTTGGTGAATATATGGTGTATTTTTTTGTCTTTCAGCACAAGTCTCTTAAATATATGTTTTTAAGGGGATAGTCTGGTTTTGGATATCGTCTTTACACAAAGATGTGTTCTGTACTTTTAATATATTCCTTATATATACATTTATTATATTCACTATGATTATACATATTTTTGCGTTGCATATATTAAATCTAATATATATTATTATTATTTATTATTACAGCGCCATTTATTCCATGGCGCTTTACAAGTGAAAATAGTATACATAGAAACTAGTACAACAATCATTAACAGTACAAAACAGACTGGTATAGGAGGAGAGAGGACCCTGCCTGCGAGGGCTCACAGTCTATACGGAATGGGTGAGGGTACAGTAGGTGAGGACAGAGCTGGTTGCGCAGTGGTGTACTGGACTGAGGGTTATTGTAGGTTGTAGGCTTGTTGGAAGAGGTGGGTT
Organism: Anomaloglossus baeobatrachus; assembly: GCF_048569485.1. Taxonomy (NCBI): domain Eukaryota; kingdom Metazoa; phylum Chordata; class Amphibia; order Anura; family Aromobatidae; genus Anomaloglossus; species Anomaloglossus baeobatrachus. The sequence goes on from NC_134359.1 coordinate 27,998,996, forward strand.
TTCATGTTCCTCTGGAAGCTTTCCATGGTAGGAGGGAGTCTGATATGCTGGGGTAGAGCGTTCCAGAGTATGGGGGAGGCACGGGAGGAATTCTGTATGCGATTATGGGAAGAGGAGTAGAGAAGGAGATCTTGTGAGGATCTGAGCTTGCATGCAGGTAGGTACCGGTGTTCAGGTCCACACTCGTGGGGTGCTGCGGTGTCGTCGGGCTCTGTTCACATTGCAGTGTCCAGCAGGCAATCTGAGGTCTCCTAGTTGATAAGCTTCACCGGGCATCGGCTGAGTCTTTTCCACTGCTTTCCAGTCCTGCAGGAGTTAATTCCTGTGGAGTTGTGTGCGACCATTGGAGACTCAGTTTGCTAATTCCTATTCAGCTGTCTTCTCCCTATTTAAGGTTTGGGTGTCTGTTTGTCGCTGCTGATAATAGCTTCAGCTTATGCATTTGCGATTCCTGTCTTGGCGGCTAACCTATTCTTGGTGGTCAGTAGTTTGAGTTGTGGGGAAGTTTCCCCATTGTGCATTTACTTCCTTATACTTTATTCCCTCCCATACACTTCTTGTCTCTCCTTTGTGTTTGTGTGTCGTGTGAAAGAGTTTTGGCTTTTCCCCTGTCCATGTTGTTTTTTGGGGCTTGCTATATTGTGTCCAGCCCCAAGGATGGGGGAAAAGGGGAGTAAGAACAGGGCTCAGACAGTAGTCAGGGTCACGCTGGGGGCTCAGACCTCACTACCATCAAGCATACCTCTGAGATAAGGGACAGCAAAGTCTGAGGGCCAGTATAGGTGTCCCTATTTACTCATTTTATACCATACCACCAAAAATAGTTGCAATTGAAGAGATAAAAACATTGTATTTCGGCACACAAAAATAAACACAGCTCCACAAATGAAAAAATTAAAATGTTACAGGTCTCGGAAAAAGGCAACAATTTTATTTCAAAATTTTTGGAACTACTTAAAAAACCCCTCTAAAAGTTTGGGATTGTCATAATTATATTGACCTAAAGAATTTTACTGTTCAGTCATTTTTACATAGTACTGAATAGGATAACTGAAGTGAGCACTAATATAATATATAATATATATATAATATATATATATAATATATATATATATATATATATAATATATATAATATATATATAATATATAATATATATTATATATATATATATATATATATATATATGTGCAAGCCAAAAAATACATACTATATAAGGAGAAGGCTGCACATCAAACTTAGATAATGGTATAATGCCTCAAGCATATGGAAAAATATTGGAATATACAATGAAAAATGCTACTTGCTAATTTGAACATGTGAATAATGAAATGCATACCTGCCATGAATATTAGGAAACAGGAGATATTTAGCAATCGCATTGATCAATGTAACTGAGCCCCAAGACCTCGTAGTTTTTTTCTGAATGTGAACACAGCTCCGCCCCTTTCGGCCATGTTTTTTCCATCTCCTATATAAGAAAGTCCTTAGTTACCCCTCTCCACCCATAGCAGTTTTTAATTGCAATGAGATGACACACAGTTAGGGTCACAGAGCTAGGGACCCCAATATAGAGATATACCTTGACGAGGTCTTGGGGCTCAGTTACATTGATCAATGTGATTGCTAAATATCTCCTTTTTCCTAATATTCATGGCAGGTATGCATTTCATTATTCACATGTTCAAATTAGCAAGTAGCATTTTTCATTGTATATTCCAATATTTTTCCATATGCTTGAGGCATTATACCATTATCTAAGTTTGATGTGCAGCCTTATCCTTATATAATTTTTACATAGTAAACATAATCCCCCCCCCAATAGAAATAATTGCGGAATTGCACTCTTTGTAAATTTCATTGAATTTGGATTTTTTTCCCTGTTTTCCAGGGTATTTAATATTAAAATAAATAGTGTCATTCAAAACAACAGTTTGCCCTTTATCAATCTCTAATTCAGTGATGTCGAAAGAACATAAAAAAATAAAAGCCCCCCCAAAAAAAATCTCACAGTAGAAGAGTAGTTAATTTAACTCCTTCACGACCAAGGACGTACTGGTACGCCCTAAATCATGATGGGGTGATCACCGCCGGCTGTTGAGGTGAGCCTGTGACGATCCCTGCACATGTCAGCTGATTTGAATACCTGACATGTGTACCTCGCAGGTGTAAGTGGATCCGCGATCCACCCGCATCTGTTAACCCCTTAAGTCACGCTGTTCAAATATGTGACAGCGAAATTTAAATGCCCGAAGCAGGTAACGCATACTTACCTGCTGCCTATGGAGTCTACATGACATGATCATATGGAGCCGATGGATGCCATGGTAGCACAGGGTCATGTGATGACTCCTGTCACAATCACGACTCACTTCATATTACAGCCGACAGAGCAGCAGCTATAACAGAAGACAAGCATTTCTCCTCTTCTGAGTTGTGCAGCTCTGATCAAGAGAAATGATTGAGTGATCAGACTGCTGATCCTTATAGTTCCCTAGGGGGATGGTTAAATAAAAAAAATGTTTAAAAAAAATAAAAAGCTTAAAAGCTCAAATCACCCCCCATTCACATCATTGGAAACTAAAGGTTTAAAAAAAATAAAAAAAATATACACACATTTGGTAACACCACATTAAAAAATGCCCGTTCTATCAAAATATAAAATCAATTAATCTGATCGGTAAATGGCGTAGCATCAAAAAAATTCCAAACACCAAAATTATGTTTTTTGGTCGTCGCAAATTTTGAGCAAGATGCAATAAGAGGCGATAAAAATTTAGCATCTGCACAAAAACGATACCATTAAAAACGGCAGCTCAAGATGCAAAAAATAAGTCATCAGTGAGCCCCATATCCCAAAAAATGAGAACACTGAGTTGTGGAATATGGCGCAAAAAGCGCATCACTTTTTTTTTGGGACAAACTTCTGAATTTTTTTAACCCTTTAAATAAAAGTAAACCTTTACATGTTTGGTGTCTACGAACTCATACCAACCTGAGGCATCACACCCAGACATCAGCTTTACCATATAGTAAACACGGTGAATAAAATATCCCAAAAACCATCGTGCAATTGCACTATTGCAATTTTTCCGCAATTGGAATTTTTTTGCCTTTTTCCAATACACTAAATGTTAAAACTTATGGTTTCATTTAAAAGTACAACTCGTCCCACAAAGCAAGCCCTTATATGGCATGATTGACAGAAAAATAAAAAAAAGTTACGTCTCTTGGAAGAAGAGAGGCAGAAAAAAAAACGGAAAATTGCCCGGGGGTTAAGGGGTTAATTATTGATCAGCTTTTGAAAAAATTTTAATCATTGTAATATAATTTATTTACTAATTTTGCTTTCTTCCATTTCAAATTCCATGTAGAAAGTGATGTTTTAACTGCTTAGGTCAAGCCTTTATAGAAGCAGCTTTTAATTGCTGCTCCAGCAAGGATACATACTTAAGCATTATTTTCAAGCACTCTCCATGACTGAACTTTTCTGCTTCCCTTTCCAATGCTCCGACAGTGAATGTATTTGCACTATGTAACGTAAGTAGTTTTTCAGTATGGATTATTGCTAGAGCAGAAGTTCAAAGCAGCTTCTAAAGTCACTTTAGCTAGGAAGTTAAAATTGCACTTTGAGAATGGTATTTGAAAAGGAAGGAAGCCAAATAAGGTGATGGAGTAATATTACAAAGATTCATAACTTTGCAAATCCAGAAGAATATTTTTTTTTAAAACTTTAAGTAATCTTTAACTAGAAAAATAACTAACAAAAGATCTTTACCGACAGGCACAAAGGCTGTGAATGCAACTCAAAAACTTTCTCAAACAATGGCCCCAGCACACAGCAGAGCACCGTGTTACTGCTAAATACAATAAACCTGCGTTGTCCTTGGATATTTAAACACATGGAACTTGCCGTCTTGAGAATGGAATTTCATGAGTCAAAAAGCCTTTACATTGAGAAATGTTTCTTGATGTCATCTTTTATTTTCAAACCTCTTTTCATGTATGTGTTTTGCATTTTTGCATTACATAATGTCTACATTTTAGTACAGAAAATATGTCAATTTTCATTTTTTTTCACTTCTTTAGATTAATTTGCACCTTGCTTTAGGTTTTTATTGAAGCACTCCCACCTCTAAGTTATTTTTGTAAAAGCAGTAGAAAACTAATTAAAAATGTAATGTCATGATCCCTCTGTGCAGAGCATCTTGCACACAGGTGATGATCTGCCGCGCCTTCCTGAACTACAGAGGCGGCACTGACTTGTTTCCTTTGTACAGGGCATTTTGCATTTGGAGATGCTCTGCTGTGCTTCTTTGAGCACTAGCTGGTGGGTTGTTTGACAGTGTAGGCTTCGGGGAGGTGCTCATTAGTCAGATGTTCCACCTTCCTAGTAATTGCTCTGCTTCATTATTGAGCATGCTCTCTGTGATGTCACCACTAGGTGGAGTCAGCACATAGTGTATATAACGAGATCAACCACAAGAGGGAACCAGAGCAGTCTGTAACGAGAGCAACCACTAGAGGGAGCCTAGGCACATGGCGTCCCAGGAATCTAAGTGGCTGCTAAGAGGAGCCGTACTAGTTGGGTCAGAGCCGAGAGGGAGCGCAGTACAAGGGAGGAGGCGGAGTCAGGGTCAGAGACAAGCCAGAAGTCAGTAACCGGGAGAGCAAGCCAAAGGAGGAGGCGCAGGGACAGGACAACAAACAGGGCGGAGGAGGGAAGGTCGGAAGGTAAGACAAGATGGTGGAGATGGCAGACAGGGAGGTCAGGCAGAACAGATGTCAGGCACGTCAGGAAAGGTCAGGAGAGGTAACAGAATCACTAGAGCACTTACAGATACAAGGAGAGCACACTACAGAGCAGGACTAAAACTGGCACCGTGATAATGGAGGGAACTTCCTGATAATGCAGCGTGCTCCCGGGAATGAGGCATAGAAGGATAGGCTCCTCCCACTGGAAAATGCCGACAACAGAATAAGGTGACCGATACAACTTTGTTACAGCAGAGTGCAAACAGTATCGTGACACTCTCCCAGAACCTTGCCAGTCGTACTCTCTGGTTCTGCAGTTGTGCTCTTGGCTTGTGTTTGTACTTGTGTTCTGATATACGTTTTCTGACCTCAGACTGTTGATTGACTCCTCTCTTCCCACTCCCTGTTCATGTCCTTACCTCCTGGCTTCTGACCTCGGGTCGTTACCTGACCACGTCTCGGTCTGCTCCCTGAATCTAATACATACTCTCCACTCGGCCTGTGACTTGACTATGTTTCTCTTTATTCCCTGTGTCTTGTCGTGTTCTCCTGTTTCTTTATTCCGGCTTGTCTGACTACCCTTCCGTCTATACTATACAAAAGTAGTGACTAGCATCACATTGTAAAACTATAAAATGTGTCCGTCTTTATTTAGGACTGCTGGTCTGGCACTGTGAAGGTCAGTTCTGATATTGTCCTGGTGTGTGTGTGGTGTTCGCTACACACGCTGGGACCTGGGCTGCCTTTTATCCGCAATTGCCTCTTTTTGCATCATGGAAGCGGCTATATATAGGTTACAGGTATGTTTGCTTCACTATGGTTCTACTTTTAATTTATCTATGAGGCCGCATGGCACATGAAATACAGAATATAGAGTAGGACCCCCCTATCAAGATTTGCCGTGAAGTGGCAGGGGTGGCTCAAAGAATTCATCAATTATTTGCTAAAAATCTCATTTTTTTATTATAGTACAGTTGGAATAAATCTGTGAATTTGCACCTTTATATGATGCATGCCACTCTCAGATCGTGCTGGCTCCCTTTTCTCGATACAAACGTAGTGACTAGCATCACATTGAAAAACTATAAAATGTGTACTCTACAGTATAAGCAAAAATGTAAAGGCAATATAGAGGAATAATGTATTTAAAGGGGTTATCCACTTTTTGAGCACCCCCATCACAATTACTATGTTTACTAACACCTATATTCACCTCCAGTGCCCGTGCCATTCCAGCGATGTTGGCACTGCCTCTACTGGGTATCTTGTGGCGTTGGTATGTCCTGCGTTTCTTGCAGCCGCTTCACTCTCCCCAGCTTCAGGCAAATCACATGTATTCACAGAAGTAAGAGAGCGGCAGTTTTTGCTTTCTACGGATGCACAGTGACAAGTAAAACAGTAACAATGTTTTGCACTTCTCACTTTCAGTCTCCATATCTCTCCATCCACCACAGCTTTGAGCATTAGACGACCTTTATTTTTTAGACAATCTTCTTGGCTATCTCATACATAAAGTTGACTTTCAGCTATTTAGCATATGATTAGTTATGTAGATTCTTGTCATGTCTCTCCATTGTTACTGTTTTGCTCCTGGTGTTTGAAAAATATTTTTCATCCTGTATACTACAAATGACAACCTGTTCTCTCAGTCCCTAATAGTTCAGTGTGTTACTAGGTTGATTCCCAAGCAAAAGTCACTATTATGAATCAAGAAGCAGCCATGAAAAACATTTCCCAAGAAAAAAGAAATAGCATCATCCATCTCATCGATAGCAGTCTCTCTCAGCCACGAAATTTGCTAAATTGCATCATGTGAGGCCAAAAGAGCTGGGAAAAAAATCCAAAATTATAATGCAAATGGACTGAGTAGTCAATAGAATTTACGAAAAAAACCTCAAAAACCTAATAAAATTGATTATCTTTATTGAAATATTTTTAAAAAAAGATTATTATGATACCCAGTGTTTACCATATAACAACACAGTAATTATATATATACTAGAAGGTGGCCCGATTCTACGCATCGGGTATTCTAGAATTTACGTATTGTGTAGTTCATGTATGATTTTTGTTATATATATGTGCAGTATGTGCGTATATTTGTGTGTGCAGCGTTGTCTGTGTGTGGGTGTCTGTGTAGGGCAGTTGTTTGTGGTTTCCAGTGTGTGTGTGTGGTGTGTTGTGCAGTGCGCGCGCGCGCGTGTGTGTGTGTGTTGGGGGGAGGTGTGCACTCTCCATCGTGCTCCATCCCCTATGCTGCGCACCCCCCATCGTGCTACATCTCCCATCCTGCGCACTCCCAAACGTGCTCCATCCGCTATGCTGCGCACTCCCAAACGTGCTCCATCCGCCATGCTGCGCACTCCCCATCGTGCTCCATTCCCCATGCTGCGCACTCCCCATCGTGCTCCATCCGCCACGCTGCGCACTCCCCATCGTGCTCCATCTCCCATGCTGCGCACTCCTAAACGTGCTCCATCCGCCATGCTGCGCACTCCCAAATGTGCTCCATCCACCATGCTGCGCACTCCCAAACGTGCTCCATCCGCCATACTCCACACTCCCCATCGTGCTCCATGCCCCATGCAGCGCACTCCCCATCGTGCTCTATCCCCTATGCTGCGCACCCCCCATCGTGCTCCATCATCCATGCTGCGCACTCCCAAACGTGCTCCATCCGCCATGCCGCGCACTCCCCATCGTGCTCCATTCCCCATGCTGCGCACTCCCCATCGTGCTCCATCCGCCACGCTGCGCACTCCCCATCGTGCTCCATCTCCCATGCTGCGCACTCCTAAACGTGCTCCATCCGCCATGCTGCGCACTCCCAAATGTGCTCCATCCACCATGCTGCGCACTCCCAAACGTGCTCCATCCGCCATACTCCACACTCCCCATCGTGCTCCATGCCCCATGCAGCGCACTCCCCATCGTGCTCTATCCCCTATGCTGCGCACCCCCCATCGTGCTCCATCATCCATGCTGCGCACTCCCAAACGTGCTCCATCCGCCATGCCGCGCACTCCCAAACGTGCTCCATCCGCCATGCTGCGCACTCCCAAACGTGCTCCATCCGCCATGCTGGGCACTCTCCATCGTGCTCCATCCCCCATGCAGTGCACTCTCTATCGTGCTCCATCCCCTATGCTGCGCACCTCCCATCGTGCTCCATCTCCCATGCTGCGCACTCTCAAACGTGCTCCATCCGCCATGCTGCGCACTCCCAAACGTGGTCCATCCGCTATGCTGCGCACTCCCAAACATGCTCCATCCGCCATACTCCGCACTCGCCATCGTGCTGCATCCGCCATGCTGCGCACTCCCAAACGTGCTCCATCCGCCATGCTGCGCACTCCCAAACGTGCTCCATCCGCCATGCTGCGCACTCCCAAACGTACTCCATCCGCCATGCTGCGCACTCCCAAACGTGCTCCATCCGCCATGCTGCGCATTACCAAACGTGCTCCATCCGCCATGCTGCGCCAGCATCAGCCTCTCTACCCGCATCATCAGCCTCTCTGCCCGCAGCATCAGCCTCTCTCCTCCCAGCATCAGCGTCTCTGTCCCTAGCATCAGGCTCTCTCATTCCAGCCTCCCTCAGCATCAGCCTCCCTTTCCCAGCCTTCCCAAGGATCAGCCTCTCTCCTCCCAGCCTCCTTCTTCCCAGCCTCCCCCTCCCAGCCTCCCTCAGCATCAGCCTTCCTCTCCCAGTCTCCCCCAGCATCAGCTTCCCCAAGCATCAGCCTCTACCAGCATCAGCCTCTGTTCTTCCAGCCTCCTTCAGCATCAGCTTCCCTAAGCATCAGCCTCCCTCGTCCCAGCCTCCCTCAGCATCAGTCTCTCTCCTTCCAGCCTCCCTCAGCATCAGCCTCCTCTCCCCAGCCTTCCCTAGGATCAGCCTCTCTCCTCCCAGCCTCCTTCTTCCCAGCCTTCCCATCCCAGCCTCCTTCAGCATCAGCATTTCCCTCTTCCCCATGATCAGCCTCTCTGCTCCCAGCCTCCTCCAGCACGCCCTGCTCCTCTGCCGACACTCACACACCCGATCGCATGCACTCACACACACACCCGATCGCATGCACTCACACACACACCCGATCGCATCCACTCACACACACACCCGATCGCATCCACTCACACACACACCCGATCGCATCCACTCACACACACACCCGATCGCATCCACTCACACACACACCCGATCGCATCCACTCACACACACCCGATCGCATCCACTCACACACACCCGATCGCATCCACTCACACACACACCCGATCGCATCCACTCACACACACCCGATCGCATCCACTCACACACACCCGATCGCATCCACTCACACACACCCGATCGCATCCACTCACACACACCCGATCGCATCCACTCACACACACAGACACTGACGATATCGCACTTACGCGCTCATACTCACAACATCCGGGGATATCACATGCTTCTGGCCATGTGATCCTCCGTCAGGTCCTGGAAGATCACAACAGCACATTTTCGCCGCCGAGAAGCAAGCGATATCCCAGGATGTCGTGAGTATGTGGATGCGATGTGAGGTGTGTGTGAGGTGTGTATGAGAGTGAGTGTGAGTGTGATCTGATGTGTGTGTATGTTTGTGTGTGTGCGTGTGGACCTTCCGGCGCAGCAGGACCTTGATGGGCTTGTAACCATGCGAGCATGGTTACCAACGTATCCACACCACTCCCACCACTGCCGTGGGAGCGGGGGCCGGGGGAGGGGGAGGGAGTACAGTACTCACCTCCGTGACAGCGCTTGTAACCATGCGAGTATCCACACCACCCCTTTGGGAGCGGGGGCCGGGGGGGGGGGGGGGGGGGGGTTGGGGGGGGATAGGGAGTACCGTACTCACCTCCGTGACAGCCGTGTCAGTTAGAGAAATGCGCGGGGGGAGGGAGGGGGTGGGGCCAGAGCTAACGTGCATTGCGTGAGGGGGGCGGGGCGTGGCGTGGCTGAATTGCCAATGCCTGCAGGGTGCCGGGGCGAGAGGCCAATCTGTGGGGGGGGCGGAGCCTGGGCGAGCGGCTGGCCAATCCGTGTGGGGGCGCAGCCTGGGCGAGCGGCCAATCCGTGTGGGGGGGCGGGGCCATGGCGAGCCCAGCGGCCAATCAGCTTTGTGTCACCGTAAGGACACAATTTTGGAGCATGACAGACAGACAGACAGATAGACAGACAGACAGACAGACAGACAGACAGAATAAGGCAATTATATATATAGATATATATATATATTTATTATATATATATAAAACGTATTTTTCGGACCCTAGAACACACTTTTCTTCCCCCAAATCTTTAGGAAAGTGGGGGTGCGTCTTATGGTCTGAATGTAGTGCTGCGCGGAATGAGGGTGCTGCGGTGGAGCGGGTCACTGGGGGCATGAGCAGGCTGTAGCAGCGCCTGCCGTGACCACGTGGACCCACTCATTTAATATGCACGCCCATCATCCCGCCCATCATCTCTTAGCGCAGACAGGTGGGCGGGATGATGGGCGAGGGATAAACAGCCGGCCCACATGATCACCCCTGGCAACTACAGCCTGGAGTGAATGTGCGGCTGTATTCACTGCCCCCCTGTGCATCATCATCAGCGCGGGGTGCAGTGAACCAGTACACTCACCTGTCTCCGTTCCCCTGCAGTACCGCAATCTCCTCCTGGCTGCCGGCGGCCGCTGAGTGGAGTCGTCCCCGTTCCCCTGTAGCACCGCAATGTCCTCCTTCTGTGCCGGCGGCCGCTGAGTGGACACTAGCGGTGCGCACAACGATGACGTCATCGCTGTGCGCACATGTCCACACGCAGCCGCTGGCAGCCAGGAGGACATTGCGGTGCTGCAGGGGAATGGGGACGGCTCCACTCAGCGGCCGCTGGCAGCCAGGAGGAGATCGCGGTACTGCAGTGGAACGGGGATGGCTCCACTCAGCGGCGCTGCCGCTGACACAGACAGGAGGAGGAGCGATTCTGCAGGGAGTGAGGTGAGGTGAGGTGAGTATGAACGTTTATTTTTTTTATGTGCCACAGGATGCGGGCCGTATACCAGCATGGGGGTGTATAGCAGGATGGGGGTATATTATGAGCAAAGATGGGGGTATATGAGCAGAATGGGGGTATATCAGCAGGGTGGGGGTATATGAATGAGCAGGTTGGGGGTATATACTGTATATACAAGGCATGAGGATCATTACCAGGATGGGGTATCTTAGTAGAGAATTTAGGGACATTATCCCTATAACAGTGTCAACAGCAGATCCTCGCCCCATAACAGTGTGTCATGACTCCATTTTTTGCTTAAAATTTTATTTTCCTATTTTCCTGCTCTAAAACCAGGGTGCGTCTTATGGTCAGGTGCGTCTTATAGTCCGAAAAATACGGTGTATATATATATATATATATATATATATATATATATACTAGAAGGTGGCCCGATTCTACGCATCGGGTATTCTAGAATTTACGTATTGTGTAGTTCATGTATGATTTTTGTTATATATATGTGCAGTATGTGCGTATATTTGTGTGTGCAGCGTTGTCTGTGTGTGGGTGTCTGTGTAGGGCAGTTGTTTGTGGTTTCCAGTGTGTGTGTGTGGTGTGTTGTGCAGTGCGCGCGCGCGCGCGTGTGTGTGTGTTGGGGGGAGGTGTGCACTCTCCATCGTGCTCCATCCCCTATGCTGCGCACCCCCCATCGTGCTACATCTCCCATCCTGCGCACTCCCAAACGTGCTCCATCCGCTATGCTGCGCACTCCCAAACGTGCTCCATCCGCCATGCTGCGCACTCCCCATCGTGCTCCATTCCCCATGCTGCGCACTCCCCATCGTGCTCCATCCGCCACGCTGCGCACTCCCCATCGTGCTCCATCTCCCATGCTGCGCACTCCTAAACGTGCTCCATCCGCCATGCTGCGCACTCCCAAATGTGCTCCATCCACCATGCTGCGCACTCCCAAACGTGCTCCATCCGCCATACTCCACACTCCCCATCGTGCTCCATGCCCCATGCAGCGCACTCCCCATCGTGCTCTATCCCCTATGCTGCGCACCCCCCATCGTGCTCCATCATCCATGCTGCGCACTCCCAAACGTGCTCCATCCGCCATGCCGCGCACTCCCAAACGTGCTCCATCCGCCATGCTGCGCACTCCCAAACGTGCTCCATCCGCCATGCTGGGCACTCTCCATCGTGCTCCATCCCCCATGCAGTGCACTCTCTATCGTGCTCCATCCCCTATGCTGCGCACCTCCCATCGTGCTCCATCTCCCATGCTGCGCACTCTCAAACGTGCTCCATCCGCCATGCTGCGCACTCCCAAACGTAGTCCATCCGCTATGCTGCGCACTCCCAAACATGCTCCATCCGCCATACTCCGCACTCGCCATCGTGCTGCATCCGCCATGCTGCGCACTCCCAAACGTGCTCCATCCGCCATGCTGCGCACTCCCAAACGTGCTCCATCCGCCATGCTGCGCACTCCCAAACGTACTCCATCCGCCATGCTGCGCACTCCCAAACGTGCTCCATCCGCCATGCTGCGCATTACCAAACGTGCTCCATCCGCCATGCTGCGCCAGCATCAGCCTCTCTACCCGCATCATCAGCCTCTCTGCCCGCAGCATCAGCCTCTCTCCTCCCAGCATCAGCGTCTCTGTCCCTAGCATCAGGCTCTCTCATTCCAGCCTCCCTCAGCATCAGCCTCCCTTTCCCAGCCTTCCCAAGGATCAGCCTCTCTCCTCCCAGCCTCCTTCTTCCCAGCCTCCCCCTCCCAGCCTCCCTCAGCATCAGCCTTCCTCTCCCAGTCTCCCCCAGCATCAGCTTCCCCAAGCATCAGCCTCTACCAGCATCAGCCTCTGTTCTTCCAGCCTCCTTCAGCATCAGCTTCCCTAAGCATCAGCCTCCCTCGTCCCAGCCTCCCTCAGCATCAGTCTCTCTCCTTCCAGCCTCCCTCAGCATCAGCCTCCTCTCCCCAGCCTTCCCTAGGATCAGCCTCTCTCCTCCCAGCCTCCTTCTTCCCAGCCTTCCCATCCCAGCCTCCTTCAGCATCAGCATTTCCCTCTTCCCCATGATCAGCCTCTCTACTCCCAGCCTCCTCCAGCACGCCCTGCTCCTCTGCCGACACTCACACACCCGATCGCATGCACTCACACACACACCCGATCGCATGCACTCACACACACACCCGATCGCATCCACTCACACACACACCCGATCGCATCCACTCACACACACACCCGATCGCATCCACTCACACACACACCCGATCGCATCCACTCACACACACACCCGATCGCATCCACTCACACACACACCCGATCGCATCCACTCACACACACCCGATCGCATCCACTCACACACACCCGATCGCATCCACTCACACACACACCCGATCGCATCCACTCACACACACCCGATCGCATCCACTCACACACACCCGATCGCATCCACTCACACACACCCGATCGCATCCACTCACACACACCCGATCGCATCCACTCACACACACAGACACTGACGATATCGCACTTACGCGCTCATACTCACAACATCCGGGGATATCACATGCTTCTGGCCATGTGATCCTCCGTCAGGTCCTGGAAGATCACAACAGCACATTTTCGCCGCCGAGAAGCAAGCGATATCCCAGGATGTCGTGAGTATGTGGATGCGATGTGAGGTGTGTGTGAGGTGTGTATGAGAGTGAGTGTGAGTGTGATCTGATGTGTGTGTATGTTTGTGTGTGTGCGTGTGGACCTTCCGGCGCAGCAGGACCTTGATGGGCTTGTAACCATGCGAGCATGGTTACCAACGTATCCACACCACTCCCACCACTGCCGTGGGAGCGGGGGCCGGGGGAGGGGGAGGGAGTACAGTACTCACCTCCGTGACAGCGCTTGTAACCATGCGAGTATCCACACCACCCCTTTGGGAGCGGGGGCCGGGGGGGGGGGGGGGGGGGGTGTTGGGGGGGGATAGGGAGTACCGTACTCACCTCCGTGACAGCCGTGTCAGTTAGAGAAATGCGCGGGGGGAGGGAGGGGGTGGGGCCAGAGCTAACGTGCATTGCGTGAGGGGGGCGGGGCGTGGCGTGGCTGAATTGCCAATGCCTGCAGGGTGCCGGGGCGAGAGGCCAATCTGTGGGGGGGGCGGAGCCTGGGCGAGCGGCTGGCCAATCCGTGTGGGGGCGCAGCCTGGGCGAGCGGCCAATCCGTGTGGGGGGGCGGGGCCATGGCGAGCCCAGCGGCCAATCAGCTTTGTGTCACCGTAAGGACACAATTTTGGAGCATGACAGACAGACAGACAGATAGACAGACAGACAGACAGACAGACAGACAGACAGACAGAATAAGGCAATTATATATATAGATATATATATATAATCAGCAGGGCTTAGAGAGGGAAAATTCTGATAGTTGATATCTTTTGGCCATGCATTTTGTTGTTTATCACTTGTCCATCTTGAAACTGGGGTTGTATTGACAATTCCACTATTTTGTTACTTGCACTTGTTCATAGTGTTTTTGTTTTTGATAAATACTGGTGTTGGACTTCATATAAGCAGCTGTGGTCATGCTGACATGCTAATGAATGGACAGAATCAGAGGCATGGTCGCGCTCACCTCTTTGCTGCTGCCATGGCCGCCTCTGTTTTTTGACTCAGTGCCTCTGGACTTCCGGTTATGCGCAGTACACCAGTTTGAAGCCGGGACAAGTACACCTGGCTTCATAGTGTGCATGACCGGCGACTTCTGATCATGCGCACTGAGACGAAAACCAGTGTCAGCCGCGACGGCAGCAAAGAGGTGAGCGTGACCATGCCTATGACAATGTGCATTCATTAGCATGTTAGCACGCCCACAGAGGCATGTTTACATGCTAAAGGGGCCGACTAGCGAAGGGAAGTAACCCCCTTGTGACTAGCCCCTGACCTCATTAGCATATCATATGGGATATTTAGAAATACTTTTTCTAAAGATCTCTTTATGCATGCTACTATAGGTTGGGATTAGAAATATGCACCCAGAACTGGTCTTGGGTCTGGGTGCATATAGGACCTGACAGGTTCCCTTTAAGTCTTGTAGAATGAGAAATCCTATTTTTCATTGCTGCGTCATGTTACGGTTCGGGGTTCTGTTGTGCCTTGAACCGATCCAGTCCCATCATTGACTCCCACATTGGGGTTGGTCAACTCCATAGTGCCACCTGGCCATTGCTTGAGGCATCAGGTGGCTAGAGTTTTGTACCATCCTTCCTGAGCCTAAGTGCTCATTCAGCCATACTGAGCATGTGCATGACAAGGCAGCCGCTGATTGGTTATCATGACATCAGCAATGATGTGGCAGCCTCTGAATGGCTGGAACCGATGCCATTACCACATGCCATGTGGTCTGGGCCATGGAGGCAGCTATAAACGGTCTGTAGCTCTGCCCATCGGCGCGCGAGTGTCATACTGCATGCTGACAGCTAAGGCTGCTATCCTGGCTGTTAGAGTGATTGGGTTCCAGTGCCTTTTTCCTGTAGTGCTTCTGGCAGGTGTGTGTATGGATCAGCACAGTGACTATGTGTCGCCCTGGGCAAGCCAGGGGACACGGGTCACACACCATCACACCCTACATCCCAGGTAGGCACACCTAAGCTGAACCAAAAACCCTTGTTGCCTTCCTCCAGAGGCTGGGGTTCACACCAGGGGGGTGGGCCAGGCGGTTGGCTCCGCCCACCGAGGAGGACACAGCTCTGGAGGCGGGAAAAACCAGCAGATTAGCCCAGGCAGGGCTTGAGTGTAGTTGAGCCCAGACAGGGCTAAAGTAAACAGCTAAGTGAAAGTGAAGGAAGGAAAGCAGTAAAGGAGGAAAGCAAGAGTGGTGACAGAACAGAAGAAGTGTGCAAAGCCTGTAGGAGTCCAGCTGTGTGCGGGACAAGTCAGCAAGGTCAGCAACGGCGGTGACTGTCTGGAGGGGGACAGTTTGGAAGTTCCTGGAAGGACCCCGTAGGCTGTGTGCCCGGCGGTCTGGAGCAGTGTTCCGAAGGACAGTCAGCACCAGGGCAGGGGCCTTTCGGACCCCGGCAAGGCTAGGAGTCGCCAAATTTGCCGAATCCGTCAGTGAAGGGGACGTAGATCCCCCAACAGCCAAGTCCAGATTGAAGGCAACAGCCCAGCCAGTGTAAGAGAGACGCCGCCACCGCCAAGGCACCTGTCTCTTAGGGCCAGCGCCTGCGGGCAAAGAGTAGAGCTCCTCCGGCCCAGCTTGAAGCCGAGGAGCGGGTTACCGGTGGGGACCCATCGCAACCAACAAGTACACAAAAGGTGCAAGGAAGAGGGACATCACCGTCACCTACTGGGAGAGCAAAAGCAGCCGTCCGTGGGACCGTCCTACCAGCCGTTTGGTTTACCGTACAAACTGTGTCAACGTCTCAGGCTGAGTGAGTACCACAGTGCCGCAAGGCACAGCGCTGCCCCCCGCGTCCCTGCGCCCACCAGGCCCTGCACCTCCCAAGCCATCACCGGGCCCCGGGATCACCAACCCCTACCCACGGAGGGGCAACACAACACCTGGCTGCTCCGCATCACCATCCCCGGGAGCCCCATACTGAGCAGCGGTGGTGAAATCACCACAACCGTGGGTGGCGTCACGGACAATCAACAATCCCCACACCCAACAACCCCCCTTTCACTCACGGGCGAGGAGTGCCGCTCGAGAAACCCCCGGGATCCGGCCCACAGCTCGAGCCACCACTGAGCAGCGGCAGCCGCCGGACCCGAGCAGAAGGGGTGAGCGCGGTGTGCTGACACCCTCCTCCCCACCCGCGACAACTACAACAGGGCTAGGCATCGGTGCCAGGTATTCGTATCCGTGCACACCTGTACTTTGGTATGGTAAGGGTCAACCATTGTTCTATCGTTTCTTGGGTACCCGGTAACGCTCACCATGTGACCTACATGGTCTGACGTGCCCCTTTCGAATGTGACCAGTAGTCTGCAGTGCCAAACTTGTATATATGTGCCAGCCTTGGGTACCCAGTGACGCTAACAGGGTAGCCTACTCGGTCTGATGTGCCCTCTATGCACATGACCAGTTCAGTAGTAACGTCCGAGGTTTCCCAGTGACATTAACTGGGTTACCTCTCGGTCAGACAGGTTCCTACACCTGTGACCGATACCTGTTGCGATTCCTATTGGTTTTGACGTGTCCCTACACCCGTAACCATTACCCGTGTACCTGTGAGGTTAACAGGGACACGCTACACGTTGGGGTGTGCTCTTAACCATCTCTTTCGTTTCCTTTGGGTTATCCTGAGCTGATGTACTTCGTTCTCCTATCCCATAGTGGCTTTAATACCTGCCCGGCAGACTTTGGGTGACGATTGATATCACACTTTTCAGATTCAATCATCCCCCTCTGTAACAGGTCGTTTCTTATTTGTAGCCACTCGGCATCTTTAACCTTAAATAGCAAAATCCTTGATGTGAATGGTTAGTTTATTACCTTGGATAAAGCTCTAAAATGTATAAAAAGGTGAAATTCCTCTAAAGCGGGCTTTACACGCAACGACATCGCTAACGAGATGTCGTTGAGGTCACGGAATTCGTGATGCACATCCGGCATCCGTGATGCACATCCGGCATCGTTAGCAACGTCGTTGCGTGTGAAACGCAGGAACGACAGTTAACGATCAAAATTACTTACCAAATCGTTGATAGTTGACCAGTCGTTCCTATCCTGATTATCGGTGCTGTTGCAGGTACGATGTTGTTTGTCGTTCCTGCGGCAGCACACATCGCTATGTGTGACACCGCAGGAACGAGGAACGACATCGTACCTGCGGCCGCCGCCAATGAGGAAGGAAGGAGGTGGGCGGTATATTATGGCTGCTCATATCCGCCCCTCCACTTCTATTGGGCGGCCACTTAGTGACGCTGCAGTGACGCCGAACGAACCGCCCCTTTAGAAAGGAGGCGGTTCAAAGGCCACAGAGACGTCGCTAGGCAGGTAAGTAGTGTGACGGGTGTTAGCGATGTTGTGCGCCACGGGCAGCGATTTGCCCGTGACGCACAACCAACAGGAGCGGGTGCGATCGGCAGCGACATCCTGAGCGATGTGGCTGCATTTAAAGCCCGCTTTAGCCACCTCGATTTGATTGCTCATTCTTTATTTTTGTGCGGGGAGTAAATTCCTGCCAGTATAAAGCACATTTCATTTCATATGTGAATATTTACTCTGGGTATATTACTGACCTTCCGCCTACATCGGTTACCAAATGACAAATTCTCTTTTTCGCTTTGCTTTCAATAAGCCGGTGAAATATTCTTCTCTTCCGGTTTCTCTCGGCTTTCTCGTAGAAGCGGTTCACTTTGCACGAGTTCCAGATTGTAACATGCTATGTAAATAATTAAACGCTCGGTTTCCACTACCTTTAATGTCCCTCCATTGATCATATTTAGCTTTCTTATATTGCCTCATACATTTTTAGTGTAAAAATCTAGTTAGCTATAAAAACATAACGCACTCTCCTGATGAACCTTTTGTACCTCCCGTGCATCGCAGAAATTGAAATTTTATTTATAAGTGCTTTAGTATTAGAATAAATATGTTGTTGGGTTTTTAACGACGATCCATTTGTAAGTCGACAAAAGGACTTGTTTAGCCGTTTATATTGTGGTTACGGTCTGGGTCCATTATGTAAAATGAGGTGAAGCAATGTTCCTGGGTATTGGCTTTTTTTATAATGAAATGAGGGCTGCTTCATCAGTTTTTCATACTGAGTCTGAGTAAAGGGATCCTCTACTTTGCAATATAAATTCACAACAAATGCATAATGGATAGTAAAATACTTTTTCTCCCTCTAGGCACAGTTTTCTTAAGTCTGAGCTACTCCCCTTGTTCTGAGATGGTCCACTTGAAAATTTAAAGAGGTTGTCCACTATTAGTAGAACCCCTTCTGATTCCACGTTTCCCGCAGGTAAAATAATAAAGCCTATACTCACCTCCCATATTGGCAGCATTACAGCTGTGTACTGGCATATGGTGCCGGGGCTCTCGTGGGGTTGTGACATCTCTTGAACCATGTACTAGAGCCCTTACAGAAGTGTTGGGGCTCATGTGGGGTTGTAACATCATGTGAGCCCCACGTTCAATCAGTGCCGGCTTCCTTCTCCCCGCCTTCGGGCCAAACGACTTAATCAACAGGAAGTGAGCTCTGCAGTTGCACTCACTTCTTGTTGATTGTTTATTTGATCCAGAGGTAGGGAGAAGGAAGCCAGTGCTAATAGGATGCAGGGCTCGCTTGATGTCACAACCCCACTTGAGTCCCCACACCGCTAGCCTGGACACTGCTGGAAGGGCACCACTACAGGAGATGAGTATAGGCTGGAAAATCTTCTTCAGGCGTATCATAATCTTGGCTGCAACATGTGATTTACCTCTTGCATTCGCTAGACTTCTTTGCACCAAACTGCGGAGCAGTGAGTGACGAGCATGGTGAGCGATTTCACCAGGAAATTGCGACTATGGAAAAAAAATATCGGGGTAATTGGAACCCTTCAATGCTTGCAGACAACTGTTGGACAATCATAATCCAATGATTAAATACAAGAGACAAGTAAAAAGGAGCCGAGTATCCAGTGACTAAGGACTTTTTTTGTACTGTGCAATAACGTATATTAATAGTTACAATTATAATTGTTCAAAATGCTTAAACATATGACTTAATTAATTATATAGTAGATGTAAATACACTTGAGTTTCCTCTAAATACATCTAATAACATTTGTTTGACAATACATGTGCGGTTTTATATTTGTAGAAGTAATAACTGTATGTTATAGTTATTTATTAATTTCCGTAACAATAAAATGCAAACTCTTCGATTTCATGGAAACTAGAGCCAAATAACAGTTTTTCTTGTCATATTTGAATTCACATCAAAATCATTAAGAAATAGCTAATTTGATTTCTGAATGAGACAACTTTTGAAATTTTGTTGCCTAGTGTTATTTATGGCTGGATGTGGGTGGAGACCCGAACTGCCCAATTAGTGACTTCCATTGGGGTTCAGGTCAAGTCCAGGTGCCCAACAGAACTTTATCTAAAATCCTGCTGAACCCACCGAACCAAACTTTCACAGGTCTGCTCATCTCTTTCAGTTATAAACAGTGTCAGAATGGCTACCGGAGAAGCCGCCAGTAATACCAGGCCTGGATACGGTTACCTGCATTGAACTCATGAGCTCTCACCTGAGTTGCGAAGTGCAGCCTGGACTGAACTGAGGGTTTGCAGGACTGACCCACGAGCGCCGACTGATTCCCCGACAATTGCGGTTCAGTTCATGACAGCTGTGGACAGGCCGGGCTGAACTCCAAAGCTGTCACCTGAGCTCCGGAGTTCAGCCCGGCCTGTCCGCAGCTGTGACATAAGCTGAACCGCAATCGCCGGGGAATCAGTTGGCACTCGCGATTCAGTCCTGCAAACCCTGAGTTCAGTCCAGGCTGCACTCAGGAGCTCAGGTGAGAGCTCTGGAGTTCAATGCAGGTAACCGCAGCCAGGTCGGGTATTACTGGCGGTTTCTCCGGTAGCCAGTCTGACACTGATTATAAATGACTTTAGACGAGTTCAGAAAAAGGAATAAAAAAGCAATTAACTCTGACCTCAGAATGAGCTCGCTGACAAATTTTCAATTAATTCATTCCGCAGCCATCAATAGATACTATTACTTTATATTAGTGCCACAATATTGCTTCTGTATAGATTTTTTTCTAAATGCTGATTCATTCATTGCCTTTGTGTTTATTTTTTCTTGACCAAAAATTATTTAACTTGAGCTTTTCATTTTAAGTTAACTTTACTTAGTTTTGTATGTTGTTGTTTTGTTTTTTGTTTTTTTTACAAGGTTTTGCTCTAAAAAAGGAGCGAAAAATGTAAAAGAAGCAAAAGATTTAAAAAAAAATCATTTATGATTTGGTGCAAACTTTAGCAATCTCCGTGGACAATTTTCTAAAATTTGGAGCAAAAAATATCAAAGAACCCCACAAGACAAAAAATAAAACTTGCTTAAAAAAGTGCATAATTTGTTTCAGTAACTTAATATCTTAATGTAATTCGAAATGGGAATTACAATAACATTGTATCACGTAAAACTTATTTGTAAACGAAGTCTTCTTGACACTTGCTGAGATGTAAGCCACAAGGTAATTATTTTGTTGAAATTTCAATGCAGCACTTGAATAATTAAAAGGTTGGCCGATGTAACCTTGATTTTTCATTGTTAATAATTAGAACAAAGCACTGAATGTACAAAAGAGCGCTGATAATGAAGCGGAATATTTAGAACATAGGACACAAGTCAACACACCTCAACCACGTTTTAGTTACGTCTTAATGTCCTTGTAGAACAAAAAAAATTCTCACGGTAAACACAATATCAAGACTCAACATGCAACAATAATGTTTGTGTAAACAGAGAAAAAGAGAGCAACTTGATTATTAGAAAAGGAGAACTCCGTGGACACATTTTTACTAGTGGGATAAGTGCCAATGTGACTGATTTGTCGGTGACTTCAACCCAAATAGCTTGCTGTAAATAGTTGACTGTTCTTTGGTGCTTGGTACATTTGTGAATATCCTGATGAAGGAGCATCAATACCGAAATGCGTTGAATAAAATCACTTTCCCAGAAATTGGCATCATCTTTTTGTGAACAGCAGCACGGCTTTTAACCCTTTCATCTCCACTTTCTACATTTGTGTCTTAGCGGGATATACCAATGTTTGTCTAATTGCTAGATGTAGCGCCTGCTACCGGTCCCAGCATGGTATCTCCAAGTGTCTCCGCTCCCATCCCACCTTCCTAGTTCCAGAGTGGCTTCCTCACGTGCCTCTGCTTTCAGACTCTGGTGGGGGCGTCCTCCCTTTCACCTGCCCAACAGCTCCATAGCCTCCTCTTCAGCCCCGGGGCCTGCTGCGGTCTCCTCATCCTCTCAGGCTGCACGCACTGCATCTGTGTCTGCCCATAGGGTGCGAGCGCGGCCATGCCTCTTTTCTTAAAGGCCCATTCTTGCATTACTCAGAAGCTGTTTCAGAGGTCACCTATTACCTTAAAAGGTATTTAAGCCCATTTCCTCTGACAGGAGTCACCTGAGCAATTTTGCTTATTGTGTGTTAGTTGTCAGGTACCTGTGCGTTACTGTGTTGTATCCAAGCACTAGTCATCTGCTCCTAACATCTGTCTTGTCTTAGAGCCATCCCTGCTGTGACGCCACACCTGAGCCATCCCTGCTGTGACGCCACACCTGAGCCATCCCTGCTGTGACGCCACACCTGAGTCATCCCTGCTGTGTTCCCACACCTGTACCACCCTGCTGTGACGCCACACCTGAACAACCCTGCTGTGCCGCCACACCTGAGTCATCCCTGCTGTGTTCCCACACCTGTACAACCCTGCTGTGATCCCACAGCTGAACAACCCTGCTGTGATGCCACATCATAAGCCAAAACCACAGTGCCGTCTCATCTGAGCCGTCACTTCTGTGCCGCCACATTGGTGCACACCTGCTGTGAACATTAAGAGACTGTACCCATCCGTAGAGACTACCACTTCTGTGCCGCCACATCAGTGCACACCAGCTGCGGACATTAAGAGACTGTACCTGTCTGTAGAGACTAACACCTCTGGTCCTTGGCTGCCGTGCATTTAGACCTTCTCTTGGAGCGCCCCACAGTCCCTGTATAGGGGTTCGCTGCTAGTTACTCCTTTAGGGGAGTCCAGTGCACAATCCATTGGGTCCACCCCTGGATGCTTGCCGCCCCTCGGTGACTGTAATACTTCACTGTTTGTGTAGCACTTTAAGGCTATGTGCCTGGGATCAGGGTTCACAGTGTTTTGGAAGAAGCATGCTTCAGCTCAGTCCAAAACGCTGCTTTGTATAGTACAAGCACAATGGATGGGATATATAGAAATCCCATGCATGCTGTGGTGTACGGCTCGCAGCGTAAAATGACATGTGGTGCGGCTTTCCAAACCACAAACATGTCAGTTCATTGATGCGGAGTTGCAAGCGTTCTCTGCAGCAAGAACACAGTGAGAGCCATAGCACCCCAAACCCTGATCGTGGGTACGAGCAGCTGTGGTCTCCTGGAGAGGAGACTCAGAGCCCCGTAGGCCAGGACCCGCCGAGTCCAGGACGCAGATGGTCTTGATCGTGGCCTTGTACCCTTAGATTACCCCAACATTAGATTGGTGTGCGTCGCACTGGAACTTCCAAACATTGAAAGAAAGGGGCACTTGTCCCTCTGGTTCTCACCTGGTATTTCCTTTGGCCAGAAGGCCACCACCAGGAGGTGTTGACTAAAGAGACATGTTTTACACTTGTTTCTTTCAATATTTGGAGTATTGGAGATCTAAAGATAGCAGAGTGCAGCGGGTTTCCTCTGCAACCATCTGCACTATTCAACTGTTTGCGGATATTATGTCACAGCCAGGGAAGCGGAGTGACACAAGTCCCTAATTCTGGTGGATCTAATGGATCCATTTGTAGACAGGGAAACCCCCTGACGGAGTCTTATACATGTTTAGTCACCTATTAATTTGGTTTCCTTCTACATGTGGTGAAGTCTGCCATCTTGGTTTGTGGAACAGGCATTTAACTATAAAAATGTCTACAACGCTCCAATGGAGATCTAAAATATTGCCAAGTAGCATTTATTAAATTATTGTTTTTCTTGATTTTTTTTGGAGTTTCTTAACCTTTTTTTCCATAGTAATTATTGGTTTAGTGTTAAAACTTGAAGAACTTTGCATCCATATTGTGAAGTTTTCATTAGTGGTGTGACGCTTCACTCGGATTAATTCCTCAAGTTTATTTATTTTTCAAAATTCTTTCCACTTCTTCATTTCAGCTCTTTCATATCCTCTTCATATCTAAGAATCAGAGCAATGTGTTCAAAGGGATTTAATATATGATTGACTCATAGTACTGATCGATGGAATAGACGGCACATCCAGTATCTTCAGTCCTCCAAAAGAAAACCTCAACAGGTCATGTGTTTTTCACATTTTTACATTGAATCCCGCACACAGCTGTATTGCTGATCCCAAATGTACGTATGTGAGCAGCATGTGTGTGTTATTATGTACACAGAGAGGCTCAGTGTCTCATAGGCATATCTCCTGCACTGCACATTATTGTGCTGGGATACACACATTATGCGTATATATATATATATATATATATATATATATACATATATATACAAATATATAAAATATATATACACACATACATGCACACATATATATATATATATATATATATATATATATATATATATATATATATATATATATACACACACACATATACTGTATGCGTATATATATATTATATATATATATATATATATATATACACACACACACACACACACACACACACACACACACACACACACACACACACACACTGTGTATGTGGATATAGTTTAAGGCTAGGTGTTCAAAAAAGGCTTATGCGTTCTTGCTTGTATCCTGAATAATTAATAAAATAGAGTGCAGATCCTTTATTTGATATGTGTATATATATATATATATATATATATATATACACACACAGTATATATATATATATATATATATATATATATATATATATATATATATATATATATATATATATATATATATATATATATATATATATATATATATATATACACACACAGTATATATACACATATTATATAATATATATATATATAATTAATATATACAGTATATATATATATATATATATTTTATTTGATGATTATATATATATATATATATATATATATATATATATATATATATATATATATAATTATTTGATAATATACACATTATGCTGTCATGGACTAAACTGTTGACACCCCCTTTAAAATTGTTCCAGAAAATGAAATAATTCTCCCAGAAAATTAATGCAATTACACATTTATTGTTATACACGTTTATAATCTTTATTTTCTTTGTGTGTATTGGATTGATCAAAAAACAACTGAGGAAAAAAAAAATGCAAATTTGACATAATTTCACCCAAAACCTCCAAATATAGGCCAGACAAAATTAATTATTGGCACCTTTCCAAAGCTGTGGGTAAACAATCTTGTTTCACTTGTGGCAGTTAACAGGTGTGGGCAATTTGAAAATAACACCTGACAGTAGATAAAAAGGGGAGAAGTTGACTCAATCTTTGAATTGTGTGTTTGTGTGTGCTACATTAAACATGGAGAACAGAAAATGGAAAAGAGAACTGTGAGGACTAGAAAAGCAAAATTGCTTAAAAATATTAACAATTGCAAGGTTACAAGTCCATCTCTAGAGATCTTGATGTTCCTTTGTCTATGGAGCGCAACATAATCAAGAAGTTTTCAACCCATGCAACTGTAGCTAATCTCTCTGGATGTGGACGGCAGACAAAAACTGATGACAAGTTGCAACGCAAGATGGTGGCTAAACCGCCCCAATCAAGTCCAAATAAACTCAAGCTGTCCTGCAGCTCAGGGTGCATCAGCGTCAGCGCCGAGTATCCCCCTACATTTGTATGAAATGAAACGCTCTAGAGGAGACCATAAACCAATAAAGCTGAAAGGAGCTACTAGGTACTTAGGATTCCATCCAATGCATACCAATTAATGTACAAGCATAAAGGAGACGGAAAAAGAAGTAAGCAAGTACAGTAAATGTAACGAGCTGTGGAAGCAAAATTATAAACATTTAAGAATAACCGAAGATGACAACATTAGTGCTGTGCCACAATAGGGCTACAATAACACAACCTTGACCCAATGGCTGCAAGCATAATAGAATATACATGAATGACAAATGAAGAAAATGTCCTTTGTTTATATATAAAAGTGTGTACAAGATGAAGCACAATAATAGAACATTACAAGATGTAAGTATAAACACACTGCCAGCACAATAAAGGCCCAAAGACATGTCAATAAACATGAAATTACAATATGCATACAAGACATATGGTGTGCTGGAGAGCCATTCTGTCAAATATCAAGTATATATCTGCATAAAAAGTGCAACTAAAACAAAGATAAAGGTGCTGGACTCAAATCACAAGTCAGATTGCTATAATACCAAAAGTGGAAACCTCCAAATGAAAGGTCAGGGTAAGAAGACTCTACGCGTTTTGCCACTGTATACTTGGCTTCTTCAGGGATGCTCATACCCTGAGCTTTTGTACCGCCCTGAGAGGGCACGGCTGCTCCCTTGCCGGGCCGAGCCGCTCGAGGTCCAGGCTCGGGTTTTTGGTGGCTCGAGCGCCTCCGGACCTGGGGCCACGTTGCTCTGTTAAGGGGAGGCAGTGGGGTGGTGTTGTGGGACAAGGTTCGCAGCCGGGGGCCGCGTTGTCGTTGGACGGGTCGTGACGCCACCCACGGGTCGTGGTGATGGGATGCACCACCGCTGCGGCGGGAGTGAAGGGGGCTCCCGGGATCGGTGTTGAGGGCGCAGCCTAGATGTCAGCTCCTCCGTGGGTAGGGGTGATGTGTCCCGGGGCCCGGTGGGACGGGCGATGATGTCGGGGTGCAAGGTGCTGTCCTGCGGTGCGATGTTGTGCCCAGATGGCACTGGTTTACTCACTATTAATTCACACTCAGAGTCACTGGTAAACCAAAGTTCAGGTATGGTCGGGTCCCGCAGCCGGCTGCTTGTGTCCCTTGTGAGGCTGATGGTGGCCCCGTTCCCTTGCACCTTTTGTTTTGACTTTTGGCTCCCCTGCCTGGGCAGTGGTAGCCCGCTCCCCGGCGTTTAGCCCTCGGTTGCCCGCAAGCGCTGGCCCGTCGGATGCTTGGCCCTTGGCGGTGGCTCTCACCCGGGGAGCCCCGCTGTGTTGCGGCCGACTCTGCTGCCTTGCAGCTGCCTCCCCGCGGAACCTCAGCCGAGGCCCAAGACCCTGGAGCAGCTTGCTTTGCCTTCTGGGCCTTTTTGGCTGGGCGGACCACCGAGGCCGGTGCGTGCTTGGGCGCGGTCACTTCCGGAACAGCCGGTGTCACTTCGGGATCAGATGCTGGCCGGGAACGGGTCTCTTCGGACAACGGGCACAGTGCGGCCAGATTCCACAACAGGTCCGGGCCAGCCTCCCCAAGCAGCTTCCCATGAGCGCCCGAGACGTACTCCGCCACCGGTGTCGGGGGTGTGGATACGGGCAGAGGAGCAGTGGCAACCACTGCGGGTAATGGAGGAGGTGGTATGGTGGGCAGTAGCAGACCGAGCCCCTCAGCCGCGATGGCCGACCCCTCAAGGGCATAGGGACGTGGGTCGCCTTCCCACCCCACCAACACCGTCATCCTCTCACGGGCCCGCACGGCAGCCACTATCTCCCCCATCTCTGCCGCCCAGTGATCTACTAAGAAGCTTACCTGGTGCTGGAGGCGGCAGCACATCTCCTCCGTCCGGGCCTTCACCCACGCTGCTGTTCCTGGCAAGGGCTCTGGAATCTCGGGGCTCTGGTCGGGAGTTGCCATGCTGCTGTCGGGATCCATGAACGGAATGGATGCAGGGTCCTGGAGTCCCTGCCCTTTATCCCCGAGATCACATGAGGCCCACTTCTTCACTCGCGCCCCCTTGGTTTTCTTCCAGCACTCCTCCTTCCGGGGGTGGGGCTTCACCTTCGCGACTTCACTGCTCGGAGAAGACGACTCAAGTGGGAAAATTTCGCGCCCAAGATTGCGGGGCTTCAACTTTTTCGGCAGGACGCCGCTGACGGATACTTCCAAGGCGCACTTCCACAGGTGAGTGGACTGTCCGAATCCTGTTCGTGATGCCAGAAGAGTCGATGTGCACCGCCCTGAGAGGGCTCGGCTGCTCCCTTGCCGGGCCAAGCTGCTCGAGGTCCGGGCTCGGGTTGTCGGTGGCTCGAGCGCCTCTGGACCGGGGGCCACGTCGCTCTGTTAAGGGGAGGCAGTGGGGTGGTGGTGTGGGACGAGCTTCGCAGCCGGGGGCCGCGTTGTCGTTGGACGGGTCGTGACGCCACCCACGGGTCGTGGTGACGGGATGCACCACCGCTGCGGCGGGAGTGAAGAGGGCTCTCAGGATCGGTGTTGAGGGCGCAGCCTGGATGGTAGCCCCTCCGTGGGTAGGGGCGGTGTGTCCCGGGGCCCGGTGGGACGGGCGATGATGTCGGGGTGCAAGGTGCCGTGCGATGTCGTGCCCGGATGGCACTGGTGTACTCACTATTAATTCACACTCAGAGTCACTGGTAAATCAAAGTTCGGGTATGAACGGGTCCCGCAGCCGGCTGCTTGTGTCTCTTGTGAGGCTGATGGTGGCCCCTTTCCCTTGCACCTTTTGTTTTGACTTTTGGCTCCCCTGCCTGGTCAGTGGTAGCCCGCTCCCCAGCGTTTAGCTTCCAGAAGAGCCCTCGGTTGCCCGCAGGCGCTGGCACATCGAATGCTTGGCCCTTGGCGGTGGCTCTCACCCGGTATCGGTGGGCTGTTGCCTTCTTTCGGGACTTTGGGTGAGGATGAACCTGTGAGGTCCAGACTGCAATCAGTGAATTTGCCTAAACTCAGTGGCTTCTAAGCTAAGACGGGGTCTGAGTACCCAGTTACTGGTGCCCCGATTAGCTGTTGACTCCCCGGTTCAGGCCCGCCGGCTCCATCCCTGACCCGGTCCCTACGGTTCCGCTGGTCGCTATACCGGTACTCCTGCAGGCGGCCACCACCGTCTGCCTGCCTGACGTTTTGGGGATCCTAGGCTCCAACCAGGGTCCCTGACAGCTTCTCTCCTTCACCTCACTTCACCTAACCACTCACTAACTACTCAACTAACTAACTAACTGTATTTCCTGCCTCAGGACAATAGTCTCCTCGGTGGGCGTGCCTTTACGCCTGACTCCGCCCACCTGGTGTGCCCTACTGGCCCTGAGGGAGGCATCAGGTCTCCCTTTCGGGTGACGGGTGTGTCCTCACAGGGGATGGGGGGGTGTGTGTATTGTGGTGGGTGTTGTTACCTGTGACCCCTGGGGTCCAGGGCGTTACACTTTCATTTGCAGGTTTCCCCTGTTGGTTTTATGTTTTCTGTCCAGGGTTACAAAAAATATTATTTGTATACTAAATGATTCCCCTATGCAAACTTAGTAGCTGTGCACTACAGAAGAAGCGGAGAAGTATAAATACTTTTTTAGACTTGATGGGATTATAATCCTTTTTGGTCCAGAATTGTTCAGTTGCCTTAAACAAAGTAGTGAAATTAGGACAAATTTTAAGTTCACCAAGTCATGCATCTCTCTTTAAGGCCTCTGTCACACGTTCGTGCCTCTGGTACGTGTTTGTCATTTTTGTCATGCACTGGAGACACGTACACACGTGGACCTCTGTTTTCCTAGTGGTTTGGACACACGTAAGTATTTGGTAACTGAACGTGTGTCCGTTCCGTACTTACGTGTGTCCGTGTGTTCCATACGGAGGCATGTCCGTTTTTCTCCGGCAGCACGGGTGTCACACGGCCCGCACCCGTACCACACGGATGTAGTGTGGATGCAGGCCCACGTGACATGCACCGGAGAAACACAAGTGTCATTGTAAAAATAAAAAAACACCTACTCACCTTTACCATACCTGCAGTCTCTGCCGCGGCTGTCACCTGCATCCGTCCCCCAGTGAATCTGAACAACGCATCTTCTTCACTGGGAGCCAGAAGCAACGTCAGCGGGGCGTGGCTTGTGCCTGACACTGCCATTCAGCACCACAGACAGCTCCGGAAGAAGCAGGTAAGGCGGGACTTTCCGTTCTCCGTGTGTTATTACGTATTACACACGGAGAACACAAATGTGCCATAAACACGGCACACGGGGAGCTAACCACCCCTTTAACACGTACGTGAAAACACGGTTTGTTTTTTTCACGAACGTGTGACAGAGGCCTTAAGGATATTTGAATGGTGCCTAACAATGAGTGTAATGTACCTGGAACTATTTCCCTGTGCGATATGCACTGTTCCTTCTAAGCTGTGAGTAATGAAAAAGGTAAAAGACCTTAAAGGGAACCATCCACCAGGATTTTGCTATATAAAGTGAAGGCAGTGCCATATTGGCACTAGGATGCTGAATTCAGGCATACCTTTTGTTGAAATATCGGATGCTTGATTGTTTAAATATTTGTAATCAAAGTTCCAGAAGTGCACTGCACCTTTGATTGACGTGTGCAGCAGGTGAGAGCCCTTGTGCGTCGGATCCTCGCTTTAAATTCCTCCTCTGGCATCCTCTTTGGCTTGCCCTCTTTTCTTTATTTAAATTTCATGCTGCACCACCATTGTTGCTGTTGACGACACATACGCATTGCTACAGGGATGATTATTAAAATGGCTCCAGAGTTTGCGCATGCGCATACTGCGATCTCTGATGCCAACTTATTGAAGTCACTGCAGAGAAGACTATGAGCAGCATCGACACATGCGCAGATTTTTTTTTACCTCTGTGCACACGCCCTTGCCACTCATAGTCTTCAATAAAATGGCACTGGAGATTGCGGTCTGCACATGAGCGGACTATAGCGCCATTTAAATGAACACATCATGTTCAAGTGCCGCCAACAGCAGCAATGGTATGCAGCACGATATATAAATAAAGAAAAAGGGGGCTGTAAGGTATTAAATACTGTTTGTATAGAGTCTAGTGCAAGGGTACAAGGGAAACACAGACACAGGTTTGCTAAACAGTTCTTGTATTACTTCATACAAGTAAGTGCACAAAACATGAAGGGTTGAACAGTTGCAGGGTGCAGAGGCTGGGAACAAATTAATCAGGAATGGATCCTCAAAGTTCAGCAGAAGTGTCAAAGTATAATTCAGTCTTTCTAAGGCTGCTTTCACACATCCGGTTTGAGCCGTGCGGCTCAATCCGGCTGTGAAACCTATGCAACGGATGCAGTGAAAACACCGCATCCTTTGCATAAGTTTTTTACATGCGGCCCGTCCGGGTTTTTGCCGCTTGCAGCATGCTACTGAGCATGCGCAGTGGCAAAAACCGCATGCAGCGGCCGGATGCGGTTTTTGCCGCATCGCGCCGCATCCGGCATCCATAGGAATGCATTGAGAAAAGCGCCGCATCAGCCGGATGTGGCGCGATGCAGTTTTTTTTGCCGCACAAAAAAACGTGCCAGGCAACGTTCCATCCGGCCGCCGCATCGGCTAAATCTGCCGCATGCGGCAAAAACCAGACCGAACGCAAGGCCATGCGGCACAATGCGGCACTAATTAAAGTCTATGCAGGAAAAACGCAACCAGCAGCAAAAAAAAATGGTTGCGTTTTTCCTGCAAAGTGCCGGATTGTGCCGCATAGCAAAAACCGGAGGTGTGAAAGAAGCCTTACTGTACTTGTAAACGTCCATGGCAGAGTAGAAGGGTTCCTGTGTGGACACGAGTTCCAAGGATCCAAAACAGAGGATGGCAGAAAAGTAGTTCTTCCAAAGACTTCAGGAGATCAGGTTACAGGCAGGCTGCTAACAGGATTCAGAAGCACTGGTCCATCAGCTGAGATGGCTTAAGCAGGTAATTGGCAGGGAACAGGGCGGGAACATAGAAGCTGAGGAATCAATATTGACTGAGGGCAAAAGTGAGGGCAACAGAACAGGAAGCAAGATGGCCTATGAAGAAAAAACAGATTAACGCAAAATGACAAAACAAGGCAAAAAGTCAGAGAGCCTCACAGGGGCAAGCCATAGAGGACAAGGGAGGAGGAATTTGCAACGAGGACCTGATCCACAACAGCCACACCAGCTGCACACATCAATCAAAGGTGCACATGAGCACTGGCGTTGTGGCGCGATATTTAAATAAAAAAAAGGGGACTTGCCCGCACTACTGCACACATCAATCAAAGGAGCGCATGCGCCAAAAGCAGCAATGGTGTCGTGGTGCAATATTTAAATAAAGAAAAAGGAGGCATGCCATAGAAGACAAAGGAGGAAGAATTTACAGTGAGGACCCGACCCACAAAGGCCCTCACTGCTGCACACATCAATCAAAGGTGCGCATGCGCCAACAGCAGCAATGGTGTCGTGGTGCGATATTTAAATAATGAAAAAGGGGTCATGGCATAGAGGATGCAGGAGGAGGAATTTACAGTGAGGACCTGACCCACAAAGGCCCACACCTGTTGCACATATCAATCAAACGTGAGCATGCGCCAGCAGCAACAATGGTGTTGTGGCGCGATATTTAAATAAAGGAAAGGGGGCACGCCATAGAGGACGCAGGAGGAGGAATTTATAGCGAGGACCCCACCCACAAAGGCCCCCACCTGTTGCACACACCAATCAAAGGTGCGCATGCACCAGCAGCAGCAATGGTATTGTGGCGCGATATTTAAATAAAGAAAATGGGGCACGCCATAGAAGAATTTACAGTGAGGACATGTCTCACAAAGGCCCGCACCACCGCACACATCAATCAAACGTGCGCATGTGCCAGCAGCAGCAATAGCATTGTGGCGCGATATTTAAATAAAGAAAAGGGGGCATGCCATAGAGGAATTTACAGCGAGGACCCGACCCACAAAGGCCCGCACCACTGTAAACATCAATCAAAGGTGCAGTGTATTTGTGGAACTTTGATTACAGATATTCCAGCAATCAAGTATCCGATCTTTCAACAAAAGGTATGTCTGGATTCAGCATCATGAGCCCAATTACAGATATACCTGTCTACACAGCGCACATCTTAGAAGGAATAATGTCTATATGGTCTTATTTTACAGAAACTTTAACAATATAGATACATCTTTTCTCTGACCTTCATGTCTGTCTGGAGGATGAGTCGACAATTCAACATTTTAATATTTACTTGTACTTCAATCAAATCAGTTTCAAAAAGACATTTCCTACAATTTGATCTTGTTACTCAATGGCTCTTAAAAAAGTCTAAGAGGTTAAAACCATGGATATGACACAGATGATATTGTGATAACAGAGCGAATAAAAGGTTCAAAATTTGAACTATACAGAAAACCTCCCCCGCCTAATTTCCTCCAAACCGATACATTTACTGGTAACTTCTGTCAGATCAATTCATAGATTTATCCTGATAAACAGAACAGTTCTCATTTACTTAAAAATTAATTTTTACAGTTACGGAAAATGAAATCGATCGTTTTCGAGCTCCATTTATTTGATTTCTGAATTTATATAAAGATGTACAGTCTATGAGATAGATGAGAACAGGGACAAATGTCAAATGTCACACGCTTCTAGTGTGATACATAAATAACAATTACCATATACAAGTACCGTATTTTTCGGATTATA
Organism: Anomaloglossus baeobatrachus; assembly: GCF_048569485.1. Lineage (NCBI taxonomy): Eukaryota > Metazoa > Chordata > Amphibia > Anura > Aromobatidae > Anomaloglossus > Anomaloglossus baeobatrachus. The sequence goes on from NC_134359.1 coordinate 28,032,046, forward strand.
AAATGCACTTTTCCCCCAAAACTGAGAGAAAAATGATTGGTGCATCTTATAATGCGGGAGGTAGAGAATGGGTGCTGTGCTGGCTACGGGGGGGCTCTGCTGGCTGCGGTGAGGGCTGTGCTGGCTGTGGTGGGGGCTGTCCTTGCTGTGGTGGGGGCTGTGCTGGCTATGGTGGGGGCTTTGCTGGCCACGGTAGGGGCTGTGCTGGCTGTGGTGGGGGCTGTGTTTGCTGTGGTGGGGGCTGTGCTGGCCGCGGTAGGGGCTGTGCTGGCTGTGGTGGGGGCTGTGTTTGCTATGGTGGGGGCTGTGCTGGCCACGGTAGGGGCTCTGCTGGCTGTGGTGGGGGCTGTGCTGGCTGTGGTGGGAGCTGTGTTTGCTATGGTGGGGGCTGTGCTGGCCACAGTAGGGGCTGTGCTGGCTGTGGTGGGGGCTGTGTTTGCTATGGTGGGGGCTGTGCTGGCCGCGGTAGGGGCTCTGCTGGCTGTGGTGGGGGCTGTGCTGGCTGTGGTGGGGGCTGTGCTGGCTGTGGTGGGGGCTGTGCTGTCTGCGGTGGGGGCTGTGCTGGCTATGGTGGGGGCTGTGCTGGCTGTGGTGGGGGCTGTGCTGGCTGTGGTGGGGGCTGTGCTGGCTGCGGTGGGGGCTGTGCTGGCTATGGTGGGGGCTGTGCTGGCTGTGGTGGGGGGCTGTGCTAACTGTGGTGGGGGGCTGTGCTGGCTGTGGTGGGAGCTGTTTAGAGTAGGGTGGTGCTGCGTGTGAGATGCTCTGTCGGCGGTGCGGGCTTCAAATATTGGCCCTTGGAGTCGGTGCATGCACAGATTGAGCTCTCGGTTCAAGATCTCATCTACGCATGCGTCGCCTCCAGCCCACTGTTCTCCCAGCAGTGGATTTAAGGAAAATGATGCCTGGAGGTGGTGCGTGCGCAGATAAGATCTTGGGTTGTCATTAAACCGAGAGCTCAGTCTGCGCATGCGCCGACTCCGGGTGCATTTCTTTGAAGCCTACACTGCCACCAGAGCATCTGTGACACCCGCCGAACAGCCAGCACAGCCCTCACCACAGCCAGCACATCCCCCACTGCAGTGCCTGCAGCACTGCCCTATACAGCCAAAAACCGTCTGCAGTCTTTATCATTTTGTCATAGCCGAGGTCCGCTCTGATGGAATATTGTTGAGCTACATCCGATCAATAGCTAGGATTGGGCAAAATTCAGATTTGCCTGTTTGTGCAGATTTTTACAGGGGAATTAGATTCATAGTGAAGATATTTTCCTCAATTTTAATGTCCCTTATAGTGATGGGCGAGCGCGCTCGGCACTGCTGGTTACTTGATCAAGCATTGGAGTGCTCGGGAACTGACGGTGCTCGGTCAAGTATCACAGGCACTTGGATATTTCATCCATGAAACAGCAGGCACAATGCACAGGCTTGCTTTGTTGCATGGTGAATTCAGGCACCATAAGAAGAGCCATTCCTAGTCTCTAAATGGCTCTCACTAGAGTTAAAACAACATTTTCGGATGTAGTGTGTCCAAAATAAACCTGCCCACCTTTCCCTTGGAAATGTTCTGTTAGGCACATAAGGGTGGAGAGACGAATTGCACAATCATTGACTTCCACTATACTTGTTACTTGAGTTAAGCCCATCAAAGCATTTGACCTGCTTGACTTAAGGACCAAGCACCTGAGACTTTTTGTCCTCGCCCATCAGTAGTCCCATATTATGCTTTGTGATCTCTTCAGACCCCAGAGCATGATCAATGTAAAATGTAAATTATGTAAGAAAAAAATCTTTAGAATCAACTCTCAGGGGCCCTCCACTCCTTACCGTCACCTGTTCGGCTCTCAACGTATCTTCTGATCCAATCCGCTAACACGGACCTTTAGTACTAAGCCTCCGGCTGTGATGAGGCACGGGAGGGTTCCATGCAAGTACGTGAAAAATCACAATGTCATTACATTACAACATATGCCTGGCCTTGCGTGCGAATGCCAGAACCATCCCTGGCACGGGGCTGGATGTGTGAAAGGCCTGGGTATATCAATCAGAGGTGGCAGCAAGGATCAGAAGAAAAGAGCCAAGGGACCAGAGAGGTGAGGGGTAAGGTGAGTATATTTATTCATTTTATTTTTATCTATGTTTTGATTCACTTTACTGTTCAGATAATTGGAACCAGCACCGTGACTTAGTGGTTAACACTGCAGTCTTGTAGCGTGAGTTTGTGTGTACTCACCTTCTTTGCATGGGTTTCCTCCAGGTTCTTCGGTTTCCTCTCACGTTTCAAAAATAAACTGGTAGGAAATTTGTATTGTGAGCCCTAATGGGGACAGTGATGATCACATCTGTAAAGCGCTGCCTAATTACTAATGCTACATAAGTGCATTAATAAATAAAAGTAAATTAATCAGTTGCCGCAACATATTGAATCGATGCAGAAGCAAATTTAAAAAAAAATCCTTATTTTTGCAATTGCATATCTTTTGTAAAATTCCAGTAGAGTTCACTCCTAGTCAAATTTATTCTCGTATCTCTAAAAATATTAATTTCATTCATTGGCATGAGTTTACTGATAAGTCAAGAAATTCATTGGATAATTTCAACTCTTGAGCCATCCAAACCCCCTAGATCCATCCACGATTACAGTTGAATGATCCAGAAGTTTAAAAAAAAACAAAACAGAGTTCTTGTGCTTTACGTATGCAAACCACTCGTGTGAGCTCAGTGCCCTGCCCAGTGTTAGCCTCTTGCAGTGTTTGGTCGGCTCACACTAGGGGTAACAACAGCGTGATTGGATGTAGGGTGCACCAAAAAAAATAGAAAAACCCAACCCACCCGGAAGTGCTCTGTTTATGGCTGACTATATCTGGGCATACTAGAAAAAATTGCCGTCACTTCCTAATCTCATAGTCTGAACGGGTGGATACTGAACATAATATACAATATTCAAAAATAGCAGTTGCACTCAAGTAAAGGGAAGAAGAAAAAACAAGAATGTAGATGGTGAATATTGGAATGTGAATACGCATTACTGCTAAAAAACATTAAAAAATTACTTTGCAAATAAAGGTCGCCAAATGTACTTGTGCCCAGACACCACGTCAAGGTGTAACTCTCATCTGGGTCCTACTCTAATTTTTATGCATCATTTGTACAAACTGAACTATTATATGGGCCAGAATAGAACCTGCAAAAGGAAAATTAAAAACACCTGAAATAACTGTGAGGAGTACGCAGACAGAGGGCATTACTCCATAATGTAAATTAGAAAATATTGCTGGAACTTCCTAATCTCATACTCTGAACTGGTGCATACTGAACATAACATACAATATTCAAAAATAGCAGTTGCAGTCAAGTAAAGAGTAGGAGAAAAAACAAGAATGTAGATGATGAATATTGGAATGTGAATACTCATTACTGCCAACAAAGCATGGAAAAATGTATTTGAAAAATTGAAGATATCGATATCGAAACGTGCGCATCGGGGCATGTTTTTCTTGGTCATTCCAAACCACCATGCGTGAGTGAATACTTCCTTAAAGATCGTATCATAGTGTTTGCAATCATCTGGAATAGTCAACTATGTGGGAATTCCTGTTTGGAAACCCTGATTTAGCTGAGGCTTGCACTTCAGCGTGAAAAAAAGATAATTAAATAGACACATTGAAATCTATGGTTTATATTTGTATATGGGATAAGTGTGGTTTTCCACTATTGTCTCATTTCTATAGCAATCTATTTGCATTTGCACTATAGTTACCTATAAACCTCTAAGTATGTGTTTGCTGATGAATATAAAATCAACTGTTCACACGCTGCCATGTGTGGTCTGCTGGCCCTCTGTGATTTGTCTTCAGGAAATCCATGTAAAAACCTGATAATTATGATTTGATGAATTTTGAATGTCACTTCTTGCTATAATGTTATTTAATAAATGTTTTATATTTTTGCAAGGAGTTTGTATTTGACTTGTTTTTGATGTTTTTGATCATTATATGACCAGGACTACATTTCCGCTCAGTTTTCTCACTATAAATATTAGCAAATAAAGGTGGCCAAATTTACTTGTGCCCAGATACCAACGTCAAGGTGTAACTCTCATCTGAGTCCTACTCTACTTGCTATGGCAACTTTATTTGATAAGTAACTCATATTTTTCAAATACATTTTTTCATGTTTTCTTAGCAGTAATGCACATTCACATTCTCATATTCACCATCTACATTCTTGTTTTTTCTCCTTCCCTTTACTTGAGTGCAACTTCTATTTTTGAATATTGTATCTGGGTGTAGACCCGAATTACCAAATTAGTGACTTCCATTGGGGTTCAGGTCAAGTCCGGGTCCCAAAACGAACTTTCCATTAAGGTTCAGGTCAAGTCCAGGTCTTAAACTGAACTTTATCAAAAGTTCTACTGAACCCACCGAACCGAATTTACATCGATCCACTCATCTCTATCCACGATCAACAAGATCTGAATAATCTGGTGAGGGATCTGTGAAAATCATTCTTTTCTGATGGGTTTGATGGCTCAGAAATTTTAGAGTATACACATTTTTGCAGATGCTCATAATTATAACCCCTCGTGGAAGGCAAATGCATCATTGCAACAGTAGATGAAAATTTAAAAAGTTTACAAAGATGTTTTTGGATAAACATCTGTTTTTCCTTTTAGATTCTTCCCAGTTTGATATATATTATTTTCTTGTACAATGGCTCCATCCAAACTCAGTTTGACACAGAATTGTTTCTCAAACCAAGACCCCAACCACAAAAGAGAAATTATTAAAAAAAACAACAAAAAACTAAATAAAAATACATTTTACAAGATGTTCTTTTCTACAAAAGATAAAATAAAGCCAACACTATAGATTTTGGAAGGATTGTTATTTCATTTATTTTACTCATTAGCTTCCAAGAGCTGCATATGTGGGACATTGTTCTCATCCAGAGCTTTTATCACCGCCAAGCAGTAAACAAAACTGTGTTAAAAATAAAAACTATTATCGCATTTCGCAATTCATCAATAGAAAAGATGTCTCAAAGAAAGAGAGAAGACAACATGGTCCGGGCTATAAAAATACACATTAGAAATATTAATATCGTTAGCTGGTCTTTCTTTTCAATTTTAATTTTTATTTTTTTTTTCAAATAAATGTATTTTGTTTTTGTAAACCAGAGAATTTTTTATTCAATGTTTTTGCTTTGTTTGTTTTTAATAAATATCCTTTTATTTTTTTTACTTTTATGTTTTTTTATAAATCCAATTTGTTTTGATATTATTGTTTATATTCTTAAATAAATCTAATTAATTTAACAAATCTCTTTTTTTTGGTTTTTAATAAATATCCTTATTTTTTACTTTTATATGTTTTTATAAATCCAATTTATTATTTTATTATTGTTTATTTTCTTAAATAAATCTGATTAAAATAACATTTTTTTTTGTTTTTTTTGTTTTTAATAAATATCCTTTTATTTTTTTACTTTTATGTTTATGAATCTAATTTATTTTGATATTATTGTTTCTTTTCTTAAATAAATCTAATTAAATTAACAAATCTCTTTTTTTATGTTAATAAATATCCTTTTATTTTTCCATTTTTATGTTTTATTTTTATAAATTTAATTTACTTTTAATAAATAATATAAGTAAAATAACAAATCTTTTTTTTGCTTTTTTTTCAATAAATATAATTTTATTTTTTTTCATTTTTATGTTTTGGTTTTTTTTTCATAAATCTTTCTTTCATTTTTATGTTTTGTTTGTTGTTTTTTTTTATAAAACTGTTATTTTTATTTTATTATTTATTTTCTTAAATCTAATTAAAATAACAAATCTATTTATTTTTTTGTTCTCAACGTTCCTGACATTTTCAACATTTATTTCCAGTAAAATCAAACAATATATTATAGTAAATGGAATTATAGCGAGACCAGTAAATATTTCCTGTTGTGTGTGACTCATAATAAATTTCCTTTGTGTTTATGGTTTCAGTACTCGGGTTAAAGATAAGCCGGTTTCCTTCATATATTAGATTTTATTGTGTAATGCCCCAAAGAAACATCCAAGGTGGATTATTATTTCGTATGACAGAGATTAATACTTTTTTTTTTCTGAAGTCTTAGAATAAAATAAATATTCTTAATTGAGTTTCCGTCTTGTATGTGCCACGGAGAGTTAGTCCCATCATGATAATATCATTTTTTTTTTATTTTCTGGGAATCATCAGCTTGTTTGTTGGTTTTAGGATCTTAATTTCATTATTTTCTTGGTTCAGAAAAATCTCAATATCTTCTTATCTCTTTGTCAGAACTGATGGAACTTAGAAGCATTTTTACAGTCAACGTTCGCAAAGACAGTGTGACATTTCATTGTTTGGTAGGTTTTTATTGCAGATAAATTCTTAATAAAAATGGTATTATGTTATGAATGTTGATTTCCTGCCCAAGAAATTTCTTTTTTATATTTTGTTTGATATTGAAATAATAAATTATAACTTTTAACACATATTTTTAAAAAATCTGGTATAACCATTTATGGCTTAAAGTGAAACTTTAACTTGTTAGAAAATGTGGAATTTAGATCCAAAATGTATTTTTTTAGTTTTTAAAATGTTTAAGCTCCATTTTTCTGTATTAGACATTGAAATTTTGATACAAAGTTTAAAATCTTCAAAGACATAATGTTAAATTCTAAAATTAGGATTGCCTGTAGTCACCACTAGAGGGAGCCGGCGAGCTAAATACATACTGGCTAATCATTGAACCTAATAATTATACAGTCAGCTCCTATTGGCCGTGACTGCAGAATTTAAAGGGGTTGTCCACTACTGGGAAAACCCCTTTTAGTATTTTATTTAACTGTTAGTTGCTTGTATATGAACCCTCCTGAATTATAAAGCTCTGCGTAATATGTTGGCGCTATAGAACTAAAAATGTATTATTATTATTTATTATTATTATGATTTATTCCATATGTTTCCCCCAGGTAAAATAATAAGGCCTATACTCAACTCCCATATCGGCACCATTACATTCGTGTACGGGCTTAGGGTGCTGTTTTGCCATATTTTTTAGCACTAAGGTTCAGATATGGCTTTAAAGAAGGCAAATAAGTAATTTTATTATAAAGGTTAATATGAAATACAAACTTAAAGGAAAAGTATGATATTGCGTACACTTTTGTATATTGAACATGCAAAGGTTAAGTACAGTTAAATACTTACATCACCAAGGAGCTTTGGAACATCATATGTCTGGAACTACAGTCAGAGAAGCATGACATAGACAGAGAACTCCTGGACATCACTGCCCGGACGTCTCACGGAGCAGCAAACACGAGCTTCTGTCTGTGCTATATTTCATCTGATCTTATAGAGGCTTGAACAATATTACAAGCCTTAGAGTTAATGTGTTGTAGTCTTATTGATCCATGCCCTTTAATGGCCAGTCATTGGGCATAGATGAATCAGAGATACACCACAAATCAGACAATGGGGTAATAAACCCACAGCATTCAAATCTCCCAAGAATACACATCAGGTATTTGAGCTAGGTAAATGGATATATTGTCTGTCTGTGTATATAGCAAACCCATAAAACATCAGATTGTTGAACTAAAGTAAATCATAAGGATTCTCTTACAATGGTATATTGTCTTTCTGTATATTCAAGACAAACACACAGAAACCCTTAAGGATACACAAGATTTTGTAACCATGTACACTTTGTCTGTCTGATTAAACAATATGTTATAGTATAACATAATGTATGTGCTCAAAAATAGCCATTTTTATATTTGCAATACAAGTGCCAGGGCTCTTGTGGTGTCGTGACGTCTCTTGAGCGCAGCGTTCAATCAGCCCCATCTTCTGTTTCTCCGTCTTCGGATCAAACAAGTTAATAAACAGGAAGTGAGTGCTGAAGTTGAACTCACTTCCTGTTGATTGCTTGTTTGGTCACAAGGTGGAAAGTCGATGCTGATTGGCCGTGGGGCTCACATGATGTCACATCCCCACGTAAGCCCTGGTACCGCTGGAAGTGTACCGATATGGGAGGTGTCATTCTGATGGATTTCCTGATGAAGAAGTGGAGTACACTTTGAAACACATTGAATTAAACCACCTTGAATTATACTTCTCCTGGACATGTGTCGTATCCCCAGCAGCGCAGTTGCAGATCCACATTTTACAATGTTCCTGAGCAGGAAATGAGAGGTGAGTATAGTCTTTATTATTTTAACTGGGACAAACATATGGAATCAGAAGGGGTTGTCCTAGTAGTGGACAACCCTTTTAAATTCTGCAGTCACGGCCAATAGAGGCTGACTGCAACCTGTTTTATTAGGTTCAACTTATAACCAGTATGCAGTTAGCCCCTGCCGGCTCCCTCTAGTGGTGAATGCAGGCAGTCCTAATTTTAGAATTGAACTTTGTTTTCTCTGAAGATTTTAGAGACAATTGAACAAGCTGAATATTATTTTATTCTTTCACCATTCATAGCACTTTATAACTAAACAACATTTTGAAGAGTTGATCAACATTTAACTGAATTCCCATTAAAATATCATTTTTTGGAATTTTTTTGTAAAATTAGGGGTTTCTCTAAAGTAGTCTCACGTCCAAAAATTTTTCTTTTAAATGCCCCTCGCCTTTATAAACTTTCATATGCCAGATGACCACGCTATAGTCCTGTTGCCCGTTCCTCTGTTCCTTCCTCCCACAGCTCCGGTATCTATTTTTCCTTGACAGGATGAAGTGGAAAGTCCTGGAGAGATCGGTATATGTTCATTAATACGATTGCTGTATTCAGTGATGAGATCTTGGCGACAACAGTGTAAGCCCTAAAGAAAGAAGAAACAAAAAACGCACAGTGGTTGTGATGTAAATTTCAACCTGCGAAATCATTAAGAAAAGTATGAAACGTTTCTTTATGAGGTTCCTAAAGGGTTATTCCCATTTCCAATATCCCATCCTAATATGTAGTAGGTGTAATAATAATATTAGCAAATACCTCCAATTAGAAATGTATATTTATCTTGATTAGCCATGTCTCTTACCTCATGTGCAAGGCATTGCAGCTTAGGTATCCATGGTTACTCACATAGTGCCAATTGGTTGAACATGGACATAATTATGGATACCTAAGCTGCAATGCTCTGCCGATGAGGTAAGAGACATAGCTAATCAGAGCTATTCTACATTTCTAATTGGTGGTATTTGCTAATATTATTATTATTACACCTAGTACATATTGGGATAGGATCTTGGAGATGGAAAAACCCTTTAAATCCTCTTTTGGGCTTCCTAAGTAGTAAACATTTCCATCCTGTTTGCAAAGGTCATTCAAAAACGTGAAAGCAAATTTGTCATTACTAGATTGTCTAAATTAATTATATGGTCTTGACAAGACAAATGTCACGCTATACAAAGGACTGGTGAGATGTAGAACAGGGTATTCCCCACTAGGTGGCATCAGTGTAGTGAAGGAGAGTCAAAGTAACACTGTAACAGAAGGGCAGCTGAAGTACAGCAGAGTAACTTCAACAGGCAATTCACAGGCGAACCACCAGGGGGCAATAGAATAGTCAAGCAGTCAGGGTCTAGTCAGGAAGTCAAGTCAGTGCAGTGGGAGGATCAAGATCAGGTCAGAAAACAGAACCGAAGTCAGGTGTTGGGAGATCAGGTATGCAAAGGGATTACAAAGGGCACAGGGAACAGAAGACAAGACCCGAGGGTGAGGAAACACAAACACAGAAAGAGGATTAACCAGGATGGGTAAACAACTTACAGGAGTGGGAAGTCTGGGACTGGGACAGACGGATGAACGGGGGAAAGTACAAGTCAGGGTACAGTGACTAGGAGCCAGATCAAACAGGAAAATTCACCAGAGCCAGTCACAGGCTGCAGAGCAAAACTATAAGTAGCACTGAAATGCTGGTGCAGCGACCAGATATAGTGTCTCCTGAACCGGAACGAGGCCGATGGAAGTTAACCCCTTACATGACCAGGCTGGATCTGGGAAACTCTGGAGCGGGGAATGCCGGTCCTGGATCATGACAACAATAAGGTGTGGAGATAGATATACCTTAAAAATGGCCAACATTTGGATTTCTCATCAGAGCTTTGTAACAGCGAGGTTGTTTTGATTGTAAGTTTAAATTTTCATTGCTACTTGTAAACTCTGAATTGCATGTTTCTTAATAATAGGAGAGTATCACAAAGTACTGTGGATAAGTACGGCACTTCTCTGTGGTTGGTGCTCAAGTGAGATCCTGTTCCATATGTAGCAAAGGGTAAATACTTGGTATTTATTGAGTAAGCTTGACCAGATACAGGCCTTCATCAGTGTGCAGTGTAGACGATCTGCTCCGCTTGTGAGTGAAAGTAGCCCTGGTGTAGATCGTAGTATCCACTACTGTGTGGCAGAAGTGCTCACCACTTGAGCAGACCATCTACACTGCTCACTGATGAAGGTCTATGTTAGACCGAAACATCTGTGCTGTATCTGGTGAAGCTTACTCAATAAAATACCAGTTTATTCAACTATATGAGTGCCAAGTATTGCTCTTTGAGTATCACAAAGTAAACCTGTAAAAGAGTCTTGGGGAGAGGCAATTGCAGGAATTCAGTACAGGTCACTTTGGGGACAGTTTCACACACCTAAATATGGACCGCCATGTTTAGACTAGAAACGTATCTCCTCACCTCAACTCAACACTCCAATAGGCATTTACAGGCTATTAAAGGAGTTGTCTGGGACTTTTACATTTGTTACCTATCCTTAGGAGAGGTGACCAATATCTGACTAGTGGGAGTGTGACACCTGGTATTTCCATTGATTAGCTGTTCCTGGTGCTGGCAGTGGATGTAAGTGCTTAGTTGTGGAGCTTCACAGCACAGCTCCATCAATCATATAGTAGTTGCAGTCAGGTACTGTACATCTGCCCACCTATTTATTTGGCAACTGAGCACCATCGGTAGATGTACTGGATGTCACATTCCCACCAATCTGGTATTGATGGCTTATCTTAATGATAGGCTATCAATGTAAAAATCCTGGAGAAACCCTTTTTAAGGGGTTGTCCACTACTTTTACATTGATGGCCTATCCTTAGGGGTGCTTTACACGTTGCGACATCGCTACCGATATATCGTCGGGGTCACGTCATTATTAGTGACGCACATCCGGCGCCGGTAGTGACATCGCAATGTGTAAAGTCTAGGTGCAACGATGAACGAGCGCAAAAGTGACAAAAATCGCTGATTTGTGCCACGTCGTTCATTTCCATAATGTCGGATTGACCGCAGGTACGATGTTGTTTGTCGTTCCTGCAGCTCCACACATCGCTGTGTGTAAACCCGCAGGAGCGACAAACATCTCCTTACCTGCGTCCCGACGGCAATGCGAAAGGGAGAAGGTGGGCGGGATGTTATGTCCCGCTCATCTCCGCCCCTCCGCTTCTATTGGCCGGCCAATTAGTGTCGTTGCGGTGACGTCGCTGTGACACCAAATGCACCTCCCCCTTGAAGGAGAGATTGTTCGGCAGTCAAAGCGTTGTCGCCGAGTAGGTATGTGCGTGTGAAGCTTCCGCAGCAATAATGTTCGCTACGGCAGCAATCACCACATATCGCATGTGCGACGGGGGCGGGTGCCATCACGCTGGACATCGCTAGCAAATGCTAGCGATGTCACAACGTGTAAAGTACCCCTTAGAATTGGTCATCAATGTCTGATCTGCTGGGCTCCGACACCCTGCACCCTGCCGATCAGCTACTCTGTGTCACGGCAGCGGCAGCAGGCAGCCAGAAATGCTCAGTTCTGGCACTGCACCAGATGTGCAGAACCTGACCGCGGCCACTATCAGAAGACAGATATCACGCTCCCCGGCTCCTCGGCCATGCTCCCCGGCTCCCCTGCCTTGCTCACCGGCTCCCCTGCCACGCGCCCCCCGCTCCACAGCCTCCATGCCCCATCACCTGCGGTCCCCAGGCAGCCCGGTCCCCGCTCCCGGCGCCCGTCGGCAACTCTGATCCAGCCCGGCACTCCGGCCTCCTGTGCACTGCTCCCTGCTCTGGCTTCTGGCACCCGGGCCTCGCGCATGCGCATTAGGGCGCGCGCGAGGTCGTTGACCCTCTCTTAAAGGGCCAGTGTCCTACAACAGGATATTGAAGAATCAGGTACAGGGTATATAGGGGGAGCCTTTCCAAGTGGGCGGGGCCTGTTCTTCGTGTTTGCTAAGCTAGGAGTCAGGTCTCCTTGTGTCTTGTGCCATACTTACTGTCACGCTCCCCGACTCCCCTGCCACGCTCCCCGGCTCCCCTGCCACGCTCCCCGGCTCCTCTGCCAGGCGTCCCCCGCTCCACAGCCTCCATGCCCCATCACCTGCGGTCCCCAGGCAGCCCGGTCCCCGCTCCCGGCGCCCGTCGGCAACTCTGCTCCCGCCCGGCACTCCTGCCTCCTGTGCACCGCTCCCTGCTCTGGCTTCTGGCACCCGGGCCTCGCGCATGCGCATTAGGGCGCGCGCGCGGTCATTGACCCTCTCTTAAAGGGCCAGTGTCCTCCAACAGGATATTGAAGAATCAGGTACAGGGTATATAGGGGGATCCTTTCCAAGTGGGCGGGGCCTGTTCTTCGTGTTTTGCTAAGCTAGGAGTCAGGTCTCCTTGTGTCTTGTGGTATACTTACCTATCTCTCTCGTAGAGCTGCTCCTGCCTCGCCAACCGGTCCTGACGATACCCGAACCCCGAACGGTGACTGTCTGCCATCCTGTCAGTTCCTACCATCTCCGATCCCTGTGGTGACCCACCTTCTCGCTCCGTTGGTTCCGGACTCTGCCTGACGTCATCTCGGCCTCCGAACCTGAGCTCCGTCACCCGGACTACCTTCAGAGACTCCGTGGTCCCAGGGACTTCTTCACTCCACTCCTCTGAACGGACTGTCCTGCTACCCGTAGTGCTCCGGCTACCGGGCACCTTGCCCTCGGTGAGGTGTTCAGCCCAGTGGATCCACCTCCTGGGCCTACCCGTCCACCTGGTCCTAACAACAGAGCAGCCCCGTAACTGAGCATTTCCAGCTGCCTGCTGGCATCACCATCTACGAGAACAGCTGATTGTGGGGGTGTGGGGTGTCGGACTTCAGCTGATCAAACATTGATGACCTATCCTAAGGATAGGCCATCAACGTAAAAGTAGTGGACAATCTTTAACTTTGCATCTCATCCAGACATTGCGGTCCATACTTAAACCTATTACACAAAACAAATTCTGTGATTTGACTAAATGTTCTGTCTTTATCATGACTACTAGAAGACATATTGTTGGTGTTGACAGTAGACCTAAAATCAGCAACGAAAAGTGTGGTCAACCTCAAATTAAATGGTTGGCAGTTATAGGTTTCCATCTTTTAGCTGACCACATCTTGCAATCATTGGGAGATTCTATTGATGAACCTTCAGTCCTAACACTCTAACACAGCTCCTCTCTCAATGAGATGAGCCGGCTGCTTTTCTGCAGGGCAGGTGTCGGGCACCTAACCTTGCCATGCCCGGTCATAGTCGCGATGTCTGCGACTGCGATCATTACGCCACTGTCTGGAAGGAGCGCATACCTTACGTTCTAGTGTCTTCCGCAGGGATTTGGCTAGAATGTATGGGCTGCAGTCACGATCTGGAAGGAGCCCATACATTCTTGGCTCAACCTAATTATGATAGAGGGAGCACTCTGCTCCTTCTCTCATAATTTTTGTGATCCTTGGCCAGGGGACCACTGGGGGGGGGCGCAGTGCCAGCGATGGCACTGGGCCCCCCTGACTCATGGACCCCATAGAGGCTGAGTGGTTGGGCAATTGACGGTATGCAACTACACACCGCATTTTATGATGATGAGGTCCATAGGGCACTGTCATAACTCATACAAAATATCCAAAAAAGTGCGATTGTTTATATTGTAAAAAGAAGCCACGACATAGAAATAACAACTCTGTATGAAATTAACAAAATATTATCTAATAGTAAAACTTACACTAAAAATAATAGCAATTAAAAAAATAAACACTTTACTATTATTATTAATGTAAAAAGTAATAATAGTGAAAATACAAATAGTTAACAACACCATAATCTTGACCGTAATTGATAATAACTTGCTAAGTTTCAGCCTTGTTCCATGGGTCAAACTTTCGAAAAGGTTTTTCATTTTCCAGATCGCAGCCTTCTCTTGTTCTTGCACTTGTATTAAAGTTGGTATATTACTCAGGTCAGCCGGTGAGAGTGAAATGCTGTAGCACTAAACAATAATGAAGGAGTTTTATCTCAGCGATCAGTCATGTTCTCTGTAAACCATATACCCAATATTTTATTAGCTACATGATCAGACGCCTTCTGCGTTGTACAGTTGTGACCTCCTGGCTGGATATTGTGCTCTGCAGCTGATGTTCCTATGCCAGCCTAAGGCTAAAAACTGCTTATGAAAGTAAATGAGGTCTCTCCAGCCCTTCCCAGCTGTCTACCTGAAATTGCTCATTCTCCTTATAACCATTTCTGTAATCATCGTCAAGCCTAATCATGTAAACCTTCCATCGCTACGACAGATTCAGACGTTGGGGTAATATCGGGGAGGCTCACAGATCACCCTTGTACGTTGCCTCTTGTGCCACGATGAATTGTAAAGGAGGAAAGATGAAAGATTTGCAGGTTTCAATATATCATGGAGCTATCTATATATGAAGATCTGTTATTTATTCTATTATATCCAAAATCTGAAACATTGGAAAGTCAGGCTGCAACCACCAGGAGAAAACTTGATATATCCTTCTTGCTCTTTTGTACAAGTCTGCAGCCTTATTGAAACTTCACTAACAAGTCAAACCTGAAACCACTGAACTATTTTGATCCCTATCAGATTTAAGCTAGCCCTAATTAGCCGGCTTTAGAAATCTGCTATCAACTGATACCAACCTGGAAGCCACTACCAGCCATTTCTGGGGTCTATAGTGGCCACTGGTGGTGAAATATCATATTGTATGTCCAAATAATACATGGATTAGCTTAGCCAAAGTAAGGGGTGCTTCACACATAGCGAGATCGCTACCGAAATCGCTGCTACGGCACGGTTTTGGTGACGCAACAGTGACCTCATTAGCGATCTCGCTGTGTGTGACACTGAGCAGCGATCTGGCCCCTGCTGCGAGATCGCTGCTCGTTACACACAGCCCTGGTTCGTTTTCTTCAAAGGCGCTCTCCCGCTGTGACACACAGATCGCTGTGTGTGACAGCGAGAGAGCGACGAAATGAAGCGAGCAGGGAGCAGGAGCCGGCATCTGGCAGCTGCGGTAAGCTGTAACCAGGGTAAACATCGGGTAACCAAGGTGGTTACCCGATATTTACCTTAGTTACCATCCTCCGCAGCTCTCACGCTGCCTGTGCTGCCGGCTCCGGCTCTCTGCACATGTAGCTGCTGTACACATCGGATTAATTAACCTGATGTGTACTGTAGCTAGGAGAGCAAGGAGCCAGCGCTAAGCAGTGTGCGCGGCTCCCTGCTCTCTGCACATGTAGCGATGTTATGATCGTTGCTGCGTCGCTGTGTTTGACAGCTAAGCAGCGATCATAACAGCGACTTACCAGGTCGCTGTTACGTCACAGAAAATGGTGACGTAACAGCGACATCGTTGTCGCTGTCGCTATGTGTGAAGCACCCCTAAGGACTACTCTGCAGCCGCTCTATGATAGTCATTAGCCCTGATAACAAGCGATGAGCGAGCACTACCATGCTAGGGTGCTCGGTACTCATAACTAGTGATGAGCGAGCTCTACTATGCTTGGGTGCTTAGTACTCGTAACTAGTGATGAGTGAGCACTACCATGCTCGGGTACTCGGTACTCTTAACTATTGATGAGCGAGCTCTACTATGCTCGGGTTCTCAGTACTCATAACCGGGCACTACCATGCTCAGGTGCTCGGTACTTGTAACTAGTGATGAGCGAGCTCTACTATGCTCTACTATGCTAGGTGCCAGGTATTCGTAACGAGCATCCAAGCATGGTAGTACTCATTAATCACTAGTTAAAAGTACCTCTTTTGCTCATCTCTCCTCAATCCTCTACATATCTCTCCTGCCAATGCCAATCCTCCAACCAGATCCTTGTCTTCTCTTTTCTATCTTTTCCTTCAAGGTCTTTGATGCTGTCAATCTTCACTAAACCCCAAGTGATAAAAAAAGGGAGTATTCTGCATGTCACTTACGTCCCTGATGTGAGTATAAGGGCGGCTTTGCACACTACGACATCACAGGTGCGATGTCGGTGGGGTCAAATCGAAAGTGACGCACATCCGGCGTCACTTGCGATGTCGTAGTGTGCAAATCCTAGATGATACGATGAACGAACTCAAAAGCGTCATTATCGTATCATCGTTACAGCCTCCGACATTTCCATAATGCCGGTGCCGCGACAGGTACGATGTTGTTCCTGGCTCCTGCGGCAGCACACATCGCTGTGTGTGAAGCTGCAGGAGCGAGGAACATCTCCTTACCTGCCGCCGGCCACAATGCGGAAGGAAGGAGATGGGCAGGATGTTTACATAATGCTCATCTCCGCCCCTCCGCCGCTATTGGCCGCCTGCCGTGTGACGTCACTATGATGCCGCACGACCCGCCCCCTTAGGAAGTAGGCAGGTCGCCGGCCAGAGCGACGGTCGCACAGCAGGTGAGTGCATGTGAAGCTGGCGTAGCGATAATTTTCGCTACGCCAGCTATCACGATATCGTACCTGCGACGGGGGCGGGGACTATCGCGTGTGACATCGCAGCATCGGCTTGCGATGTCACAACGTGCAAAGCCCGCCTAAGGTTTAACACTTTCCGGCCCTCAGAATCCAGCAAACTGGCTTCTGGATGGCCAATGTTATTGTCATGGTTCCGCTGTGCAGAGCATCTTGCACACTGGTGATGCTCTGTCATGCTCCACTGAACTACATATTTGGCAGTTACATGTTTTCTTTGTGCATTTGGAGATGTTCTGCTCTATTTCTTGGAGCACTTGCTGATAGGTTGTTTGACAGCACAGGTTTTCTTGCAGGTTCTGGGAGGTGCTGATTACTCAGGTTTTGCACATTCCTGGTAATAGCTCTGTTTTATTACTGGGCATGCTCTCTCAGAACCTTGCCAGTCATACTCTCTGGTTCTGCAGTTGTGCTCTTGGCTTCTGTTTATGCTTGTGTTCTGATCTAGGCTTTTTGACCCCAGACTGTTATTTGACTCCTCTCTGCCCACTCCCTGTTCTTGTCATTACCTCCTGGCATCTTACCTCGGACCGTTACCTGACCATGTCTCTGTCTGCTCCCTGAATCTAATATGTCTGCTCCCTGAATCCTGTTGTGTCCTCCTGTTTTCTGATCCCGGCTTGTATGACTACCCTTCCGTCCATACTCTCTGTAAGTAGTGACTAGCATCACAGTTATATTGAAACTTGGGCAATTCACATTCTGAAAAATCATATTCTTGTTCTGTAGTGCACTGCTAATAATAATGTGGTCCAGGTTACTCAGCAGAAACCATGGGAGACGTGAATGCGCAAGAAGATGTAGGAGGCACATTTGGATCTGGGTGCTTACGAGGACACAAAAGACCCTCAGGCTAAGGTCGTAGGTAGGGAACCATGGTAAAGATTTTGTCTTTAGGCCCAGAAGCTTCAAAATACGCCTCCGGCATAAGTGTCAATCTCTTCTTAGAGTAGAACATTTTTCTATATATGTTTACCGTTTCTGTGAGAGAATGTTTCCATTGTGACAGTGTAATTTGTGCTAAACTTACCGAGACTTTTGCGTCAGAAGATGGACAAAGCCTTACATATCTGAGGTTTCCAGCACAAGGTACGCTGTAAGATTACTTGGGATTAAATGTAATAGGACAATATATCAAAGTGTCCTCGCTCACCCTTATAAATAGCGCTCTGTGTTTCCCCCAGTTATTCCTGGGAGTTATGTGTGATTACAATCGCTCTCTGGTTTGAAATGCATAGAATTTCTATGTGTGTTAATCTCAGTGAGAGGTTCTGTTTGCCAAAGCTCTACAGAGTGCAAGCCCTTCTGCTACATGTCAATATATTACGCTTTGCTTGGGTAAAGAGTACGGGCAAACATTAGCATTCCGGGCATCCGGCTGAGCAAAGACGAGAAAAATAGCAAATGAACTGAAAGAAGCGAAAATGTAATAGTCAGCGGAACTACCGGGGAATTCCAGGAATTAAGGTAATGGAAAGTTACAAGCATAACCACTGAGCCTTTAAGAGCATTTACCCACTAAGCCCAGCACAACTGATGGTTTACACCAATTCTATCCAGTCTACGCTAAGTCTCTTTCTTGACTGGAATGTTTTTTTCTGGAAGTGATTGATTCTGCTGATTTTACAAGGATATTTAATTTGTGGCTAAGTTAATCTCTGCAAATGGAATGTTTCTAATTAATTTATGGTGTCTACCCCCAAAAAAATGAATACGCACCTTACCACTCACCTGTCCCTCTGTCCCAGCAGCCAGCCATTCGGTCCTCGTGCCTTTTCTTTTCTCATTTCCCATCATGAGCATTTTCTTTAGCCTCTTCACTCCTGGCCAAGTCTTCGGAATTAACTATATTTAAGATGCCACTGGGCCAACACTTAAGCAATACACATCATAAAGTGGTTGTAAAGCCTGCTTTACACGTTGCAATTTTGCATACGATATCGTATGCGATTTGCGATGCCCCCATCGTATGTGTGGCATGTTCAATTTGTTAAATGTGCCGCACAAACAATTAACCCCCATCACACGTACTTACCCATCCATATGACCTCGATGTGGGCGGCGAACGTCCACTTCCTGGAGTGGGAGGGACGTTCGGCGTACATTGACGTCACGCGGCAGCCGGCCAATAGAAGCGGAGGGGCGGAGATGAGCGAGACGTAAACATCCCGCCCACCTCTTTCCTTCCGCATAGCCGGCTGGAGCCGCAGGACGCAAGTAAGATCTGTTCAATGTTCCCGGGGTGCCACACACTGCGATGTGTGCTGCCTCGGGAACATTGAGCAACCCGACGTGCAATTCGTCAGGATTCAACGACGTGTATGCGATGAACGTTTTAACGTTCAATCGCAATCGCACGTAGCTGTTACACACTATAATGTACCTTACGATGTCGGATGTGCGTCACTTACGACGTGACCCCGCCGACACATCGTAATATATATTTTAGCGTGTAAAGCGGCCTTTAGGGTGAACACTTGACCAGGGTTCATTCGTGTTGCTAACTGCCTGACCTAATTGGTGTTGGATCAAGTGCATGCTTGAAAAATGACATCAGACACACACAGTTGGATGTTCATTAGTGATGAGCGAGTACTAAAATGCTCGGGAGCTCGAGGCTCGGGCCGAGCATCTCAAAATACTCGTGTACTCGGCCCGAGCACCGAGCCCTATGTTATCCTATGGGATACCCGAGTATTATTCTGAAATGACCCCCGGCAGCATGTAGAAACCATAAAACTGTAAATTAAAAAAAAAACCGTGCGTGTGTGTGTAAGCGTGCATATATATATACACGCGGAGTGGAGTGCGGGAGGGGCCGTAGCCGAGCGGGGAAGTGTCGGGCTAAAGGCACGGTCACGCTGTGCGGGCTGGCCAATCACTGCAATTCCACAACAGGGCTGTGGCATTGCAGTGGTCTGCCAGCCAATCCCTGCATAAGGGATGGCTGTAAAAAGAGCGCCAACATGAAGACCACGAGTACAGCACGAGTATCGCGAGATTACTCGGTCCCCGCCGAGTAGCCCGAGTACATTGATACTCGTGCGAGTACCGAGTAGTAACAAGCATACTCGCTCATCACTAATGTTCATCTTTCCTTGATCAGAGGTGGCCCAGAACAGAGTTTATTTCAACTGAAACATAACCTTATATAACCTAGGAAAGAGGTATGGTCGGCTCTACAGTGGGCATGCCTGGCTGAGTGGGTTGAGCAATGTGTTAGTCCATGAGCTGATTGGTGGGTGTCATCATAGGCGGGTCGATGACATCATTGGGGCGGATCTGCGATTATGCTGATGGCTGGGTCTACCATGTTATCGAGCGGATCCATGGTGACGCTGATGGGCTGGTCTATGACAGCATTGGGTGAATCCATGGTGACACTGATGGGCAGGTCCATGATATCATCGGGGGCCATCTTGTATATCTCTGAAGACTGACTGGCTTATGCATAAAGAATCGATTTCATTAAACACACTTCCCACAGTCCTCTATGTCCAGAGGTTAATTAAGTATTTGATCCAATGGCTCTGCTCAACATGGTGACGTTACAAGATGTGTCTCGGCGGTATGATGCGTAGTGACGTCCAAGAACTAATTGATCTGGAAGATTTGGCCTGTATCAAAGAGTAGAGAGGAGCAAAGTTCAGATCGGAGGGCAAAGTCAAACTTTAGATCAATAATCAAAAACTCCGATATTAGTCACTGTATTTCATAGTTTCATAGTTTCATAGTTTTTAAGGTTGAAGGGAGACTCTAAGTCCATCTAGTTCAACCTGTAGCCTAACATGTTGATCCAGAGGAAGGCAAAAAAAACCCCAATGTGGCAAACAAGTTCCAATGGGGAAAAAATGTCCTTCCTGACTCCACATCCGGCAATCAGACTAGTTCCCTGGATCAATACCCTGTCATAAAATCTAATATACATAACTGGTAATATATTTTTCAAGAAAGGCGTCCAGGCTCTGCTTAATTGTTAGTAGTGAATCACTCATTACAACATCATGCGGCAGAGAGTTCCATAGTCTCACTGCTCGTACAGTAAAGAATCCTCGTCTGTGATTATGATTAAACCTTCTTTCCTCAAGACGTAGCGGATGCCCCCGTGTTCCAGTCGCAGGCCTAGGTGTAAAGAGATCTTTGGAAAGGTCTCTGTACTGTCCCCTCATATGTTTATACATTGTGATTAGATCCCCCCTAAGCCTTTGTTTTTCCAAACTAAATAACCCCAAGTTTAATAACCTGTCTTGGTATTGCAGCCCCCCCCATTCCTCTAATAATCTTGGTCGCTCTTCTATCTACCTTCTATTATGTATTAAACATAAAGATCAAAAAATACGCAATAAAGTGCAGGCTAGAGACGCCAAATATAGGGATAATGAGTAATGACCCAGACAACTATGCCGATAAAATAACAAATGTTATTGAGCGATTATATTAAAAAAAAATCATGCAAATTTATAAAGTACTGTATATAGACAAAGATATTCCCTATTAGCAGCAGATATGCAGGTATATAAAGTGCAAAAACCAACCACTAATACTACCTAACGGGTAAGACTTTCACAAAGTCAGATCATCTAATATAATGTGCTAGTGTCCTAGTGCAAAATCAGCAAAGTGCCTTGTGTAAACAATCAAATGATCTGTATGAGAATTGGTGAAGTAAAGGAGCAGTATATAAGAATGCATATGTAAAAGCTTGCTACCTTAGTAGATGATCCAGTGGACTCTACACGCTGCAAACCCCGATGCGCGTTTTGTTCCTGAAGGGGGGAGATTTTAAGTTTTAATGTTTGCAGTATTTTTAGTCTGGTGTTAAAGATGGGACGTGCAAAATTTCACCCAAATCGGATGAAAACTGTGGTTTTGTATTCAGTGGATTACCACACAAAAATGTGTAGCTTTCTATATATTGAGGTCGTCCGCCCCCCGTCCCAGCATTCCTTTCCTCCCCTCACTGCTCCTGTAATGTCTGCAACTGCAGAATAAAGTTTTTGCCACGTACAGAGTGAGGAGCCGCTTTTCTTCCCTGGATGATTGGATTCCACACTATATCGTATGCGGAGCACCACTCTACCAGGCTTCTCCAATACAGGCGCATGTGAAGTCCAGGATCAGCTGTTTTTCACTGAACTGTGAGTACGGGTCCACTGCCCGGTGTAATTGCTCTGCAGTGCCCAACCTCTTTCCATAACTATATATTGATGTGAGAACAAAAAGGGAGACAAGAGAGGAAGTGATTACAAAAAGTCCTATTGAAGGAATCCCGGAATGTCCCTAAGAAGCACGAGACTGACCGCAGAGGCTGCCAACCTATAAGGCAACGCAAGAGATGGCTACCAAGCTCAATGTGGTCAGGCACTGATACTCCTCGTTGATTCCTAAATATTACTCATATGGACAATCATGATGTACAACAAGAAGCAGCAATGCTATAAAATAATAGCCATTAGCAATATATAATTAAAAATTGATATACATGTGCATGGAGCAGCATAGTACTGGAAGAAAAGAGAATCCCCAGTTAACCACTATTTAGACAAATCATCACATCCAATAGGAAGAGAGCATGGAAACCCACGAGGCAAAATAAAGACACCACATTGTTCAAAGTAAATGCACTGTCTGGAGTTGCCAAAGGGGCTAATGACCAAGAGAAAAGATCACTTCCCTTTGTGTAGTATACAAGGTACCTATTTTTTAATTAAGTTGCTGGAGGCAATTATTTGCTAGCATCGCTGCTTTTTGTGGTATATTGTTATTGTCCATGTGAGTAATATTCAGAAATTAACAAGGGCTATCAGGAACTTACTGTTATGATTCCGTTGTGCAGAACATTCTGTATTGTTCTGCTATGTTCTCCTGCAGAGCCGGTATATGTTGCCTATGCTCCACAGTGTTTTGCAGGATGAATGCTCTGCGGGTTGTCTCAAAGCACAGGGTTTCTTGATGTCCTGGGAGGTGCTCTCGCAGATGCTTCTCGTTCCCAGCGATTGCTCTGCTTCTTTAGGGAGCGTGTTAACTCAGAACGCCGCCAGTTGTACTTCCTGTTTACAGTTGTGCTGTTAGCTACCGTATGCTCAGTGTTCTGGTCTTGGTATCTCGACTCTGGACTATTTGTTTACCTATCTCTAACTGTCCACCCCTGTTTCTGTTGTGACTTCCGGACTTTTGACCTCGGACTTCCTCCTGACCACGTCCCCGCCTCCTCCCTGTATCTTGCATGTACTCGCCTGGAACCCTGACCTTCAGCTTTTATCTGGACCTCGTCTCTGTCTGCCCCCCCCCGTGTACTGTCGTGACCTCCTGGTTTATGATCCCAGCCTCGCTTACTACCTCTCTATTTACTGCATACTAGTAGTGTTTACAGAAACCTTGTGACAGTCATCACACTGATCACATTGAGCTTGGTCATCATCTCTTGGGTTGCCTTATTACGTGCCCATCTTTGCGGAAAGGTACTGCCTTCTTACTGACATTTAGGGATTTTATACAGTAATATTATAACTAAGGCCTTTCTATAATTGTGCTATTTTCTGTTTTCTACATTGTTTTTGTGTTAATGTATATCCATTAAAAAAATGTATGTTTTTATACTATTAATGAGGGATTTTTTTCTAACATAAGCTCTTTTATTGGTTACATCCAAGAGCTGAAATCCCATAAAGACTTAATATTTCACACAGGTGAAGAGTGTTCTACAGGTCAGCGACACTGAAAACATCTGAATTTGCTAAATTGGCCATTTTTGTTAGAAAATTTGATTAGCAGCATTTTTTTTTTATTTTTGGCATGAATTGAATGCCCCTTATTATGCTTTAGGGTCTGAAAAGGCTCGAGAGCTTAATAAACAGAAATTGTAGAAAAAAAAACAACCAATAACTCACCCTTCACCTCTGCTGCTCACTTTTCTTTGCAGGCACTGGCAGGTCTATGAGCCCGAGTGAAAAATTTGGCTTGAACCCACTATTATCTTGGTTAAATGTACATGCCCCTGTAATAATGTACATTAACCTGGGCTTCACGCTATAATAATGTCCCCTATACTGGCCTCCATCCTGTAATAATGTCCCCTATCCTGGCCCCCATCCTGTAATAATGTCCCCTATCCTGGCCTCCATCCTGTAATAATGTCCCTTTACCTGGCCCCATCCTGTAATAATGTCCCCTATCCTGGCCCCCATCCTGTAATAATGTACATTAACCTGGGCCTCACACTATAATAATGTCCCCTATCCTGGCCCCCATCCTGTAATAATATCCCCTATCCTGGCCCCCATCCTGTAATAATATCCCCTATCCTGGCCCCCATCCTGTAATAATGTCCCCTTACCTGGCCCCCATCCTGTAATAGTGTTCCCTATCCTGGCCCCCATCCTGTAATAGTGTTCCCTATCCTGGCCCCCATCCTGTAATAATGTACATTAACCTGGGCCTCACGCTATAATAATGTCCCCTATCCTGGCCCCCATCCTGTAATAATATCCACTATCCTGGCCCCCATCCTGTAATAATATCCCCTATCCTGGCCCCACATCCTGTAATAATGTCCCCTTACCTGGCCCCCATCCTGTAATAATGTCCCCTATCCTGGCCCCACATCCTGTAATAATGTCCCCTTACCTGGCCCCCATCCTGTAATAGTGTCCCCTATCCTTGCTCCCATCCTGTAATAATATGCCCAGTCCGGACTGTCATCTTTTCATAATGCCCTCCATCTTGTAATAATGTCCCCCATCCAGATCCTGTAATAATGTCCTCCACCAATAATAATATCCCCCCCAGCCTAGCCTCCATCCTTGACTGAGTCTCGGATATCCCTGCACATGGCCAAGAACATCCTGGGCTTTGTTGCATCTAGAATTTCCTGTGCATTGTAAGGTCACACCAAATATCCTGATGTCACACCATTGCCTCAAACTCAAGCCATTTTGATAAACCATAAAGGGCCCACAAATGCGTTAGAATTATTCTGAGCGAACCTGAAGTTTGATGTTCGGAGTTCGAGTTCAAACACAGATTCCAAAAAAAACAAAGTTTGGGTTCCAAGTTTGAGTGAGTTACGAGTGCAAACCACCCAAGCGAGCAGCGCTGTGATTGGGTATGAGTAATGCTCAGTCCTGTGGGAGCCACATGCAGTGATTGAACGGCTCACACTGGGGGCGTAAAATCCACATGATTAAATGCAGTGTGCACACACACAAAAAAATTAATTGAAAAACCCTGCCCTCCCCCAGAAGTGATCTGTTTATGGCTGGCAGTATGTGGGTGGAGACACGAAATGCCAAATAACTGACTTCCACTGGTCAAGTCTGGGTCACAAAACGAACTTTATCTAAAATTCAAGATCAAAAAATCCCCAATAAAGTGCAGGCTAGAGACACCAAATAAAGGAATAGTGACCCAGACATTTAGCGCCCCCCTGAGGAAGACTTTACGCACATTTAGCATCCCTGAGGAGATAGTCAAATGTCACAGACGGCAAGCAGTAATCTTGTAGACTGCTAAAGAAATATAAAGGGTATGTGTCACATTAAGTATGGGGAAGTACCAAGCGCACATCAAAATGGAAGGAAAACCCTGAGTCTAGAGAAGAGGGAGATGGTGACCCCTGACCAAACCGACCACCTCACCACCCTAGATAGGTTCCGAGCTGGATACCTGACCCTAGGATGACCCTAGAGCTGGGCCCTAGATAGTGAACAGGTGGGATTAGATCTTTGTTAACCCCACTAAACAGTAAAGAAGACACAGGGAAATACACACATGGGGAAAGTGCATGATCATCTTATTTCCAGATGACTCAGGATGAAGTTCAGCAAAGAGCAGCAAATGATTCTACAGATGAGTGCAAGCCGCCTGCTTGCATCCAGAGCTTGTGAAGGGAGTGAATGTCACCAGCACAAGTCCAGGGATAATGAGAGTTTTTAAACCCAAGTGGAAATAAAGATGATTAGCAGCTGAAGGGAGGAGGAGCTCTGTTGGGTCCTAAAGAGAAAAGGATGAAAACCCAGCAGAGAAGATGCACAGGACACTGAATACTAACAGCAGTAACAATAGAAAGTCAGGGAGCATTTTATGCCAAACACTGTGACCATCTATTGCCAGACACCACAGGATTTTCTGTGTCCCGTGACACACCGATGACAGTATGTTCACACAGAGAGTTTTTTCTGATGGATTCTACTGCAAATCAACATATAAAATGGTTAAAAGACTATATGAATAAGCTTCTTATTGATTTCAAAGGAAAACATGCTTTAAGTTCATAGATTGCCTCTTTTTTCAATGTGTTTTTGCAACGAGATAAAGAGAAGCAACAAGTCAATTTTTTTCAAAAATCCACATGAAAATAACTCCATGTGAGCCTACATACAGGGATGGTCTGGCCCACCGGGGTAGCGGGGAGCCCTTAGTGCCCCCCCTCCCCTCACGTGCGTTATATAGTGCGGTGCGTCTCTACAGGGCCGCCTGTTTCTCAGGGCCGGCCTTTATTGGTGGGCAGACTGGGCAGCTCATCCAGGGCCCCCCTGCTCTGAGGGGCCCCCAGCCTTTCAATCATAAACTTCAGTGAGCGTACAAGTTCTGTACGATCACTGAAGTTTCACAGTTGCAGGACCTTTAGTGACATCACGTGTGTCATGTGACTCACCAAAGTTCCTAGCAGTGCACTGCGGGAGTCCTCGGCCTGCACCTATGAGGTGTGCAGGACCTGGAGACTGCGCCGGTATTCAAATGTATGCGCATCATTCAGGTGTGCATACATTTGTACAGTGCGGCTGGTGACAGGAGGCAGAGCAGCGCTGCTCAGCCCCGCACCACGACGTACCCGGGGCCAGGGCTGCAGAGAGGAGGACGCACTGAGGCAGAGGAGAGCGCCTGAGTCCTGCACCAACATGCCGTCATCGCCGGGGCCGCAGCTGCAGGGATGAAGAGGAGGACGCACTGGCATAGGTAAGTGCTCCAGAGGAGTCGAAGATGACAATAACAATAATTCTACATGAGGGGCTGCGGTGGAGGAGGGGCAGTGTTACTTTACAAGGGGCATTAAGAAGCGGTGGGGGACTTTATGGAGCAAAAAATGGGTAAGTGGGGGACATTATAAGGCAGTGGGGGACATTATAGGGCAGTGGGGGACATCATAAGGCAGCGGGGGACATTATAGGGCAGTGGCGAACATTATAGGGCAGTGGGGGACATTATAAGGCATCAAGGATTGTGGAAGGCAGCATAGTATAATGAGGAGTGGGGGGGAATTTATACAGGGATTTAGTATGGGGGAGATATAGAAAAAGCAAATTTTGGGGGGACATTATGGAAAGGGGCACTTTGTGGGGCTATTTTGGAGAGGAGCAGTGTGTGGGGGGATATTTTGTGCAGGAAGCAATTAACAACCCCTTCTCATTCCACTTGTTTCCCCAGACATTATTAAATAAAAGGGGCCAGGATGAGTGACATAGATTATTAGTTTATGGTGGCACGTTGGGCATAATTACTGTAGGGGCAAATTAGGGGACATTGTTACTGATAAAATATAAGTTAATTTTGAGGATACTGTCTCCAATGGGGGAAGTAAAGTCTCACATAGTGTAGAAATTGGGGAAATAGTGAGGAATGTGCTCTGGGAGTTATCAGCTATAGGTGACTGTTATTTTCTGTAGAGTCGCGTCATGGCAGGAAGAAGTGATGGCGGTAAGCGCCGGATGAAGAAGAAAAGCGAAGATGAATAACTTCAACTAGAGACGTCACTAGTAAGTCAGTGTATTCCATGAGCACACACATACTATACACTGGAGCTCTGTATACAGTGTATAATGTCACTGGTGATCACTGTATTACCTGTACACTATATACAGAGCTCCTGTGTATAATGGCACTGATGATAATATTAGTGTTGTAATTTTTATTCATGATCATTATTGTAGTATTATATGTCCTTCTGTGGTAGTAATATGTCGTCTTGTCATGTTGTTGATATTTGTCTCTCGTGTGTGGTATTATTTGGTCATTATGTGGTGTGGTTATAATGTCACGGTATTTCTCCCTTGTATGTGTTAATGTTCGGTTACTATCTGGTCTAATTATGGTGTGGTGGTATTACTCTCTTGTATGTGGTTGCATTTGATCCCTATGTGTTGACAGTATGTTATCTGGTCATAGTGTTGCGGTATTTCTCCCTTGTATGTGGTAATATTCGGTCACTTTGAGGTCTGGTCACGGTGTGGCGGTATTTCTCCCTTGTATGTGGCTGTGTTTGGTCACTATCTGGTGGTAATATGTGGTCTGGTCACAGTGTGGTGGTATTTCTCCCTTGTATGTGGCTGTATTTCGTCACTGGTGGTAATATGTTGTCTGGTCACGGTGTGGCGGTATTTCTCCCTTGTATGTGGCTGTATTTCGTCACTGGTGGTAATATGTGGTCTGGTTACGGTGTGGCGGTATTTCTCTCTTGTATGTGGCTGTATTTGGTCACTGGTGGTAATATATTGTCTGGTCACGGTGTGGCGGTATTTCTCCCTTGTATGTGGTATTATTGGTTTTGGTATAGTGGATTGTGCTGTGTATGGAGGTCACTTTTTGTCTCTATACGGGAGAAATTATTTCCAATAGAAATTAAATACTTGAATGTTTAACCCCTCTCTGTCCTGTGATTATTACACTGTAGCAAATACAGAGGTTCTCCGGTCAAAACAAGTAATCACCTTTTCTAAGGTCATGTGCACACACTGAGTATTCAGTGAGTTTTTTAACTCAGTATTTGCAGCCAAAACCAGGAGCCGTAAAATCAGAGGAAAAGTATCATGGAAACATGTCACCACTTCTGTATTTTCACCCACTCCTAATTTACAAATGCTAATGTAAAATACTGACCAAATACTGAATGTGTGAACGTGGCCTAAATATAAGTGATAACTTATTCATCAGTGGAGGTCTGATAGCTAAGACCTGCACCGATCGTGCAACTTTTATCCCCATTACACTGGAGCTCGTGTCTGACTTGACCCCTGATCCATTAATTCCCTCAGTGGCTGCGAGCGCTGCGCTTGTTTTTATCTGACCACCCCAAAGAGGATGAATGGAGCTGCGGTCAAACATCCCACCCCACAGAGGATGAATGCAGCTGCGGTCACACATCCCACCCCACAGAGGATGAATGGAGCTGCGGTCACACATCCCACCCCACAGAGGATGAATGCAGCTGCGGTCACACATCCCACCCCAAAGAGGATGAATGGAGCTGCGGTCACACATCCCACCCCACAGAGGATGAATGCAGCTGCGGTCACACATCCCACCCCACAGAGGTTGAATGCAGCTGCGGTCACACATCCCACCCCAAAGAGGATGAATGGAGCTGCGGTCACACATCCCACCTGCCGCCGCTGCAAAAAGTTGCTCATTCTTCCGATCGGTGCGGTTTCCACTGATCTGGTTCCACCGATCAATAAGTTATCACCAACCTAACCTGTGGATCGGTGATAACTTGTTTTCACCAAAGACCCCATTACTGCAAACTACTGTAATTATACTTCAGTTATGGTGCACAATATAGATGTGCAGAAGCCGCCTGTGTATACAGTCAAAGCAACACAATAATGGGGATAACGCTAATGGGTGTTTATATTTAGCTGTAGGGTGGGCCCCTACAGTCAATTCCCCTGGTGGGCCCCAGACACCCCCAGTTCGACCCTGCCTTCATATAAAAGTTTATGTTGACACAAAATGTCATGATGACAAACATCAATATCTTTACCACAAAGGTGGTTCAACTTCGGTCCAAAAACACATGTTCTTACAAAACCATTCGGAAATCCACATTTTTAGAAGGTTTTTTTGTGTTTATTTTTAAGCTGAAAAAAATCTGCATAAAAAAACTCTGTGTGACCTCTCCTAATAATGTTTTATGAAAAAAAGATATAATATAACAATTTGAAATGTGTCAACAAAAATTGTAAAAACCTCATAAAGAATATATAGGAATGGAGTCCAAACATATTTGGGATCTCCAATGATGTCACTAAAGATTTCTTTGGTATAATCGCAGGATACTAAAATCCAGTGGAGAAAATAAGGATTTGATACGCTGCCAATTTTGCAGGTTTTCCCACCTACAAAGAATGGAGAAGTCTGTAATTTTTATCGTAGGTAACTTCAACTGTGATAGAATAAAAATAAAATGCAGAAAATCCCATTGTATGATTTATACATAATTCATTTCCATTTTATTGCATGAAATAGGTATTTGATACAATGGAAAAACAGAACTTAATATGTGTTACAGAAACCTCTGTTTGCAGTTACAGAGGTCAGACGTTTCCAGTAGATCTTGACCAGGTTTGCACATACTGCAGGGATTTTGTCCCACTCTACCATACAGAACTTCTCCAGATCTTTCAGGTTTTGGGGCTACCACTGAGCAACATTGAGTTTCAGTTCCTCCAAAGGTTTTCTGTTGGGTTCCGCTCTGGAGACTGGCTAGGCCACTCCAGGACCTTGAAATGCTTCTTATGGAGCTGCTCCTCTGTTACCCTGGCTGTGTGTTTCGGGTTATTGTCATGCTGAAAGACCCAGCGATGACCCATCTTCAATGTTCTTACTGAGGGAAGGAGGTTCTTGGCCAAAATATCGCAATACATGACCCCATCCATGATCCCTTTAATATGGTGCAGTCGTCCTGTCCCCTTTGAAAAAAAGCACCCCAAGGTATAATGTTTCCACCCCCATGCTTCATAGTTGGGACAGTGTTCATGGGGTTGTACTCATCCTTCTTCTTCCTCCAAAATTGATGAGTGGCGTTGATACCAAAAAGTTCATCTGACCACATGACCTTCTACCATGCTTTCTCTGGATCATCCAGAAGGTCATTGGTGATCTTCAAACGGGCCTGGATATTTGCTGGCATGAGCATAGGGACCTTGCATGCCTTGCAGGATTTTAATCCATGATGGCGTAGTGTGTTATTAACAGTAATTTTTGAGACTGTGGTCCCAGTTCTCTTCAGGTCATCTTGTCTAGTTCTGGTCTGATTCCTGACCTTTCTCAGAATCATCTTTACCATAGGAGGCAAGATCTTTCAAGAAGCCCCAGACCAAGCAAGATTGACAATCATCTGGTGTTTCTTCCATTTTCTAATAATTGAACCAACATTTGTTGCCTTCTCACCAAGCTGCTTGTCTATTGTCTGTAACTCATCCCAGCTTGTGCAGGTCTACAATTTTGTCCTTGGTGTCATTAGACAACTCTTTGGTTTTGACCATGGCGGAGAGGTCAGAGGGTGATTGAGTGTGTGACTTTTAAACAGGTGCAACTAATACAGGTAATGAGTGCAGAGTAGGAGGGATTCTTAAGGAAAAAATAAAAGGTCTGTGAGAGCCAGAATTCTTACTGGTTTGTAGGTGATCAAATACTTGTTTTAAGCAAATAAAAGCAAATTAATAATTTAAAGAATCATACAACGTGATTTTCTTGATTTTTTTTCATTTTGTCTATCTTAAGGGTACTTTACACACTGTGATATTGGTACTGATATCGCTAGCGAGCGTACCCGCCCCCGTCGGTTGTGCGTCATGGGCAAATCGCTGCCCGTGGCGCACAACATCGCTAACACCCGTCATACGGACTTACCTTCCCTGCAACGTCGCTCTGGCCGGCGATCTGCCTCCTTTCTAAGGGCGCGGTTCGTGCGGCGTCACAGCGACATCACATGGCAGCCGTCCAATAGCAGAGGAGGGGCGGAGATGAGCGGCCGGAACATGCTGCCTACCTCCTTCCTTCCTCAATGCTGGTGGATGCAGGTAAGGAGATGTTCGTCGTTCCTGCGGTGTCACACATAGCGATGTGTGCTGCCGCAGGAACGACGAACAACATCGTACCTTCAGCAGCAACGATATTTTGAAAAGGAGCGACATGTCAACGAGCAACGATTTTTCACGTTTTTGCGCTCGTTGATCGTCACTCCTTGGTGTCACACGCTGCGATGTTGCTAACGGCGCCGGATGTGCGTCACTAATGACGTGACCCCGACGATATATCGTTAGCGATGTCGCAGCGTGTAAAGTACCCTTTAGTTGAAGTGTATCTATAATAAAACTTGTAGACTTTTGTAGGTGGGAAATCTTGCAAAATCAACAGTGTAACAAATACTTATTTTTCTTCGACATATACTCATAGGCAATGTTCTTGGAAAAGTCATATTTTACTAAGATTATATATTTTTTTTTATTTCTGAACCAGAGTGATGTTTTATCCATCTGAATGTCTTTTAGTTAAAGTTATTTAGTTTAGTTTAGTTATTTATTAAAGTTTAGTTTAGTTTAGTTATTAAAAGGTATCACAACTACAAAATTTTAATTTTGTTTCTCTCACTGAGAGCAATCAATCGTCATCCATCTGAATAACATGGCTATATTGGTCGAGGATTTGGGGTGCACTGGAATCCGCCAAACCTATAAATGCAGTCCATGTTGTTATAGCTCTTTCACATGCGGCTATGATTTAGGCGGCGCATTGTTGATTTCTTTAGATACCTCACTTTGACCTTCGAAAAAGCTGTAAACTTTCCGCTTCTACAGAAATGATGCAGAAAGTTTCAAATCGAGAACTTTTGTGCTTCAGCTTTTCTTTTCTGTTTTTCAGATAAACATTTCTATAATCAAGCGGTTATTTATTGTACATATTGGGTTTTATGATTTATCTTCTCTTTTATGTTTTTTCAAATACATATTTGTATCACCGAGTGGAGTCATTTACCGTGTGTGTGTCTGAGAGATGGTGTAGACCTGTTATGTTCTTTTCATGGGGTCTACTTCCATCAAAAACACAATTGCTAAGAAAAAAATAGATATTTAGTAGTGCTTTAAGGCTGCAGAACATAGAAAAATATAAAAGGTGAAACATTTTAGGAATAATTTGTTTTTTATTTGCTTCTAAACTCTGACGCAAAGATGCCAACCTCATAATTTCTCTAAGGCGAGGAAGTGAGAAGTAGACATTACAGGGTGCATGCTTTTTTGCAACAAATATCTTTTTTGTTGTTCTGAGGCATCTAAAAAAAGGACAAAAAGACTAATTATCTTATTTTTTAGAGCAGCATGAGGGATTAGTTACAAAACTATATACTAGAGATAAACAGAGCGTTTGAGATTTCAATTCTCCAGCTTTGTTGAATTTTATCTAAACGTTTATATGACTCTCAATATTGGAAAGTTTGTAGCTACTGGGAAAATTCATGTAAGGCGAGGAAAGAGAGAGAGAACCCCACTGTTCATATGAGCTTACACTCTACTTGAGAGAGAGAGAGGACCCCATTGTTCATATGAGCTTACACTCTACTTGAGAGAGAGAGAGGACCCCATTGTTCATATGAGCTTACACTCTACTTGAGAGAGAGAGAGGACCCCACTGTTCAAATGAGCTTACACTCTACTTGAGAGAGAGAGAGGACCCCACTGACATAAGAGCTTATACTCTACAGGAGAGAGAGAACCCCACTGTTCATATGAGCTTACACTCTACTGGAGAGAGAGGACCCCACTGACATAAGAGCTTATACTCTACAGGAGAGAGAGAACCCCACTGTTCATATGAGCTTACACTCTACTGGAGAGAGAGGACCCCACTGACATAAGAGCTTATACTATACAGGAGAGAGAGAACCCCACTGTTCATATGAGCTTACACTCTACTTAAGAGAGAGAGAGGACCCCACTGATATAAGAGCTTATACTCTACAGGAGAGAGAGAACCCCACTGTTCATATGAGCTTACACTCTACTTAAGAGAGAGAGAGGACCCCACTGATATAAGAGCTTATACTCTACAGGAGAGAGAGAACCCCACTGTTCATATGAGCTTACACTCTACTTGAGAGAGAGAGAGGACCACACTGACATAAGAGCTTATACTCTACAGGAGAGAGAGAACCCCACTGTTCATATGAGCTTACACTCTACTTGAGAGAGAGAGAGGACCACACTGACATAAGAGCTTATACTCTACAGGAGAGAGAGAACCCCACTGTTCATATGAGCTTACACTCTACAGGAGAGAGAGGATCCTGCTGATCATAAGAGCTTACACTCTACAGGAGAGAGAGACAAAGGACCCTCCTGACCATAAGAGCTTACACTCTACAGGAGAGAGAGAGAGAGAACACCACTGAACATAAGAGCTTACACTCTACAGGGGTGAGCGATAGATGACTCCACTGACCGTAGGAGCTTACACTCTACAAGAGAGAGATAAAGAGGACCCCGCTGACCATAAGAACTTATACGCTACAGGAGCGATAGAGGACCCCGCTGACCATAAGAGCTTATACTCTACAGGAGCGATAGAGGACTCCGCTGACCATAAGAGCTTACACTCTACAGGAGTAAGAGATAGATGTGTGACGCCCTGGGCAAGCCAGGGGTCACAGGTCATGACACCACCACACCCTACACCCCGGATAGGTACACCAAAGCTACATACAAATCCTTGTTGCCTTCCTCCAGGGGCTGATGTCCACACCAGGGGGTGGGCCAGGCGGTTGGCTCCGCCCACCGAGGAGTTCACAGCCCTGGAGGCGGGAAAACCAGCAGTCAAGCTAGGGAAGTGAAGGAGTAAACAGTGAAGAGTGAAGTGGTAGAGGAGCAAGAGAGAGGAGTAAAGGTGGAAGAGAAAGTGACAGTTGAGAAAGCCTGAAGTTGGTCCGGGTGTGTGCCCCGGACTGAGAACAGCAAGGTTAGCAGATGGCGGTGACTGTCTGCAGGAGAGGCTGCTTGGAGGTTGCCGAAAGGACCGTGGACGGGTGGTGGCCCGGCGGTACCGGAGCGGTATACGAAGAGAAGCCAGCACCAGTGGCAGGGGCCTTTCGGATCCCGGCAAGGCTAGGAGTCGCCGTGAATTTGCCAAATCCGTCAGTGAAGGGGACCTCTGGGTCTCCCAACAACCAAGTCCCGTTTGAAGGCAACAGTCCACCCGTTAGAGAGAGACACCGCCAGGGCACCAGTTTCTCAGGGCCAGCGCCTGCGGGCAAAGAGGGGCTCCTCCGGCACATATCTAAGCCGGGGAGCGGGTTACCGGTGGGAACCCATCGCTACCAACATAGACTTCGGGCAGATTAAAGGGGTCCAACACAGGCCCGGACTGACAGGCGGGAGGGGCAGGACTTCTCCCGGTGGGCTGGCTGGTGGAGGGGTGGGGGGGCCGCCCCCCGCCTCTCCCGCACTGCCTGCTGTTTAAAATTATTTTGTGGCTGCCGCCACCCGCCGGCCGCCACTATGGCGGCGGGGTCCGGTGAGCGGCCCCCGCCTCCAATTTTCAATGCTGCTGGCCGCCGCCGGTTTTATACCGCCAGTGCGCCACCCTGCAGGCCATGTCAGGTGATGTGATGCAAGACTTGCAAGAGTCTATCACAAGTGTGACTGCTGCGGCCTAAAGGTACTGTCACACATAACGAGATCGCTAGCGAGATCGCAGCTGAGTCACCGTTTGGTGACACAGTAGCGATCCCGTTAGCGATCTCGTTATGTGTGACACTTACCAGCGATCAGGCCCCTGCTGTGAGATCTCTAGTCGTTGCAGAATGGTCCAGGCCATTTTCTTCAAAGGTGATGTCCTGCTGTGCAGGACACATCGCTGTGTTTGACACTGTGTGACAGGATCACAGTGACTGCTGAGATCGTTATACAGGTCGCTACTGTGACCTGTATTGTTCCTGCATCGCTGGTAAGATCTGACTGTGTGACATCTCACCTGCGACCTCCCAGCGACTTACCTGCGATCCCTATCAGGTCGCATCGTTTTCGGGATCGCTGGTAAGTCGTTGTGTGTGACTGGGCCTTAAGACTGCAGGGCCGCCGCCTCCTTAGTTCCAGTCTACCTTCACTGTTACTTTGTGATCCTGCAGCTGCCGATGTCACTGCGCAGCTTGCGGCTGAGACAGGGGAAGACAGACGTTATCTGCTGTGTGCCTCAATCCTGCCGTCCACCAGCCAGAAGAGAGGGACGAAAAGATTATAGGCAGGTCGGTACCATGTGTCTACTAGACACCGGCTCTTGTGCAGACTTGTGCAACCAGTATCTGGCCTGCTACATCAGCGAGGCAGCAGAGGCCGGGGGTGCACGTCAGTGGCTGCAGCAGCTTCCTATGAGGATGGGCTGTGCTCTGCTTATTCTCCGTTCCTTAAATGTAATGTAATGTGATGAAATTAGCACCCGGGACAGTTTACAAAGGCGCGTTATCATGGCCACAATGATTTACAGCCTGAGGTCTCTGCTCCCCAGGAATGAGAAACCTGATCAAGCACTGACCACAGAGCTCTGCACACACTGCACTGACCACAGAGCTCTGCACACACTGCACTGACCACAGAGCTCTGCACACACTGCACTGACCACAGAGCTCTGCACACACTGCACTGACCACAGAGCTCTGCACACACTGCACTGACCACAGAGCTCTGCACACACTGCACTGACCACAGAGCTCTGCACACACTGCACTGACCACAGAGCTCTGCACACACTGCACTGACCACAGAGCTCTGCACACACTGCACTGACCACAGAGCTCTGCACACACTGCACTGACCACAGAGCTCTGCACACACTGCACTGACCACAGAGCTCTGCACACACTGCACTGACCACAGAGCTCTGCACACACTGCACTGACCACAGAGCTCTGCACACACTGCACTGACCACAGAGCTCTGCACACACTGCACTGACCACAGAGCTCTGCACACACTGCACTGACCACAGAGCTCTGCACACACTGCACTGACCACAGAGCTCTGCACACACTGCACTGACCACAGAGCTCTGCACACACTGCACTGACCACAGAGCTCTGCACACACTGCACTGACCACAGAGCTCTGCACACACTGCACTGACCACAGAGCTCTGCACACACTGCACTGACCACAGAGCTCTGCACACACTGCACTGACCACAGAGCTCTGCACACACTGCACTGACCACAGAGCTCTGCACACACTGCACTGACCACAGAGCTCTGCACACACTGCACTGACCACAGAGCTCTGCACACACTGCACTGACCACAGAGCTCTGCACACACTGCACTGACCACAGAGCTCTGCACACACTGCACTGACCACAGAGCTCTGCACACATAGCACTCACCACAATGCTCCGCACTGACCACAATGCTCCGCACTGACCACAGAGTTCTGAACACATAGCACTCACCACAATGCTCCGTACTGACCACAGAGCTCCGCACTGACCACAGAGCTCTGCACACACAGCACTGACCACAATGCTCCGCACTGACCACAGAGTTCTGCACACACTGCACTGACCACAATGCTCCGCACTGACCACAGAGCTCCGCACTGACCACAGAGCTCTGCACACACAGCACTGACCACAATGCTCCGCACTGACCACAGAGTTCTGCACACACTGCACTGACCACAATGCTCCGCACTGACCACAGAGTTCTGAACACATAGCACTCACCACAATGCTCCGTACTGACCACAGACCTCCACACTGACCACAGAGCTCTTCACACACAGCACTCGCCACAATGCTCTGTACTGACCACAGAGTTCTGAATGCACAGCACTCACCACAATGCTCCGCACTGACCACAATGCTCCGCACTGACCACAGAGTTCTGCACTGACCACAGAGCTTTGAACACATAGCACTCACCACAATGCTCCGTACTGACCACAGAGCTCTGCACACACAGCACTCACCACAATGCTCCGTACTCACCACAATGCTCCGTACTGACCACAGAGCTCTGCACACACAGCACTCACCACAATGCTCCGTACTCACCACAATGCTCCGTACTGACCACAATGCTCCGTACTGACCACAGAGCTCTGCACACACAGCACTCACCACAATGCTCCGTACTCACCACAATGCTCCGTACTGACCACAGAGCTCTGCACACACAGCACTCACCACAATGCTCCGTACTCACCACAATGCTCCGTACTGACCACAGAGCTCCGCACACACAGCACTCACCACAATGCTCCGTACTCACCACAATGCTCCGTACTGACCACAGAGCTCTGCACACACAGCACTCACCACAATGCTCCGTACTGACCACAGAGCTCTGCACACACAGCACTCACCACAATGCTCCGCACTGACCACAGAGCTCTGCACACACAGCACTCACCACAGAGCTCTGAACTTCCCTTTTGTAAATTCTTGTATATTTCATAAACACTGCCTATTTTCGGATTAAATATATAAAATTTAATAGCTTCTTTCCTCATGCTTTATATGCGAATGCAAAAACCCGAAGGGCCTTATGCTATCTGAAACGGGTCCCCAGCGATCCCGAAAAGCTGAGTGGTGGCAGCATAATTATTATTGCATAGTATATTGCATAGTATATTGGGGTGCTATCATTAAGGGTATCGAGGTATATATATATTCCATTAGCGGGAATCGGTGATATATACATTTACCCTTGCTGTGAGACTTCCAATATTTGGCATTATTAGCTCAGCAGCCTCATTTTATGCATTGTCCTGCAGTACCAAAAGTGGCCTGCAGACAAGGGGGGCGCTAGAGAGTAGTCGTGTTTGTGAAATGAGCGAACAGCTACGGGATATCTGAGTGACTCCCCCGACTGTTCATGACAAGCAGGGTAAGTGCCACCTATTTCTTCTACACTTGGCTCTGCTATATCGTCTATTTGAAGGTTTAGCTCTACTGTCTCCATGTGACGAGTTAGTGCTCATTGTAGTCCTTTTTATGTCCTATGATGAGTATGTTGGATTAATGTTGCCAAATCTGACTGGTTTTTTTGTGGTCATAATTGTAATAAAGACCCCTATCACATCTAAATTTTCTGTAGGGCGACTTAAATTACACTTGATGTCATTCTGGCTTTACAGCAGTTTCTATGCTGTAATTGTGTATACACTCAAGCAATCCACAAATTGACAAATATATTTTACATTAATTTCATATGAGGTGGGCCTGTCTGCTCTCAAATGCCAGGGCTGATTTTCAGTCCCAGTCCGGCCCTGGTCCAACACCACATCCCCACCGGTGAGCACCCCCCTATCAAAGAGAGGTACAGGCCTATTCCCCCTGCGCATTACCAATGCGTCAAAGATATGTTGAGGAACATGAAAGAGGCAGGGGTTATTCGGGACAGCTGTAGTCCCTGGGCCGCCCCGTTGGTGCTGGTCAAAAAGAAGGATGGCACCATGCGGATGTGTGTGGACTACCGGAAGATTAACCAGATAACGCATAAAGATGCTTATCCACTGCCCCGTATCGAAGAGTCTTTGGCCGCACTGAGAACTGCAAATTACTTCTCTACCCTTGACCTCACCAGTGGATACTGGCAAGTGGCAGTGGCACCGGAGGACCGGGAGAAAACCGCCTTCACCACCCCAATGGGGCTCTGTGAATTCAATAGTATGCCGTTCGGGCTGTGCAATGCCCCTGGAACCTTCCAACGGCTGATGGAGTGCTGTCTGGGACATCTAAACTTCGAGACCGTCCTGTTATACTTGGATGATGTGATTGTGTACTCCCAGACGTATGAAGCCCATCTGGAGCACCTGGCCGAGGTGTTCGCGTCCCTTGCCAAATACGGGATGAAGTTGAAGCCCTCTAAGTGTCACCTGCTGAAACCCAGAGTGCAGTACCTGGGGCATGTGGTGAATGCAGAAGGTGTCGCCCCGACACGGAGAAGATCACTGCCATCCAAGGCTGGCCAAGACCAACCACAGTGAGGGAAGTAAGGCAGTTTCTGGGTCTGGTGGGGTACTACCGACGCTTTATCAAGGGGATGACCACACGAAGATGGCTGCCCCCATGCAAGATCTCCTCGTGGGGCAGACCAAAGGTGGTAGACCCATCGGAGCCCCACTGGTGTGGGAAGAAAGGCATGAGGAATCCTTCCGCCAGCTGAAAGCGGCCTTGACCGGAGAAGAGGTCCTAGTGTACCCTGACTACGGCTGCCCATTCATCCTCTATACAGACGCCAGCAATGTGGGATTGGGGGCAGTCCTGTCCCAGGTCCAGGATGGGAAGGAAAAAGTGATTGCTTATGCTAGCCGAAAGCTCCGGCCAACTGAAAGGAACCCTGAGAACTACAGCTCCTTCAAGCTCGAACTCCTGGCACTGGTATGGGCTATCACAGAGCGGTTCCGCCACTACTTGGCCGCAGCAAAATTCACCGCTTTCACGGATAACAATCCGTTGACTCACCTGGACACGGCCAAGTTGGGCGCGTTAGAGCAGCGGTGGGTGGCCAGGCTAGCCAACTATGACTTCACAATCAAACACAGGGCTGGTCGTGTCAACATTAATGCTGATGCACTCTCTCGGATGCTCCACTTGTCAGAAGAAGGGTGTGAGGATGACGACCTCGAAGAGATCGAGTTGCCTGCATTTCACCAGCCACCAACTGAGAAGGTACATGTCCACCAACAACGGGTGAACCTGGATCCTCTGCCCAGTCAGGAGTGGCAGGAAGTTCAAAACCAGGTGCCCGCTGTCCACCTAGTCAAGACCCTGGTGGAACAAGACGCTGTCGGGATGGACCCTGCCGCCCCAGCTGAAGCCCAACGCTTGTGGAAGGAACGGAACCGGCTGTATCTACATCAAGGAAAGCTGTACCGTGAGCTGATCAACCCGAAGACTCATGAGAAAATCCGCCAGTTGGTCATTCCCCAAGCTGATGTGCCCACTGTTTTGCAGGCATACCATGATGGTGCCGGACACTTTGGATGGAAGAAGCTGGAGATGCTGTTAAGAGAGTGGTTCTATTGGAGTGGGATGCGGGAGTCTGTAGAGGCCTGGTGCCGAGAGTGCGGTCCTTGCACGCTGAGAAGGAAGGACGAGGCCAGCCAGAAGGCGCCCCTACACCCGATCATTACACATCAGCCGCTGGAGCTGGTCGCCCTGGACCATGTCAAGCTCACCCCCAGCCGAAGTGGGTATGCCTACGCGTTGACCATAGTAGACCACTATTCGAGGTTCATGGTGGTTGTCCCAGTCAAGGACCTAACTGGTCGTACTGCCGCTAGAGCGTTCCAGGCTTATTTCTGCCGACCACATGGATACCCAGAGAAAGTGCTTACTGACCAAGGCCCGGCTTTTGAAGCAGAGGTGTCCATGAGTTCTGCCAGTTGTACGGCTGCAAGAAGATCCGGACCACCCCTTACCATGCCCAGACCAACGGCATGTGCGAGAAAATGAACCACTTGGTCCTAGGACTCCTCAAGACGTTACCGCTGGAAGAGCGGAACCTGTGGCCAGAGAAGCTACCCGACTTGGTCGATATGTACAACAACATCCCGTCCAGCTCAACGAAGTGCACCCCAGCATATCTGATGAGGGCTCGCCCCGGCCGACTACCGGTGGACCTGGAAATGGGATTGGAGGCCCCAGAAGCACTCCCTTCGACAGCTGAATGGGAAACTCGGCAGAGGGTACAATACCGGCAGATTCAAGAATATGTTGAGAAGAACTTGAGTCGGAGTCGGGAACTGCAGGAGCAACGCTTCAATCAAAAGGCGTCTGCTGGCCCTTTTCAGCCCGGAGATGTCGTACTGAAGCGGAAGAGGAGAACCCACAAGCTGGATGATCAATGGGAACAAACCCCGTACGTCATACAGCCCACAGGATGGGAAGAGGGGAAGGCCTACCAAATCAGTCGTGACCAAGGGGGCACTTTGGCCATGGTTTCCCGGGACCATCTGAAAAGGTGCCCACCAGCCTTAAGAACGGCGGCTGAAGTACCGGCTCCCCCACCAGTAGAGAAGGAAAAAGAGGTGATCCACTCTGCGATGGGAGACTTCCCGGCAGACTGGCCTACACAGAACGGCGCGGTGATTCTTCCAGTGATACTGTTCCCACAACCCGTGGATGAAGAAGTGACGGAGGCGGTCAACCGTGAGTCAGCGCCAGTGCCCAGGGATGAACCTGTACCCAGCTCCCCTATGCCTCCACCTGCCCCACACGATAGCAGGGAGGAGGAACTGATTGTTCCCTCTGCCCCACTGCCTAGCCCCACGTACACCGGACCCAGGAGGTCCACCCGTCCCAACCTAGGTAAGCCCCCACTTAGGTACAGGGAAACCGTTCTTTAAAAGGGCGGGGGGAAGACAAGCTGTGTGTGTTTAAAAGTTTGAAAGTTTTGAAAAGTTATGAGATAAAATGAAAGTAATCAACCGAAGCCTCAGCTGATTGTCAACCGTGATTGGAACCGGCCGGTGCCGGCCTTGTTATCCCCTTAGGGACCCTTCAAAAAGTTGCATAGGGAACTCTCTATGAACAGGCCCGAGAACTTGCAGGGCAACCACAAACGTTAGTGGCTTGTAAATAAAAATGCTTTTGTTGCAGCTAACCATTACCGCCTCCAGAGAGGCAGATTAGAGGGAGGGCCCGCAGTAGAGCAGGCTGGGGCCCAGCCACCACCAGAACCGGTGGCTACCCTCTGGAGGGGAAGGACAGATCCCGCTCGGGTAACTGGTTCAGGACTGGGGTCAAGGGGTGCTGCCTGTTTCTTAGAGGCAGCATCAGGGCCAGGTTACTTGGGTGGGAGAGAGCGGCAGCAGCAACCGTTTTAATGTTCCGTAACGTTTAAGAAAAAGTGCCTCCCGCTGTGGGATGAAGTTAGTATACTTGTTATGTCTTTATCTTTTTCAGAAAAATAAAACCGGTGTTGGACGGGCAGCCCGCGGACGGTCTGCATTTTGCTAAGGGGGAATGTGACGCCCTTGGCAAGCCAGGGGTCACAGGTCATGACACCACCACACCCTACACCCCGGATAGGTACACCAAAGCTACATAAAAATTCTTGTTGCCTTCCTCCAGGGGCTGATGTCCACACCAGGGGGTGGGCCAGGCGGTTGGCTCCGCCCACCGAGGAGTTCACAGCCTTGGAGGCGGGAAAACCAGCAGTCAAGCTAGGGAAGTGAAGGAGTAAACAGTGAAGAGTGAAGTGGTAGAGGAGTAAAGGTGGAAGAGAAAGTGACAGTTGAGAAAGCCTGAAGTTGGTCCGGGTGTGTGCCCCGGACTGAGAACAGCAAGGTTAGCAGACGGCGGTGACTGTCTACAGGAGAGGCTGCTTGGAGGTTGCCGAAAGGACCGTGGACGGGTGGTGGCCCGGCGGTACCGGAGCGGTATACGAAGAGAAGCCAGCACCATTGGCAGGGGCCTTTCGGATCCCGGCAAGGCTAGGAGTCGCCGTGAATTTGCCAAATCCGTCAGTGAAGGGGACCTCTGGGTCTCCCAACAACCAAGTCCAGTTTGAAGGCAACAGTCCAACCGTTAGAGAAAGACACCGCCACCGCCAGGGCACCAGTTTCTCAGGGCCAGCGCCTGCGGGCAAAGAGGGGCTCCTCCGGCACATATCTAAGCCGGGGAGCGGGTTACCGGTGGGAACCCATCGCTACCAACATACACTTAGGTGCAGGAAAATGGACTGTCACCGTCAACTACCGGGGAAAAGCAACAGCAGCCGTCCGTGGGAACCGTCTTTCCATCCGTGTGTTTTACCGAGAACTGTGTCACCGTCTCAGGCTGAGTGAGTACCACAGTGCCGTGAGGCACAGCGCTGCCCCCGCGTCCCTGCACCCCACCAAGCCCTGCACCGGCCCCGCCATCCCTCATGCCCCAACTCATCACTGGGCCCCGGGACAGCCACCCCCTACCCACGGAGGGGAGAACTAACAACGTTGCTGCTCCCTGTCACCGCTCCCGGGATTCCCATACAGAGCAGAGCAGCGGTGGTGTCCCTACAATTACCACAACCGTGGGTGGCGTCACGGACAATAAACTATCCCAAAAACCAAACCCCTTTCACTCACGGGCGAGGAGCGCCGCTCGAGTCCCCGGGATCCGGCCCATCGCTCGAGCCACCGAGCAGCAGCAGGCCGCAACAGCAGCGGCGGCCGGACCCGAGCACTGGGAGAGCGCAGCGTCCCCTCCTCCGCCCGCGACAGATGACTGCACTGGCCATAGGAGCTTATACTCTACAGGAGCAAGAGAGAGAATCCAGCTGACCACAAAGGCTTACACCCTACAGGAAAGAGATTCTTGCTCTATGCAGATGACCTACTGCTGGTGTCACCAACCGAGAAAGGTCTCCAAGACAACCTACAAATCTTGGAGAAATTCAGCTCCACATGGGCACTACCGATCAATCTAAAGAAAACCAACATCATGGTGTTCCAGAGAAGAAAAAGAAGATTTGACCAGCATCCTTCATTTGTCCTAAACGGCTGCACTCTAACAGGAACAGACAAATACACCTACTTGGGCCTGGAAATTCACCAGTCAGGGAGCTTTAAACAAGCCATAGAGACCCTGAAAAACAAGGCCTGCAAAACCTTTTATGCCATCCGAAGGAAATTGTATCATCTGAAGCCACCAGTGAGGGTCTGGCTAAAAATCTTCGATTCCATCATCGTCCCAATCCTCCTGTACGGCAGCGAAGTCTGGGGCCCTCACACTTACCCAGATTGGTCAAGGTGGGATTCCAGCCCAACAGAAATATTCCACCTGGAATTCTGTAAGCACCTTCTCCAGGTCCATCGAAGCACCTCCAACAACGCCTGTCGAGCTGAGCTGGGCAGATTCCCTCTACACCTAGCAGCTCTGAAGAGGTCACTATCATTTCAGGCTCACCTACAGAGTAGCAATCCAAGCTCCCATCACCACAAAGCTCTGATACATATACGTGGGCCAGATGAACCAGGACCCCTGGCACAGCTCTCCCAAACCCAACTGGACAAAATCACCAATCACACCAGCCTGACAAAAACCAGAATCAGGAAGATGGTAGACGAGGGCCAGGAGAGGTATGTCAGTGACTGGAGGACCGACATCAACACCTCACAGAAACTAACCACGTACCAGAGTCTACAGAGAG
The DNA here is from genome assembly GCF_048569485.1 of Anomaloglossus baeobatrachus. Taxonomy (NCBI): domain Eukaryota; kingdom Metazoa; phylum Chordata; class Amphibia; order Anura; family Aromobatidae; genus Anomaloglossus; species Anomaloglossus baeobatrachus. The sequence continues at coordinate 28,076,720 of NC_134359.1, forward strand.
ACTACAGACTGGCCCCGTATCTGGAGAAAATCCCGGACCCCAGAGACCGCAGGACCCTGAGCCGATATAGACTCAGTGCCCACAGTCTAGCCATCGAATCCGGCCGACACAAGCAGAGCTACAAGCCCAGGGAGGACAGACTGTGCCAACACTGTGACCTGGAGGCCCTGGAGGATGAAACCCACTTCCTGCTACACTGCACCAAGTACTCAGCAGTGAGGGACACTCACTTCAGGAGACTCTCCCATCTCTTCCCGGATTTCAGCTCCATGAAGGAGGAAGAGAAAATATATATCCTGCTGGGGGAAGAAGAGAGCGCAGTGGAGATAGCAGCGCGGTATGTGAGCGAATGTCATAGACTTCGAGAAAGAGAACTATGATAATTCATGGACTTCCATAGCCCCCCATCCCAGATGTGGCCCCCCTAATCCCCACCCTGGATATGCCCCAACCACCGTTACTACAGTCCCCACCCTGGATATGCCCCATCATAAGCCATGGACTTCCATAGCCCCCCTCCTAGAAGTGCCCCCACAGTCCCCACCCTGGATGTGCCCCATCCATCCTTCCTACAGTCCCCACCCTGGATATGCCCCATCATAAGCCATGGACTTCCATAGCCCCCCTCCTAGAAGTGCCCCCACAGTCCCCACCCTGGATGTGCCCCATCCATCCTTCCTACAGTCCCCACCCACCATCCCCACAGCCCCAGCCCCTAATGTACACTTGCTTTGGCAAAACTAATTTGTATTTGGTCCTGCCAATAAAGCTTATTTGATTTGATTTGATTTGATTTGAGTGGACCCTGCTCATCATAAGAACTTACACTCTACAGGAGAGAGGACCCTGCTAACCATAACAACTTACACTCTACAGGACAGCCATGCTAACTATAAGTGCATACACTTTTCAAGAGAGGGAGAGGACCCCGCTGACCATAAGAGCTTACATTGTACAATATAGAGAGACTACCCCACTGACCATAAGAGCTTACACCTTACTGGAGAGGGAGAGAGAACCCTGCTGACCATAAGAGTCTACACTCTACAGGAGATAGAGAACACTCTACAATAAAGAGAGGACCCTGTTGACCTTAAGTGCTTACACTCTACAGGAAATAGAGAACACTTTGCTGATCATAAGAGCTTACACTCTACAGGAGATAGAGAACACTCTACTGACCGTAATAGCTTACACTCCACAGGAGAGAGAGAACATTTTGCTGACCATAAGAGCTTACACTCTACAGGAGAAAGAGGATCCTGCAGACTATAAGAGCTTACACTCTACAGGATAGAGAAAGAGAGGATCCTGCAGACTATAAGAGCTTACACTCTACAGGATAGAGAAAGAGAGGATCCTGCAGACTATAAGAGCTTACACTCTACAGGAGAGAGAAAGAAGACCCCACTGACCAAAAGAGCTTACATATGTTTATTTATTTGTATTTTGCGTTAAATATTAATTTTTGCTATTTGTTTTCACTCAGTATTTTGCACTGTTTGCTTTTCATATCCTTTGTGTTGCACTGTCTATTGCCGGCAGCAAAACAAGTCATCTACGTCAACTTAGTCTCACAGGATAGTTTGTAACTCTTTAATCTATTTTTTTCTCCCTGGCCATACACCACATCTAGATAAAGCTGAATTTTGTGTTCATATATACTTCTAAATTTTGAAACTGACACAAATATTAGTTTTAAAATTTGCTACTTCTGTTTTTATACTGTCAATTAAGATGAACTCCAGATTGTTCTGAAGATTGATCAGATAAATGGCAAAATCCTGCAGTCATTCCTCGCCAATTAACTTAATAACAAACAATCTCCACTGATTTTATTTTCTGTGACTCGCTTCCATTACTTCTGTGATCTTCTCATTTGCTCCATCAAAAGTGTTAATGAGGAGAAAGCAACTGATATCAATATGTCAAACTGATTGAATTATAAAAGAAGACTGGTTGTTTTAAAAGAGGGTTGGTGCTTGATTGATTTTTTCTGTTAACCATATTTAACTCCAAGGAAACACATGCAGTAATCATTGATTTTCATTAAAAGGGATTTACAGCCAAGGACATTGCTATTTGTAAGATTGACCCTAAAGCAACCATTTTTGGATTATCGAGAACTTCAAAGGGAGATGTTCAATTGTTGTATAGAAGGTTTCAGGGTGTCTAAAAAGTCCAGCAAATGCCAGAACCATGTCCCTTAGAAGATTTAGCTCAAGGACTGGTGCAACACTAGTGCAGAGCTTGCTTACAAATAGCAGCAGGCAGCTTTTTGTGCATCGGTATGCACAATGAGGAAAATGTTTTTAGAGCCTGGCCTGATGCCAAGAAATGAAGCAAAGAAGTCATCTTTCTCTGAGAAAAATCAAGTACAGTCTGATATTCCGCAGGAAGTAAAGGGATCGGCAGAGGAATGGGAAAAAGTTAATTCTCTGATGAAGCCCCCTTCAGATTGTTTCGGACATTTGGAAAAATTATTGTCCAAATAAGGAAAACTGAGCACTACCATGTTAATACTTTGTTATTGCAGGCATCAATGTTTTAGCTTGAAATACTGCAAAGTTTCAGAGAAGACATACAATTAAATGCCAGCCAGGGACTATGCTTCTCCAAGGACATTTCCTAGGCAGGTCCTCAGTGATTTCCCCCCACTCTTCTATCCCTGACTGAAAGATCTATCCCAATACACTCAAATAAGGAGAGACCTTTAGTCGCAGCCTCAGACAAGTTATCAGAGAAGCATAAATATTAGTTCATACATACTGTATTTTTCGGCTTATAAGATGCTCTAGATTATAAGACGCACCCCAAATTTAGAAGAAGAAAAGGTAAAAAAAAATGGGGTCTGTCTTACAATCCAGTGGTGTCTGACCGGTAGCGGGCAGCAGTGGTGGGGGAGCAGGGTGACAGGAGGCAGGGGCGATGGTGGAGCAGGGCGAAGTGGTGAGCGGTGCGGCGGGTGTCCCAGATGTTTGCCGTGGGTGCAGTGAGGTAAGCAACTCCCAGCGGTGCGGGTGTCAAAGTAATGGCAGCTTGAGATGGCGCATGCGCAGCTCTCAGCTCAAGATCTCATCTGTGCATGGGCCACCTCCGGATGCTATTTTTCTTAATTCTGCTGCTAGGAGATCAGTGGGCAGGAGGTGGCGCATATACAGATGAGATCTTGAGCAGAGAGCTCCATCTGCGCACGCACCAACTCTGTGCGCCAATATTTAAAGTCCGCACTGCCGACAGTTTCAGGATGGCACCCCAGCACAGTGCCCGCAGCCCCACCACAGCGCTTGCAGCCTGCAGCCACAGCACAGCGCCCATGGTCCACAGCCCCTTCACAGTACAGAGCCCGCAGGCCCAGCAAAGCGCTCGCAACCGCAGCAGAGCACAGTACCCGCGGTCCGCAGCCCCACCACAGCACAGAGCCCGCAGCCGCAGCACAGCGCTAGCAACCGCAGCACAGCGCCCACGGTCTGCAGCCCCACCACAGAACAGCGCCTGCAGCCCGCAGCTCTTCACCACCCGCGGTAAGCAACATTCCCTTTACAAGACGCACCTCTCATTTTCCTACCAAATTTTTGAGAGGAAAAGTGTATCTTATAATCCGAAAAATACAGTGTCATTTAGGGTACTTTCACACATCCGGTTTGAACAGTGCAACTCAATCCGGCTGTGAAAACTATGCAACGGATGCGGCGAAAACACCGCATCCGTTGCATAAGTTTTTACATGCGGCCCGTCCGTTTTTTTCCGGTTGCGGCATGCTACTGAGCATGCGCAGTGGAAAAAACCGCATGCGGCGACCGGATGCGTTTTTTTCCGCATCGCGCCGCATCCGGCCTCCATAGGTATGCATTGAAAAATGCGCCGCAGCGGCCGGATGCGGCGCGATGCGGTGTTTTTTGCCGGAGCAAAAAACGTTGCAGGGAACGTTCGATCCGGCCGCGGCATCGGCTAAATCTGCCGCATGCGGCAAAAACCGGACCGAACGCAAGCCCCTGCGGCACAATACGGCACTAATGTAAGTCTATGCAAAAAAAAAACGCAACCGGCGTTACAAAAGCCGGTTGCGGTTTTTCTGCAGAACGCCGTATTGTGCCGCAGAGCAAAAATCCGGATGTGTGAAAGTAGCCTTATTATAACAATTCTCTAAATATTTATCCCATCTGATTCAATGACAATGTTTCCAAGCTCAAAAGAGATGTCAACATGAAATACATTGTGTAACAATGACAAAGGTAGAGCTAGGTAAGAACAGAGCGGAGACATCGGTGTCCTGTATGTAATGGGAGCAGTCTCCTTCCGTCATGTGATCTATATTACTTTCATCACTCAGTGTCATTATTATCATTGTGTCCTATACATATATTGATAGCATAAACCCCGGTATATTCATGCCTGACACTGTATATATAGGGTTGGACCGTGCTGATATTTGCCTCCTGTACCTCTCCGGCACTATATAAACTATCATTGGAATATATCAAGCCTTTGTCACATGATTTTTATGACTCTCATTGAGCTGGAGAATCAATTATATCCACTTCAAATATTTTTAATGTCTTTAATGATTTGAAACCCATCCTCCAACAATTACCTTAAAATTGTAAAATAAAAATATTGCAAAGGTGTCTCTTGTTTTATTGCAGACATTGAGTTTATGTCACATGTAAATATATCTGGATTCCATTAAACGCATATTACGGCTTAATGCTTCATCTGGTTTTAGACTTAAAGACTAGTGTAGAAAAGTTGGCCCATTCAATTAGGACATTTTTTTTTACTAGCACTTCACATTACAGACATCATCGTCACTGTCCCCATTGGGGCTCACAATCTAAATTCCCTATCACTATGCCTTTGGAGTGTGGGAGAAAACCAGAGAAAATCCTTGCAAACACGGGGAGAACATACAAACTTCTGCAGATGTCCTTGGTGGGATTTGAACCCAGGACCCCAGCGCTGCAAAGCAACAATGCTAACCACTGAGCCACCATACTGTGCTAACCACTAGCCACCCACTGTATAGTGCTAATCACTGATCAACCACTGAGCCATCATACAATGCTAACCACTGAGCCACCATACTGTGCTAACCACTAACCACCCACTGTACAATGCTAACCACTGATCAACCATACAGTGCTAATCACTGAGCCGTCGTACAATGTTAACCACTGAGCCAACGTATGATGAGATGTGCATGATGAGAAGTCGATCATGTCCACTGTGAAGCCGGGTGTACGCGTTCCGGCTTCAGAGAGGTCTAGTGCACATGACTAGAAGTGTCGGGGACGTCTGCTCATACGCACTGAACCTAAACCTGGAGTCTGAGGCGATAACAATGGACAGTAACACACGTCCATGCTGATGACGCTGGGCAATGGGCATTGAATAGCATGTTAGCACGTCCCTGTGGGCGTGCTAACATGCTAAGAGGGCTGACTAGTCAAGAGAAGTGACGCTTTTGCGACTAGTCCCTGCGCTCATTAGCATATCATAAAGGATCTTTAGAAATACTTTTTCTGGGACGGTTAGGCGGAGATTTTAGATATACACCCAGCACTGCTTGTGGTTCTGGGTGCATATTGGACCTGACAGGTTCACTTTAAAGGGAAAATTGTAAGTAGGATCAACCCTCCTAAGCCGTTTTTATGGACATGCAGATCATAGAAAGCTGAATAAAAGTATACTTTATATCTGTAATCTGATTTCTTATTCCAGAGAAATCAACATATTTTTAACATGTAAATGAGCTGTTAAGATCTATGGTCTAGACATAGATCTCTCCAAGAATCTGCCTCCGGAGCTTAAATGTAACGGGGTGTTCCCTTTGTGAGACATGTAATAACTGACAGTCTGCTCTCCTGATCTACATGTCTCAGACTAGTAATGCCCCCTTTCATTTAAGCTCTAGAGGCTGATTTTTGGCAAAAGCTATGTCTATAGGCCGCTTTACACGCTGCAACATCGCTAGCCGATGCTAGCGATGTCGAGCGTGATAGCACCCGTCCCCATCATTCGGCCGATATGTGGTGATCGCTGCCGTAGCGAACATTATCGTTACGGCAGCGTCACACGCACATACCTGCTCTGTGACGTCGCTGTGACCGGTGAACCGCCTCCTTTCTAAGGGGGTGGTTCGTTCAGCGTCACAGCGACATCACTAAGCGGCCGCCCAATCAAAGCGGAGGGGCGGAGATGAGCGGGACGAACATCCCGCCCACCTCCTTCCTTACTCATTGCTGGTGGGATGCAGGTAAGGAGATGTTCCTCGTTCCTACGGTGTTACACGGAGCGATGTGTGCTGCCTCAGAAACGAGGAACAACATCGTTACTGCAGCAGCAACCATAATTGGGAAGAGGGGGGCACGTCACCGATTAGCAATTTTGAACGTTTTTGCAACGATTCAAAATCGCTAATAGATGTCACATGCAACGACATCGCTAAAGCGGCCGGATGTGCATCACAAATTCCGTGACCCCCAACGAGATCGCTTTAGCGATCTCGTAGCGTGTAAAGCCACCTTAACTCAAAGATCTTAACAGCTCATTAACATATTAGAAAAAAACATGTATTTATCTAGAATAAGACATCAAATGTCAGATATCAAGGTATCATTGTATTCCTTTTTGGGGGGTTTCATGAGCAAAATACTCTACTTCTGTGCCATTGGAACTCCAAATTAATAAGATTTGTTCTACAAGCGCTTGGAGAAATCAACTAAGCACAGCCAAATGTGGTGTACTGAAGGTTTCTGTTTTATTATGTCATATGACCAGCTTATATAGTACATCACACAAAGAAATAACCACACACCAATTAGAGCTGCAGGGGTGTGCTGAAATGTGAAACGTTCCCGCCCATCAGTGTTAGCTGAACCCTATTTCATCATTCAGTTATAAGACAAGTTGATTTCTATAGAATACAAAATTGTTACATCTCGTGGCTCTCCTCTTGCAAGGAATGAGGTGGTCCCCCATTCCTTGTCTGCCGCGAGTCCTCCTATGCAGCAGCGCCAAAGGCCTGGGAGACTGCAGGAGTTTCCTCCTCCTAGATGCAGCAGAAGGGAGTGTAAGGAATGGAGTGGTCTCCCATCCCTTGCCTGCCACATGTCCTCCTGCTCAGTATCGCAGAGGGTCGGAGTGGTTGCACAGTGTGCAAAGGATAGATGCTCAGGGAAGCAGCAAGACTTCCCTTAGCTCTGCACATTGTGAAACCTAAGATCCCGCCTTTATGACCCAGAGGCAGGAGGTTGAGCATGTGCCCCACGTGACGTCTTCTGATTCGCTCACTGGTATCACACGGCCAGATAACGAGGCTGGTGATGTGCTGAATCCTAACTGGCCGGGCCAGGACGTCACAGATCATGATTGGATCACATCCGTCTCGCGCCCGCCCTTGGCTGGAGCTACATCTCCTTAAAAACCCCTCCTGCCATCATGGCGGCGCGCGACCGTCCTTCTATGTTTGGATGTCTGGCAGCGTGCTGCCACGCCACTGTACAGACATTGTATTTTGCAGGTCTTGCCCCTGCCTTGCTGCTCCGGCAGTATTCCGTTTAACAGGCTGTGTTCCTGTCCCAGGTGAGCTCCTTGAATCTCTGTCGGACTCACCTGGTTTCTGAAGCACACGTGCGTGGGCACCTCTGTGCTACCCTCGTGCCATATTCCTGTGACTCCCGCTGGCACACGTGCGTAGGCACCTCTGTGCATCCCCGTGCAACAGGTACACCGAGTTGTGAGCCCCGTGCCATACAACCCTCACGGGTTAGGGCGGACAGGTGTACGCAGATCGTCTGTGACATTCCAGACGATCGCTAGCAGCAACCCGCTCACTCTTCTCCCACCATAGCAGCGGTCCCTTACACCGCACAGTGGACCTTGACCGGCGGAAGCTGTCCATATACCATCTTGGCACGCTTCCCCGGGTCCCCCTCGTAACATTACGGTCGCGCCAAAGGTCTGGCTATGGCAGAAGAGCAGCAGCAGTTGCTGCGTTATGTGCAGCAGTTGGAGTCACGATTGGCAGCTGTGGAGCGGTCTTCCCCCGATAAGGCTGCTCTAGCGACAATTGCCACCCAAGCGGCTACTCAGGCTGTGGAATTGAGCGGAAAGTCGCCTCGCCTTGCGCTCCCAGAGCGCTTCAACGGGGACAGCTCCGAGTGCCGTGGTTTCATAAACCAGGTTACCACCTACTTGGAGATGTCCGCCACTCTTTATGCTACTGAGAAGGCGAAAGTAGCATTCGTCCAGTCCCTGCTCACAGGGAGAGCGCTAAAATGGTCCACGCCGTTGTGGGAGCGCGGAGATCGGGTGGTGAATCACCTTCCAGTTTATCTTGAGGCCATGAGAAAGGTGTTCCTCGGGCCTCAAGTCACCCACGACTCTGCGCTGCGACTCCTACGCCTTCGGCAAAAGTCCACTTCAGTCGGGGACTTTGCGGTGCAGTTCAGGACACTCGCCGCAGAGCTGGACTGGCCAGATAAAGTCCTTGTCCCTGTGTTCTGGGAGGGTCTGGCAGGGTTCGTCAAAGACGCGCTGGCCACGCGTGATGTGCCGACCACCTTAGAGGCCTTGATACGGCTTGCTTCTCGCATAGACATCCGCCACGCGGAGCGGAGGCTCGAGGTCTCTTCGGCACCCACGTCTACCTGGCCTACAGAGCCTCTGACTCTCCTTCCCCACCAGACCAGTCTCCCAGCCAGTTCTGTTGATGACTCTGTGGAGCCCATGGAAGTCTCCAAGGTGGTCTCGTCTACCACAGGCTCTCGGCCGCCGGTCGTTTGCTTTGCATGTGGGCAGAGGGGACATGTAGCTACCCGATGTTCAAAACCATCGGAAAAGAGACAAAGTCTGGTTTCCATCAGAGGAGGAACCCTAGACGCTGCCTCTCCTTCTAAATTAACCCTCAGCGCCCAGTTGCAGTTCGGCACCACTGTCTTCCCTGCCCTGGCTTGCTTAGACACTGGCGCTGACGGCAATTTCATTTCAGCCTCCCTGGCAACTAGGTACTCTGTTCCCCTGGTCCTGTTGCCTAAACCAATTAGTGTCCAGGTAGTCAACGGGTCCCTACTTGTCAAACCCATTACCCAGATCACCGTCCCTCTCAGGATGGATGTACCACCAGGCCACCATGAGCAGGTGTCCTTTCTGGTGCTTCCAGAAGGGACAGATGAGATCCTACTAGGACTCCCCTGGTTGAAACGGCATGCTCCAATACTCAACTGGACAACAGGGGAGATCTCGTCCTGGGCAGGGTCATGTAAAGAACACCTCGGGACCACCGGGTCACCCACTCCCCTAGACCTGGTGCCACCTGGCCAGACCCTCGTTCCCCCTAGGTTACGGAACAATGTACTTTCCTGGGACCATACCTCCAAGGTCGTGGGCCTCTTCAGGTCCAAAAGGACCAGAGTTCTAGAGGCCAGGCAGGATTGGTGGCCGACGGCCGACTCCTCGTCCGACAACCCTGAAGTAGCGAGGTTGGTTAAAACAAAAATCGTTCAGGGCAAGAGGTACTTCCTCGTGGAGTGGGTCGGTCGTGGACCGAAGCATAGGACCTGGGAATTGGAGGATCATGTCCACGCTCCGGGTTTGGTGGCAGCCTTTGAGCACAGGCGGCGGGGGGGCCCTAGACGGGGGGGTAATGTTACATCTCGTGGCTCTCCTCTTGCAAGGAATGAGGTGGTCCCCCATTCCTTGTCTGCCGTGAGTCCTCCTATGCAGCAGCGCCAAAGGCCTGGGAGACTGCAGGAGTTTCCTCCTCCTAGATGCAGCAGAAGGGTGACACCTAGTGGTTTATTCCTTGTAAGGAATGGAGTGGTCTCCCATCCCTTGCCTGCCACATGTCCTCCTGCTCAGCATCGCAGAGGGTCGGAGTGGTTGCACAGTGTGCAAAGGATAGATGCTCAGGGAAGCAGCAAGACTTCCCTTAGCTCTGCACATTGTGAAACCGAAGATCCCGCCTTTATGACCCAGAGGCAGGAGGTTGAGCATGTGCCCCACGTGACGTCTTCTGATTCGCTCACTGGTATCACACGGCCAGATAACTAGGCTGGTGATGTGCTGAATCCTAACTGGCCGGGCCAGGACGTCACAGATCATGATTGGGTCACATCCGTCTCGCGCCCGCCCTTGGCTGGAGCTACATCTCCTTAAAAACCCCTCCTGCCATCATGGCGGCGCGCGACCGTCCTATGTTTGGATGTCTGGCAGCGTGCTGCCACGCCACTGTACAGACATTGTATTTTGCAGGTCTTGCCCCTGCCTTGCTGCTCCGGCAGTATTCCGTTTAACAGGCTGTGTTCCTGTCCCAGGTGAGCTCCTTGAATCTCTGTCGGACTCACCTGGTTTCTGAAGCACACGTGCGTGGGCACCTCTGTGCTACCCTCGTGCCATATTCCTGTGACTCCCGCTGGCACACGTGCGTAGGCACCTCTGTGCGTCCCCGTGCAACAGGTACACCGAGTTGTGAGCCCCGTGCCATACAACCCTCACGGGTTAGGGCGGACAGGTGTACGCAGATCGTCTGTGACATTCCAGACGATCGCTAGCAGCAACCCGCTCACTCTTCTCCCACCATAGCAGCGGTCCCTTACACCGCACAGTGGACCTTGACCGGCGGAAGCTGTCCATATACCATCTTGGCACGCTTCCCCGGGTCCCCCTCGTAACACAAAATGGCTTGTATTCTCTCACAGTTTTGATACAAACAGAGAACAACGCTATATTTAGTTTTTGGCCTAGGGATGAGCCATATGACCATTTACATGGCAATTCTGACAGTGAGAAAGAACTATGAGTCTGAAATACTTCCAAGAATGGAAAAAAAATGAAATTTTATCTCAGTCGAATTTGTAGAAAAAGCTTAACTACAAGAAGAAAAAGGTCAGGACGACGTGCTCTAAACATGTCTGCTGAATTGGAGACAGAAGGTGCCGGCACATTTAATAGGCATAACCTTGACCTTAATAAATGTCTTGATGTTGTGAGCAAACAGTCGTCTGTACACAATTTGCTGGAACTCATTAGTGTGTTTATTATAGTTGTGGGTTGACAGAATTGCCCAAGTCGTGTTGTACATGAAGGGTTTGGAGAGCGAACGACGGAAGCTTTTATCTACAATATTTATGGTGTGATGTTATTAAACAGCGAATGAGGCGACAAACAAAGGTCAACGCAAAACACGGGCTTAATGAGTCTTGAAAATAAAGTGTTTGCATACGAGATACAATGTTTACATGAGTTCACAAAAGATGATACAATAATATGTTAATAATGGTAAGTGTTCTAACAAAAAGTTTATTATTATTCATTACAATAACAACAACAAAAATAATAACAATAATAATAATAATAATAATAATAATAATAATAATAAAAATACAAGTTAAGAAGTTTCAACAATATCTCTTCTTCTAGGCTCAGCACCACTCTTGGAACGTAATGAAACATTTTTGTGCTTTAGATATGAAACAAGGGCAAGTGATGGTGTTAATGTAACATTTTTGCTAAATTGTTAGTTTTATTAGATACAACCCCTTTCTGGATGCAAAATATAGTGCGGATCAGTTGATCTCAACTGCTCCCAATTTTGTCATCAGAAGTCGCACTGAGCAAGAGGAAAGGGGAGTACTGCATACTTACCATCTGATTTTCCATTTTACCAATGGGCATTAACGTAATACTTGTCACGGTTCTGATTTGCGGTGCATCTTTTGTGCTGTGATGTTCTGTTATTCTCTCCTGCGGAGCCTGTGTTCGCCTGTTTCTCCACACAGAGAATTTTGCCTTTGTGCTCTGCTGTTTTGCACTTCTGTGGACGGCTTGCTTTCCCGCACCGGGTCCTACGTTGGTGTCGGGAGGCGGTTGCTCACATGCTTCACATTCCGGGTAACTGCTCTGCTTTATTAGGGAGCGTGCTCGGCCAGAACAACGGCAGTAGTAGTTCTCCTCTTGTTATCTGATCTTGGCTACTCAAACCTGGGCTGTTATTGATTCTGCTCTGCCTGCCCCCCTGGATCTTGTCGTTACCTTCTGGCTTCTGACCTCGGACCTCCTCCTGACCACGTCCCCGCCTGCTCCTTGCATCCTATATGTACTCTCCTGGTATCCTAACCCTCGGCCTGTATCTTGACCTCGTTTTTACCTGTTCTTTTCATCCTATACATACTCTCCTGGTGTCCTGACCCTCGGCTTGTATCTTGACCTCATTTTTACCTGCTCCCTGTGTTCTGCCGTGTCCTCTTGGTTACTGATCCCAGCTTGTTTGACTTTCCCTCTGCTCTCTTAGTACACCAGTGCTTCCAGCTCCATCTAGTTACTAGCTTCATACTATGCCACATAGTGTCTAGCTTCCCATCCAGCGCCACCTAGTGACTAGTATCACACTACTCTGTAGGGCCAAGTATTACAATTCTATGTCTGCTAGGACAGAATCCCCCCTCTATGATGTCCATATACTTTTATAGGTTATATACACATGGATTATCTCAGTAAACCAAACTTTGAAGGTTGATGGCACTAGTGATGAGTGAATCAAATTTGGTAGTTTGCTCAAATTTGGACAGGAAATTTAATTATCATCAAGGTTATTCAATGCAAATTAAATGCGTAGGTTCTGATATCACACTAGGTACAGGGAAGTACCAAGTGAATGCCGAAAGGGAAGGGAAGAGAAACCCTGTGTCTAGGGAAAGGGAAGATGGTGACCCCTGACCAAACCTACTGCTGGTCCCTGGGGTCCCTTACAACCCTAGATAGATTTCACACGTATGCACTGAGCCGGATACCTGACATTAGGTATCCCTAGTGCTGGGCCGTAAATAGAGAATGGATGGGATGAGCTCTTCATCAACCCCACTAAACACTATAGATGACACAAGGAGGTCACACAGTGGGGAAAAAGCATGAACTACTTATCCACAGATGACACAGGTAGAAGTTCAGCAAAGCTTTCAGCAACAAAACCACAGAGGAGCCACCTGCTTGCAACTTAGGCTTGAATGAACTGAAGATATCACCAGCACCAGTCCAAGAAAGTGGTATTTAAGCATCAAGAAAATGCTGATGGTCAGTAGATGGGTGAACGGTGAGCTCCTGCTGGGTCCAAAGGGGAGAGAGATGAATCAAGCAGGAAAGCTACCTATACCAATGAACACTGACAGCAGGAACAGTGGAATGCCAGAGAGTAATCTGTGCAGCCATACGCTGCGACCTTCTAAGGCCAGTAGCCACATGACTGTCACCAATGACACTCCCATGACATCTGGGATCTATTGAGACCCCAAAGTATAATAAATCTAGGATGAAAGAAATGAAAATAAAATGTATAATTGCCTTTCCCCAACACTCACTTGGACTTTGCAGCTTGGTTATTTCAGTTTGGTCTTCAGGCCACCAGTTTAGATCGCATAATGTGTTTCCCTATTTAATGAATTAATGGCCCTATAGATACCATGATTTCGAAAGGCCTATTGGACACCGAAGGTGCCAAAGGCCTGATGGAATCCAAAGCGTGAAGAAGACTGGTAGACTGGAAATGAAGACTGGATCAGAAGGAACAAAGTGAGGGCCTGGGAGATGCGAGTATTCATTTTTTATGTTGTTTGACTCATCTTTAGTCCTTTGAAATCCAGCTGGCAGTGATTTTGCACATTTTGTATAAATTGAATAGCAAAATCAATCTATTGTGAATCTGACTTTTTGAGACATTAGAGTAGATGACAACTACCCTCCGAGCACTTCGCTCGTCATCTCTACTCGACACCTTAGCACACTGAGCCAGCTTTACTTTTTGACCCCCAAAATAATTTACATTTGTATGCATTAATTGGACAATAGAAGGTCCAATAAATCAGAGGATGTGTTCATCCAGCATTCACGCTTTGCCCTATACATTTTTTCTTTGTGTTAAGCTTAGCTATTTTTCTTCTTAATCAATTTGTAAAAACATTGTATCTCATCCTTCCCGGCATCTAATTGCCTCTTGGTCACGGTCAACTAAGTGTTCTGTGACCTTCCATCTCTACCATCTGAGGACGGATTCAGCCGGATGAGTGCAGCAGGAGGAGAAGAGACCGGCTCCACGAGATCTGGTAAATGATGTGTCTAATGTATTGACCTAAATTGCTAACTCTGTATAAAAAGAAGATCCAAGATGTCTGGGGCAGGATCTCTTCTCTCCAATTGTCCTGTTCTATTTATCCTGACATGTAATTGCCTAGTTGTGCCGATACTTTGGATGAGAGATGAAGTTTTTATCTAGTTTATAACAACCCACCAGATTGATGCAACTTATTGAGGATACATTGATGTGAAATTGTAATTTTTATAGCTACATTTCACATTATTATTATTATTATTATTATTATTATTATTATTATTATTATTATTATTTATAGAGCACCATTGATTCCATGGTGCTGTTCATGAGAAGGGGTTACATACAGAATACATATACAAGTTACAGTAGACAGACTGGTACAGAGGGAAGAGGGCCCTGCCCTTGCGGGCTTACGTTCTATAGGATTTTGGGGAGGAGACTGTAGGTGGGGTGTAGGTCGGGCGGCAGCTCCGCATGGTGGTCAGGTGGCAGCATTATCAAAACAAAATTCCAAACAAGCATGGCTAAGGTAAAGGCCATGCAAAATAATTAAGATGATATATACAGAGCATAACTCCAGAACAATTAATAAAATACAGGAGAAAATGGAGTCAAAAATGCACATATAATAATATAATAGACAATATTCAATAGAAAATTACAATTTATTTTATTTTCATATTGTATCATTTAGATGAAAAAAATGAGATTTTGCTTGATAAAATACTATGGACTCTCAACATACATATTGAGTTGTTTAGGCGTTTGATCCCTTGAACAGTAACTAAACATTCCAAAGTTTTATTTTATGTTTTCCACCTTTTAAAGAGGACCACCCACCAGGATTTTCATATATAAACTAAAGCCAGTGCTATACTGGCGCTGTCAGGCTGATTCTATACATACCTTTAGTTGTGAGATCGGATGTATAGTTTCTGAAATACAGGCAAGTAAAGTTTGTGAAATGCACTGTTATTTGATTGATAGCAGCTACAGAATATCTAATAGCTGGGTCGGGTTTTGCTAGCTATTACCACCCCTGTCTGCCTGCCTGTCCTTCCTCCTCCTGTCCTTCCTCCCTCCCACCCTCTGTAATAACAGAGACAGGAGGAAGGACAGGCAGGCAGACAGGGGTGGGAATAACTAGCAAAACCTGACCCACCTATTAGACGTTCTGTAGCTGCTATCAATCAAGTAACAGTGCATGTCACAAACTTTACTTGCCTGTATTTCAGAAACTATACATCCGATCTCACAACTAAAGGTATGTATAGAATCAGCATGATAGTGCCAGTATAGCACTGGCTTTAGTTTTATAGGAAAATCCTGGTGGATGGTGCACTTTAATTCTGATCAGACTGATAGAAGGGCCAAGTCCTGAAACCTCTACTGATTGCTCAAGGGACCTCTTACTCAGTAGTCAATAGAAAGGTTATTATTTTCTACTGTATCCATACTCCGGTTTGTGTGTGCTCCTGTCTCCTGATCTGTGCACTTTTAATTAGTCTTTTGATCTATCACTGGAGGTGTCAGGGCCCAATATTCTCATCAATAAAGGACAGAAAATGTAAGCAAAAAAACTCCACAAAGTTTAGCTTCTCTGGGTTTTTCCCAACTTAGTATTTAGTATTCACAGCATAAGTGTCATGAGTGTGTCCTGCTCTTGGGAGACCTCTGGTGATGATGCGACCAGAAGGTCACAACTCCTTGTTTGCAGGTCTACAATTTGTATTTGAGTGTATCTACTTTCTTTCAGTGCTGTAGGGGTTAAGGACTCTTTCCAAACTGGCTGTCCTTTGTAGCCTTAATCCCAGGTGCAGCTCTTTTGTGACTATTCCCTTTTGCTATAAAAAGCCATTTGTCTTACCATCTGATGTCGGTTATATATTCTCAATCCTATGCTGACCACTTTGGAAGGACCAGTTTCTGGAAGAAGCTGAGGAGTCCTGACAATTCCAGCTGTGGTCTTCAGCTGCATTGGAGTTGCTTGGAGTGTTTTCCTTTTATTGTCTATTTCTCTCTGTTTCCCCTACCTTGTACTGTATTAATGTAATGGTGAGACTAGTGTTTTGGCTGGCCTTCTCACTAGCCAGGGTGAGTTCAGGGTAAGCGAGAGCCTAGGCACGTGACGTCAACAGGGGGGAAGGACCCATATAGTGAGACTAGGGATCATATAGTACAAACTCAGGTGAATTTTAGGAGATGTTCCCTCTCCCTATTGCCAGGGCCTCCTTTCTTCTATACCACTCCCGTTATTTCCTCTGTATTGTGCCTCACACTGAGATTCTGTATGCTTGGGCATGGCAATAATTCATAGTTTGCTATCCCGAGAATGAGCACTAAAGTGGACTAGAGCACTTGTCTATGGAAATAAGATATTTACAGCTGTGGCACAAACGATGAATGGTTCGCTGATGCCATCGCGATCTCTTTCCTGTTTACAAACAGAGTACATTTAGTTTTTTCATGTTTGTTTAACATCTTATGACATGACTTAGAAACAAGTCATGTCAGGACACAACTGTTTATAAATAACTCTATACAGATACATTTTATAGATACATCCTGTACTAAGCTACGCTACAATTTTGCACTTACTGATATACAACAGTGATCACCAAATTGTTTTCAAGCAAATCAATTTTGCATTAAATTTAAAAAATATTAATTTGACATAATATACATACACAGAGTGTCATGTCCTGTAAAAGATTTGTTAAGATGCCATTCCCCCCTTTTTTTGTCCTATAGCTTGTTATGACTTAAAAAAATAAAAAAAAAATGAAAATAAAGAATTTATAAAAAAAATATTAATTTACCCAAATCTATATTTTTTTTGTGTGATTCTCTTTTAGCCTATCCAGCATAACTGCAGCCAATCGAAAACATTTTTATGGATTCTAGAGAAATGGGTTTAAAAATTGAAATAACTATAATCAGCCACTCTCTGGTGGTCTTCTTTTGGTCCGGTGGATATCTCCTGGTTCAGAGAGGTCTTCAGAGCTGACTAGTGAGTTGATACACACGGCACTTCTGGGGTGGTGCTCACGTAGGGTCCAAAACCATCTCAAGTAGATGTAGAAACTTGGCATTCAAGATCAATGTGATTAGTGGTCTTTTATTGAGAAGAACTTGTAGGACCAGCACAAGCACAGACGTTTCAGTCAAAGATCTTCATCAGTATGCATGCAGAGGGTCCTCAGAAGGTGTAACAACTTGGCAACTGGCGTAGTCAGGTATGACATGTGGCTGTCATATGGAGGAGAAGATTTTCTTCAGCTCACCTGCTACCCAGGCTGCTGATCCTTGCGGGTGCCTGGAATCCACCGGTGAGTCCCAACCGGTCACGAACAATAGATAAGGAAAGGAAAGGATCCGGCACAACCTCTTTTTAGAATAAAATCATCATATTTTTATTTAGAAGTATTAAAAATACCATCCGTGAAAACCGAAAGAGATGTTAATCCATGGGACCTTAACGCGTTTCGGACTTCAGCATAAAAACAAAAAAGAGTCCTTAATCAAGATTGTGCCGGATCCTTTCCTTTCCTTATCTATTGTATGTGGCTGTCATACCTGACTACGCTAGTTGCCTAGTTGCTACACGGCTCTATGGTTGGAACCGAGGCAAAACAACGCCAACAGTATAGAGATGCAAAATGACGGTCAATTTCCCAGTACATTAATACAAACCTACAAAACAAATGTACGGGGAATGCATTTAAAACTACACAAATTTTATTGAATCAACAATGATATTAAAAAAAATGACATATAGAAAAGGTACAATCGGAGAGTTTATACAGGTGAAAAAAATCCCTTGGGAGAGCCAAATTAAATTGGTCACATTATCAAAATAATCATATACTAACAGATTAGATCTTGTGGGAAAAATCAATTACAGGATACAAATTTACATAAAAATCAAGGTGATAATAAGGTGCTACAGTGCATAAAGTGTCAATATATAGTGCTACACCTGAAAAAAACCCATACTGTAATTTTCGCGGGCGGAGGAGGGGACGCCGCGCTCTCCCACTGCTCGGGTCCGGCTGCCGCTGCTGCCGCGGCCTGCTGCTGCTCGGTGGCTCGAGCGATGGGCCGGATCCCGGGGACTCTAGCGGCGCTCCTCGCCCGTGAGTGAAAGGGGTTTGGGTGTGGGGATTGTTTATTGTCCGTGACGCCACCCACGGTTGTGGTGATTGAGTGTACACCACCGCTGCTCTGGCTGGGGATCCCGGGAGTGATGGTGTGGAGCAGCCAGTTGTTGTGTTGCCCCTCCATGGGTAGGGGTTGGTGATCCCGGGGCCCAGTGATGGGGTTGGGATGGTGGACAGGCGGGCTATGGGCCTGTGGAGGTGCAGGGGCGCAGGGGCAGCGCTGTGCCGCATGGCATGGATGTACTCACTCAGCCCAATGAAGCACACAGAGTCTCTGCTGAAACAAACGGCTGGATGGACGGGTCCCACAGGCGGCTGCGGTGTTTTTCCCCTGACCCCAGGTTGTTAGTGTAAGTCCTTTCCTTCGCCTCCGTGCACACTCTTCCTGCTCTCCGGTTTCCAGGTGGCTCCCCGATTCAGTACCGGGGGGCCACCGCCCAGCCCCGGCTACCTGCGGTTCCACCAACTGGCTCCCCGGCTCCCTGCAGACGGCCACTACCGTCTGCCTGACTTTCTGCACAGGGGCCCTAGGCTCCAACCTAGGCCCCAGTCTGCGTCTGCCTCTCTGCAGACTTCCTCTCTCCTTCACTCCTGAACTTGTCTGGGCCTGCTTCCTCCCTCAGGCCAGCTAATCTCCTCAGTGGGCGTCTCCATCTCCTGACTCCGCCCACCTGGTGTGTCTGTCTGAGCCCAAGGAAGAAACCAGGTCTCACTGGGGTTGTCTGTGTGAACTGTTGGGGGTGGGGGTGTGTGTGTGTGTTGTTACCTGTGTCCCCTGGCTTGTCCAGGGCGACACATTCCCCCTTAGCAAAATGCAGACCGTCCTCGGGCTGCCCGTCCATCACCGGTTTTATTTTCCTTTTAAACTACAGAAGATAAGGAAAAAAAAACAATACAAGGATACTAACATCATCCCACAACGGGAGGCATATCAAACATTAAACACTTTTAATAACGGCAACGGGTCCTTCAGTCACCCACCCAAATAACCTAGCCTTGGTGCTGCCCCTAGGAAGTGAGCAGCACCCCTTGACCCCAGTCCAGGAACGGCTCCAGATTGGTCAACGGGACCGGTACTTCGCTGCCGTTGTGGCCGGGCGGACTGCCAGAGCCGTCGTCATCTCCGTCACGGCCGGGCGGACTGCCGGGGCCGGTGGCAGGGCGGTAACAAAGGTGAGGCTTGGGGACCCCAGGTCTGGGTCCTCCCCCACAGACGCTGCGGGCTCCGCTACCGGTAACAGGGGTAACGGCTCGGTGCATCGCTGCGGCGGCCTCTTCCAGGAACCAAATGCTGGCAGAGTCCTGGCGTCCCTGCTTCCACAGCCACGGTTCACATGCGGCCGAACGCCATCCCGTCCCCCTTAGCCTCTTTTTAGCACTTCCTTCTTCAGGGGGCGGGGCTCCACTTTCGCGCCTTTCCTGCTGGGGGAAGACGCTCGAGCGGGAAATTTTCGCGCCCAAGATGGCGGTTTTACAAAATTTTTGGCCGGACACCTCCGGCGGTAACAAGGCGCACCTCTACCTGACGGCAGAGCGGTAAGATCCTGTTCGTGATGCCAAGTTTTCGCGGGCGGAGGAGGGGACGCCGCGCTCTCCCACTGCTCGGGTCCGGCTGCCGCTGCTGCCGCGGTCTGCTGCTGTTCGGTGGCTCGAGCGATGGGCCGGATCCCGGGGACTCTAGCGGCGCTCCTCGCCCGTGAGTGAAAGGGGTTTGGGTGTGGGGATTGTTTATTGTCCGTGACGCCACCCACGGTTGTGGTGATTGAGTGTACACCACCGCTGCTCTGGCTGGGGATCCCGGGAGTGATGGTGTGGAGCAGCCAGTTGTTGTGTTGCCCCTCCGTGGGTAGGGGTTGGTGATCCCGGGGCCCAGTGATGGGGTTGGGATGGTGGACAGGCGGGCTATGGGCCTGTGGAGGTGCAGGGGCGCAGGGGCAGCGCTGTGCCGCACAGCACGGAGGTACTCACTCATCCCAATGAAGCACACAGAGTCTCTGCTGAAACAAACGGCTGGATGGACGGGTTCCACAGGCGGCTGCGGTGTTTTTCCCCTGACCCCAGGTTGTTAGTGTAAGTCCTTTCCTTCGCCTCCGTGCACACTCTTCCTGCTCTCCGGTTTCCAGCTGGCTCCCCGATTCAGTACCGGGGGGCCACCGCCCAGCCCCGACTACCTGCGGTTCCACCAACTGGCTCCCTGGCTCCCTGCAGACGGCCACTACCGTCTGCCTGACTTTCTGCACAGGGGCCCTAGGCTCCAACCTAGGCCCCAGTCTGCGTCTGCCTCTCTGCAGACTTCCTCTCTCCTTCACTCCTGAACTTGTCTGGGCCTGCTTCCTCCCTCAGGCCAGCTAAACTCCTCGGTGGGCGTCTCCATCTCCTGACTCCACCCACCTGGTGTGTCTGTCTGAGCCCAAGGAAGAAACCAGGTCTCACTGGGGTAGTCTGTGTGAACTGTTGGGGGTGGGGGTGTGTGTGTGTGTTATTACCTGTGTCCCCTGGCTTGTCCAGGGCGACACATAATGGCTTAAAAAGTGGCCATGGTAACAAGCTATATCAATTTCTACTGTAACAAAAGCCAAGTAAACATATCCATATGGATGATAAATATATAATGGTCCAATATATAGAAAATATGGTTATGTGAGAATTATACCATATACATATGCTGTATTTATCTGAAACAAGTATATAGTATCAGATAAGCCTATAAATGAGGATGAATATACACACTATGCTGTAATTTCATAGAGTGTATTAAAGGGATAATATAGATTCAAGACCACAATAGCCAGCGAGTATGAAAATAATAATCCTTACCAGGGACCCCGGGGATGCTCCCAATGCGCGTTTCGGCCATCTTTGTCAAGGGAAACATGAAAGGTGAGTTAATAGGTTTCCTATTTATAGTGTAGTGGTGCCAATAAAATCTGATATGCATGGCCGTGCAGCATCTGACGTCATATCCCATCCCGGGACCGAGGTTCAGGGGCAGGAAGTGTCGCCACTGTGTAAATATCTAAGGCACGTTCCACATTGATTCAATAAAATTTGTGTAGTTTTCAATGCATTCCCTGTACATTTGTTCTGTAGGTTTGTAGTACACAAAGACATGACATGGTAAATAAAAACCCAAAAATCAATTGCGAAATTGCCCTTTTTATGCAATTTTAACGCAAGTGGATTTTTTTTTTACCACTTTCCAGTGCATCACATGATAAAATGAATGGTGTCATTAAAAAGTACAACTTGTTCCGCAAAAAAACAAATCCTCATTCAGTTATGTGAATGGAAAAAATAAAAAAGTTATTGCTCTTTGAAGAAGGGAAGGAAAAATGAAAAAAAAAAAAGAAAAAAATGGAAAATAGCCCAGTCATGAAGGGGTTAATAGAGTTTACTTAAAACTCAGCATTAGGCCTCTTTCACACGTCCGTGCCTCCGATACGTGTATGGTCAGTTTTCTCACGTACCGGAGACACGGGTACACGTAGACCCATTAAAATCAATGGGTCTGCATTCACGTGCGTATTCTGCCATGCACCGTGTGTACGTGTGGAGCATACGTGTGCCCGTGTGCTCCACACGTAGACATGTCCACGTTTTCTCCGGCATTACGGGTGTCACATGGAACGCAAATGGGTCACACATAACACAAACAGACCACACGGATGTGTTCCCGTGTGACACGCGCCAGAGAAAACACATGTATCTGCGAGGAAAAAAAAAACCCTTTACTCACCATCTCCAGCCCTCCTGTCTCTGCCACTGCTGTCACTTGCTTCTGACCCCCGCTCATTATGCTCACTGAATATTCACTTCACTGCGGCCGGAAGCAGCAGCAGCGGGGAGTCGGCAGGAACAGAGACTGAAGATCAGCACCACGGACAGCGACGCCAGGGACAGGTGAGTAGAAAGTTCCCGTTCTCCTTGTGTTATCACGGATAACACACGGAGAACACACATGTGCCATAAACACGGCTCACGGAGGGCAAAACGCACCTTTGACACGTTCGTGAAAAACGTGCGTGATTTTCACGGACGTGTAAAAGAGGCCTTAAATGTAGTGCCAGATTTATAGGTTGAAACCAACTTTGGATGTGCTCTTTACATTGACTTTAAGCTCAATTTTGGCTATATAATCCGAAAAGGTACAAAAAGTGGCAAAACCCAGCTAACACAACCACTTTATCTGCCGGGGTACAGATAATTGCTTTTTTACCTTTTTCTCATGTCTTCAACACATCGTGAAAGGAGTGGTCCAAAGTGACCAACTTGAAAAAATAAATGTGATTTTGTGATACTCTGTTGGGGGATATTTACGCTCTATATTCACTGGGATGTGAATCGCAGTTTATCCGTGATTTTTCTACTTTATTAGTGTTATGTATTAAATTTGCTTTGGGAGAAATCCCAGTCTTTAACCAAATTTACAGGAAAGAATAAAGCCGACCCTTTCTTTCTAATCCCTTAACTTTCCAATGTATACGCTGAGAAATAATATGCAGATTTTCTGATTAAATCCCATCTCACATCCCCACTAATAAATATTGCAGTAGAGGAAAGTGAATGAAGCAAAAAGATTTCATTTCTTTCAATACATAACTTACCGTCACCAAGCGTGAAAAATTGTATCCTAACTGGCTCAAAATCCTCACAAAAGAGGGCGTCACAAACTTCCCTTATATACGGATTCATTTTATAACGTGAAGCTTTAGAGCTCCGATGCAAAAAATGATAACAGGTCCTCCAGCAACTGGTGTCTCATTTTGTGACATAGCGGCCCATGATATCACTGTATATATACTTCATTTCTTATACTCCATGCAGAAATAAAAAGCTCATTTTTGTATAGAGATTCTAGTTATGTTCATTCTGTGTAATATAATGTACCTGGTGTCGTTATTATTGACAGCAGCAGTCTCTTCCAAAACGCGAGAGCCTATGTTGATCATACGCGTCCAACCATTAGCGGCTCTGTTCCCCCAATAAGAACCATACTCTCCTCAGTCTACTACTGTGTAAAGGGTTCTTTACACGCTGCGACATAGCTAACGATATATCATCAGGGTCACGGTGTTTGTGACGCACATCCGGCATCGTTAGCGACATCGCAGTGTAACGCCTGCCTGGATCAACAGACTGGGATGTAATGGACAGGCTAGAGGGAAGCCACTCACCACTCACTGAAACCCTTTAACCCCTACACAGGGATTTGGAATTACAAAGGGCCCTGGAGATCACTACCTGTGGAAGGCTCAGGCCGATGAGAGTAGTCGTCAGGCAGGGTCAAACCAGGAATAGCAGAACAGGGAAAGAATCGGCAGACAAAGACGTAATCAGAAAATGTAGCAGAGGTCAAATCCGGATCGGGCAGCGAGGTACAAAAACAGCAGGCAGAAGGGTAGTCAGAAAACACGCAGAGGTCAGCACACAGGAATCACTAAACAGAATAGGGCGGATCAGGAGCCAGGAAATCAGAACTATCTCTGGCAGAGGTCAGCAGACAGGAGGGGAACTAAGAAGGGTGTGGTGTCTTCCCATTGGCTGTAGCTGAACGCTGGCAACTTCAGCTGGAAGACACACGCCACCCACAGTCAGCCAGTGGTACTGCAGATCCCAAGATAACCCAGCCCAGTGGATGATCGGAGCCTGCGCCCACCGGTGCCGCTGGCATCGACTCCTCTCCCATCACTAGCACCATCCATGGCAGGAACACGGCGTCGCCTGGCGATCGGAGCAGAAGTCGCTGGAGCAGACTCCAGTGGTGACGTAACACTCAGCATGTGACACCAAGGAGCGACAATCAACGATCGCAAAAACGTCAAAAACCGTTGATCGTTGACACGTCGCTCCTTTTCATAATATCGTTAGTGGTGCATGCCGCTGGTTGTTCGTCGTTCCTGCGGCACCACACATCGCTATGTGTGACACCGCAGGAACGATGAACATCTCCTTACCTGCGTCCACCGGCAATTAGGAAGGAAGGAGGTGGGCGGCATGTTCCAGCTCATTTCCGCCCCTCCTCTGCTATTGGGTGGCCGCTTAGTGACTCCACAGTGACGTCACTATGACGCCGAACACACCTCCCCATTGAAGGAGGGATTGTTCAGTGGTCACAGCGATGTCGCTGAAAGGGTATGTGCATGTGACGCTGCCGTAGCGATAATGTTCGCTACGGCAGCGATCACCAAATGTCGCACGAACGACGGGGCGGGTGCTATCGCGCACGACATTGCTAGCAATCGCTAGCGATGTCTTAGCGTGTAAAGCACCCTTTAGAGCGAAGGAAATGACAAGAGATCAGAAAGGAAACTTGACGTTTTTGGGTCTTTATGCAAAATCTGGTTCAGTATCCCCACCCAAGCAAAATCTGCAACTTGTAATGCTGCGTACCAATGGGGACTGCAACTTCTGTGGCCGCCTATTGATTCAGATGTAAAAATAGTGTTCAGAGGCTGTGCTATGTTCAGAGCATCACCAGTCATTATACAAAGTAATGAGTGGGAAACGTTACCAAAGAAACAGCTAGATCTCATAAACAGGGAGGATTAATCCTTCTTTTTCTACTTCTTCATCTTCTTTCTCTTCTTTTCCTTCCCTTTCCTCCATTTCCTCTTCTGCTTCCTCTTCCTGTTCTCCTCCACATTTAACTAATAAGGGGGCTTTACACGCAGCGACATCACTAGCGATGTCGCTGGTGAAAGCACCCGCCCCTGTCGTTTGTGCGTCGGGGCAAATCGCTGCCCGTGGCACACAATATCATTAAGAGCCGTCATACGGACTTACCTGCCTAGCAATGACGCTGTGGCCGGTGAACCGCCTTCTTTCTAGGGGGGGGGGTCCGTGCGGCGTCACAGCGGCGTCACTAAGCGGCCGCCCAATAGAAGCGGAGGTGCGGAGATGCCGTAACATCCCGCCCACTTCCTCCCTTCCTCATTGCCGGCGGCCGCAGGTAAGCTGTAGTTCGTCGTTCCCGAGGTGTCACACACAGCGATGTGTGCTGCCTCGGGAACAACGAACAACCTGCAAACTCAACAATCAATGATTTTTTGAAAATGAACGACGTGTCAACCATGGACGATTTGGTGAATATTTTCCATTGTTAATGGCCGTTCGTTGGTGTCACACGTAACGACGTCGCTAACGATGCCGAGTGTGCGTCACGGAATCCGTGACCCCGGCGAAATATCGTTAGAGACGTCGTTGCATGTAACGGGGCCTTTACACTTAAGAGTTCATTAATTTTTAATAATAAAGACATATTTGCATATAAGATTTCGGAGGCTAAAATATGAAAATGTGAACTTGTATTTTACCTAAAGTTTATTATTTTTGCAAAGTTGACCTTCTAACGGGTCATTTGTTCTAATTTGCTCTTTTTGAATTATTGATACTATCAATTTTATTAATAATGTAATATTCTTGGCAGATAAGATGGCGGAAGACTCTGCTCACCGTCTTAGCAATTGTTTTTATGTGGCGTTGGTGCAAGACCACCTTGATGTGAAGAATAAATATGTTTGTTCTGAATCTGTGCAATACTGATGTGATATTTAGTCGTCTGCTTGAAGTTATTTTCACTGTCATTTATGTTTCACAATGAACCTTCCAGGTTCAATTTTACATTTATGAATAAGACATATAAGAATAACATCGATGTCTGTCTGATCTTCACTGAGTGCAGAAGGTGAGAGGTTCATCAAGCACTGTTTGGGATTGATGTCTACATAGGACCCATATGGGGTATATATAGTGCTATGCAGACGTTTGCGCACCACTGGTCAAAATTACTGTTATTGTGAACAGTTAATCAAGTTGAAAATGAAATGATCTCTAAAAGGCATAAAGTTAAAGATGACACATTTCCTTTATATTTTAGGTAAGAACAAAAAAAAAAATATTTTCATCTTTAACATTTTAAAAACTACAAAACTGAAAATGGGCCAATGCAAAAGTTTGGACACCCTTGGAGATTTGTGTGCTCAGATAACTTTGACTATCATTTCAGACCTTAATTAGCCTGTTAGGTTTGTGGCTTGTTCATCATAGTTAGGAAAGGGCAGGTGATGCAAATTTCACAACTTTATAAAAACCTAGCTTCCTCTAACCTTGTGCAAATAAAACAACAGCCATGGGTTTTTCAAAGCAGCTGCCTAGCACTCTGAAAATCAAAATGGTGAAGGCCCACAAAGCAGAAGAAAGCTAGAAGAAAATAGCAAAGCGTTTTCAAGTTGCCCTTTCCTCAGTTCGAAAAGTAATTCAGAAATGGCACTTACAGAAACAGTGGAGGTCAGGATAAGGTCTGGAAAACCAAGCAAAATTTTGTGAGAGCTGCTCGTAGGATTAATAGAGTGGCAAATCAGAACCTTCACTTCACTGCAAAAGTCCTTCAGGAAGATTTAGCCGACTCTGGAGTTGTGGTACATTGTTCTACTGTTCAGAGACACCTACAGAAAAATGGCCTTCATGGAAGAGTCATCTGAAGAAAACCTCTCCTGCGTCCTAACCATAAAATTTAGCATCAGAAGTCTGCAATATAACATCTAAACAAGACTGATGTATTTTGGAAACAAGTCGTGTTAACTGATGAGGTTAAAATAGAACTCCTTGGCCACAATGATCAAACCAAATGTTTGGGAAAAAAGGAGACAGAATGTCATGACAAGAACATCTCGCCAACCATTAAGCATGGGGGTGGACTAATCATGCTTTGGGTTGTGTTCTATCCAATGGCACTGGGAACATTTCACGGGTAGAGGGAAGAATGGATTCAATTATAGTTTAACAAATTCTTCAAGCAAACATAACACCATCTGTAAAAAAGCTGAAGTTGAAAAGAGGATGATTTCTACAAATGGATAAGGATCCTAAACACAATTCAAAATCCACATTAGCCTATGTCAAAAGGTACAAGCTGAAGGTTTTACAATGGCCCTCACAGTCCCCTGATCTGAACATCATTGAAAATCTGTGGCTAGACCTCAAAAGAGCAGTTCATGCAAGAGGAGCCAGGAATCTTACAGAACAAGAAGACTTTTCCAAGGAAGAAAGCACGAAAATCCCTCAAACAAGAATTGAAAGACTCTTGGCTGGCTACAAAAAAATATTTACAAGCTTTGATACTTGCCAAAGGGGGTTCTGCAGGGTACTAACCATGCAGGGTACCCAATATTTTGCATTGGCCAACTTTATTTTTTGTTGTGAATTTAAAAATGTAAATATATATATATATATATATATATATATATATATATATATATATATATATATATATATATATATATATATATCTTTATTTTGTCTAAAATGCAGAGGATATGTGTCATCCTTAACTTTATGGCTTTTCCAGATAATTTCATCTTCAACTTGTTTAATTGTTCAGCATATCAGTACACTTGACCAGGGGTGCTCAAACTTTTGCATGTCACTGTAGCTAGAGTTTCCTACCAGAAAGAAGACAGACCATGGACTGATTCTGTGTGATTGCTGGTATAGAAGAGGAGAGTGGAACTTTTGTGGCCACCAGTCCAAGAATGATTCCACAAGTGTCCTGGGTATGAGATTGGATTGCTGTCAAGATAAGTTCAAGTGGACATATCTGCATGCAATACCTGAAATTGGTGCCGTCTCCAAACCCAAAAGAAAGCAACCATGAATTAGAGAAATACAAATGAGAATCTTCACCTGAAGAAGCCAGAGGTCCAAAAAACAGGTGGGAGCAGTGACATGACTGAGATGAAAAACCATCTTGTGTGTGAGTAGGCACTATGAGAAGGAGAACCTGTAAAGCAGAACTAGAGACCAAGAGGGAAACATCTGCTTGTATGATCAGGTACCGTGACAATGAGGGCCCGGAGCAGGGAAGTTACCTGGAGGAGACCGTCGAGCTTTAATAGTGGTAAAGGTGAAGGCGAGGAGCTGGAGTACAATTAGAGTGATGTGAAGAGCTACAGCGATAACCAAAGTGTGAGCCTCACACAAAGCAACCATGGTGTCTACCTACTGTGAAAAAGAGGAACTAAAACCTATGCAAAAAATAGCCAGGATGAGCTTGCAAATTTGTAGCGTGAGATCATGTGTGCTCGAACATCTAAGTCCAGAAACTTGTATGGTTGTCCCATCCCCACCAGTCAGCTCCTCAGAGTACTGCTTCGATCACCAGGTGGCGCGGTATTCCTGCTGTGGATAGTGCTGGTGATAGGAGAGGAGTTGATGCCAGTGGCTCTGGTGGGCGCTCATCCACTAAGCAGAGTGGCTGACTGTAGGTGGCCTATGGCTTCCAGCTGAAGTTACCACCATTCAGGTACAGCCAATGGAAAGACACAACACCATTCCAATTCCCCTCCTGTCTGCTGACCACTGGCAGATCGAGTTCTGAATTCCTGGTTCCTGTTCTGTTCTGTATAGTAATCCCTGTGTTTTGACCCCTGCCTGCTCTCTGACTACCCTCCTGCCGACTGTTTTTGTACCTCGTTACTCGATGCGGATTTGACCTCTGCCTCGTTTTCTGATTACGTCATTGCCTGCCTGATTTTGTCCCTGTTCCACATTTCCTGGTTTGACCCTGCCTGACTACTACTCTTATCGGACTGCAGCCTTCCACAGGTAGTGATCTCTGGGGCCCTGTGTAATTCCAAATCCCTGTATAGGGGTTAAAGGGTTTCAGGGTTCTTGGGGTCCCGCTTTGTGAGCGGCTTTCCTGTAGCCTGTCCATTATAGCCCGTCTGAGTCTGTGGTTCCAGGCAGACGTTACAATAGTGTTACTAATGCTATGCACAAGTACCTCAATTTTGGAACTCTAACAAAGAGTCAATAAAAAAAAAACATGACTATTTAGTCAGTTTCTTTTTGGGAGCCAAGTATTAGCTCATTCCAAGCCGTAGAGGATCGAAAATCCTCTGATTTAAGCCATTAGGGTGAGATCACAACAACCATGGTGGCCAATTTCTGCATAATCTTGGGATAACATCCTATGACCATTGACCCCTATGGGTGGGCTGAGTTTTGTCTACACAGTCAGCGCATTATGTGGTCTCATCCTTGTACTAAAGACCCCGGAGCGCTAGAGCATACTCTGTACCAGATGCCATTATTATCCCTGGTGTCTTTATCTATGGCAGAGCCTTCTTTACATCAACAGGGCCCTATAAAGCTCATAGCCGCTAGTAAAGTACTCAATATTCAATGTAATTTCCACCATTGCATATCAACTGCCAGATGAAATGATTACATGTCTCATTATCGTCTCCGCGGGATTCGTGCAGTCAGGTATCATGCAGACACATGAAAATATATATTTATTAAAAACATTAAAGTGATATAATAAATGTTACATTTACAACACAAATGTCATATTTCTTCTATAACAAAATTAATAAGAACAGTAAAGAACATTTAATGGCTGTTGGCAAGAGCCAAGCTATTTGCATTTTAATGACCTCCCGACAGTTATGGAGTGCATCCTACAGATTAATTAAATACAACGTGAATCATCTGAAATGAAGCATTCTCTTGTAAAAGAAAGCATGAGCACAAAGCTGTCAGATGCGAGAGCAGGGTATATATATATATATATATTCATTCATATGTGTGTGCAATCGACATTTCAGAAATGTTAGGTAAATAGTATTAATGGCTGCCTTTAATAATACGTGCTAAAATATACTAAAACTTTTGAAAAACTTTTTTAAAAGTTTAAGGTACTTACATGTTAATCACATCTATCTATCTACACCGTGTGCAGAATTATTAGGCAAGTTGTATTTTAGAGGAATATTCTTATTATTGAGCAAAAACTATGTTCTCAATCAACCCAAAAGGCTCATAAATATCAAAGCTTATTATTTTTGGAAGTTGGAGTGGATTTTTTATTAGATTTGGCTATCTTAGGAGGATATCTGTTTGTGCAGGTAACTATTACTGTGTAGACTTAATAGGGAACTTAATAAAAACCAAATATATTCCCATCTCACTTTTTTATTTTCACCAGGTAAACCAATATAACTACACAAAATTTAGAAATAAACATTTCTGACATGCAAAAACAAAACCCAAAAAAATTAGTGACCAATATAGCCCCCTTTCTTTCTGATGACACTCAGCAGCCGACCATCCATAGATTCTGTCATTGCTTGATCTTTTTACGATCGACATTGCGTGCAGCAGCCACCACAGCCTCCAGACACCACAGCCTCCAGACACTGTTTCCAGAGGTGGACTGTTTTCCCTCCCTGTAGATATCACATTTTATGAGAGACAACAGGTTCTCTATGGGGTTCAGATCAGGTGAACAAGGGGGCCATGCCATTATTTTTTCATCTTTTAGACCTTTACTGGCCAGCCACGTTGTGGAGTAGTTGGATGCATGTGATGGAGCATTGTCCTGCATGAAAATCATGTTTTCCTTGAACGATACCAACTTCTTCCTGTACCACTGCTTGAAGAAGTTGCCTTCCAGAAACTGGATTTTTGATGATCCCAGCCCATATCAGTACCCACCTCCACCTTGCTGGGTCTGAGTCGGAGTGGAGCTCTCTGCCCTTTACTGATCCAGCCTCTGGCCCATCCATCTGGACCATCAAGAGTCACTCTCATTTCATCAGTCCATAAAGCCTTTGAAAAATCAGTCTTAAGATATTTCTTGGCCCAGTCTTGACGTTTTATATTATGTTTCTTGTTTAAAGGTGCTCGTTTTTCAGCCTTCCTTACCTTGGCCATGTCCCTGGGTATGGCACACCTTGTGCTTTTTGATACTCCAGTAATGTTGCAGCTCTGAAATATGGCCAAACTGGTGGCAAATGGCATCTTGGCTTGATTTTCCTCAATTCATGGGCAGTTATTTTGCCCCTTTTTTGCCTTACACGCCTCTTGCGACTCCGCTGGCAATTTGCATGAAACATTTGATTGTTCGGTGATCACGCTTCAAAAGTTTGGCAATTTCAAGACTGCTGCATCCTCTGGAAGACATCTCACAATTTTGGACTTTTCAGAGCCCGTCAAATCTCTCTTCTGACCCATTTTTCCAAAGGAAAGGAAGTTGCCTAATAATTAAGCACTCCTTATATAGGGTGTTGATGTCATTACACCGCACCCCTCCTCATTACAGAGATGCACATC
Organism: Anomaloglossus baeobatrachus; assembly: GCF_048569485.1. Lineage (NCBI taxonomy): Eukaryota > Metazoa > Chordata > Amphibia > Anura > Aromobatidae > Anomaloglossus > Anomaloglossus baeobatrachus. The sequence goes on from NC_134359.1 coordinate 28,108,097, forward strand.
ACCTGATTTACTTAATTGGCAGTTGGCTCTCAGCCTATACAGCTTGGAGTAGGACGACATGTATAAAAAGTATCATGGGATCAAAATATTCATTTGCCTAATAACTCTGCACACAGTATATCTATATATCTATCTATCTAGCTATCTGTCTATACATATACATTATTTTTGCTATTGATAGATGAGGTCAGGATGGCAGCACATTTACTTAACCAACTACTTCATTTTCTAGCATATTAGCGCAGAGCCGGATGTTTGTCCCATGGTGAATTCAGCTCCTTTCGCCTACAATTGATGCTCCGACCTCTTCATTTAGATTGGAATTCCACATAATGGTCCGGAGTGGGTTTGTTAACCACAAATAAAGGCTCCTATTAAGTCTTACTTCTCGGTATTGACATGACATTGAAATTGCTTCAGTCATTTGCTATTAGATTATTAATCCGGTAACTGTATGAAGACGAACATAAGAAGAACCTTCACCAACGAGAGAACGGTTCCTATGTGCAGCAATGTTGGTTGTTGTTTGAAAATCTGATTAATCATAGATTGAAATGCTTCAAAAAGTCTAGACTCTGAATCCAATATGCAAGGTAATGTTCAATTGCTTTTATTGTCTCTTGTATCCATTGTGGATTTTATTTGAGCATTAGGCCTTGTGCACATGTTGCTTTTTTCATGCTTTTATCCTTGCTTCTTTTAATCAGTAAAAGCAAGGAAAAATCATCCCAGCAAAGTCTATGAGAATCGTGACTTGCTGTCCTCACGAGGCTTCTTTTTTCCTTGCAGGTTTTGTTGCTGAAAAAAGAACTATCGTGTCAATTGTTTCTGCGTTTTTTTTCCACCAATTGACTTCAATGGGATAAGTGATAAATGCAGGAAAAAAAAACATGTATAATGCACATGTTGCTTTTTTTTGTGTGCGTTTTTATGTGCTTTTTTTACGTCACTAGGGTTCCCTGCAGCTATTTCCTCTTCTCTTATTCTTTACCGTGTGACTTAGCTGCAGGGAACTCAGGTGACCTCACAAGGTGAATCGAGTTCATGCCGGTGGACCACCGGTGTTTCCTGCAGATCTGCATGAACTCAGTTCACCTTGTGATGTCACCGGTTTTCCCTGCACATAGGCCTCATGGTCTTTACCGCGGGACTTTGCTGCAGGGAACTCTAGTGACATAAGTGCCCTGGTCTGTAAGGCGATCCATACCTCAGTAACCCGGGGTCATCATGGTGAAGACCCAGAGTTACCATGGCAGTGATTGGGTCCCTGTGATCGCATTACAGAGACCCAATCGCAAGGGAGAGGTAAGAGATTCCTCTCCCTGCCTCTTGAATTCTGCGATCGCACTGATCGCAACATTTAGGGGGTAATATGCTGAGAGCGGCGCGGGCAGGTCCCTGCTGTAAGATCAGCGGGTGACCAAACGGCGACTGTGGTGATACAGCGCTTGAACCTCCGCGATCGCCATGACTAAAAAATGCACAACAAGAATTATGGAGAAATGCATGTGAAAAAATGCACAAACGCAATAAAACATGCTCGTTTTTTAGCTGCTTTTTTCCTGCCAAACACATAACTTAAAGGGAAACAGCCACAGATTCTCAACAAATCGAAAAACAATAAGGTTACCTCGATGCTATGTTCACTCACTTATCCACATATTTTGTTAAAGAGTCTAATTTCTTGTAAAACAAATTCAATCCATTATTACTAAATGCTAGAAAAATTCTTGACAGGCTGTTACAAATATCACAACCACTGGGTGACACATATAGACACATATAGCATAAACATCACCCAACAGAGTATGGTATAGTTTTCTAAAACCTCATCAATTTGCACCATACAGGTTGAGCCAAGAAGAAAGGTAAGAAAGATCGCATCTTCATCGAGCCCCTGCCTTGTATATTTACAATTGCATTGCTCTGTACCTGAAAACAATGTCCTCATCAGAATTATTTTGAGGTCTCATCTGTGGTCCACAATAATTTAGGAGTCTGGTTAGGGGTCAATATTGATATAGTGCTCTTTTTACCGTATAAATAATTTTTTGGGTCTTGTTAATAATTTGAATGATGTGGTTTATGTCAATTCATTCATGGTTTTGAGTCAATTCATTTGCTGCCTTGGGGTCTTATTTTTGGGGGGATGTGGTCTGAGATCTGTATTAATTTGGGAATCTGCTTAATCTATAAACAGAAAAAAGACTCTTAAGGAACTAAATTAAGGGATCTGATTAGGTACGGTGAACTCGAATCTCAAGTTATTTTAGGGTCTATTTTGGGGTCTGGAAAAAGTTTGGGGTCTGGTCTGGGTTTTGATTTAGAGGTGTTTTTGGTGAGATCTGAACTAATTTTGGTGTCTAGATTGTGAATTGATTATGGGGGTCTTTTCTGACATCTGTATTTTGGGGGGTGTTTGAGTCGTTCGACGAACTCGAACGATTTGCTAAAAGTTCGGCAGTTCGAGTTATGTTCGAGAATGTTTCGATCACCAAAAACGTGGCTTTTCAAAGTTAAGGGGGCTTTACACGCTGCGACATCGCTAATGCGGAGTCGTTGGGGTCATGGATGTTGTGACGCACATCCGGCCGCATTAGCGATGCCGTTGCGTGTGACACCGATAAGCGATTTTGCATCATTGCAAAAACGTGCAAAATCACTAATTGGCGACATGGGGGTCCATTCTTAAAAATCGTTACTGCAGCAGTAACGAAGTTGTTCCTCGTTCCTGCGGCAGCACACATCGCTCCGTGTGACGCCGCAGGAACGAGGAAGCTCCCCTTACCTGCCTCCCGGCCGCTATGAGGAAGGAAGGAGGTGGGCGGGATGTTACGTCCCGCTCATCTCCGCCCCTCCGCTGCTATTGGGCGGCGGTTCAGTGACGCTTCGGTGACGTCACTGTGACGCCGCACGGACTGCCCCCTTAGAAAGGAGGCGGTTCGCCCGTCACAGCGACGTCGCCGGACAGGTAAGTATGTGTGACGGCTGTTGTGCGGCACGTGCAGCGATTTGCCCGTGTCGCGCAACAGATGGGGGCGGGTACCCACACTAGCGATATCGGGACCGATATCGCAGTGTGTAAAGCCCGCTTTAGGCCATGTGCACATGTTGCTATCTGCATGCATCCTGCGTCCCCAGCACAATCGCTCTCTCTTTCCTACTCACCGATCACGGGCGCGGCGCTGCACAGCTGTCAGAAATCTCCGGCAGCATTTCCTCTTTTGAAAATGGCTGCCGCTTCATTATTCAATCAGTTATTCCGTGCTTTCCCTACCCACCGGCACCCATGATTGGTTGCAGTCAGACACGCCCCCATGATGAGTGACAGCTGTCTCACTGCAACCAATCACAGCCGCAGGCAGGTGGGTCTATATCGTGCAGTAAAATAATAAAATAATAAATAAATTAAAAAAAAAAAAAACTGTGGTTCCCCCCATATTTGATACCAGCCAGGATAAAGCCACACGGCTGGAGGCTGGTATTGTCAGGATGGGGAGCGCCACGTTATAGGGAGCCCACCACCCTAACAATATCACCCAGCAGTCGCCCAGAATTGTCGCATCCATTATATGCGACAGTCCCGGGACTCTACCCCGCTCATCCCGAATTGCCCTGGTGCGGTGGCAATTGGGGTAATAAGGAGTTAATCATGGCAGGCGTCTCCCCGAGATACCTTCCATGATTAAACTGTAAGTGAAAGTAAAGAAACACACACAACGAAAAATCCTTTATTTGGAATAAAAGACAAAAAAACACCTAATTTACCTCTTTATTAATCCCCAACCAACAATCCAGGTCCGAAGTAATTCACACGGCGTTTTCAGCTCTGCTACATGAAGATGCAGGGAGCACTGTAGAACACGACGGCTCTGTGTCCTCTCCACGTAGCACCTGAAGTGAGCCGCGCTGTCACTGGAGACTTCAGTCTGCAATGCAGACGTCAAGATTAGCAAATCTGCCTATGTTTCTCATTAGAGAGAGTGACTCTCGCATAAAGCCAGCTTTACACCTTACAATTAGGTATGCGATCTCGTATGCGATGTGACACGCCCAGGTCGCATATGCGATTGAATGAGATTGCACGTAGGTCGTTCATTTGCTGTCACACGAGCGTTAGTAGTCTATGTTAAATTGATCAATTTTGTGTGCGATCCTTTAGATCATGTGTTCTGTGACGTATGCATTGGGCACCTTTTTTTTTTTATTTATTGACTTGACAAGCGTGTGTAATGTGTAGGGATGCGTTTTTACTATGTCATCTGCCATTCAGCTCTGCTACATGGCCGCTGACAGCAGACACAGACAGCCATGTAGCAGAGCTGAATGGCAGATGACAGCAGACACAGACAGAGCCGCACTATCAGAATGAACTCGGGTGAACCTCACCCGACTTCATTGTCATGCTGCGGCTCTGTCTGTGTCGCGCCCTGATTAGCGGTCACCGGTGAAGGATTCACCGGTGACCGCTAAACTCCTGAGTAACTGAATTGAGCAGCCCTCTCTCATATACTCACCGATCCCCGGCGCTGCACGGCGTTCACACTGCTCCGGCGGCTTTTACTATTTTGAAAAAGCCAGCCGCCCATTAAACAATCTCGTAGTATTCCCTGCTTACCCCGCCCACCAGCGCCTATGATTGGTTGCAGTGAGACACGCCCCCACGCTGAGTGACAGGTGTCACACTGCACCCAATCACATCAGCCAGTGGACGTGTCTATACTGTAGCTGGAAGCGACGCTGGAGCATCCTGGATTACGCCGGACATGGAGGGCTTTTTGGGGCTGATTAAAGTGGTGAACCAGGGTATATGTTTGTGCTTTTTATTTCTAATAAAGGATTTTTTCGGGTGTGTGTGTTTATTTACTGTAATTTACAGATTAATCATGGAGGGTGTCTCATAGACGCCTGACATGATTAATCTAGGACTTATTGGCAGCTATGGGCTGCCAATAACTCCTTATTACCCCGATTTGCCAACGCACCAGGGCAAATCGGGAAGAGCCGGGTACAGTCCCAGAACTGTCGCATATAATGTATGCGGCAATTCTGGGCGGCTGTTGGCTGATATTGTTAGGGTGGAGGGCTCCCCATAATGTGGAGCTCCCCATCCTGAGAATACCAGCCTTCAGCCGTATGGCTTTATCTGGCTGGTTTTAAAATTGGGGGGGACCGCACCCCGTTTTTTTTAATTATTTAATTATTTATTTCACTACACAGTATAGACACGCCCACCGGCTGCTGTGATTGGGTGCAGTGTGACACCTGTCACTCAGCATGGGGGGCGTGTCTCACTGTAACCAATCATAGGCGCCGGTGGGCGGGGTAAGCAGGGAATACGAGATTGTTTAATGGGCGGCCGGCTTTTTCAAAACAGTAAAAGCCGCCGGAGCAGTGTGAACGCCGTGCAGAGCCGCGCCGGTGATCGGAGATCGGTGAGTATGAGAGAGGGGGGTAAGAGGGATAGACTGACATGGACAGAGAGAGAGGGACAGAGATAGTGACCGACTGACAGAGATTAGTGCATGACAGACATTGTGAGGCGCTTCAGAACGCAGCTTTTCAGCTGCGCTCTGAAGCGGGCCTTTTTTAAGCTGCGGTGCAGAGCGCACACCTGCGCACATAGCATCAGACACCGAAATCGTATGAGGGATGTCACACGTTACAATTGACTAGGTTCGTTCAACAAAACGTCCAATGTATGAGGAATAAACGACGTGTATGCGATCACCGTATTTGCGTTCAATCTTGATCGCACGTAGGTGTCACACGCAAATACGTCACGAACGATGCCGGATGTGCGTCACTTACAACTTGACCCCGACGACGGATTGAAAGATTTATTGAAGCGTGTAAAGCAGGCATTAGAAGCATTAGTTCAAGAGTTCAAGTCCCGGCCGTCCCAGTAAAGAGTTTAATTTATTTTAAATTATAATTATTATTTAGAATGATAATTGAATTTAATTATGCACTGAGGGGAGGATGATGGGGGTTGTAATGCCTGCGTGTGTGCGAGGATGAGTGCCGTAGTGCCTGGGGTGATGAATGCGGTACTGCCGGTGTTTGCCTACCCGTCCGCCCATCCGTCCGCCTATCCTTGCAGCTGAACAATCTGCTTCTAGATTCTCCTGAGTATAGAGGTAAAGATTACCAAATCTTCCTATGTTTCTTATTAGAGACAGTGGCTCAATGGTTAGAGCTCTTGCCTAAGAAGCATTAGTTCACGAGTCCGAGTCCTGGCCGTCCCGGTAAAGAATTTAATTTATTTTTAAATTATAATTATTATTTATTTATAATTATAATTTAATTTAATTATGCACTGAGGGGAGGAGCCGGACATCAGCTGTGAGCTGCGGGACACACCTCCAAAATCGGAGCAGTTCACGGAATGAGGCTGCATTGCTCTCTCCTCTCTCTCTTCTCTCTCTCTTCTCTCTTTCTCTCTCTCTTTCTCTCTCTCTCTTTCTCTCTCTTTCTCTCTCTCTTTTTCTCTCTTTTTCTCTCTCCTGTTCTCTCTTTTTCTCTCTCTTTTTCTCAGTCTCTCTTTTTCTCTGTTTCTCTCTCTCTCCTCTCTCTCTTCTCTCTTCTCTCTCTCTCTCCTCTCTCTTCTCTCCCTTCTCTCTCTCCTCTCTCTTTTCTCCCTCTCCTCTCTCTCTTCTCTCTTTTCTCTCTCTTCTCTCGCTCCTCTCTCTCCTCTCTCTCTCCTCTCTCTCTCTTCCCTCTCTCTTCTCTCTCTCTTCTCTCTCTCTCCCTCTCTCTCTTCTCTTTTCTCTCTCTTTTCTCTATCTTTTCTCTATCTTCTCTCTCTCTCTTCTTTCTCTCTCTCTCTCTCAGACCTAGCGATGATCAGCTGATGTGGTCACCTGACGGAATCAGTTGACACTATAAGTCGAGCGGTGAGGCCGGCTTTTTACCGCCCGGCCGGCTAAACTATCAGCTAATGCTGTCGGACAGGAGTCTGCACAGAAGTGTGTAGTTTTTTTTGTTTTTTTGCACTGATGCATCAGCTGATTGTATAAAAGCCATTTATATAATCAGCTGCTGTGTCATGTGATTCAGGCCCTTGAACCTGACAGATCATCTGATCGCTTTGCCTTCCAGCAAACTGATCAGATGATATTGGATCTGGATTGGACGGCGCAGGACCCTTGACCCAGGATTACTGCGGAGGGGGGGTTCTTTATTTCAGTAAAGATGGAGTCACTAATTGTGTTTGTGTTTTATTTCTAATAAAAATATTTTTCAGTGTGTTGTGTTTTTTTTTATCTGTACTAGAAATTCATGGTGGCCATGTCTAATATTGGCGTGACACCATGAATTTCGGGCTTAGGGCCAGTTGATAATATACAGCTAGCCCTAACTCCATTATTACCCAGCAAGCCACCCGTCACCAGGGCAGCTGGAAGAGTTGGATACAGCGCCAGAAGATGGCGCTTCTATGAAATTGCCATTTTCTGGGGTGGCTGCGGACTGCAATTCGCAGCAGGGGTGCCCAGAAAGCTTGGGCACCATGAGCTGCGGATTCCAATCCCCATCTGCCTAGTTGTACCTGACCGGACACAAAAATTGGGCAAAGCCTACGTCATTTTTTTTTTTTAAATTATTTCATGAAATTCATGAAATAATTAAAAAAAAGGGCTTCCCTATATTTTTGGTTCCCAGCCGAGTACAAATAGGCAGCTGGGCATTGGGGGCAGCCCGTACCTGCCTGCTGTACCTGGCTAGCATACAAACACATGGCGAAGACCACGTAATTTTTAGGGGGGGGGGCAAAAAACTCCTGCATACAGTCCTGGATGGAATATGCTGAGTCTTGTAGTTCTACAGCTGCTGTCTGCTGTCTGTCTGTATGGAGGAGAGCAGACAGCAGCTGCAGAACTACAAGGCACTGCATGCTCCATTCACTAGTGTATGCAGGAGAGCAGACAGCAGCTGCAGAACTACAAGGCTCACCATACTCCATCCAGGACTGTATGCAGGAGTTTTTTGCCCATCAAAAAAATGACGTGGGCTTCGCCATATTTTTGTATGCTAGCCAGGTACAGCAGGCAGGTACGGCTGCCCCCAACCTCCAGCTGCCTATTTGTACCAGACTGGAAACTAAAAACATAGGGAAGTCCTTTTTTAATTATGAATTTAATTATTAATTCATGAATTTCATGAAATAATTAAAAAAAAAAATCGACATGACCTTCGCCCCATTTTTGTGTCCAGCCAGGTACAACTAGGCAGCTGGGGATTGGAATCTGCACCACAGGTTGGCCCGAGCTTTCTGGGCCCCTCTGCTGCGAATTGCAGTCGAAGGCCGTCCCAGAAAATGGCGCTTTCATAGAAGCGCCATCATGTGGCGCATTATCCAACTCTTCTAGCAGCCCTGAAGCCGGGTGGCTTGCTGGGTAATAATGGGTTAATACTAGCTTTGTTTTACTAGCTAGTATTAAGCCAGAGATTCTTAATGTCCGGCAAGTTTGACCCGGCCATTAAGAATCTCCAATAAAGGGTTAAAAAAAAGACACCACACAGAGAAAAAATACTTTAATAGAAATAAATACACAGACACACTTAGAGACTCCATGTTTATTTCTCGCTCGCATCCCTCCACGATCCATGGTCTTCTGTCTTCTTTCTCTTTCAACCTATGCAGCTCTGCTACATCAGACAGCACAGCATGGGAGGAAGAAAGCTGCGGCTTCGTGCAGTCTAATCACTCAGTGAGTGAGCAGAGGCTGCGGGCTGTAAACGGAGACATCACTGCTAAAAGGTGGGTTGCTATAGCAACGGTGATCTCCGTTATTCACCGGCTGTGGCATCCAGTCTTTGCATGTGGGCTGACTCTGTAAAGAGCGCCGACATGTAGGAACGGGGAAGCCGACCATGTGCCAGAGCATCTCGCCGGTACACGGAGATACACAAACGAGCACCACGTACCGGAGAGATGCAGGGACAGGACCTAGCATGACATCTAGCCATGTGACCAGTCTGTAGCCAATGAGATAATAGACACGTGACTGGTCACATGCTATTGCTATGACGTCCTGGAAGGTCCTATCATCAGTGCTGGTTACCGGGAGGACGCAGCAATTATCGGAAGGAAAAGCGGCGGGAGTCCGAGTGCGGGACGCGTCACGGGGACCTGTAAGTGTTATCGCAATGTTTATTAATTGTATATGTATATGTATAATGTGTTATGTGTTTGTGTTTGCCTGCCATTGTTTTCAATGGGGTTCGAATGGTTCGCCTCCGTTCGATGAACCAAACTCGAACACTAGGGGGGTGGCTCATCTCTACACAAGACAAAAGAGGAACGTGATTTACAAAAATTGCAAATTATGAATTTGGGTCCATTACTGAGCCCTGTTGATGATTCTTCATTTTAAAAAAAAATAGGAAACGTTACGCTGTTTGGACAGTCCGTCTAAATATTTGCAATATGGATAATGGTTGCAAAGTAATGCATCATGCAGAATATAAAAAAATGAGTGGAATTGCTCTTTACAAAAATATTGTAGCAATAAACATTTGATGAATCACATAAAATACTAATCAGAAGGACAAGTCTGCTCTAAGGTAATCATCAATTTGCAACAATGGGGCACAGTCACCGACCTCCCGGCAGATAAATGTTCAATTTATTAATAGGACTTAAGGCGTGCACTGCAGTCTGCTAAAGGTCAATGTTGTAAGATCTCATTTCTAATATCACAAATACAAGGTACAGATACTGAACTCATAAAAATTATTTGCAAAACCTTGCAGGAAACATCCCCAAGTGAACGCGGGGAATTGCTGGAGGCTGATTCAATTGCAGTATCCACCATGAAAATAAAGATCACATTCACTATCAGGAGCATCTTGACCTTTTCGGCTGCAATAATGGTACAAAACGAAACCCGGGCTGCAAAAATGAGTAAGATACACAAGGATCTTCTGACAAGTAGAGTCAGTTAGGAAACACACCCCGAGGGCAGAACCTATAAATGCTAAATTGATACATTGGGTAAGGCAAGTACATGTCATATGCAAAATATATGCTATACAGTGTAATGTAATACCATGAAATTGCGATACAATACTATATAACTATATATATATAATAATACTATACAGTGTGTCCACCCATATCCTGTCCACCGCCATTAACTTGAGAACGGCGGCAGCTATAGGCATACAAGCGGTTACTAGGTATAGTAAAGTAGCCATGCGCTACACAATGAAACCACCTATAGCGCCACCTGGTGGAAAACAACGGAGTTAGCATTTTTATCTCGAAAACGGAACGAGAAAGAGAAAAGAAGTGAATTACAAAGTTGTAGGGCATCATCAATTCAATACGAATCGACACCTTGCATACAGAAATGCTATGATTAGAACGTGTAAAACTCACAAGGCTGCGGACGTGAAGCGACGCCTCATGGAGACCTTCCTACAAGTCATTGTGTATGGTGGCTGTGTGGAGTGGCCTCCATGCTGTCACGCTCCCCGCTTCCTCAGCTCCGCTCCCCGGCTCACCTGCCACGCTCCCCGCTCTCCAGCCTCCGGTGCCCGCACTTCCCAGGCCCCCTGGTCTCCGCTCCCGGCGCCCGACGGCTTCCCAGTTCCTGGCCGGCTCCCCTGCGTCCTCCCTTCAGCTTCCTGCCCTGGCTTCTGGCACCCGGGCTGCGCGCATGCGCATTAGGGCGCGCGCGCGGTCACTGAACCTTTCTTAAAGGGCCAGTGTCAATTAACAGGAAATGATGCACTCAGGTACAGGGTATATAGGGGGTTAATGTCCAAGGGAGCGGGGCCTGTTCTTCGTGTTTTCCCAAGCTAGGAGTCAGGTCTCCTTGTGTTCTATGAGATACTTACCTCTCTGTCTTCTAGAGCCGACCCTGCATCGCCATCCGGTCCTGCGGTACCTCGAACCCCGAACGCTGCCCATCTGCCATCCTGACAGTCCGTACCATCTCGGATCCCTACGGTGACCCGTCATCTCGCTCCAACGGTTCCGGACCCTGCCTGACACCATCACGGCTTCCGAACCTGAGCTCCGTCACCCGGACCACCATCCGTGACCTCGTGGTCCCAGGGACTTCTCCATTTGCTCTCAGTGCACGGACTGTCCTGCTACCTACAGTGCTCCGGCTACCGGACTCCTTTCCCTCATCCGGGAGTTCGGCCCAGTGGATCCACCTCCAGGGTCTACCCGTCCATCTGGCCCTAACAGTAAGAACAGGCCATGGATCCCGCCGAAGCACTAGCGGCCTTGCATGAGGAACTCCAACGCCAGCGTGAAGTCCAGACCCGCATGCTGAACTTTATGACTTCCGTGGACACCCGCCTGACCACGCTACAAGCGGCAGTCACGTCTTCGACATCCCGAGCCTCCACTAGTCAAGCCACGACCCACGCTCCCGTGGCCGCCTCTTCGGATGCTTCCAGACTGCGTTTGGCCTCACCACCCCGGTACGCCGGAGATCCCAAGACCTGCAGGGGGTTTATAAACCAATGCTCCCTCCATTTCACGCAGCTGCCATATCTGTTTGCCTCCGACCAAGCCAAGGTCGCCTTCATCATGTCTCACCTAGAGGGCGAGGCACTGGCGTGGATGAACCCCTTGTGGGAGAAGGAGGAACCTATGACCAAGAACCTCCAGGAGTTCCTGCAGGCCTTTCGCAGCACTTTTGACGAACCCGGACGCGCCTCCGCGTCTGCGTCTTCACTTCTCCGGTTACGTCAGGGAACACTGACGGTGGGTCAATACGCCATCCGTTTCCGCACCTTGGCTTCAGAACTCGGGTGGAATAACGAGGCCCTAACCGCCGCCTTCTGGGAAGGACTATCGGGTCGAATCAAAGATGAGCTGGCTGGACGTGATGTACCGTCCACTCTGGACGCCCTGATTACCCTAGCGACTCGAGTGGACATACGCTTTCAGGAGCGGTCCAAAGAACTGTCCCGTGAGAGACGTCCGGTAAGGCATTCCTCTCCTCCACCGAAGCCCACCGCACTCCAGTCAACGGCCTCTGGTGTCTCCGTCCATGAGCCCATGCAGATCGACCGTGTGCGACAGTCGGAACAACGTCGAGCAGAGCGGCTCGCCAAGGGTCTCTGCTTTTACTGCGGAGAGGGCACACACCTGCTACGCGCCTGTCCAGAGAGGCCGGGAAACTCCAAAGCCTAGGGTTGGTAGGAGAGGCCACCCTAGGTGCTGTAACTCTCTCAGACCCAGTTACATGGACTGTGCAAAAGACAACGGGAGAGACGCGGTTTACGGCTGAGGCGTACCTCGATTCTGGGGCAGCAGGCAATTTCATCCAGCAGGCCACGGTGGACAAGTACCAGGTGCCTGTTACTCCACTCGACAAGCCCCTAGTGATTGCCTCTGTGGATGGGAGACCCCTCTCTGACACCATCTCCTGGATCACCAAGCCGCTTGAACTGCGTATCGGTGCTCTGCACACCGAGAACATCACTCTCTACGTCCTCCCATACATGTCACATCAAATCCTGCTGGGACTTCCCTGGTTGCGGACACACGAGCCTTCAGTCAGCTGGGGCACTGGCGATATCACTCGATGGGGGTCTTCTTGCCATGAGAGATGTCTGAAGACCATACAACCCATCCGGCGACCTCCGGTTCCCGAGTCCCTACCGGGACTGCCCTCAGCCTATTGGTCCTTCGTGGACGTCTTTGATAAGAAGGAGTCCGAAGTACTCCCGCCACATCGTCCTTACGATTGTGCCATTGACCTGCTCCCGGGAACTACACCACCTCGAGGACGGATATATCCACTATCTCCATCCGAAACAAGGGCTATGTCTACGTACATCACAGAGAGCCTGGCTAAGGGATTCATCCGGAGATCCTCCTCTCCTGCTGGAGCAGGCTTCTTCTTCGTAAAGAAGAAAGAGGGCGACCTACGCCCATGTATAGACTACCGGGGATTGAACCTAATCACCGTGAAAAACAAGTACCCCCTGCCGCTCATCCCCGAATTGTTTGATCGGCTCAGAGGAGCTCGTGTGTTCACCAAGTTGGATCTTCGGGGTGCCTACAACCTGGTCCGTATCCGTTCAGGGGATGAATGGAAGACCGCGTTCAACACTCGCGATGGGCACTATGAATACTGCGTGATGCCCTTCGGCCTGTGCAACGCACCAGCAGTCTTCCAAGAATTAGTGAACGATGTGTTTCGGGACCTTCTCTACGTCTGTGTGGTGGTATATCTGGATGACATCCTTGTCTTCTCTCCGGACCTCCAGACCCACCGAGAGAACGTGCAACTGGTTCTACAACGACTGAGAGAGAATCGTCTGTACGCCAAGTACGAGAAGTGTGTCTTCGAACAGTCTTCTCTCCCCTTCCTGGGGTACCTCATCACCGATACCGGACTGCAGATGGATCCCAAGAAGGTCTCCTCCATTCTCAACTGGCCTCCTCCTTCTGGACTGAAGGCAATCCAACGTTTTCTGGGATTCGCTAACTATTACCGCCAGTTCATTCCTCACTTCTCGGCTCTGACTGCTCCTCTCTCCGCCTTGACCAAGAAGGGGGCTAATCCAAAGGACTGGTCACCTGCGGTCGACGCCGCGTTTGGCGCTCTAAAGCGAGCCTTTGCCTCCTCTCCTGTACTCCACCGTCCAGAGTTAAACCGCCAGTTCACCTTGGAGGTGGATGCCTCCTCCTCGGGAGCCGGAGCAGTGCTCATGCAGAAGTCCTCCTTCGGGAATATGGTGACGTGCGGTTTCTTCTCCAAGAGCTTCTCCGCGCCTGAACGCAATTACACCATCGGTGACCGAGAGCTATTAGCGGTCAAACTGGCTCTGGAGGAATGGCGCTATCTTCTGGAAGGAGCAGTGTACCCTGTCATTGTTTACACGGACCACAAAAACCTGGAATACCTGCGGACTGCTCAGCGACTGAACCCACGGCAAGCCAGGTGGTCCTTGTTCTTTGCCCGGTTCGACTTCCAGCTTCATTTCCGACCCGCGAACAAGAATGTACGCGCTGATGCCTTGTCTAGGTCTTTCGTGCCCCTGGAACAGGAGGAAGAGACATCTCAACCCATCATCTGTCCAAGTAAGATTATTCCGGTGGCTCCTGTCACCCTGGCCCAGATACCACCTGGGAAGACTTATGTCTCTGAGGCTGACAGGCAAAAAGTGTTACACTGGGGCCATGCCTCGAAAACAGCCGGTCATGCAGGTCAGAAGAAAACATGGAGCGCTATTGTACGTCATTACTGGTGGCCATCCCTGCGCACGGACGTCGCCTCTTTTGTCTCTGCCTGCTCCTCCTGTGCCAGGAACAAGACACCCAAACACCTGCCATACGGCTGTCTTCTGCCTCTGCCCATACCCTCAGTTCCCTGGCAACACATAGCGATGGACTTTATTACGGACTTGCCATTATCCTCCGGACACACAGTCATATGGGTCGTGGTGGATCGGTTCTCTAAAATGGCCCATTTCGTTCCTATGGCTGGACTGCCCTCTGCTCAGGAACTCGCGGACGCCTATATACAGCACATCTTCCGCTTGCATGGCTTTCCATCACACATAGTGTCCGACAGAGGAACCCAGTTCACCTCCCGCTTCTGGAGGGCTCTCTGCAAACATCTGGGAGTGACTCTGGACTTCTCCTCAGCCTACCATCCTCAGTCGAATGGCCAAGTGGAACGGGTCAATCAGATATTGACCTCTTTCTTGCGTCACTACGTGAACGCCCATCATGACGATTGGTCCACGCTTCTTCCTTGGGCTGAATTCTCCCATAATCACCACGTCAGTGAGTCCTCCTCCAGTTCTCCCTTCCATGTCGTCTACGGACTTCAGCCGTCTGTCCCATTGCCTGTATCCTCTTCCTCGGACATCCCTGCTGCTGATGCAGTACTCCGTGACTTTACATCCATTTGGGACTCAGTTAAGGCCTCCCTTGCACGTGCCTCCCTGCGGATGAAGAGACATGCGGACAAGAAACGTCTGGATCCTCCGTGTTTCTCTCCGGGAGATCTCGTCTGGCTTGCTTCCAAATACATCCGACTGAAGATACCATCCTACAAGCTGGGACGTCGCTACATCGGACCATTTAAAGTCCTCGGCAAGATCAATGAGGTCTCCTACAAACTGCAGCTCCCGGCCACGATGAGCATACCCAACTCCTTTCACGTCTCTCTGCTCAAGCCGGTTGTCCTTGGTCCCTTCTCCGCTGCCGCCAGTCCGGCCCCTCCTCCTATTGCTGAGGACGACATCTATGCGGTAAGAGATATCGTGGCCATGAAGACCGTACGTGGTCGACAGTTTTTCCTGGTGGACTGGGAAGAGTATGGTCCTGAGGATAGATCCTGGGAGCCCAGGGAGAACGTGGGCACTCCTCTGATCCGTGCCTTCCTGTCCCGGTTGCGGGGAGGGGGGCGTGGGGGGGGGTACTGTCACGCTCCCCGGGTCCTCGGATCCCCTCCCCGGGTCCCCTGCTCCGATCCCCGGGTCCTCAGCTCCGCTCCCCGGCTCACCTGCCACGCTCCCCGCTCTCCAGCCTCCGGTGCCCGCACTTCCCAGGCCCCCTGGTCTCCGCTCCCGGCGCCCGACGGCTTCCCAGTTCCTGGCCGGCTCCCCTGCGTCCTCCCTTCAGCTTCCTGCCCTGGCTTCTGGCACCCGGGCTGCGCGCATGCGCATTAGGGCGCGCGCGCGGTCACTGAACCTTTCTTAAAGGGCCAGTGTCAATTAACAGGAAATGATGCACTCAGGTACAGGGTATATAGGGGGTTAATGTCCAAGGGAGCGGGGCCTGTTCTTCGTGTTTTCCCAAGCTAGGAGTCAGGTCTCCTTGTGTTCTATGAGATACTTACCTCTCTGTCTTCTAGAGCCGACCCTGCATCGCCATCTGGTCCTGCGGTACCTCGAACCCCGAACGCTGCCCATCTGCCATCCTGACAGTCCGTACCATCTCGGATCTTTACGGTGACCCGTCATCTCGCTCCAACGGTTCCGGACCCTGCCTGACACCATCACGGCTTCCGAACCTGAGCTCCGTCACCCGGACCACCATCCGTGACCTCGTGGTCCCAGGGACTTCTCCATTTGCTCTCAGTGCACGGACTGTCCTGCTACCTACAGTGTTCCGGCTACCGGACTCCTTTCCCTCATCCGGGAGTTCGGCCCAGTGGATCCACCTCCAGGGTCTACCCGTCCATCTGGCCCTAACACATGCTCACCTGACCTGACCCCATTGGACTTCTTTCTGTGAGGTCACATCAAACAGCAGGTGTATGCGACCCCTGCACCAACATTGCAGGACCTACGACGACGTATCACATTTTGCTTGCTTGTGCAAACATGTCACCTACCATATTGCACAGCGTGCAGCAAGATACAGTATGCTGTACAGAGTCCAGATGTGCATTGCAGCTGACGGGGGCCACTTTGAACATCAAAGTTAAATAAGCGCCATATGCGAGACCAGCATTCAATGTTTTGGGGGGGGTCATGGGTTTCATATCATAGCATTTCTGTATGCAAGGTGTCAATTCGTATTGAATTTATGATGCCCTACAACTTTTTTAATTCACTTTTTTTCTTTATCATGTTCCGTTTTTGAGATAAAAATGCTAGCTCCGTTGTTTTCCACCAGGTGGCGCTATAGGTGGTTTCATTGCGTAGCGCATGGATACTTTACTATACCTAGAAACCAATTCTATGCCTATAGCTGCCACCGTTCTCAAGTTAATGGCGGTGGACAGGATATGGGTGGACACACTGTATATACAACATTAAGCGTCTGATTCATCATTGGTTATTTCTATTTTTTATGTCTGTGTCCCCTATCGCTATCTGCTCATCAACCATCATGTGACCCGGACTGCAGTGACCTCTGATATCCAGTGCTGTCACGTCAACTTCTGGAATTGGAAGTTCACCGGCATCACCGAGGTGGGACCCAGTATACGTAAGTGACTGGGCTGTGGGCGGAGTTTCACCATATATCATAGCCCATCATCACTCGTGCTTGTGGCGCTTTGGGATGAAGGAGAGAACTCACAAGATGCTGGACTGTGACATGCAATGAAACTCCACCCACAGCCCAGTCCCTCACAAAGACTAGGTCCCACCTCGGTGATGCCAGATCAACTTTTAATTCCGGAAGTTGACATGACATCACCAAACATCAGAGGGGCCAGGGGTCACGTGATGGGAAATGAGCAGACAGCAATGCTGGGCTGGGATATGCGGTGAAACTCCACCCACAGCCCAGTCACTCACCAAGAATGGTTCATGCCTCGGTGATGCCGGGTCAACTTCCAATTCCGGAAGTTGACGTGACATCACAGGACATCAGAGGTCACTTCAGCTGGGGGTCACATGATGGGTATGAGCAGACAGCGATAGCGCCACCCACAGGCAGCATGGACAACAGAAGGTATTTAGAAAAAGCCTTCTGTTTCAGCTTTATATCGATGTGGCCACTATGCTTTGTAGTGGACAACCTATTTAAGTCAGGCATCCCCAACCTGGGCTTTTGAGCCACATATGGCTCCCAGGCCCATAATGTGTGGCTCGCGACAGTTTTCCAGCTTGGTGCATGAGCACCAGGTTGAACAAACAGCTATGTAGAACAGGTCTCTAGATGGTGGCTTTTGTGAGTAGCCACACATAAAAGAGCAGATCTGGATGGGGGTAGGATATGTACCCCTCGATCTTGATATATTGCCTCGGTGTGGAAATTTCTAGGGAAAAGCTTTGGCTCTCATTATACCGGTACTGGGGGTTCTAGGTGTCACAAAAGTGAGGGTGCGGGAGCTGTGCATGGCTCATGACCTTCTACGAGAGCTAAACATGGCTCTCTAAGTCAGAACATTTGAGGACCTCTATCTTAATGTATCATTTTATATATTAAATTCAACAAAATGTTACATGAACTTGGCGCAAAAGTGCTCTTTATTTCTACGTTTAACCATTTTGTAGTGCAAAAGCTCACATAAACTTTTAAAATGTCTTATGTTATTCTTCAACTGCAACTGTGTCGCCCTGGGCAAGCCAGGGGACACGGGTCACAACACCACCACACCCCACACTCCAGGTAGGCACATCTGCTAACCAGAAATCCTTGTTGCCTTCCTCCAGGAGTCTGTTGATGCACACCAGGGGGTGGGCCAGGCGGTTGGCTCCGCCCACCGAGGAGCTCACAACTCTGGAGGCGGGAAAACCAGGCAGTCGAGCTCAGGGCGAGCTTGTGTAAACAAGTTAAGCCCGGGGAGGGCAAGAGTGAAGTCTAGCTGAGGGCTAGAGTAAACAACCAAGAAGTGAAAGTGGAGGAAAGAAAAGGAGTAAAGGAGGAAAGCAAGAAGTGGTGACAGAGCAGAGAGTGTGCAACGCCTGAGAGCCCAGCTTTGTGTAGGGCCATAACAGCAAGGTCAGCGACGGCGGTGACTGTCCGGAGTGGGACAGTTCGGAAGTTCCTGGAAGGACCCCGTTGGCTGTGTGCCCGGTGGTCTGGAGCAGTGTTCCGAAGGACAGTCAGCACCAGGGCAGGGGCCTCTCGGACCCCGGCAAGGCTAGGAGTCGCCAAATTTGCCGAATCCGTCAGTGAAGGGGACGTAGATCCCCCAGCAACCAAGTCCCGATTGACGGCAACAGCCCGACCATTACAGGGGAGACACCGCCACCGCCAGGGCACCAGTTTCCCCAGGGCCAGCGCCTGCGGGCACAGTGTAGAGCTCCTCCGGCCCAGATTGCAGTCGGGGAGCGGGTAACCGGAGGGAATCCACCGCTACCATCAGTCGACACAGGTGCAAGGAAGAGAGACATCACCGTCACCTACCGGGACTGCAGGTGCAGCCGTCTGTGGGACCGTCCTACCAGCCGTTTGGTTTACCGTACAAACTGTGTCCAAGTCTCAGGCTGAGTGAGTACCACAGTGCCGCAAGGCACAGCGCTGCCCCCGCGTCCCTGCGCCCTCCAGGCCCTACACTTTACATCTCTTCACTGGGCCCCGGGATCACCAACCCCTACCCACGGAGGGGCAACACAACACCTGGCTGCTCCGCATCACCATCCCCGGGACCCCCACACTGAGCAGCGGTGGTGCAATCACCACAACCGTGGGTGGCGTCACGAACTATAACAATCCCCACACCCAACAAACACCCCCCTTTCACTCACAGGCGAGGAGTGTCGCTCGAGAAACCCCGGGATCCGGCCTACGGCTCGAGCCACCAGGAGCAGCTGCCGGACCCGAGCAGAAGGGGTGAGCGCGGTGTGCTGACACCCTCCTCCCCGCCCGCGACACAACAAATTAATAAGTCCATTATAAACCCTGCTCCAGACACTGACTTTAATGGTATGCAGAAAAAAATATGACCTTTAAAAAAGTTGAATTTTTTCTAACCTTTTTTTGTATAACCCTATAGAAAAGGTAAAGAAAATAAAAATTCAATGATCTGGAAAACTCTTATAGCTATATCCATATTATTATTGTCCTTCCTCCCCCTGTCTCTGTTGTTACAGGGGATGATGGAGGGAGAAAGGACAGGCAGGCATACAGGGGCAGGAATAACTAGCAAAACCCGACCCAACTATTAGATAGTCTGTGGCACTTATCATCAAATAACAGTGCATTTCACAAACTTTACTTGCCTATATTTCAGAAACTATACATCCGATCTCACAACTAAGGGAATGTATAGAATCAGCATGATAGCGCCAGTATAGCATTGGCTTTAGTTTATATAGGAAAATCTTAGTGGTTAGTTCTCTTTAAACCGACACCACTCCGGTCCCATGGCGCCATTTTGTGACAGTAATTTCTGATTTACCGGAAATTATAAGTACACATGAGCAAACCCAAACAGTAAAGTTCGGGGTGATCGTACCGAACATGGACTTAAAAAAAAATCAGCGTTTGAGTTCACATACTTTACCCTCGATTGAGCATCGGAGTGCTCGGGTACGCTTGGTGCTTGGCCCAGTGCTAGCCAAAAGCAGTCTCTGAATGGCTCACACTGGTGGTAAAAACAGCGTTATTGGATGTAGTGTGTACAAAAAATAATCCCCACCCTCCTCTTGAAGTGATCTGTTTATGGCTAGCTGTATATGGGCGGATAGCCATACTGTACAATCAGTGACTTCTAATGGGGTTCAGATCAAGTCCAGTCCCAAACTGAACTTTCTAGTCCTAAACTGAACTTTATCTAAAGTCCATCTGAACGCAAACTTCAACGATTCCGCTCATCCATGTTCATAAGTTACATCACAAGCTCCCAAAGCGTGTCTCTGACAGCCAGAACCGGACCAGAGTGAGGTTCTCATAGAGATGTGTTGAGGTGTGACCTCTGGTGCAGTCCATGAAACACAAGTGGTGCCAGTAGGTCAGAAAATCCCTGCGACTGACCAGAGCGATAAAAGATAAAAGATATATGACAGGGGGCAGGGGGCTAAAGGGGGCTTTACACGCAACAACATCGCTAACGAGATGTCGTTGGGGTCACGGAATTCGTGACGCACATCCGGCCTCATTAATGACGTCGTTGCGTGTGAAACGCACGAACGAACGCTAACAATCAAAATTACTCACCTTATCATTAATCGTTGACAGGTCGTTCTAAGCTCAAATATCGTTGCTGTTGCAGGACACAGGTTGTTCGTCGTTCTCGAGGCAGCACACATCGCTATGTGTAACACCGCAGGAACGAGGAACAACATCGTACCTGCGGCCGCCGGTAATAAGGAAGGAAGGAGGTGGGCGGGATGTTCCGGACGCTCATCTCTGCCCCTCCGCTTCTATTAGGCAGGCCGCTTAGTGACGCCGCTGTGACGCCGAACGAACCTACCCCTTAGAAAGGAGGCGGTTCGCCAGCCACAGCGACGTCGCTAAGCAGGTAAGTACGTGTGACGGGTCCTAGCGATGTTGTGCACTATGGGCAGCGATTTGCCCATGACGCGCAGCCGACGCTAGCGATGTCGCTGTGTGTAAAGTGGTCTTTAGACCTAAATCTCCATTCCAGCGGGGCAATAAAAAAAACCCACTGGAGTGGTACTTTAAAATAATTTAAAAAAATTGGGTTAGTTCTATGAAACTGATTGCGATGTTAATATTCTGCAGATTTGTATTTCCGGTAAGGAGACCCTTTATGCTAGACCGCTTACACCAATAGTTGGGCGGGTTTTAGCCTTGGTGTTGGAAATCCTTTTAATATCCTTACCTGTAATATTTCATAGTAGAGTAATTTCATACTCTCTTCCCCACCTTGTCTTAGTTGTGCCAGGTTCTTCTTTTTTTCTCTGCTCACTTACAAGACGATGGCAAAAAGACAAGCGGAAGATAAGTTGAGAACGCACAAAGGTCTCTTGAACAAATGCACCTTATTAAGCTCCACTTAGCTGTTTCCTATTTAATGTTTGCCACATGATATATACTCCACAGCGCTCCGCTGGCCGGTGCACTCGGCTTGTGAGTCACCTGACATTGACATACTATTAATAAGGGAGCAGTCATTTGTCTTCATTATGTTCCAGGCAGAATATACAATGCATTGTTCCCAAGGCTTGCTCTGTTTGTTTTAATTGGCACATCATCGTCCTCCTACAGGCCAATTAAAGGAGAGTGTAGCCAAGCACATAGTAGCCGTGATCTATGCCGCTATACAGTCATTTGGAATAATGATAAGTATGATGATAGTCGAGCTGCCGAAACCTAAAAATCCAGCACTTCTTCTCAAGTGAGCAGAACTTTGATGTAAACAGAGAAATTTAGTTATTTATACATAAAATATTCTATAAAATATATTTTCAAATCTATAGTGAAATCCCATTTTCTGAAGGACCAGGAGATTGCTGCTCTAACTTTATATTTTATTTAAAGGGGTCATCCAAAATTAGAAAAAAATTACTTCCTTTTTTTCAAAAGAGCGCCACTACTGTGTACATGTTTTACGTGGCATGGCAATTGGGCACCATTCACTTCAATGCAGGTAAGCTGCAATACCCAACTTAGGTCAATCGAAATGTAACAGTTCAAAGATTAACCAGGAATACAGTCAATAGAAAGCCAAGAGTTAGGGTATGTGCGCACGTTGCTTTTTACCTGCTTTTTACCTGCTTTTTTGCTGCTTTTTCTTCTGCGCTGTTTAATGCCAAAATGGATGTGTTCTTCTATTCAAGCAAAGTCTATGGGAATTTGGTTTTCTTGTCCGCACTATGCAGTTCAAACTGCAGCCTTTTTGGTGCAGAACTTTGGTCAAAAACTCAGCTTTGCAGTGCAAAACCCAAATGGCAAAAACAATTCACATGTCAGTTGTTTTTGCCATTTGGGTTTTGCACAGCAAAGCTGAGTTTTTGACCAAAGTTCTGCACCAAAAAGGCTGCAGTTTGAACTGCATAGTGCGGACAAGAAACCCAAATTCCCATAGACTTTGCTTGAAAAGCAGAACACAACCATTTTGGCATTAAACGCTGCAGTTGAAAAAGCAGCAAAAAAGCAGGTAAAAAGCAGGTAAAAAGCAACGTGCGGACATAGCCTTAGAACTAGAATTAGTTCAGCATGTACCAGGAAGACAATCCAAAGGTCGAGGAAGAAACATGACCAGGAACAAAGTCATGATCAGGGACGAGATATTGAATTGGAACTGTACTTTCAAACTTTGCATAAAACGATGGTTTATGTGATTGTAAGAAACTTTGTAATGTATAGTTGTCACGCATGGAGTAGGAGAAGTCTGTATGCACTGCGTGACATACATGCTCAGATGGACAGGCATCTGATGTACTACAAAAAAAACAACAAACAAAAGAGGGAATAATGAGGGCACTTTAACAACAGTGGGCCCTTCGGCTAAGGAGAAGGGTGAGGTAGACACCTCCTGAACTCACCTCAAGCTGATACCTGAGCTCCATAGCATCCCTATATGGGGTGTTTCAACGTCTCGCCGAGCCGGATACCTAAGCCTTCACTAGCCCTGAAAACACCCATGGCTAGTGAGATGGCTTGTGGAAGACACTAGTTCTACCGCTGCACTAATAAACATGGAGGGAAAAGGAAAAACAGACAGGGTGATAAACAGAAGGATACAAACACCAAAATCCACAGCTGTAGACAGACTCCACAGTAGAAGTTGGATGGCACAGGACAATTTCCAAGCAGCTCCTTCCACCAGGATGGCCAGAATATAATGAATTCTATCAACAGCAAAGACTGCTGGGAAAACTCCACTATTTAAAACTAAAGGGATGTGGGCTCAAAACAGGTACAGCTAACGTGCTAAGAGCTGCTGGCAGCAAAACTGATAATAAATGAGACACCAAAGGAAAGGAAACTTTGTTTAAATGATGAGTCAAGATGAAAAACAGAGGTTCCAGTCCAAAACCTGTCACTAGTCTATCAACAGCAGGGAGATGACCGTGACAATAGTTTATCAAAGAATTCTGCTGATTTGTCCACTTATAAGTTTCTTCTCCCCTCCACCTCCTGAACTCACAATCCACTCTGTGAAAAAAGCTCAAAACCATGTTGGCAAAAGTAAGATGGTCTTATCAGTGAGTTGTCAGAGTACACCTTTTATTATGCTTTATGGAGTGGGGAGTGGGGAAGAGCAGAGTAAGAAAAAAGGCAGAAGAAAAGACAGAAAGATCATGCTGAGCTTTCTAACAAGTCTCTTATCTCACCCAGAGTTGGATTCACATCTATACAGATCAGTACTGCTGTTTAATTTGCTCTGTGCTGCTGATTCTTCTGACATATTTGACATGAAAAAAGAGCACCAATCCATCATGTCTGTGTGGCAGTGCATGAGTAACATCAAAGCAGCCAGTTTCCACACTCACTAGCTCAGAGTCGATTGCAAATTAGGGATAAAGCCTGTAGAAGAGAAAACAGATGAAAATAGAGGATACAAGACAAGTAGTGATGAGCGAGTACTAAAAAGCTCGGGTGCTCGAGGCTCGGGCCGAGCATCCCAAGATACTCGTGTACTCGGGCCGAGCAACGAGCCCAATGTTATCCTATGGGAGACCCGAGTATTTTTATGAAATGACTCCCGGCAGCATGTAGAAACCCTAAAAATGTCACAAAAGTCTCAGAAGAGTGCTCAAATGACATGGCAACAGCATGGGGAAGACCCCTTGAAGCATTTATCACTCAAAAGTCACAGCTGTGAACAATTTTGTCCACGTTTTACGCCATTTTTACGGACTCACCAGAAAACCTTCAAAAATGACACCAAGATGAATTTTCATGGCGGAAATGTTAAGGGCACATACCCAATAGTGAGATAGAGCTGGTGTATGTTACTTTTGGAGATTACATGAAAGATTTTACGTGAAAACATTGTGTGGCACTCCGATGTCCCTGAGAAGAGACGTACATGAAGGCCTCTTGAGTCTAATGTGCCCATTTTGAGGAAGTGAGTCTTTGTAGTATTTTCCTTTGCCAGGGCAGTCCAAAATTGTGAGGTTCACCAATGCCCCTGTATACAGACGTGCATGAGGGCCTGTATACCTGAAGTGCCCATTGTAAGGAAGTGGGTCTATTGTAGTATAGCCCTTTGGCAGGACAGCCAAAAATTGGGAGGCTCCACATTGTCCCTGGATAGAGACGTGCATGAGGGCCTGTAAACCTGAAGTGCCCATTGTAAGGAAGTGGGTCTATTGTAGTATAGCCCTTAGGCAGGGCAGCCAAAAATTGGGAGGCTCCACATTGTCCCTGGATAGAGATGTGCATGAGGGCCTCAAAACATTGTTCCCATTGCAAAGGAGCGGGTCTCCTGTCGTTGTAATGTCCATTCTGAAAGAATGGGCGAAAAAATTTACCACTGGGGGTATACCTGAAACAACGGCCTAACTATTGTAACGGTCATCATGGTGGCGCATGAGGAGAAGGAGGAGCAGTCCAGCGATTATCCAAAGTCCAGAAGTGTGTACCCATGGGTGAGTGGAGGTACATGGCAAATTCCCGTTACAAACTTTAAATTCCGCTCTCATTTGCTGGTGGTGTGGTGAAGTCTGGCCCAATCCAACCCTTGTTCATCTTGATCAGAGTCAGCCTGTCAGCATTTTCAGTTGACAGGCGGGTGCGTTTATCTGTAATGATTCCACCTGCGGCACTAAAAACACGCTCTGACAAAACGCTAGCGGCAGGGCAGGCCAGGACTTCCAAGGCGTAGAGAGCCAATTCATGCCACGTGTCCAGCTTGGATACCCAATAATTGTAAGGCACAGAGGAATGTCGGAGTACAGTTGTTCGATCTGCAAGGTACTCCTTGAGCATCTGGGCAAACTTAGGATTTCTTGTGGCACTACCCCGCACCTCAGGGGCTGTGGTACGTGAGGGGCTGAGAAAACTGTCCCACATCTTAAAGACTGTTCCCCTACCTCTGGCGGATTGGACTTGTGCCCCTCTCGGCTGTACGCCTTGGTTGTCCACTGATTCCTGACCTATGCCGCTAGCGTTTTGTGAGGGGAATGCTTTGCCTACTTCCGTGACTATGGCCTTCCGGAACTGCTGCATTTTGGCTGACCTCTCCGCCTCGGGAATAAGAGACATAAAGTTCTCCTTGTAGCGTGGGTCTAACAGAAGACCAACCAGTAATGATTGTCGGCCAAGATGTTCTTAACGCGAGGGTCACGAGACAGGCAGCTTACCATAAAGTCAGCCATGTGCGCCAGACTCTTAACAGCCAGTACTTCAGTATCCTGACCAACACGATGACTGAATATGCTGTCCTCCTCCTCCTCCTCCTCATCTACCCTGTCCTCTGGCCAGCCACGCTGAACCGAGGATATGACTGGTGTGCATGTCATATCCTCAATTTGGCCAGAGAGTTGCTCCATGTCTTCATCCTCCCCCTCGTCATAGTCCTCCACTGCACGTTGTGATGAGACGAGGCTCGGCTGTGTGTTATCACCCACACCCACTACTGTTTCTTGCTCCAACTCATCGCGCTCCGCCTGCAATGCATCATGTTTGTTTTTGAGCAGAGACCATTTTAGAAGGCAGAGAAGCGGTATGGTGACGCTAATAATGGCGTCATCACCACTCACCATCTTGGTGGAGTCCTCAAAGTTTTGGAGGATGGTACATAGGTCGGACATCCATCTCCACTTCTCAGGTGTTATGTGTGGAGTTTGACCCATTTCCCGACGGCTTAGGTGATGCAAGTACTCAACAACTGCCCTCTTCTGCTCACATATCCTGACCAACATGTGCAGAGTTGAATTCCAATGCGTGGGGACATCACACACCAGTCTGTGAGCCGGAAGATGCAAACGGCGCTGAAAACCGGCAAGGCCGGCTGAAGCAGTAGGTGACTTTCGGAAATGTGCAGACAGGCGGCGAACTTTTACCAGCAGATCAGACAGCTCTGGGTATGACTTTAGAAACCGCTGAACCACGAGGTTGAGCACATGGGCCACGCATGGAACATGTGTCATCTGGCCTCGCCTCAAAGCCGCCACCAGGTTCCGGCCATTGTCACACACGACCTTTCCTGGCTTTAGGTTCAGAGGTGTGAGCCAGTGATCTGCCTGCTGTTTCAGAGCTGTCCACACCTCTTCTGCATTGTGGGGTTTGTCACCTATGCAGATTAGCTTCAGCACAGCCTGTTGCCGCTTCGCCGAGGCAGTGCTGCAGTGCTTCCAGCTTGGGACTGGTGTGGAGGGTAAAGTGTATGAGGATGAGCAGGAGGAGGAGGAGGCTGAGGAGCATGACATTCCGGAGCTGTAAAGTGTGGGTGAAACCCTGACTGAGGTAGGGCCTGCAAACCTTGGTGTGGGAAGGACGTGTTCCGTCCCTCGCTCAGACTGGGTCCCAGCTTCCACAATATTAACCCAGTGTGTCGTCAACGAGATGTAGCGGCCTTGCCCACAAGCACTTGTCCACGTGTCTGTGGTTAGGTGGACTTTGGCTGAAACAGCGTTGTTCAGGGCACTTGTGATGTTTTGTGACACGTGGTTATGCAATGCGGGGACGGCACACCGGGAGAAATAGTGGCGGCTGGGGACCGAGTAACGTGGGACAGCTGCCGCCATCAGGTCGCGGAATGCTTCTGTCTCCACCAGCCTAAAAGGCAACATTTCCAGCGCAAGCAGTCGTGAAATGTTAGCATTTAGAACTGTGGCATGTGGGGCGTTGGCAGTGTATTTGCGCCTGCGTTCAAAGGTTTGCTGAATGGATAACTGAACGCTGCGCTGGGACAAGGACGTGCTTGATGATGGTGTTATTTCTGCGTAGGCAACTGCAGGTGCAGGGCCGGAGAAGGCTTGTTCGCAGGCAGCATGGACAGGGGATTGGCTCACATGCACAACAAGCGAAGACGTAGCAGTGACATCAGCAAGAACTGCTCCTCGACTCTGTTGTACATCCCACAAAGTCGGGTGCTTGGCTGACATATGCCTGATCATGCTGGTGGTGGTCAGGCTGCTAGTTTTGGTACCCCTGCTGATGCTGGCACGGCAGGTGTTGCAAATGGCCTTTTTAGAATCATCTGGAGCCAACTTAAAAAACTGCCAGACTCGGGAAGACCTAACATTTGTACAGGCACCTTGTGTCGTGTTGTTGTTCCGGGGAACGGTTGCCTGACTTCTGCCTGGGGCCTCCACCCTGCTTCTTACTGCCTGTTGGGATGCTACGCCTCCCTCCCCCTGTGCACTGCTGTCCTCGCTCTGCATATCCTCCTGCCAGGTTGGGTCAGTTACTGGATCATCCACCACGTCGTCTTCCTCTTCCGCACCCTGCTCCTCCTCCTGACTTCCTGACAATTGTGTCTCATAATCGTCCACCCCTTGTTGAGACACATTGCCAACTTCGTGAGAACGTGGCTGCTCAAATATTTGGGCATCTGTACATACGATCTCCTCATGACCCACTTCAACAGGAGCTGGCGAGAGGCCAGAATGTGCGAATGGAAACGTGAACAGCTCTTCCGAGTGTCCAAGTGTGGGATCAGTAATGTCCGTGGACGTGTACTCAGCCTTGTGGTAGGAAGGAGGATCAGGTTCTGAAATGTGCGGTGCAGTATCACGGCTACTGACACTTGACCGTGTGGAAGACAGAGTGTTTGTGGTGGTGCCAATCTGACTGGAAGCATTATCCGCTATCCAACTAACAACCTGTTGACACTGGTCTTGGTTCAAGAGTGGTGTACTGCTGCGGTCCCCAAGAATTTGGGACAGGACGTGCGAGCGAGTAGATGTGGCCCTTTGTTGTGGCGAAATTAGAGCTTGCCCACAACCTCGGCTTCTGCCTGTACCACCATCACGTCCACTTCCTTGTTCGTTGCCAATGCCCTTGCGCATTTTGCAATGCTGTGCTGACGTGTATTCACTAGACTTGTGCGTTATATCCAAGTTTGTGCAAAACACACACAAGTGCACCTGTACGCTGCCACCGACAGGCACACACGTGCGGTTTTTAAATGCAAGCACGGACGCAATAAGAACCTAACAGGTTTTTAGTAGCGACAATTACTGAGAAGTTTAACACTATCAGACACTGCTGACTGACGTGTATTATTCACTAGACTTGTGCGTTATATACTAGCTTGTGCAAAACGCACACAAGTGCACCTGTACGCTGCCACCGACAGGCACACACGTGCGGTTTTTAAATGCAAGCACGGACGCACTAAGAACCTAACAGGTTTTTAGGAGCGACAATTACTGAGAAGTTTGACACTATCAGACACTGCTGACTGACGTGTATTATTCACTAGACTTGTGCGTTATATACTAGTTTGTGCAAAACGCACACAAGTGCACCTGTACGCTGCCACCGATAGGCACACACGTGCGGTTTTTAAATGCACGCACGGACGCACTAAGAACCTAACAGCTTTCTAGGAGCGACAATTACTGAGACGTCTGACACTATCAGGACTGTTTTAGACTGTGTACACCAGCCCCAGATATGATGAAGGCTGGTATACGGTCACCACTAGGAATGGCTATATACCCTGCCTGCCTGCCTGTATACAGCTACAATAGTCCTGAGAAGGACTCTTCTGGTCACTAGCCTGTATTCCGACCTGGCTATACCCTGCCTGCCCTGCCTGTATACAGCAACAATAGTCCTGAGAAGGACTCTGCTCCTGTACTCCGACCTGGCTATACCCTGCCTGCCTGTATACAACTACAATAGTCCTGAGAAGGACTTCTGTTCATACTGTTTGCAGCCCTGCTACGGAAATAACTATAAAGGGCCGCAAACCTTTCCCTGAAGCAGCAACACTCTCCCTGCACTGACTGTCTGGATGGCTGTGTGCAGAGCACAGCGTGCCCGCCGGTATAAAGGCTCAGTCACGCTGTGTAGGCCGGCCAATCACTGCAATTCCACAACTAACAGGGCTGTGGCATTGCAGTGGTCTGCCAGCCAATCCCTGCATGAGGGCTGGCTCTCAAAAGAGCGCCAACATGCAGGGATGAAGACCACGAGTACAGCACGAGTATCGCGAGATTACTCGGTCCCCGCCGAGTAGCCCGAGTACAGTGATACTCGTGTGAGTACCGAGTAGTGACAAGCATACTCGCTCAACACTAAAGACAAGCAATAGCCAAGAAAAGTTTTTTTGCTCATTTACACCAGTATGTAGCTGTCATGATTCCTATGTGCAGGACATTCTGTATTGTTCTGCCATGCTCTCCAATAGAGCCATAACATGTTGGTTTTGGTACACAGCATTTTGAAGGATGAATTCTCTGCTGGTTGTTTCCCAGCACTGGGTTCTACGTTGGTCCTAGGAGGTATCATAGTTTTTAAGGTTGAAGGGAGACTCTAAGTCCATCTAGTTCAACCCGTAGCCTAACATGTTGATCCAGAGGAAGGCAAAAAAACCCCAATGTGGCAAACAAGTTCCAATGGGGAAAAATGTCCTTCCTGACTCCACATCCGGCAATCAGACTAGTTCCCTGGATCAATACCCTGTCATAAAATCTAATATACATAACTGGTAATATTAAATTTTTCAAGAAAGGCATCCAGGCTCTGCTTAAATGTTAGTAGTGAATCACTCATTACAACATCATGCGGCAGAGAGTTCCACAGTCTCACTGCTCGTACAGTAAAGAATCCTCGTCTGTGATTATGATTAAACCTTCTTTCCTCAAGGTGCTCATCCAGATGTTTTTCATTCCCGATGATTGCTCTGCTTCATTAAGGATTGTGTTAGCTCAGGACATCGCCAGTCGTAATTCCTGGTTACAGTTGTGGTGTTGGCTCTCGTGATACTCTGTGCTCAGATCTTGGCCTCTCGACTCCGGACTGTTGTTGACCCATCTCTGCCTGTCCCCCCTGTTTCTGTAGTGACTTCCCGACTTCTCACCTCGGACTTCCTCCTGACCACATCTCCACATGCTCCCTGTATATTGTACGTACTTTCCTGAAACCCTGACCTTCGGCTTGTATCTTGATTTCGTCTCTGTCTGCCCCTTGTGTACTGTCGTACCCTCCTGGTTTATGATCTCGGTATGGTACCTCATTCAGCAAGCAAAGCATGGGAAACCTTCTGCAACCTGACACTGCAAGGCATCCTGAGCAGCAGAGCAGCTACCTACATATTAGGATAAGAACAGGATCAGAGTAGGAGGAGTGGGAGCTGGTAACTGGATGGGGCTGTCGGCAGGAGCCATGGCTGGTCACCAGAACATGACATCCTAAAGGGACCTCTACAACCCTTACATTGGTCCTATGCTTGTAAATTAGAGGGTTTTTTTTAATTAATTCTATTCCTGGTCCTATACATAATCTTCATGATCCTCGGCAGAGAAGCCGTTAACACAATGATTGAATATGTGATTAATACAGTACAATGAGCAAATTGCAATCTCAATAATAAACAGCTTGGAATAGGTCAATAACGTCCTCTACCCCAGAAGTAACATTCTGTCGGAGATGTGATTGAAGCCGAATGCTCCGCCGTACCTTACAAGTGCTCATTAAAATCCAATTCTGATGTGAAAAATGAGGGTGAATAAAACATTAAAAGATAAGAGATCAATCAATGCAAATACATTAAGATTTTACTGAGAAAAAATGTAAAATGTCTTGTAAAATCCCTCCTTGATGCTTTTATCAAGTTCTTATAAAGCATAATCAGCCCGAAGCCGCCTTCCATACGCCGTTTCCTTTGCATCTTTTTGCCAGTGCACCTGCGGTTTATGTATATATTACATATGTATATTTAAGGGCACAGAATTTTTTTAGTGGTAATATACTATTAATTTAGAAGTATAGCACTTTTGTAAAACACATGAATGGGAAAGTCTTCAAAGGGGGCATCGAGATATAACTGATTTAAACAGTTCTTCCCTCAAGTGCCTAATAGATTTCTCCCTTGCTAAATTATTTACACCCCCAATGACGTTGTAGGAGATATTTATTAGAGTAATTTTAGTCCGGAGAACCGGGCTTTGAAATTACATGTTACGGTAGAGCTTTGATTTGCATGCGCACCAACTCTTCACTCATTGTCCATGTGACTGCAGAAGATAGCCATGTAGAGCACTTGGCTATCTCTGGCGTGCATGCATGATACTGCTCTTAAGGTCCAGTCACACTAAGCAACTTACCAGCGATCCCAACAACGATAGGGATCGCTGGTAAGTTGCTAGGAGGTTGCTGGTGAGATGTCACACTGCAACGCTCCAGCGATCCCACCAGCAACCTGACCTGGCAGGGATCGCTGGAGCGTGGCTACACAAGTTGCTGGTGAGCTCACCAGCAACCAGTGACCAGCCCCCAGCGCCACGTGGAAGATGCTGCGCTTGGTAACTAAGGTAAATATCGGGTAACCAACCCGATATTTACCTTGGTTACCACCGCACGGAGCTACACGTGCAGAGAGCAGGGAGCAGCGCACACTGAGCGCTGGCTCCCTGCTCTCGTAGTTACAGCACACATCAGGTTAATTACACGATGTGTGCTGCAGCTAAATGTGCACAGAGCAGGGAGCAGCGCACACTGCTTAGCGCTGGCTCCTTGCTCTCCTAGTTACAGCACACATGGGGTTAATTTCCCGATGTGTGCTGCAGCTAAATGTGCACAGAGCAGGGAGCAGCGCACAATGCTTAGCGCTGGCTCCTTGCTCTCCTAGTTACAGCACACATGGGGTTAATTTCCCGATGTGTGCTGCAGCTAAATGTGCACAGAGCAGGGAGCAGCGCACAATGCTTAGCGCTGGCTCCTTGCTCTCCTAGTTACAGCACACATCGGGTTAATTAATCCGATGTGTGCTGCAGCTACATGTGCACACAGCAGGAGCCGGCAGCACAGGCAGTGAGAGCGGAGGAGGCTGGTATCAAAGGTAAATATCGGGTAACCAAGGACAGGGCTTCTTGGTTACCCGATGTTTACATTGGTTACCAGCCTCCGCAGAAGCCGGCTCCTGCTGCCTGCACATTTAGTTGTTGCTGTCTCGCTGTCACACACAGCGATCTGTGCTTCACAGCGGGAGAGCAACAACTAAAAAATGGCCCAGGACATTCAGCAACAACCAACGACCTCACAGCAGGGGCCAGGTTGTTGCTGCATGTCACACACAGCAACATCGCTAGCAACGTCACAAAAGTTGTTCGTTAGCAGCGATGTTGCTAGCGATGTTGCTAGCGATGTTGCTTAGTGTGACGGGGCCTTTAGAATAGTGTCTTATCCTCTGCAGCAATGGGTGTCTCTTGTGAATGTTATCTAAGTGGGTGCTGGTGTGGAGCTCCTTCTGGTAACCAGGAATGGTATTGAAGCTGAGTCTGAATCTGTGACTCAAACAGGTGATGGAATTAATTAGGAATCCAGGAAGTCATATTGCAGATCAGCCTAGTGTATTTAGGAGATCAATTTCTGCCTGGTGGCTACATGTATCCTGCTGCTTCTGAAGATGGCTGGGAGTGTTCCCTTCAGTTTCTCCCATTTATTCTGTGCCTGAATCTTCTACAGATACGTTTGCTAGTTTCTGTGCCTAATTACTGGAATTGCACTTAAGGGTGTTTTTGCTTATTCCATTTTGTTCTGTGTTTTGGTTTCTTGTTTGTGAGAATCTGTCTCTCTGCTTTTAACAATAAGTTGCCAATTTAAGACAAACCTTTCCCAAATGTGATGTACAGGAGCTAAGCATTCACTAACAGCTAAGCCACAATTGCTGGTGTTAAAGGGAACCTGTCAGGTGGGACAACACTATTAGCCTAAAATTATAGGGTGAATCTGCAGGTTGAAAATGTTCTGAAGATGCCAGGCTGCTGTGCTGAAAGTGCGGCACCTGGGAGAAAATGAACTTTATCTCTCACAGGATTTGCCGGCTTGCTTTCAGTCATACAGGTGTGCCAGGACAGTTATAGTCATTGCTCAGTACACAGTGTAAGCATGCCCTGGAACTTTGAGTGACAATTAGCTCAGCCATCCATCAGTGCAGAGTTGTCCGTCAAAAAAAGACAAAACTGCATGGCTGTGAAAACAGCCACCGCCCACAGTATAGTGATCAGTGACTGTAGCCCTTCTGGCACGCCGGTATGACTGAAAGCCGGCGGCTCTCAGGAGAAATAAAGTTAATTCTGTCCCGGATGCTGCACTTTCCAAACTACAGCCGGGCCCCTTCATAATCCTACTAACCTGCAGATCAATCCTATATCTGCAGGTTAATAGCATTATCGGACATGGCAGGTTCCCTTTTAAGCCTTATATGTTGCTTTTATGCTCTGATAGCAGATGTAAAGCACACGATCCTGGCGCTCAGCTTATCAGGCACACATCAGCTTCCTGCGACCATGCAGTGCTAATGGTTTCACGTGGCAGCTGGGGTGCTGAAGTCGTCATCATGCTACAAAGCTTGGTAACGGTTTGGACCTTGACTTATAGTAAAACTACCTCTCTGAGACACTTGAGAGATCATTTTCTTTCAATCTGCAAGAACTCTAATTTGCAATAATTTTTGAAAAATTTAAACTTGACATGTTCATATTTGTTAAAAAATGTAAGAAATGTTATTTAATACTGAAAAAAGAAATCATTTTTTAAATCTATATAAATGCATCAATTTCATCTATTGATATTTTAATAATCTGAGAAGTTAATTATAAGTGTTACGTGGTAACCGGGCTAAGTGTTCTATGGCAGACAGCAGCTACCTACTCGATACCGCATCTTCATAAAGCATTAGATGACGTGGGCCGGTGAGATATAGCGTGCAGGAGTTATTTAAGGACAATCATTTTACAAAATAAGAGAATGTGTGACTTTGGAAAATTAAAATACCGTATGATGTACAGTACAGGATGAACTCAGTAGTTATATGGTTATTGTCAAGTTGTCTCTTGAGCAGCAGACAACTTTCCTGGCTCTCACTTCTTGGTTTCTAGCTGGGCAGGATCTCATCCTTGAGTGACAGATAAAGTCAGAATGGCTGCACACAGTAATCTAAGTTAAACACGATTAGTTTCAGAATCTCTTTGCCTTCATCATGCTGTTCTTAAATGAAGTAGCAAAAACGTGCTTACAGATTCCCTTTAAAGAAGTTGGCAAGTGTCCTGCTAAAAGTCTGATGTCACTCTATGTGACTGCAGACTTCTAAATCATTAAAATATGATCACCGCAACTGCACACTATCAGGATTCTCCAATATTCTTCAAGGCAAGTGGTCATGTGACAGCAAGTTTGCAATTTGCATACGTGATTCTACATTCCAACTAGACTAGACGTGCTCATCCTCACTCAATTCACTTGTATTCAGCGAGACACTGCATGTCTAGTCTGAATATGGCTGAAAGTATGCAAATTGCAAACTTGCTGTCACATCATTACCCGGTCTCAGCAGCAATACCAGGGAATCTTGATAGCACATGGTTCATGCGCTTTAAGGATTCTAAAATCTCTATTCACATAAAGTGACTGCAGATTTTTATTAAAATACATGACAACACCTTTAGAAAGGATGTGTTTGCATTAAACAGCTAAAAATCAGTTCAATACAGTCCTAGGAGAATTCAAAGTGTTACTTTCACGTAAATGAAAGAAAGGGGTGACTGGATGGAAGCCCCTGCGCTGACCCTCAGACTAATAGTACCCTAAGCTTTCCCACAACTCAGAGGTACGCTTGAAGGTAGTGAGGTCTGAGCCCCCAGGATCTTCCTATCTCCTGTCCTTGACCACAACTCACCACCCAAGAGGAAGGACTAAGGCAGAACTCAAAAACCCCACCAACACATACAGACAGGGGTAACACCAAGACTCACTCACACTTAAAACCAGCACTAGGGATCTACAAAAGGTGTACAGGGAGGGGTAACAAAAGAAGAAAGTAGAAAGTAACAAAACTGGCTATTTTCACACACGACAGCAGATAGCAGCAGAAAAAAACATGTCCTCACAGCTCCAGTCCTAGCTCCAGACTAAACTGAATAACCACACCGTCTGCTGGGAGCAGAGGGTTTTTATCCAGACTGGAAGTAGAAATAAGAGAAAACACATGGGCAGGGTTAATGAGCTTGCTGCTAGCAAGACATACTGACGTTAACCCTGCAACTGCCAAAAGAAAAACACACGTTTACTGTGAATGGCCTCAGATGAAAAACTAGAGTCCAACCCTGAGCCTGTCACTAATCTCAAAAAGAGAAGACTGTGAAAGTTATACACATTTTCTCCAGGCATTAAGAAGCTTTGCAGTATTGTGAATCAAATATTTTGGGAAAATTCAGCAAAGCTGGGGTATTCGAATTTCAAAATGATCCTCACATTTCTAGCCACAACCCTTTTTCATAAATCTTTGTTCCTTTTTGAGCACAGCACAAAAGTGTCTCACCCATGTCTCACCCATGCCGCTCATTGTTTTAACATGTGGAGTCTAATAGTGAGTTAAGGCTACTTTACACGCTGCGATATCGGTCCCAATATCGCTAGCGTGGGTACCCGCCCCCATCTGTTGTGCGACACGGGCAAATCGCTGCCCGTGCCGCACAACATCGCGCAGACCTGTCACACATACTTACCTGCCCGGCGACGTCGCTGTGACCGGCGAACCGCCTCCTTTCTAAGGGGGCGGTCCGTGCGGCGTCACAGCGACGTCATTGAGCGGCCGCCCAATAGAAGCGGAGGGGCGGAGATGAGTGGCCGGAACATCCCGCCCACCTCCTTCCTTCCTCATCGCGGCCGGGAGGCAAGTAAGGAGAGCTTCCTCGTTCCTGCGGCATCACACATAGCGATGTGTGCTGCCGCAGGAGCGACGAACTACATCGTTACTGCTGCAGTAATGATAATCGAGAATGGACCCCCATGTCACCGATGAGCGATTTTGCACGTTTTTGCAACGATGCAAAATCGCACATCGGTGTCACACGTAGCAACATCGCTAATGCGGCCGGATGTGCGTCACAAATTCCGTGACCCAACGACTCCACATTAGCGATGTCGCAGCGTGTAAAGCCCCCTTTAGGCAAAGGAAGAAGGAACGATCTGCGCTGCTCTGGTCTGGCATTCAACCGGTGCACCATGAAGGCTGGTCTTCTTTTCTGTACTCGGCATCCTCGGTTTGACATTGTGTAATAACCCTTTAATAAATATTTTTGCAAAATTAAAATTTCATGCAGGTTAGTTCTTTGACAAATGATAAAAATGGAAATCAGAGTTTGTTTGTTCATATTCCACATTTTTGTAATTATCTTGTACGGTTCTTCCAATTAGCTGATTTATCAAGCCGTGTACTCAACTAAAGCAACTTTTTTATATCAAACTTATCTTTTTAGCTGGCTTTGATCTGTTGTGTAATTTATGGTTTATGCTTTGATCTATTTTTTTTGTTTTGCTTTGATATTTTCCTCATTTTACCTTGATTTTACGCTATTTATATTTTGTCCTTTTAATTAAAATATTAGTTAGAATTTCGAAGAATTTTGTACATTAAGAGATCAAAGTTATGTAGCTGCGTAGTACGGCTGAAAAAAGACACACGTCCATCAAGTTCACCTGAAGGATGGGAAAGGATAAAGGAAGGGGGATTGGTCTATGCACAACGCATGATCCACTCCTACCCAAGTTTTAAACACCTGACACTACGCGTCATTCGACTTGATGAACATTCATAACAAGAATGTTAGACATCTAGATCAGTATATTTATATTATTTTCTTCTAAGCCCTTTCTAAAATTGATTGTTCCCGCTGTGACCAGCTCCTTGGGAGTAGAGTTGAGCGCGGTTCGCGGTTCGTGGTTCTCCAGTTCTAGGCTCGAGTGATTTTGGGGCTGTTCTAGATCGAACTAGAACTCGAGCTTTTTTGCAAAAGCTCGATAGTTCTAGATACGTTCGAGAACGGTTCTAGCAGCAAAAAGCAGGGCTTTTTACTGCTACAGTGTGCAGGAGCCATCGCTGGCAGCCTGCCAGAAGCTGGTAACCAAGATAAACATCGGGTATCCAAGCAAAGCGCTTTGGTTAGTAACCCGATGTTTATCCTAATTACGTGCAGGAAGCCCACACTTCCCCGCTCAGCTCACTCCGCCCCCTCCTGCCCACGGCATGTACACATGTACACACAGGGCCGTATTTGCCACTAGGCACCCGTGGTCCCGTGCCTAGGGCGGCACGTTGCGGGGGGGCAGCACTTTCTGGCAGCAAAAAAAAAAAAAAAATATATAAAATTTTTTTTTTTTTTTTTTTTATACATCCCCGCCCCCCCGCCCCTCCCTCCGTTGCACTTCGCTGTGTTCTCGGGGGGGAGGGGGGGGGGTTGAGAGGGAGAGGAAAGGCGCACTTCTGTCTCTTTAAATACACGGAGGGCGCCAGGCATAGTGAGCTGATTAACCCCGGAAGTTCCATCGTCTGCACTTCCGGGTCAGAGGCGCGCGGGCGCGCCAATCAGCTCACTGCCCTGTGCTGCAGCGTCCAATTCTGCAGACATCACACGCCGCGGAGGAGGACGCGACTGGAGCTGGAGCCAGCCGGCAGAGGATAATAGCAGAGCAGGGCAGCAGGCACCGGAGCAGGTATGCGTAAGGCAGAGCCTAGAATGTATGGGCACCTTACAGGTTAGTTGATGATCGTTGCGATGCCTCTTTTTGGCTGGGGGGAGGCTGGGAAAAGAGAGAGGCTGGGAAAAGAAAGAGGCTGGGAAAAGAGAGAGGCTGGGGGGAGGCTGGGAAAAGAGAGAGGCTGGGGGGAGGCTGGGAAGAGAGAGGCTGAGGCTGGGGGGGAGGCTGGGAAGAGAGAGAGGCTGGGGGGAGGCTGGGAAAAGAGAGAGGCTGGGGGGAGGCTGGGAAGAGAGAGGCTGAGGCTGGGGGGAGGCTGGGAAGAGAGAGGCTGAGGCTGGGGGGGAGGCTGGGAAGAGAGAGAGGCTGGGGGGAGGCTGGGAAAAGACAGGCTGGGGGGAGGCTGGGAAAAGAGAGGCTGGGGGGAGGCTGGGAAAAGAGAGGCTGGGGGGAGGCTGGGAAAAGACAGGCTGGGGGGAGGCTGGGAAAAGAGAGGCTGGGGGGAGGCTGGGAAAAGAGAGGCTGGGGGGAGGCTGGGAAAAGAGAGAGGCTGGGGGGAGGCTGGGAAAAGAGAGAGGCTGGGGGGAGGCTGGGAAAAGAGAGAGGCTGGGGGGAGGCTGGGAAAAGAGAGAGGCTGAGGCTGGGGGGGAGGCTGGGGGGAGAGAGAGGCTGAGGCTGGGGGGAGAGAGGCTGAGGCTGGGGGGAGGCTGGGGGGAGAGAGAGGCTGAGGCTGGGGGGGAGGCTGGGGGGAGAGAGAGGCTGAGGCTGGGGGGGAGGCTGGGGGGAGAGAGAGGCTGAGGCTGGGGGGAGGCTGGGGGGAGAGAGAGGCTGAGGCTGGGGGGGAGGCTGGGGGGAGAGAGAGGCTGAGGCTGGGGGGAGGCTGGGGGGAGAGAGAGGCTGAGGCTGGGGGGGAGGCTGGGGGGAGAGAGAGGCTGAGGCTGGGGGGAGGCTGGGGGGAGAGAGAGGCTGAGGCTGGGGGGGAGGCTGGGGGGAGAGAGAGGCTGAGGCTGGGGGGGAGGCTGGGGGGAGAGAGAGGCTGAGGCTGGGGGGGAGGCTGGGGGGAGAGAGAGGCTGAGGCTGGGGGGGAGGCTGGGGGGAGAGAGAGGCTGAGGCTGGGGGGGAGGCTGGGGGGAGAGAGAGGCTGAGGCTGGGGGGGAGGCTGGGGGGAGAGAGAGGCTGAGGCTGGGGGGGAGGCTGGGGGGAGAGAGAGGCTGAGGCTGGGGGGGAGGCTGGGGGGAGAGAGAGGCTGAGGCTGGGGGGGAGGCTGGGGGGAGAGAGAGGCTGAGGCTGGGGGGGAGGCTGGGGGGAGAGAGAGGCTGAGTCTGGGGGGGAGGCTGGGGGGAGAGAGAGGCTGAGGCTGGGGGGGAGGCTGGGGGGAGAGAGAGGCTGAGGCTGGGGGGGAGGCTGGGGGGAGAGAGAGGCTGAGGCTGGGGGGGAGGCTGGGGGGAGAGAGAGGCTGAGGCTGGGGGGGAGGCTGGGGGGAGAGAGAGGCTGAGGCTGGGGGGGAGGCTGGGGGGAGAGAGAGGCTGAGGCTGGGGGGGAGGCTGGGGGGAGAGAGAGGCTGAGGCTGGGGGGGAGGCTGGGGGGAGAGAGAGGCTGAGGCTGGGGGGAGAGAGAGGCTGGGGGGGAGGCTGGGGGAGAGAGAGGCTGAGGCTGGGGGAGAGAGAGGATGATGCTGGGGGAGGCTGCGGGAGAGAGAGGCTGATGCTGGGGGAGGCTGGGGGAGAGAGGCTGCTGCTGGGGGAATGGGAGAGAGGGGCTAATGCTAGAGACAGAGGACAAGGGTTGAGGGATAGTGCAATGACAAAATCGATGGGGGGAGTGTAAGGACTCAGAATGAGAGGGGGCAGCATGTGTGGGCTCAGTATGGAGTGGAGCAATGTAGGGGAGTCAATATCAAGAGTGGGGTAGTGTGTGTGTGTGTGTGGGGGGGGTCTCAGCATAAGCGTTAGTGTGGTGGTCTTAGTATGATGAATGGGGCAGCATGGAGGTGTCATTATGGAAAAGAGTAAGGCAGCATTAGGAGCTCATGGAGAGGGGCAGCATGCATGGGACACTGTGAGGAGGGATCAGCATGCATGGGACACTGTGAGGATGGAGCAGCATGCATGGGACCCTGTGAGGATGGAGCAGCATGCATGGGACCCTGTGAGGAGGGAGCAGCATGCATGGGACCCTGTGAGGAGGGAGCAGCATGCATGGGACCCTGTGAGGAGGGAGCAGCATGCATGGGACCCTGTGAGGAGGGAGCAGCATGCATGGGACCCTGTGAGGAGGGAGCAGCATGCATGGGACCCTGTGAGGAGGGAGCAGCATGCATGGGACCCTGTGAGGAGGGAGCAGCATGCATGGGACCCTGTGAGGAGGGAGCAGCATGCATGGGACACTGTGAGGATGGAGCAGCATGCATGGGACACTGTGAAGATGGAGCAGCATGCATGGGACACTGAGGAGGGATCAGCATGCATGGGACACTGTGAAGATGGAGCAGCATGCATGGGACACTGTGAGGAGGGATCAGCATGCATGGGACACTGTGAGGATGGAGCAGCATGCATGGGACACTGTGAGGAGGGGGCAGCATGCATGGGACACTGTGAGGATGGAGCAGCATGCATGGGACACTGTGAGGATGGAGCAGCATGCATGGGACACTGTGAGGATGGAGCAGCATGCATGGGACACTGTGAGCATGGAGCAGCATGCATTGGACACCGTGAGCATGGAGCAGCATGCATGGGACACTGTGAGGAGGGGGCAGCATGCATGGGACACTGTGAGGAGGGGGGCAGCATGCATGGGACACTGTGAGGAGGGGGGCAGCATGCATGGGACACTGTGAGGAGGGGGGCAGCATGCATGGGACACTGTGAGGAGGGGGCAGCATGCATGGGACACTGAGGAGGGGGCAGCATGCATGGGACATTGTGATGAGGGGGCAGCATGCATGGGGCATTGTGAGGAGGGAACAGCATGCATGGGACCCTGTGAGGAGGGAGCAGCATGCATGGGACCCTGTGAGGAGGAAGCAGCATGCATGGGACCCTGTGAGGAGGGAGCAGCATGCATGGGACATTGTGAGGAGGGAGCAGCATGCATGGGACACTGTGAGGATGGAGCAGCATGCATGGGACACTGAGGAGGGATCAGCATGCATGGGACACTGAGGAGGGATCAGCATGCATGGGACACTGTGAAGATGGAGCAGCATGCATGGGACACTGAGGAGGGATCAGCATGCATGGGACACTGAGGAGGGATCAGCATGCATGGGACACTGAGGAGGGATCAGCATGCATGGGACACTGTGAGGAGGGGGCAGCATGCATGGGACACTGAGGAGGGATCAGCATGCAAGGGACACTGAGGAGGGATCAGCATGCATGGGACACTGTGAGGAGGGGGCAGCATTCATGGGACATTGTGATGAGGGGGCAGCATGCATGGGACATTGTGATGAGGGGGCAGCATGCATGGGACATTGTGAGGAGGGGCAGCATGCATGGGACATTGTGAGGAGGGGCAGCATGCATGGGACATTGTGAGGCGGGGGCAGCATGCATGGGACATTGTGAGGAGGGGGCAGCATGCATGGGACATTGTGAGGAGGGGGCAGCATGCATGGGGCATTGTGAGGCGGGGGCAGCATGCATGGGACATTGTGAGGAGGGGGAAGCATGCATGGGACATTGTGAGGAGGGGGCAGCATGCATGGGACATTGTGAGGAGGGGGCAGCATGCATGGGACATTGTGAGGAGGGGGCAGCATGCATGGGACATTGTGAGGAGGGGGCAGCATGCATGGGACACTGTGAGGAGGGGGGCAGCATGCATGGGACACTGTGAGGAGGGGGGCAGCATGCATGGGACACTGTGAGGAGGGGGGCAGCATGCATGGGACACTGTGAGGAGGGGGCAGCATGCATGGGACACTGAGGAGGGGGCAGCATGCATGGGACATTGTGATGAGGGGGCAGCATGCATG
Source organism: Anomaloglossus baeobatrachus (assembly GCF_048569485.1). NCBI lineage: Eukaryota > Metazoa > Chordata > Amphibia > Anura > Aromobatidae > Anomaloglossus > Anomaloglossus baeobatrachus. The sequence continues at coordinate 28,149,979 of NC_134359.1, forward strand.
GGGCATTGTGAGGAGGGAACAGCATGCATGGGACCCTGTGAGGAGGGAGCAGCATGCATGGGACCCTGTGAGGAGGGAGCAGCATGCATGGGACCCTGTGAGGAGGGAGCAGCATGCATGGGACATTGTGAGGAGGGAGCAGCATGCATGGGACACTGTGAGGATGGAGCAGCATGCATGGGACACTGAGGAGGGATCAGCATGCATGGGACACTGAGGAGGGATCAGCATGCATGGGACACTGTGAAGATGGAGCAGCATGCATGGGACACTGAGGAGGGATCAGCATGCATGGGACACTGAGGAGGGATCAGCATGCATGGGACACTGAGGAGGGATCAGCATGCATGGGACACTGTGAGGAGGGGGCAGCATGCATGGGACACTGAGGAGGGATCAGCATGCATGGGACACTGAGGAGGGATCAGCATGCATGGGACACTGTGAGGAGGGGGCAGCATTCATGGGACATTGTGATGAGGGGGCAGCATGCATGGGACATTGTGATGAGGGGGCAGCATGCATGGGACATTGTGAGGAGGGGCAGCATGCATGGGACATTGTGAGGCGGGGGCAGCATGCATGGGACATTGTGAGGAGGGGGCAGCATGCATGGGACATTGTGAGGCGGGGGCAGCATGCATGGGGCATTGTGAGGAGGGAGCAGCATGCATGGGGCATTGTGAGGCGGGGGCAGCATGCATGGGACATTGTGAGGAGGGGGCAGCATGCATGGGACATTGTGAGGAGGGGCAGCATGCATGGGACATTGTGAGGAGGGGGCAGCATGCATGGGACATTGTGAGGAGGGGGGCAGCATGCATGGGACATTGTGAGGAGGGGGCAGCATGCATGGGACATAGTGAGGAGGGGGCAGCATGCATGGGACATAGTGAGGAGGGGGCAGCATGCATGGGACATTGTGAGGAGGGGGCAGCATGCATGGGACATTGTGAGGAGGGGGCAGCATGCATGGGACATTGTGAGGAGGGGGCAGCATGCATGGGACATTGTGAGGCGGGGGCAGCATGCATGGGACACTGTGAGGAGGGGGCAGCATGCATGGGACATTGTGAGGAGGGGGCAGTATGCATGGGACATTGTTAGGAGGGAGCAGCATGCATGGGACATTGTTAGGAGGGGGCAGCATGCATGGGACATTGGGAGGAGGGGGCAGCATGCATGGGACATTGTTAGGAGGGAGCAGCATGCATGGGACATTGTGAGGAGGTGGGCAGCATGCATGGGACATTGTGAGGAGGGGGGCAGCATGCATGGGACATTGTGAGGCGGGGGCAGAATGCATGGGACATTGTGAGGAGGGGGCAGCATGCATGGGACATTGTGAGGAGGGGGCAGCATGCATGGGACATTGTGAGGAGGGGGCAGCATGCATGGGACATTGTGAGGAGGGGGCAGCATGCATGGGACATTGTGAGGAGGGGGCAGCATGCATGGGACATTGTGAGGAGGGGGCAGCATGCATGGGACATTGTGAGGAGGGGGCAGCATGCATGGGACATTGTGAGGAGAGAGCAGCATGCATGGGACATTGTGAGGAGGGGGCAGCATGCATGGGACATTGTGAGGAGGGGGCAGCATGCATGGGACATTGTGAGGAGGGGGCAGCATGCATGGGACATTGTGAGGAGGGGCCGCATGATGTGAGGTCAATGTGCAGATCATATTTCATAATTGAGGAAGGTGTGGTGGGTATAATTTATAAGGGAGGGCAGTGTGTAGTTTATTAGGGGCAGTGTGACAGTCACAGTATATAAGTGGGGACGGTGTGGTGGGAATATTTTATACTCATGCTATGTTTTGATGTGCCTGTGGTGATCCCCATTGGGGGGGGGTTAGTGCCCTTTGTTTCTCATTTATACTTTTTAAAGTGTTTTACAAAGTAGATCTGCCTTAAACAGATGTCGAGTGCGAAAACTCAGTTTTACGTTGTCACTAAGGGGCGCGACCACTTAAAGTGCCTAGGGCAGCACGAAGGCAAAATACAGCCCTGTGTACACACACACACACACACACACACACACACATACACACATACACACACACACACATGGTCCCGCTCGGCTTACCTGCGGTGATGAAGTCCCGCCATCCCGACCTCAGCGCTGTCACTGTCCTCCATGGCCGCCGCTTGTCACATCACCTCTCGCTTCCGACCCGAGACTGACTAGCGGTGACGTCACGGGCCTCTCGCGATACTTGGTGTGAAGACGCCGGTCATTGAACTCAGTGACAGGGGCTGTCAGTGTGCTGGAGATCAGCGCAGGTAATGTACCTCGCTGACAGCAGCACTTGTCATGCCCTGCAGTGACCTGGGCTGACCCATTGATGTTAGCTCAGGTCACTGCATTGCTCTCCCAGCTGCTCTTCATTGACTGGGACAGTGTGGATCGTCATGGCAACCCCTTGGATTACACCAGACCTGGATTTGTTTTTCATTCTAATAAATTGGTTAAAGAGGGAATGTTTTGGGGAGTGTTTTTTCAAATAAAAATGAGTTTGTCGTCTATTTTTTTTATTACTGACTGGGTTGGTGATGTCGGGTATCTGATAGATGCCTGACCTCACCAACCCCAGGGCTTGATGCCAGGTGACATTACACATCTGGTATTAACCCCATATATTACCCCGTTTGCCACCGCACCAGGGCGCGGGATGAGCTGGGGCGAAGCACCAGGATTGGCGCATCTAATGGATGCGCCACTTCTGGGGCGGCTGCGGCCTGCTATTTTTAGGCTGGGGAGAGTCCAATAACCATGGACCTCCCTAGTCTGAGAATATCAGGCCCCAGCTGTCTGCTTTACCTTGGCTGGTGATCCAATTTTGGGGGACCCCTACGTGTTTTTTTTTTTAATTATTTATTTAATTTAAAATAACAGCGTGGGGTGCCCTCAGTTTTGGATTACCAGCCAAGGTGAGGTTGCCAGCTGTGGTCTGCAGGCTGCAGTCGTCTGCTTTACCCTAGCTGGCTACAAAACTAGGGGGAACCCTACGTCATTTTTTTTTCATTTTTTTGGCTAAATACAAAGCTAAGCACCCCTTAGTGCCACATGAAAGGCACCAAAGGGTGTTCCACTTTTTCTCCACTTTTTCTCCACTTTTTCTCCATTTTTTTCTCCACTTTTTCTCCACTTTTTCTACATTTTTTTTCTCCATTTTTTCTCCATTTTTTCTCCATTTTTTCTCCACTTTTTCTTCACTTTTTCTCCACTTTTTATCCATTTTTTCTCCACTTTTTCTCCACTTTTTATCCATTTTTTTCTCCACTTTTTCTCCACTTTTTCTCCATTTTTTCTCCACTTTTTCTCCACTTTTTCTCCACTTTTTCTCCACTTTTTCTCCATTTTTTTCTCCACTTTTTCTCCACTTTTTGTACATTTTTTTCTCCATTTTTTCTCCACTTTTTCTCCATTTTTACTCCACTTTTTCTCCACTTTTTCTCCATTTTTTTCTCCACTTTTTCTCCACTTTTTCTCCACTTTTTCTCCATTTTTTCTCCACTTTTTATCCACTTTTTCTCCACTTTTTCTCCACTTTTTCTCCATTTTTTCTCCACTTTTTCTCCACTTTTTCTCCACTTTTTCTCCACCTTTTCTCCACTTTTTATCCATTTTTTTCTCCACTTTTTCTCCACTTTTTCTCCACTTTTTCTCCATTTTTTTCTCCACTTTTTCTCCACTTTTTCTCCACTTTTTCCTCCACTTTTTCTCCATTTTTTCTCCACTTTTTCTCCACTTTTTCTCCATTTTTTTTCTCCACTTTTTCTCCACTTTTTCTCCATTTTTTTCTCCACTTTTTCTCCACTTTTTCTACATTTTTTTCTACATTTTTTCTCCACTTTTTCTCCATTTTTACTCCACTTTTTCTCCACTTTTTCTCCACTTTTTCTACATTTTTTTCTCCACTTTTTCTCCACTTTTTCTCCACTTTTTCTCCATTTTTTCTCCACTTTTTCTCCACTTTTTCTCCACTTTTTCTCCACTTTTTCTCCACTTTTTCTCCACTTTTTCTCCATTTTTTTCTCCACTTTTTCTCCACTTTTTCTCCACTTTTTCTCCATTTTTTTCTCCACTTTTTCTACATTTTTTTCTCCATTTTTTCTCCACTTTTTCTCCATTTTTACTCCACTTTTTCTCCACTTTTTCTCCATTTTTTTCTCCACTTTTTCTCCACTTTTTCTCCACTTTTTCTCCATTTTTTCTCCACTTTTTCTCCACTTTTTCTCCACTTTTTCTCCACTTTTTCTCCATTTTTTTCTCCACTTTTTCTCCACTTTTTCTCCATTTTTTCTACATTTTTTCTCCATTTTTTCTCCACTTTTTCTTCACTTTTTATCCACTTTTTATCCATTTTTTCTCCACTTTTTCTCCACTTTTTCTCCACTTTTTATCCATTTTTTCTCCACTTTTTCTCCACTTTTTCTCCATTTTTTTTTCCACTTTTTCTCCACTTTTTCTACATTTTTTTCTCCATTTTTTCTCCACTTTTTCTCCATTTTTACTCCACTTTTTCTCCACTTTTTCTCCATTTTTTTCTCTACTTTTTCTCCACTTTTTCTCCACTTTTTCTCCATTTTTTTCTCCACTTTTTCTCCACTTTTTCTCCACTTTTTCTCCACTTTTTTCTCCACTTTTTTCTCCACTTTTTCTCCACTTTTTCTCCACTTTTTCTCCACTTTTTCTCCATTTTTTTCTCCACTTTTTCTCCACTTTTTCTCCACTTTTTCTCCATTTTTTTCTCCACTTTTTCTACATTTTTTTCTCCATTTTTTCTCCACTTTTTCTCCATTTTTACTCCACTTTTTCTCCACTTTTTCTCCATTTTTTTCTCCACTTTTTCTCCACTTTTTCTCCACTTTTTCTCCATTTTTTCTCCACTTTTTCTCCACTTTTTCTCCACTTTTTCTCCACTTTTTCTCCATTTTTTTCTCCACTTTTTCTCCACTTTTTCTCCATTTTTTCTACATTTTTTCTCCATTTTTTCTCCACTTTTTCTTCACTTTTTATCCACTTTTTATCCATTTTTTCTCCACTTTTTCTCCACTTTTTCTCCACTTTTTATCCATTTTTTCTCCACTTTTTCTCCACTTTTTCTCCACTTTTTCTCCATTTTTTTTTCCACTTTTTCTCCACTTTTTCTACATTTTTTTCTCCATTTTTTCTCCACTTTTTCTCCATTTTTACTCCACTTTTTCTCCACTTTTTCTCCATTTTTTTCTCTACTTTTTCTCCACTTTTTCTCCACTTTTTCTCCATTTTTTTCTCCACTTTTTATCCACTTTTTCTCCGTTCTTTTTCTATGGTCAGTCTACCCATTAGTTCTGCCATGCATACTGTAGCTCTACACCTACTGCACATGTTACTTTATGATTGACATCTCTTTCGTACCAGAGCTGTCTAAGCCTACTCTGACCCCATATTTGTCATTACTATATTGTCCTTGTACTGTATTATGACATTTGTATCATGTGTTTCATTTCTTGCTGTGTTGCAATTTTTTTTGCTGCATCCCAATTGTACCTCTACATTGTTCGAGTTTATGTTATTGTTCTCTCACTCTTATGTGATACTGATTATTGTCATTTTTCAGGATTACAAGCAGATAAGTCCAATCTGACGAAGGCTCAGGCCGAAACGTCATTTGTAACTTGTTTTGAACAAAAACATATATGCTTATGAAAATTTGTTTTTCTTAATACGGACCAATAAAGAGTGATTTTGCATTACTATCCGTTGTGACTTACTGATTTAGTCTGGGAGATTTAGAGTGCCGAGGTTACTCACTAATGTTATCTATTATTACCTCTGAGCACCTATATACCAGTGAGCAGAGCTTCCTCTACAGTAGTTCTCCTGATTAGGCATGCCCTTACCTCATGAGCAGGGCATTGCAGCTTTGGTAGCAACCATTACGACATGGACTCTGCTGCTGTGGACCCGGGGAGAGTGAGTGCAGATTCATTGCACCCACACTCCTCACATGAAGGGTCCGCACGCCTAGAAAATGGGGGATACGTTCCCTGAGTGTCTCCCTCCCCGATATTCTAGACGGTCCAGAGTCGTCGTGGGACCCCTTTATTTTTTTTCTTACAATAAATTGGTGAAAGAGGAAATGTTTTGGGGACTGTTTTTTCAAATAAATTTCTTTTGTCGATTTTTTTTTTTTTTGTTAGTACTGACAGTTTATGATGTTGGGTATCTAATAGACACCATGACATCACAAACTGCTGGGCTTGATCTCAGGTGACTTTACAGCTAGTATCAACCCGATTTATTACCCCGTTTGCCACTGCACCAGGGCACGGGATGAGCTGGGGTGAAGCGCCAGGATTGGCGCATCTAGTGGATGCGCCACGTCTGGGGTGCCTGCGGCCTGCTATTTTTAGGCTGTGAAGGCCCAATAACTATGGACCTTCCCACCCTGAGAATACCAGACCACAGCTGTCCGCTTTACCTTGGCTGGTGATCCAATTTGGGGGAGACCCTACTTTTATTGTGTAATTATTAATATTTATAAAATAATTATAAAAAAGAGCCTGAGGGGACCTCCATATTGGATCCCCAACCACGGTAAAGCTGCCAGCTGTGGTTTTCAGGCTACAGCCGTCTGCTTTTCCCTAGCTGGCTATCAAAAATGGGGGGACCCAACGTCATTTTTTTTTTAACTATTTTTTAAATAGAAAAAATTAATGGGCTTCCCTGTATTTTGATCGCCAACTAAGGTAACGGCAGGCAGATGGGGGTGGCAACCCATAGCTGTCTGCTTTATCTGCTGAGAATCAAAAATACCGCGGAGCGCTACGTCATTTTTTTAAAGATTTATTTTTACAGCACTGTGATGTCCAGCAATCAAAATACAGGGAAGCCCATTTTATTTTTAGTTATTTAAATAAATAATTAAAAAAATATATATGGGCTCCCGCTGCATTTTTTGTATTGCTAGCTAAGGGTAATCCAAGCAGCTACTGGCTGCTAACCCCCACTGCTTGGTGTTACCTTCACTGGCAATGGAAAATCCAGGGAAGCATTTTTTATTTTTTTTGCCAAAAAACTACAAAAAAAGGACGTGAGCTTCGCCATATTTTTGTATGCTAGCCAGGTACAGCAGGCAGGTGCTGGAAGAGTTGGATACAGCGCCAGAAGATGGCGCTTCTATGAAAGTGCCATTTTCTGAGGCGGCTGCAGACTGCAATTCGCAGCAGTGGGGCCCAGAAAGCTCAGGCCAACCTGTGCTGCGGATTCCAATCCCCAGCTGCCTAGTTGTACCTGGCTGGACACAAAAATGGGGCGAAGCCTATGTCATTTGTTTTCTAATTATTTCATGAAATTCATGAAATAATAAACAAAAGGGCTTCCCTTTATTTTTGGTTCCCAGCCGGGTACAAATAGGCAACTGGGGGTTGGGGGCAGCCGTACCTGCCTGCTGTACCTGGCTAGCATACAAAAATATGGCGAAGCCCACATAATTTTTTCAGGGGGCAAAAAACTTCTGCATACAGTCCTGGATGGAGTATGCTGAGCCTTGTAGTTCTGCAGCTGCTGTCTGTCTGTATGGAGAAGAGCAGACAGCAGCTGCAGAACTACAAGGCTCAGCATACTCCATCCAGGACTGTATGCAGAAGTTTTTTGCCCACCAAAAAAATGACGTGGGCTTCGCCATATTTTTGTATGCTAGCCAGGTACAGCAGGCAGCCACGGGCTGCCTCCAACCCCCAGTTGCCTATTTGTACCCGGCTGGGAACCAAAAATATAGGGAAGCCCATTTTTTTTAATTATTTCACTTATTTCATGAAATAATTAAAAAACAAATGACGTGGGCTTCGCCCCATTTTTGTGTCCAGCCGGGTACAACTAGGCAGCTGGGGATTGGAATCCGCAGCACAGGTTAGCCCGAGGTTTCTGGGCGCCTCTGCTGCGGATTTCAGTCCGCAGCCGTCCCAGAAAATGGCGCTCTCATAGAAGCGCCATCATCTGGCGCTGTATCCAACTCTTCCAACAGCCCTGGAGCCGGGTGGCTTGTTGGGTAATCATGAGTTAATACTGGCTTTGTTTTACTAGCCAGTATTAAGCCAGAGATTCTTAATGTCAGGCACGTTTGACCCGGCCATTAAGAATCTCCAATAAAGGGTTAAAAAAAAGACACCACACAGAGAAAAAATACTTTAATAGAAATAAATACACAGACACATTAGAGACTCCATCTTTATTACCCCCTGTCAGCCCTCCACGATCCTGCTCTTCTGTCTTCTTTCTTTCTAGTGTAGTAGTAGTGAGGATTGTAGTGAGGATGAGGTTCACCAGCCCATCACTTGGGGCTGGGGAACCTCATCCTCAGTACAATTCTCACTACAATCGGGAAGCAGCGTGCAGCCTTCACTCCGTGAGTGATCAGTGCTGGCTGTCAGCGGTAACAGCGGTAACGCTGACAGATGCGTTACCATAGCAACGGTGCTCTCGGAGCTGCGGTTAGCGGTGACGTCACCGCTAACTGCGTTGCTATGGCAATGGTGATCTCCGTTAATGACCGGCTGTGTCAGCCGGTCCCTAACGGAATGGGGAGTCGACCGTGTGCTAGAGCATGTCGCCGGTACACGGCGATACACATATGTGCACCGTGTACCGGAGAGATGCACTCGCAGGTCCTACATGACGCGTCATAGTCATGTGACCAGTCTGTAGCCAATGAGATAATAGCCACGTGACTGGTCACATGGCTATTCTGACGTCACGACAGGTCCTGCATCTCTGCTGGCAGTGCCGGTCACGGGAGGATTCAGCGATCATCGGATGGAATAGCGGCAGGAGACAGAGTGCAGAAGGGATCGCGAGGACCGGTAAGTGTTATGGCAATGTTTATTAACTGTTTGTGTACATTTATCATGCATTTTTATGTGTTTGTGATTGCCTCCCATTATAGCCTATTGGCACGAGTTCGGTTCGTCGAACGTTCGACGAACCGAACTCGAACGGGACCCCCGTTCGGCGAGCCGACCTCGAGCCGAACCGCGACCGGTTCGCTCATGTCTACTTGGGAGGAAACGTACATTGCACTGTGCAGTAATTAGGGAATGTGGAGGAAACTGGGCATTTGTCCCAAGTTCAGAGTGTCAGGAGTGCAAACAAAGCAGTTTCCCGGGGCCGGAGTGTAAGGATATAGGGTGAGTGAAAAAAAGTTGAAAGACAAAATTAGAGTCAAGAAAAAAATTTAGCTAGACAGGAAGGCAAAAAATACCTATGACCTGCAGTTAATTCATCAATCAGATTATTCAAACAGAGCTCCTGTGATGCCAAACAGTCAGGTGTAATGAGACGTTAAACCTCTAGGGATCGCTAGATACACTAGTGGTGGAGAGCTGCGGGGTAGTCGACTAAGCCAGGGATCAGTAGCCGGGAGATCACATTAGTAGCAGAGGGAGGGAGAGAAGCCAAATTCAATGTGCGAGCCAAGGGTCTGTTAACCAGGAAGTCACATCAAGTACCAGGAAGAGAGTGAAGCCGAGGTCGGGGTATGAGCCGAAGTCGGTAGCCAAGAGGACATGGGTACATGGGAGAGAGTGGAGTCAGGGTCAAGAAACAAGCCGAATGTCAGGGAGTCAAGTCAGAGTAGGGGAGGAGACAAGACTGGATACGAGGAACTACTTAGCGGGACAAGATCACGTCAGTCACTTTTGGGAACCAGAGATATACACTGCCAAACAGAAACAATTACTGGCGGCGTTCCTGGTGAAATAGCTCCCAGATTAAGCAATGTAATCACCTGGACAAGGCTCCAAGGAACAGACCCCTCCCACAACACACAAGACTAGACCAGGAACAACGAGTTCACCAGAGGAAAATACGAGGCCCAGCATAGGCTTTGCGGGAGAGCAGACCACCGCTAATCAGAATCATGACAGCTCCTAGTTTTATCATTTGCATGGCTAGGCAAGTATGTTACACATGTTCTTTATACAGATGAATGAGGGAAACGGGTTAAGATGTCATGCAGTGTTTGGCATTGCAGTTGCTGGGTGTCATGGGGGCATTACACTTTGTTCACACTGCAGAATCAGACAAACAGGCTGGGTTCCCTGAGTACAGCAGGAGTTAATTCCTGCTGGCTTGTGATCATCTGCTGGAAGCTCAGGCTGCTGATTACCGTCCTCAGCCACTTTCACCCTTTATAAGGTTCTGGATTCTGGAGCTGAGTGCCGGATATAGCTTCTGCTACCTCAGTTCCTGTTGTTATCCAATCCTATGGTGATCAACAAGTTGTGGTTCTGCATGGTGTGTGAGTTCTCCAGTTGGGTATTTATTTCCTACCCCTTTTGCGTTACTCCCCAGTGCACATATTGTCCCTTCATTGTGTTTGTGCAGCGTGCACAAGTTCTCGTTTACCTTTATCTGCACCTATTTGTGGGGTTATCGTTACTGGGCTTCCAGCCCGCTCCCTGGGTGGTAGGGAGTAGTATCAAGGCTCGGACAGAAGACAGGATCATGCTGAGGGCTCGAACTTGGTTATCATGGAGCCTACCTTCGAGATAAGAGACAGGGCAGGGGCCCTAGCCTTAGGGTCATCTTAGGAGTAGAGTTGAGCGCGGTTCGTGGTTCGTGGTTCTCCAGTTCGCGGCTCGAGTGATTTTGGGGCATGTTCTAGATCGAACTAGAACTCGAGCTTTTTGCAAAAGCTCGGTAGTTCTAGAAACGTTCGAGAACGGTTCTAGCAGCCAAAAAACAGCTAAATCATAGCTTGGTTTCTGCTGTAATAGTGTAAGTCACTCTGTGAATCAAACTATTATCACATTTCAGTGTATAGTGTGCGTGAACAGCGCCTTCAGATCACTGCTGTTTCTATAATGGCGATCGCCATTTTTTTTTTTTTTTTTTCTTGTCTTCCTTCCCTAAGCGCGCGCGTCTTGTGGGGCGGGCCAGCATGTCAGCCAATCCCAGACACACACACAGCTAAGTGGACTTTGAGCCAGAGAAGCAACGGCATGTGTGATAGGATCTGCATGTCACATGTCCCTGCATTATAAAACCGGACATTTTCTTCACGGACGCCATTATCTGCCTTCTGCGTCTTTGGTGTCAGACATCACTGTCGCAGCTCCGTCTTCCTGAGTCCTATAGCCGATACAGCTGTATGCGCTGCATACACAGCGTTAGACAGCTTAGGGAGAGCACTTTATAGCAGTCCTTTTAAGGGCTCCAACCGGCAGGGTCAGAGAGCCATAGGTGACAGGTCCTGCAAACAGCAACAGCGTCTGTGTAGCCCAGGTCAGGGATTTCCTACCTGCATTTCACCATTAGGAGGGAATAGAAAGGCAGGCTTCCATTCCTCTACCCAGAGCACCACAATCCTGCCACTGTACCCTCTTGTCCTCTGCACACTCCAACTGATAACTAAGCCATTATACTAGCAAACACTCAGTGTACCTAGTGGCATCCTATACGTGGCTATTGGACTTTGCTATAGTCCCACTAGTGCAAAGACATTTGCAGAGCGCGTCTGCCTGCATTGCACACTACAACTCATTCTAACCAAGCCATTATACTAGCAAACACTCAGTGTACCTAGTGGCATCCTATACGTGGCTATTGGACTTTGCTATAGTCCCACTAGTGCAAAGACATTTGCAGAGCGCGTCTGCCTGCATTGCACACTACAACTCATTCTAACCAAGCCATTATACTAGCAAACACTCAGTGTACCTAGTGGCATCCTATACGTGGCTATTGGACTTTGCTATAGTCCCACTAGTGCAAAGACATTTGCAGAGCGCGTCTGCCTGCATTGCACACTCCAACTCATTAAAACCAAGCCATTATACTAGCAAACACTCAGTGTACCTAGTGGCATCCTATACGTGGCTATTGGACTTTGCTATAGTCCCACTAGTGCAAAGACATTTGCATAGCGCGTCTGCCGGCATTGCACACTCAAACTCATTTTAACTAAGCCATTATACTAGCAAACACTCAGTGTACCTAGTGGCATCCTATACGTGGCTATTGGACTTTGCTATAGTCCCACTAGTGCAAAGACATTAGCAGAGCACATCTGCCTGCATTGCACACTACAACTCATTCTAACCAAGCCATTATACTAGCAAACACTCAGTGTACCTAGTGGCATCCTATACGTGGCTATTGGACTTTGCTATAGTCCCACTAGTGCAAAGACATTTGCATAGCGCGTCTGCCTGCATTGCACACTCAAACTCATTTTAACTAAGCCATTATACTAGCAAACACTCAGTGTACCTAGTGGCATCCTATACGTGGCTATTGGACTTTGCTATAGTCCCACTAGTGCAAAGACATTAGCAGAGCACATCTGCCTGCATTGCACACTACAACTCATTCTAACCAAGCCATTATACTAGCAAACACTCAGTGTACCTAGTGGCATCCTATACGTGGCTATTGGACTTTGCTATAGTCCCACTAGTGCAAAGACATTTGCAGAGCGCGTCTGCCTGCATTGCACACTCCAACTCATTAAAACCAAGCCATTATACTAGCAAACACTCAGTGTACCTAGTGGCATCCTATACGTGGCTATTGGACTTTGCTATAGTCCCACTAGTGCAAAGACATTTGCATAGCGCGTCTGCCTGCATTGCACACTCAAACTCATTTTAACTAAGCCATTATACTAGCAAACACTCAGTGTACCTAGTGGCATCCTATACGTGGCTATTGGACTTTGCTATAGTCCCACTAGTGCAAAGATATTAGCAGAGCACATCTGCCTGCATTGCACACTCCAACTTTTTTAAACTAAGCAATTTTACTAGCAAACACTCAGTGTACCTAGTGGCATCCTAAACGTGGCTATTGGACTTTGCTATAGTCCCACTAGTGCAAAGACATTTGCAGAGCACGTCTGCCTGCATTGCACACTACAACTCATTGTTACTAAGCCATTATACTAGCAAACACTCAGTGTACCTAGTTGTATCCTAAACGTGGCTATTGTACTTTTGTCTATTCACAGTATTGGAACGATATTTGCAGCACGTCTGCCTGCATTGCACACTCTAACTTTTTTAAACTCAGCCATTTATAGTAGCAAACACTCAGTGTACCTAGTTGTATCCTAAACGTGGCTATTGTACTTTTGTCAATTCACAGTATTGGAACGTTATTTGCAGCACGTCTGCCTGCATTGCACACTCAAACTTTTTTAAACTCAGCCATTTATAGTAGCAAACACTCAGTGTACCTAGTTGTATCCTAAACGTGGCTATTGTACTTTTGTCTATTCACAGTATTGGAACGATATTTGCAGCACGTCTGCCTGCATTGCACACTCTAACTTTTTTAAACTCAGCCATTATACTAGCAAACACTCAGTGTACCTAGTGGCATCCTATACGTGGCTATTGGACTTTGCTATAGTCCCACTAGTGCAAAGACATTAGCAGAGCACATCTGCCTGCATTGCACACTACAACTCATTCTAACCAAGCCATTATACTAGCAAACACTCAGTGTACCTAGTGGCATCCTATACGTGGCTATTGGACTTTGCTATAGTCCCACTAGTGCAAAGACATTTGCAGAGCGCGTCTGCCTGCATTGCACACTCCAACTCATTAAAACCAAGCCATTATACTAGCAAACACTCAGTGTACCTAGTGGCATCCTATACGTGGCTATTGGACTTTGCTATAGTCCCACTAGTGCAAAGACATTTGCATAGCGCGTCTGCCTGCATTGCACACTCAAACTCATTTTAACTAAGCCATTATACTAGCAAACACTCAGTGTACCTAGTGGCATCCTATACGTGGCTATTGGACTTTGCTATAGTCCCACTAGTGCAAAGATATTAGCAGAGCACATCTGCCTGCATTGCACACTCCAACTTTTTTAAACTAAGCAATTTTACTAGCAAACACTCAGTGTACCTAGTGGCATCCTAAACGTGGCTATTGGACTTTTGTCAATTCACAGTATTGGAACGATATTTGCAGGACATCTGCCTGCATTGCACACTCAAACTTTTTTAAACTCAGCCATTATACTAGCAAACACTCACTGTACCTAGTTGTATCCTAAACGTGGCTATTGTACTTTTGTCTATTCACACTACTGCAAATCTATGTGCAGCACCTCTGCATGACAACCTCGTGCTCTGTTTTTAATAAGCTATAATGATAGCACAAAATACTGCCATTTTGTGGCATCATAGAACTGGCTGTTGTATTCCATTAGTGCCCCACTGGTGACAAGCTATTTCTAGCACCTCTACATCACACCCTCATGCACATTTAGCTACGCTAATGTTATAGCAAACTCATGGAATTCATTGCTGCATTTCATAATTCGGAGGGATAGAAAGTCAGGCTTCCTTTAGCTTTTCCTTCTGTTCATAGACAGCATCTCCAAGACAAATTTCCCCTCCACGTCTAAGTGTGGAGAGGCAGCTAGTGCGCATGCGTGTGCCGATGTACCCCAGCTGCAGCATAATTACAGTGTTTCGCCTAGTGAGTATGCTCAGCCTGACTGTGCCATTCCTGACGCTAAGTCTTCATTTCGGGATACAGCGCATGCTCCCACACTAAGTGTGAAAAGCCTCTTTGCACAGGTGCTTGCATTCTGTGCCGGGTCTAAGTCCTGTTTTGTGCCTAGACACCATGCTAAAGCTGATAGTCTTTTTTCAGAGACTGTATTTCATGCTACTGAGCATGCTCAGGCACTTCCTGCATCAGAGACTAGGTCCGGTAATGAACTCTTTGGCCCTGGCCCTGATGTGGGGGTCCCATATAGACCACAGGGCATCAGGTGTCCTCCCAAATGGCTTGCAGAGGCCCACACCTATGACTTGTCACCGCATTATTGATGGTCAGACGATGACTGGTGAGGTGTTTGGGTCATGGCAGCCATGAGGTCATCATTGAAGTTGCGTTTCCAAATAGGACGCTAGTTATGCCACTCATGACGTGTCACTCTGCTTTTGTCTCCAGGAGGTGCATTGTGGTTCACCCTGGTTTGGGGCGGACCCAGGTTATAAAAGGGGCTGGAGCCAACAAGGAGGTGCGCAGTCTTCTATTATGCTCCGAAAGAGCACACCTCCATGTGTTGAACCCATTGCGGCTTTAGGCCAGAGGTAGGCAGGGATAGGGTGGTGGATGCAGGCCACCACCACAGTTGGTAACGCAGAACGGTTAAGACCAGCTCCTGTCCTAACAGTCCTGCTTGTGCAGCCCAGTGGCATTAACAGGCCTGCTGCTGCTGATGCGCCTGCTGTCCACAGGTGTGGCCCCTACGCACACGGTCAGCGTACTCAATGGCCCCTGTGTTGTTAACAGGGAGTTCCTGGGCTGGGTGGGCATGTGGACCCTGTGACGCTAACAGGGCTCACAGTCTCCAGATCCGAATGGCGTCTAACTCGGTTCAGGCTACTATTAGTTTCATAGCCACACAGCTCTGTATCCTCCACCAAACCTTCAAGTTGCCAACCTCTCCTTTTCCAACTGGGAGCACGGTGGACACTGACTGCTGAAGGTGATATATACCTTTCTCTTTCTTTTCTTATTAATTTTTGTTATATAGCGGTCACAGATTATATACCACTTTATCCAAATCTGCCAGTCCCACTGTAACAGATGTTGTTTCTTCAGCAAATGTTACAGTTGTTTAACCACCAAATCCACGGACCAAAATTTTTTTCCCCTTTCCAACACACCTGTTCCCCTTTCCAACAGCATCTGTCCTTTTTCAACTCATTTTGGGATATGACCAAAAGTGCAACTGTGCAGGGACACCGTACTCAACGCCATCTCAGCACAGCAGCCATCCCTCGGTCCCTCCGATGTGGACAAGTAAAAGACCATTTCCTCCTATCCATGACAAAGTGTTGAGATTCACTCTGTGCAGCACTGGTGTTTAGTGGAAAAGTAGATCTAAGATTGCGTACCACATTCTGCAGATACTCCTGTATACGTGCGTCTATTTCTATGGCAGGAATTAGTTCGCCAAATTTTGTCTTGTACCGGGGATCTAACAGTGTGGCAACCCAGTATTCAGGATTACTTCAAATTCATACAATCCGAGGGTCATGTAGGTAGTGCAGCAAGAAGGCGCTCATGTGTCTTGTGCATCCAGGAGGACCAAGTCCTTGGTGTGTTGGTGGCAGAGAGGTGAGAATCGTGCATCCTTCCTCTGCCCTCTACCCACAACCTCGCACAACCGAAATGTGAGCAAGCTCTCACTCATCTGCTGAGTCTTCCATGCCCATCGCCAGTTCGTCCTCCATTTCTTCATGGGCTCCTGCACTTTCATCAACACTTTTTGCTGATACTATGCGCCCTTGTTAATCCCTCTCCCTCACCATGACTGCCGCATAGGTGCCGCTGACCATCTGGACCTCGTAGATCTTGTTATCCCTTCCGCATATGACTCCTCCTGTACTTCCTCCCCTTCCTCTTGTCCCAACACCTGACTCCGAATAATAATTACAGTGTGCTCCATCATGTAGATGACCAGAATTGTCACGCTGAGAATGACATTGCCAGTGCTAAACATCTTCGTCGACATTTCAAAACTGTGTAGCAGGGTGCATAGGTCCTTGATCTGACACCACTCCAGCAGCGTGATCTGCACCACCTCTGGATCAACTTATCCCAGGCTATATGTCTTACCGTATTTCAGCAGGGCTCTGCGGTGCTGCCACACACGCTGCAACATGTGCAGATTCCAATTCCTGCGTGTCGGAACATCGCATTTCCGGCGTTTAACTGCCAGACCCTAAGACTTCCGGAGTGATGAAAGTTGTTGAGCTGCTGTGTGCGCACGATGGAAGTGAGCACATAGCGAGCGTGCCCGCTGCACAAGGCCATGTAGGCCGTGATGGTGTTTTAAAAATTGCTGGAGAATTCGGATCAACACGTGAGCCATAAAAGGCACGTGTGTCACATTGCCCTGAGGATGGCCCGCAGCCAGGTTTGCATCATTGCCGCACACGGCTGTTAAGTCACCAACGGAGTCCGCTCCGTCAATTTGTACTCCGGTCGCCAGGTGACAACGTGTTCCTTTCATGAATAGTGCTGATGATGGGAGAGTAGTCGATGCCAGCGGCGCAGGTGGACGCAGGTTATGCTCACCCACTGGGCTGCATTACCTTGACAGATGCAGAATCTCTGGCTGAATGTAGCTGGTGGGTATCTCACAGATGAAATACCATCATTCAGCTACAACCAATGGGAAGACACCACACCCTTTTTTATGCCCATCCTGTCTGCAGACCACTGCCAGACATAGCTATGAACCTCTGGTTAATTTTACCCCCAGTTCAGTTTTATGATTTTGTGTGCTTGTTACCTGACTACTTTTCCTGCTTGCTGTTTATGTACCTTGTTGGCCGATACGCATTTCACCTCTGCTTGTTTTCTGATTAAGTCCTGGCCGTCCCATTCTGTTCCTGTTCCTCAATTAATGTTTTGACCCTGCCTGACTACTATTCTCTGTAATAGCGGTGTGACTCACATTTCCCATACATTTCAAAGTAAAACTTTGACCGCCTGATGGCATTGAGCTCTGCTGCCAGCATAGTAAGGAGGTGTGTGGTAGTCCTTGTGCGCAGTTGCAAGGAAGGGTGGCCTGACCACACAGGGTTTGCGCAAAGGTAGAGGACCCACACGAGGTTGAAGAGGCAGAAGCAGTGTATTAACTTCTACATACAGAACAAGGATTGAAACAACTCGTGGGGACGGCAAGACTTGTACAGCAGACCCTTCTCCATCTCTCACCATAGTTTGCCAGTGCCCAGTCAGTGACATGTAATGACCCTGTCTATGCTTACTGGTCCAAGTATCTGTGTTGAAATGCACCCTGTCGCACACAGATTTTCTCAAGGAAGTGGTGATGTTGTGTGCGACATGCTGGTGTAGCGCGGGCATGCTTTTCTTGGAGAAGCAGTGGTGATTGGGCATCTGGTACTGGGGCACAGCGACAGACATAAGGTCTGTAAAATCCTGTGTGTCCACTACGCGTAAAGGCAGCATTTCGGTAGCCAACAGCTTACAGAGGGATAGAGTCAACCACTTAGCTTTGTCATGGGTCGCAGTAAGTGGCCTTTTATTTGACCACATCTGAGGGACAGAGATCTGGCTGCTGTCTGTAGACGGTGTTGAGTAGGGTGTCCCTGGAAAAATGCAGGTTTGTGAGAAAAGTGCAGGCGGAGACATGATGTTGGCTTCATCTTGCCTTCAGATCTGTTCATCTTGTATCATTTTTAAAAAACACAGCAAGCAAGGGTTACTCCAAGCGGAGTCTCCCTTTTTTTCCAAAAATTGGGCCCCACACAGACACCTTATCAGTGGCAGCACTTGTGCCCTAGTTGCAAACAGGATGTTTTGATTTGCATCAAGCACATTCCAAATCCACAAGCATTTACTCTCCCCAGGATGACACAGGGGTAGTAAATTCCTTCTGGATCCATGACTTGTTCATTTTGATGAACGTCAGTCTGTCCACATTGTCACTGGACAGACGCGTGCGCTTATCTGTCAGCACACACCCAGCAGCACTGAAGACACGTTCAGAGACAACGCTGGCAGCTGGACACGACAAAATCTTCGAGGCGTAACTGGAGAGCTCTTGACATTTTTCTAGATTTGAAGCCCAAAAGGAGCAAGGCTCCATTTGCAAAGTCATTGCATCGATGTTCATTTGGAGATACTCCTGTATCATCCTCTCCATCCGTTGACTATGTGTCAGACTTGTTGTCTCTGGTGGCCTTGCAAAGGAGGGTCTAAAAAAATTATGAAAAGATTCCATAAAATTGCTGTTACCAGCACCAGATACGGTCCTACTGGTACGGGTAGACTGTTGAAGATGACGAGGCCGTCCCATGTTTGTCAAGTTACAACTGGGAGAATCACTCCCTTCACCTGCACGGTTGTTTGGTGGAAAAGCCGAGCTAAGATCGAGTAACAGCTTCTGCTGATACTCCTGCATACGTGCGTCCCTTTCTATGGGTGGAATTATGTCACAAAATTTGGACTTGTCCCGGGGATCTAATAGTGTGGCAAGCCAGTAGTCATCATCACTTCTAATTTTGACAATACGAGGGTCATGTTGGAGGTAGTGCAACAAGAAGGCACTCATGTGTCTTGCGCAGCCATGCGCACCAAGTCCACGCTGTGTTTGTGGCATAGAGGTGCTAACCGTTCTTTCTTCCTCTGTCATCTCCCCCCAACCTCTTTCAACTGAAATTTGACCAAGGTCCCCCTCATCTGCTGAGTCTTCCATGTCCATGGACAGTTCGTCCTCCATATCTTCATGTCCTCCTGCACCTTCCTCAACATCTCACCTGCTACCATGCGCCCTTGTTGATCCCTGTCCCCCATGGTCCCATGCCTGCCGCGTTGGTGATGATGAACGTCTGGACCTTGGTGATGTTGTTGTGTCTTGCGCATATGAATCCTCCTGTAGTTCCTCCCCTTCCTGTTGTCCCACCCCCTGACTACGAATAGTGTTTAGCGTGTGCTCCAGCATGTAAATGACTGTAATCGTCATGCTGATAATGGCATTGTCAGCGCTAAACATATTCGTCGCCATGTCGAAACTGTGCAGAAGGGTGCATAGGTCCTTGATCTGAGATCACTCCATCAGGGTGATCTGCCCCACTTCTGCATCTCGTTGGCCCAGGCTATACATCATGACGTATTGCACCAGGGCTCGCCGGTGCTGCCACAGTCGCTGTAACATGTGGAGAGTTGAATTCCAGCGTGTCGCCACATCGCATTTCAGGCGATGAACCGGCAGGCCGAAAGACTTCTGGAGCGATGCAAGTCGCTCAGGTGCGGCGGTTGAACGGCGGAAGTGAGCACTGCAGACAGTTTCCGTGCCCTGGTCAGAAGGCCATCTAGGCCGGGATAGTGTGTTAAAAATTGCTGGACAACAAGGTTAAACACGTGAGCCATACAAGGCACGTGTGTCACCTTGCCCAGGCGAAGGGCCGCACCCAGGTTTGCAGCATTGTCGCACACGGCCTTACCAGGCTGCAGGTTGAGTGGAGACAACCATTTATCAAAATCAGTCTCCAGAGCTGCCCACAACTCAGTCGCTGTGTGACTCCTATTTCAAAGACATGTCAAGCTAAAGACCGCCTGATGCCGTTGCGCTCTGCTACCAGCATAGTAATGAGGGGTGCGTGATTCCTTCTGCGCAGTGAGAACGCTGGTGGCCTGACCAGGCAGGCTTGGGGCGGAGGTGGAGGACCCAGATGAGGTGGAGGATGCAGAAGCAGTGGCGGAACTTGGACAGACAGAGGATTGACACACAAGTAGAGTTGAGCGCGGTTCGTGGTTCGTGGTTCTCCAGTTCGCGGCTCGAGTGATTTTGGGGCATGTTCTAGATCGAACTAGAACTCGAGCTTTTTGCAAAAGCTCGGTAGTTCTAGAAACGTTCGAGAACGGTTCTAGCAGCCAAAAAACAGCTAAATCATAGCTTGGTTTCTGCTGTAATAGTGTAAGTCACTCTGTGAATCAAACTATTATCACATTTCAGTGTATAGTGTGCGTGAACAGCGCCTTCAGATCACTGCTGTTTCTATAATGGCGATCGCCATTTTTTTTTTTTTTTTTTCTTGTCTTCCTTCCCTAAGCGCGCGCGTCTTGTGGGGCGGGCCAGCATGTCAGCCAATCCCAGACACACACACAGCTAAGTGGACTTTGAGCCAGAGAAGCAACGGCATGTGTGATAGGATCTGCATGTCACATGTCCCTGCATTATAAAACCGGACATTTTCTTCACGGACGCCATTATCTGCCTTCTGCGTCTTTGGTGTCAGACATCACTGTCGCAGCTCCGTCTTCCTGAGTCCTATAGCCGATACAGCTGTATGCGCTGCATACACAGCGTTAGACAGCTTAGGGAGAGCACTTTATAGCAGTCCTTTTAAGGGCTCCAACCGGCAGGGTCAGAGAGCCATAGGTGACAGGTCCTGCAAACAGCAACAGCGTCTGTGTAGCCCAGGTCAGGGATTTCCTACCTGCATTTCACCATTAGGAGGGAATAGAAAGGCAGTCTTCCATTCCTCTACCCAGAGCACCACAATCCTGCCACTGTACCCTCTTGTCCTCTGCACACTCCAACTGATAACTAAGCCATTATACTAGCAAACACTCAGTGTACCTAGTGGCATCCTATACGTGGCTATTGGACTTTGCTATAGTCCCACTAGTGCAAAGACATTTGCAGAGCGCGTCTGCCTGCATTGCACACTACAACTCATTCTAACCAAGCCATTATACTAGCAAACACTCAGTGTACCTAGTGGCATCCTATACGTGGCTATTGGACTTTGCTATAGTCCCACTAGTGCAAAGACATTTGCAGAGCGCGTCTGCCTGCGTTGCACACTACAACTCATTCTAACCAAGCCATTATACTAGCAAACACTCAGTGTACCTAGTGGCATCCTATACGTGGCTATTGGACTTTGCTATAGTCCCACTAGTGCAAAGACATTTGCAGAGCGCGTCTGCCTGCGTTGCACACTACAACTCATTCTAACCAAGCCATTATACTAGCAAACACTCAGTGTACCTAGTGGCATCCTATACGTGGCTATTGGACTTTGCTATAGTCCCACTAGTGCAAAGACATTTGCAGAGCGCGTCTGCCTGCGTTGCACACTACAACTCATTCTAACCAAGCCATTATACTAGCAAACACTCAGTGTACCTAGTGGCATCCTATACGTGGCTATTGGACTTTGCTATAGTCCCACTAGTGCAAAGACATTTGCAGAGCGCGTCTGCCTGCGTTGCACACTACAACTCATTCTAACCAAGCCATTATACTAGCAAACACTCAGTGTACCTAGTGGCATCCTATACGTGGCTATTGGACTTTGCTATAGTCCCACTAGTGCAAAGACATTTGCAGAGCGCGTCTGCCTGCGTTGCACACTACAACTCATTCTAACCAAGCCATTATACTAGCAAACACTCAGTGTACCTAGTGGCATCCTATACGTGGCTATTGGACTTTGCTATAGTCCCACTAGTGCAAAGACATTTGCAGAGCGCGTCTGCCTGCGTTGCACACTACAACTCATTCTAACCAAGCCATTATACTAGCAAACACTCAGTGTACCTAGTGGCATCCTATACGTGGCTATTGGACTTTGCTATAGTCCCACTAGTGCAAAGACATTTGCAGAGCGCGTCTGCCTGCGTTGCACACTACAACTCATTCTAACCAAGCCATTATACTAGCAAACACTCAGTGTACCTAGTGGCATCCTATACGTGGCTATTGGACTTTGCTATAGTCCCACTAGTGCAAAGACATTTGCAGAGCGCGTCTGCCTGCGTTGCACACTACAACTCATTCTAACCAAGCCATTATACTAGCAAACACTCAGTGTACCTAGTGGCATCCTATACGTGGCTATTGGACTTTGCTATAGTCCCACTAGTGCAAAGACATTTGCAGAGCGCGTCTGCCTGCGTTGCACACTACAACTCATTCTAACCAAGCCATTATACTAGCAAACACTCAGTGTACCTAGTGGCATCCTATACGTGGCTATTGGACTTTGCTATAGTCCCACTAGTGCAAAGACATTTGCAGAGCGCGTCTGCCTGCGTTGCACACTACAACTCATTCTAACCAAGCCATTATACTAGCAAACACTCAGTGTACCTAGTGGCATCCTATACGTGGCTATTGGACTTTGCTATAGTCCCACTAGTGCAAAGACATTTGCAGAGCGCGTCTGCCTGCGTTGCACACTACAACTCATTCTAACCAAGCCATTATACTAGCAAACACTCAGTGTACCTAGTGGCATCCTATACGTGGCTATTGGACTTTGCTATAGTCCCACTAGTGCAAAGACATTTGCAGCACGTCTGCCTGCGTTGCACACTCCAACTAATTATAACCAAGCCATTATACTAGCAAACACTCAGTGTACCTAGTGGCATCCTATACGTGGCTATTGGACTTTGCTATAGTCCCACTAGTGCAAAGACATTTGCAGAGCGCGTCTGCCTGCGTTGCACACTACAACTCATTCTAACCAAGCCATTATACTAGCAAACACTCAGTGTACCTAGTGGCATCCTATACGTGGCTATTGGACTTTGCTATAGTCCCACTAGTGCAAAGACATTTGCAGAGCGCGTCTGCCTGCGTTGCACACTACAACTCATTCTAACCAAGCCATTATACTAGCAAACACTCAGTGTACCTAGTGGCATCCTATACGTGGCTATTGGACTTTGCTATAGTCCCACTAGTGCAAAGACATTTGCAGAGCGCGTCTGCCTGCGTTGCACACTACAACTCATTCTAACCAAGCCATTATACTAGCAAACACTCAGTGTACCTAGTGGCATCCTATACGTGGCTATTGGACTTTGCTATAGTCCCACTAGTGCAAAGACATTTGCAGAGCGCGTCTGCCTGCGTTGCACACTACAACTCATTCTAACCAAGCCATTATACTAGCAAACACTCAGTGTACCTAGTGGCATCCTATACGTGGCTATTGGACTTTGCTATAGTCCCACTAGTGCAAAGACATTTGCAGCACGTCTGCCTGCGTTGCACACTCCAACTAATTATAACTAAGTTGCATTGTCAGGGATATTTATTCTTTATTATTCTGCTGTTAATAAAGCTAGACCACCACTGCAATCTTCACCACCTCTCAATTTTTACTACCACATTTTCAGTCCACAATCTTGTCGCAATCAACATGAGTGGCAAAATGACAGATGCTGGTGGAAAGGGGAAGAGGCGTGGTGGAAAAGGCAAAAAAGGTTTTGTCCGTGGGGAAGGTGGCAAAGCTCCATTATCATCTGCTGAAGATAGACCATCTACCAGCAAAAGTAAGATGTCTACTACTTACCGTGGACAATCCGATGTGCTCCCTTTTTTACGGACACGAACAACAGGAAGAAAGGTAGATGATGGGCAAAAAAGGAAAATGCTTGAATGGATCTCAAGTGGTCCAACAAGTGCCCTCTCAGCCACTTCAAGTACCGCATCCAAAAAACACCAGTCCTCTGAGTTGTCATCCCAATCACACTTGATTTCTCCCAGCTCTGAAGTCTCCATCAGCCCTGCACAGTATGGTGGAACTGAGATGGCTGAGTCTGCAGAGCTGTTCAGTCACACTATAGCCTGGGAATCAGAGGTCTGCTCCCAAGCTACAGTGAGTACAGAACAGGAAATGGTCTGCAGTGATGCCCAGAACCTTTGTGACTCAGATTCAGGCCGTGAGGACCAAGTTTCTGAGCATAATGTTGACCCTTTGTCACAAACTGTAACACCTGTGGTTATAGACAATGAGGAACATACTGATGAAGATGAGACGCAGATACCCGATTGGGATGACAACTTAAATATTCCGTCAGGGCAAGAAGAGGCTCGGTCTGAGGGGGAGGGGAGTGCAAACACAACAATTGATGATGACGTTCTAGATCCCACCTACTGTCAACCCCCAGTCAGGCACTCGAGGAGGTCAACAGAGGCGGTGGAGGAGGATGCAACCGACGACGAAGTTACCTTGCGCCTTCCTGGACAGAGTCGGAGCACTGGTAGCACGTCTACAACTGCATCCTCAGCCACCACTCTGCCTATGAGCATTATTCGGGGTGGATCAACAGGTCGCATGGCCTCTAAGCCTTGCCTAGCCTGGTCCTTTTTTCACATCGAAAAAGATCGCCCAACTCATGTGATATGTAACATTTGTCATGATTCTCTTAGTAGAGGTCAAAAGCTCAGCAGTTTGACAACTTCTTCCATGAATCGTCACATGAATAAATATCATAAGTCCCGGTGGGAAGCTCACCGTGCTGCAATGCGGCCTAGCGGAGCGAACCATCCACCGCCCGCCCCTTCCACTGCATCCGCGCGCTCTTCATCTTCTAGGACTGTGGGGACAGCTGCCACACCTGTTTTTCCACGCAAAACTTCCACCACTGTAACCGCAACAGGCAGTTTGCTTGTAAGGTCGTCAGTTGGTTTGGAAGGGGAAACAAGTGAGTGTGTACAGCTCTCTCAGACATCGATAGCACCAACGTTGGATGAAGGCAACATCATGTCTCCGCCTGCACTTTCCTCACAAACCTGCATTTTTCCAGGGACACCCTACTCAACACCGTCTACACACAGCAGCCAGATCTCTGTCCCTCAGATGTGGTCAAATAAAAGGCCACTTCCTCCGACCCATGACAAAGCTAAGAGGTTGACTCTATCCATCTGTAAGCTGTTGGCTACCGAAATGCTGCCTTTCCGCCTAGTGGACACACAGGATTTTAGAGACCTTATGTCTGTCGCTGTGCCCCAGTACCAGATGCCTAGTCGCCACTACTTCTCTAAGAAAGGTGTGCCCGCGCTACACCAGCATGTCGCACACAACATCACCGCTTCCTTGAGAAACTCTGTGTGTGAACGGGTGCATTTCACCACCGATACTTGGACCAGTAAGCATGGACAGGGACGTTACATGTCGCTGACTGGGCACTGGGTAACTATGGTGATAGATGGTGAAGGGTCTGCTGCACAAGTCTTGCCGTCCCCACGACTTGTGTGTCAATCCTCTGTCTGTCCAAGTTCCGCCACTGCTTCTGCATCCTCCACCTCATCTGGGTCCTCCACCTCCGCCCCAAGCCTGCCTGGTCAGGCCACCAGCGTTCTCACTGCGCAGAAGGAATCACGCACCCCTCATTACTATGCTGGCAGCAGAGCGCAACGGCATCAGGCGGTCTTTAGCTTGACATGTCTTGGTAATAAGAGTCACACAGCTGAGGAGTTGTGGTCAGCTTTGCGGTCCGAGTTTAATAAATGGTTGTCTCCACTCAAACTGCAGCCTGGTAAGGCCGTGTGCGACAATGCTGCAAACCTGGGTGCGGCACTTCGCCTGGGCAAGGTGACACACGTACCTTGTATGGCTCACGTGTTGAACCTTGTCGTGCAGCAATTTTTAACACACTATCCCGGCCTAGATGGCCTTCTGAACAGGGCACGAAAACTGTCAGCTCACTTCCGCCGTTCAAGCGCCGCAGCAGAGCGACTTGCATCGCTCCAGAAGTCTTTCGGCCTGCCGGTTCATCGCCTGAAATGCGATGTGGCGACACGCTGGAATTCAACTCTCCACATGTTACAGCGACTGTGGCAGCACCGCAGAGCCCTGGTGCAATACGTCATGACGTATAGCCTGGGCCAACGAGATGCAGAGGTGGGGCAGATCACCCTGATGGAGTGGTCTCAGATCAAGGACCTATGCACCCTTCTGCACAGTTTCGACATGGCGACGAATATGTTTAGCGCTGACAATGCCATTATCAGCATGACGATTCCAGTCATTTACATGCTGGAGCACACGCTAAACACTATTCGGAGTCAGGGGGTGGGACAACATGAAGGGGAGGAACTACAGGAGGATTCATATGCGCAAGGGACAACAACATCACGAAGGTCCAGACGTTCATCATCACCAACGCAGCAGGCATGGGACCATGGGGGACAGGGATCGACAAGGGCGCATAGTAGCAGGCGAAATGTTGAGCAAGGTGCAGGAGAACATGAAGAAATGGAGGACGAACTGTCCATGGACATGGAAGACTCAGCGGATGAGGGAGACCTTGGTCAAATTTCAGTTGAAAGAGGTTGGGGTCAGATGTCAGAGGAAGAAAGAACGGGTAGCACCTCTATGCCACAAACACAGCATGGACTTGGTCCGCATGGCTGCGCAAGACACATGAGTGCCTTTTTGTTGCACTACCTCCAACATGACAGTCGTATTGTCAAAATTAGAAGTGATGATGACTACTGGATTGCCACACTATTAGATCCCCGGTACAAGTCCAAATTTTGTGACATAATTCCAGCCATAGAAAGGGACGCACGTATGCAGGAGTATCAGCAGAAGCTGTTACTAGATCTTAGCTCGGCTTTTCCACCAAACAACCGTGCAGGTGCAGGGAGTGAATCTCCCAGTTGTAACTTGACAAACATGGGACGGTCTCGTCATCTTCAACAGTCTACCCGTACCAGTAGGACCTTTTCTGGTGCCGGTAACAGCAATTTTATGGAATCTTTTCATAATTTTTTTAGACCCTCTTTTGCAAGGCCACCAGAGACAACAAGTCTGACACATAGTCAACGGCTGGAGAGGATGATACAGGAGTATCTCCAAATGAACATCGATGCCATGACTGTGCAACTGGAGCCTTGCTCCTTTTGGGCTTCAAACCTACAAAAATGGCCAGAGCTCGCAACTTACGCCTTGGAGATTTTGTCGTGTCCAGCTGCCAGCGTTGTCTCTGAACGTGTATTCAGTGCTGCTGGGTGTGTGCTGACAGATAAGCGCACGCGTCTGTCCAGTGACAATGTGGACAGACTGACGTTCATCAAAATGAACAAGTCATGGATCCAGAAGGAATTTACTACCCCTGTGTCATCCTGGGGAGAGTAAATGCTTGTGGATTTGGAATGTGCTTGATGCAAATCAAAACATCCTGTTTGCAACTAGGGCCCAAGTGCTGCCACTGATGGGGTGGGTGTCTGTGTGGCCCAATTTTTGGAAAAAAGGGAGACTCCGCTTGGAGTAACCCTTGCTTGCTGTGTTTTTAAAAGAAGCCAAGATGAACAGAGCTGGGATCAGGAAAGACTTTGCTACCTACCCCGGTGTCATCCTGGGGACGGCTAAGAATAGCGTATTTTTGAATGTGCTTGATGCAAATCAAAACATCCTGTTTGCAACTAGGGCCCAAGTGCTGCCACTGATGGGGTGGGTGTCTGTGTGGCCCAATTTTTTGAAAAAAGGGAGACTCCGCTTGGAGTAACCCTTGCTTACATTGTTTTTAAAAGAAGCCAAGATGAACAAGTCATGGGTCAGCAAAGACTTTGCTACCTACCCCGGTGTCATCCTGGGGACGGCTAAGAATAGCGTATTTTTGAATGTGCTTGATGCAAATCAAAACATCCTGTTTGCAACTAGGGCCCAAGTGCTGCCACTGATGGGGTGGGTGTCTGTGTGGCCCAATTTTTTGAAAAAAGGGAGACTCCGCTTGGAGTAACCCTTGCTTACATTGTTTTTAAAAGAAGCCAAGATGAACAAGTCATGGGTCAGCAAAGACTTTGCTACCTACCCCGGTGTCATCCTGGGGACGGCTAAGAATAGCGTATTTTTGAATGTGCTTGATGCAAATCAAAACATCCTGTTTGCAACTAGGGCCCAAGTGCTGCCACTGATGGGGTGGGTGTCTGTGTGGCCCAATTTTTGGAAAAAAGGGAGACTCCGCTTGGAGTAACCCTTGCTTGCTGTGTTTTTAAAAGAAGCCAAGATGAACAGAGCTGGGATCAGGAAAGACTTTGCTACCTACCCCGGTGTCATCCTGTGGACGGCTAAGAATAGCGTATTTTTGAATGTGCTTGATGCAAATCAAAACATCCTGTTTGCAACTAGGGCCCAAGTGCTGCCACTGATGGGGTGGGTGTCTGTGTGGCCCAATTTTTGGAAAAAAGGGAGACTCCGCTTGGAGTAACCCTTGCTTGCTGTGTTTTTAAAAGAAGCCAAGATGAACAGAGCTGGGATCAGGAAAGACTTTGCTACCTACCCCGGTGTCATCCTGGGGACGGCTAAGAATAGCGTATTTTTGAATGTGCTTGATGCAAATCAAAACATCCTGTTTGCAACTAGGGCCCAAGTGCTGCCACTGATGGGGTGGGTGTCTGTGTGGCCCAATTTTTGGAAAAAAGGGAGACTCCGCTTGGAGTAACCCTTGCTTGCTGTGTTTTTAAAAGAAGCCAAGATGAACAGAGCTGGGATCAGGAAAGACTTTGCTACCTACCCCGGTGTCATCCTGGGGACGGCTAAGAATAGCGTATTTTTGAATGTGCTTGATGCAAATCAAAACATCCTGTTTGCAACTAGGGCCCAAGTGCTGCCACTGATGGGGTGGGTGTCTGTGTGGCCCAATTTTTGGAAAAAAGGGAGACTCCGCTTGGAGTAACCCTTGCTTACATTGTTTTTAAAAGAAGCCAAGATGAACAAGTCATGGGTCAGCAAAGACTTTGCTACCTACCCCGGTGTCATCCTGGGGACGGCTAAGAATAGCGTATTTTTGAATGTGCTTGATGCAAATCAAAACATCCTGTTTGCAACTAGGGCCCAAGTGCTGCCACTGATGGGGTGGGTGTCTGTGTGGCCCAATTTTTGGAAAAAAGGGAGACTCCGCTTGGAGTAACCCTTGCTTACATTGTTTTTAAAAGAAGCCAAGATGAACAAGTCATGGGTCAGCAAAGACTTTGCTACCTACCCCGGTGTCATCCTGGGGACGGCTAAGAATAGCGTATTTTTGAATGTGCTTGATGCAAATCAAAACATCCTGTTTGCAACTAGGGCCCAAGTGCTGCCACTGATGGGGTGGGTGTCTGTGTGGCCCAATTTTTGGAAAAAAGGGAGACTCCGCTTGGAGTAACCCTTGCTTGCTGTGTTTTTAAAAGAAGCCAAGATGAACAGAGCTGGGATCAGGAAAGACTTTGCTACCTACCCCGGTGTCATCCTGTGGACGGCTAAGAATAGCGTATTTTTGAATGTGCTTGATGCAAATCAAAACATCCTGTTTGCAACTAGGGCCCAAGTGCTGCCACTGATGGGGTGGGTGTCTGTGTGGCCCAATTTTTGGAAAAAAGGGAGACTCCGCTTGGAGTAACCCTTGCTTGCTGTGTTTTTAAAAGAAGCCAAGATGAACAGAGCTGGGATCAGGAAAGACTTTGCTACCTACCCCGGTGTCATCCTGGGGACGGTTAAGAATAGCGTATTTTTGAATGTGCTTGATGCAAATCTAGCTGTGAAGTGTACAACTGGGGCCCAAGTGCTGCCACTGAAGGGGTGGGTGTGTGTGGGGCCCAATTTTTGGAAAAAAGGGAGACTCCGCTTGGAGTAACCCTTGCTTGCTGTGTTTTTAAAAGAAGCCAAGATGAACAGAGCTGGGATCAGGAAAGACTTTGCTACCTACCCCGGTGTCATCCTGGGGACGGATAAGAATGGCGTATTTTTGAATGTGCTTGATGCAAATCTAGCTGTGAAGTGTACAACTGGGGCACAACTGCTGCCACTGAAGGGGTGGGTGTGTGGGGCCCAATTTTTGGAAAAAAGGGAGACTCCGCTTGGAGTCACCTTGCGGTGTTTTACATGACTTTAGAAGGGCGTGCCATGCCTATATCTGTGTGTCCTCCTCTTTTTCCTTGTCCAGCTGTTTTGTTTTCGCATGAGTACATGTCCTTGTCACTTTCCCATGTGTTTGTGTTGTGTTGTGAGTTGTTTGTCACCTTTTGGACACCTTTGAGGGTGTTTTCTAGGTGTTTTACTGTGTTT
Organism: Anomaloglossus baeobatrachus; assembly: GCF_048569485.1. NCBI lineage: Eukaryota > Metazoa > Chordata > Amphibia > Anura > Aromobatidae > Anomaloglossus > Anomaloglossus baeobatrachus. Next base: position 28,180,339 of record NC_134359.1, read on the forward strand.
GTGATTGCCTGCCATTGTTTCCTATGGGCTCGAGTTCGGTTCGTCGAACGTTCGACGAGCCGAACTCGAGCCAGACCCCCCGTTCGGCGAACCGCCTCGAGCCGAACCGGGACCGGTTCGCTCATCTCTACACACAAGTCGTGGGGACGGCAAGACTTGTGCAGCAGACCCTTCACCATCTATCACCATAGTTACCCAGTGGCCAGTCAGCGACATGTAACGTCCCTGTCCATGCTTACTGGTCCAAGTATCGGTGGTGAAATGCACCCGTTCACACACAGAGTTTCTCAAGGAAGCGGTGATGTTGTGTGCGACATGCTGGTGTAGCGCGGGCACACCTTTCTTAGAGAAGTAGTGGCGACTAGGCATCTGGTACTGGGGCACAGCGACAGACATAAGGTCTCTAAAATCCTGTGTGTCCACTAGGCGGAAAGGCAGCATTTCTGTAGTCAACAGCTTACAGAGGGATAGAGTCAACCTCTTCGCTTTGTCATGGGTCGCAGGAAGTGGCCTTTTATTTGACCACATCTGAGGGACAGAGATCTGGCTGCTGTGTGTAGACGGTGTTGAGTCGGGTGTCCCTGGAAAAATGCAGCTTTGTGAGGAAAGTGCAGGCGGAGACATGATGTTGCCTTCATCCAAAGTTGGTGCTATCGATGTCTGAGAGAGCTGTACACACTCACTTGTTTCCCCTTCCAAACCAACTGACGACCTACCAAGCAAACTGCCTGTTGCGGTTACAGTGGTGGAAGTTGTGGGTGGAAAAACAGGTGTGACAGCTGTCCCCACAGTCCTAGAAGATGACGAGCGCGCGGATGCACTGGAAGGGGCAGGCGGTGGATGGTTCGCTCCGCTAGGCCGCATTGCAGCACGGTGAGCTTCCCATCGGGCCATATGATATTTATTCATGTGACGATTCATGGAAGAAGTTGTCAAACTGCTGAGGTTTTGACCTCTACTAAGAGAACCATGACAAATTTTACAGATCACATAATTTGGGCGATCTTTTTCTATGTCAAAAAAGGACCTGGCTAGGCAAGGCTTAGAGGCCATGCGACCTGTTGATCCACCCCGAATAATGCTCAGAGGCAGAGTGGTGGCTGAGGATGCAGTTGTAGACGTGCTACCAGTGCTCCGACTGTGTCCAGGAAGGCGCCAGGTTACTTCGACGTCGGTTGCATCCTCCTCCACCGCCTCTGTTGACCTCCTCGAGTGTCTGACTGTGGGTTGACAGTAGGTGTGATCTAGAACTTAATCATCAATTGTTGTGTTTGCACTCCCCTACCCCTCAGACCGAGTTTCTTCTTGCCCTGACCGAATATTTAAGTTGTCATCCCAATCGGGTATCTGCGTCTCATCTTCATCAGTATGTTCCTCATTGCCTATAACCACAGTTGTTGGAAAGGCAGCATTTTGGTAGCCAACAGTTTGCATATGATGAAAGTCAACCTCCAAGCCATTTCATGCCCTTCTAAAAGCATGTAAAACACAGCGAGGGGACTCCAACCACAGTCTCCCTCGTTGCCACTAACTGGGCCACACACACCCCACTTGACTGGCATCGGTTGAGCCCCCTTTTGAAAAAGAAAAAGATGCTTTGCATGAAGCACTCTCAAAAATACGCGTGCCTTTCCCGTCCCCTGGCTGACCCAGGGGAAGAAAAGTCCTCTGAGAGCCATGACTTGTTCATCTTGGTTCTTTTAGAGACACAGCGAGGGGACTCCAACCACAGTCTCCCTCGTTGCCACTAACTGGGCCACACACACCCCACTTGACTGGCATCGGTTGAGCCCCCTTTTGAAAAAGAAAAAGATGCTTTGCATGAAGCACTCTCAAAAATACGCGTGCCTTTCCCGTCCCCTGGCTGACCCAGGGGAAGAAAAGTCCTCTGAGAGCCATGACTTGTTCATCTTGGTTCTTTTAGAGACACAGCGAGGGGACTCCAACCACAGTCTCCCTCGTTGCCACTAACTGGGCCACACACACCCCACTTGACTGGCATCGGTTGACCCCCCCTTTTGACAAAGAAAAAGATGCTTTGCATGAAGCACTCTCAAAAATACGCGTGCCTTTCCCGTCCCCTGGCTGACCCAGGGGAAGAAAAGTCCTCTGAGAGCCATGACTTGTTCATCTTGGTTCTTTTAGAGACACAGCGAGGGGACTCCAACCACAGTCTCCCTCGTTGCCACTAACTGGGCCACACACACCCCACTTGACTGGCATCGGTTGAGCCCCCCTTTTGACAAAGAAAAAGATGCTTTGCATGAAGCACTCTCAAAAATACGCGTGCCTTTCCCGTCCCCTGGCTGACCCAGGGGAAGAAAAGTCCTCTGAGAGCCATGACTTGTTCATCTTGGTTCTTTTAGAGACACAGCGAGGGGACTCCAACCACAGTCTCCCTCGTTGCCACTAACTGGGCCACACACACCCCACTTGACTGGCATCGGTTGAGCCCCCTTTTGAAAAAGAAAAAGATGCTTTGCATGAAGCACTCTCAAAAATACGCGTGCCTTTCCCGTCCCCTGGCTGACCCAGGGGAAGAAAAGTCCTCTGAGAGCCATGACTTGTTCATCTTGGTTCTTTTAGAGACACAGCGAGGGGACTCCAACCACAGTCTCCCTCGTTGCCACTAACTGGGCCACACACACCCCACTTGACTGGCATCGGTTGAGCCCCCTTTTGAAAAAGAAAAAGATGCTTTGCATGAAGCACTCTCAAAAATACGCGTGCCTTTCCCGTCCCCTGGCTGACCCAGGGGAAGAAAAGTCCTCTGAGAGCCATGACTTGTTCATCTTGGTTCTTTTAGAGACACAGCGAGGGGACTCCAACCACAGTCTCCCTCGTTGCCACTAACTGGGCCACACACACCCCACTTGACTGGCATCGGTTGACCCCCCCTTTTGACAAAGAAAAAGATGCTTTGCATGAAGCACTCTCAAAAATACGCGTGCCTTTCCCGTCCCCTGGCTGACCCAGGGGAAGAAAAGTCCTCTGAGAGCCATGACTTGTTCATCTTGGTTCTTTTAGAGACACAGCGAGGGGACTCCAACCACAGTCTCCCTCGTTGCCACTAACTGGGCCACACACACCCCACTTGACTGGCATCGGTTGAGCCCCCTTTTGAAAAAGAAAAAGATGCTTTGCATGAAGCACTCTCAAAAATACGCGTGCCTTTCCCGTCCCCTGGCTGACCCAGGGGAAGAAAAGTCCTCTGAGAGCCATGACTTGTTCATCTTGGTTCTTTTAGAGACACAGCGAGGGGACTCCAACCACAGTCTCCCTCGTTGCCACTAACTGGGCCACACACACCCCACTTGACTGGCATCGGTTGAGCCCCCTTTTGAAAAAGAAAAAGATGCTTTGCATGAAGCACTCTCAAAAATACGCGTGCCTTTCCCGTCCCCTGGCTGACCCAGGGGAAGAAAAGTCCTCTGAGAGCCATGACTTGTTCATCTTGGTTCTTTTAGAGACACAGCGAGGGGACTCCAACCACAGTCTCCCTCGTTGCCACTAACTGGGCCACACACACCCCACTTGACTGGCATCGGTTGACCCCCCCTTTTGACAAAGAAAAAGATGCTTTGCATGAAGCACTCTCAAAAATACGCGTGCCTTTCCCGTCCCCTGGCTGACCCAGGGGAAGAAAAGTCCTCTGAGAGCCATGACTTGTTCATCTTGGTTCTTTTAGAGACACAGCGAGGGGACTCCAACCACAGTCTCCCTCGTTGCCACTAACTGGGCCACACACACCCCACTTGACTGGCATCGGTTGAGCCCCCCTTTTGACAAAGAAAAAGATGCTTTGCATGAAGCACTCTCAAAAATACGCGTGCCTTTCCCGTCCCCTGGCTGACCCAGGGGAAGAAAAGTCCTCTGAGAGCCATGACTTGTTCATCTTGGTTCTTTTAGAGACACAGCGAGGGGACTCCAACCACAGTCTCCCTCGTTGCCACTAACTGGGCCACACACACCCCACTTGACTGGCATCGGTTGACCCCCCCTTTTGACAAAGAAAAAGATGCTTTGCATGAAGCACTCTCAAAAATACGCGTGCCTTTCCCGTCCCCTGGCTGACCCAGGGGAAGAAAAGTCCTCTGAGAGCCATGACTTGTTCATCTTGGTTCTTTTAGAGACACAGCGAGGGGACTCCAACCACAGTCTCCCTCGTTGCCACTAACTGGGCCACACACACCCCACTTGACTGGCATCGGTTGAGCCCCCTTTTGAAAAAGAAAAAGATGCTTTGCATGAAGCACTCTCAAAAATACGCGTGCCTTTCCCGTCCCCTGGCTGACCCAGGGGAAGAAAAGTCCTCTGAGAGCCATGACTTGTTCATCTTGGTTCTTTTAGAGACACAGCGAGGGGACTCCAACCACAGTCTCCCTCGTTGCCACTAACTGGGCCACACACACCCCACTTGACTGGCATCGGTTGAGCCCCCTTTTGAAAAAGAAAAAGATGCTTTGCATGAAGCACTCTCAAAAATACGCGTGCCTTTCCCGTCCCCTGGCTGACCCAGGGGAAGAAAAGTCCTCTGAGAGCCATGACTTGTTCATCTTGGTTCTTTTAGAGACACAGCGAGGGGACTCCAACCACAGTCTCCCTCGTTGCCACTAACTGGGCCACACACACCCCACTTGACTGGCATCGGTTGAGCCCCCCTTTTGACAAAGAAAAAGATGCTTTGCATGAAGCACTCTCAAAAATACGCGTGCCTTTCCCGTCCCCTGGCTGACCCAGGGGAAGAAAAGTCCTCTGAGAGCCATGACTTGTTCATCTTGGTTCTTTTAGAGACACAGCGAGGGGACTCCAACCACAGTCTCCCTCGTTGCCACTAACTGGGCCACACACACCCCACTTGACTGGCATCGGTTGACCCCCCCTTTTGACAAAGAAAAAGATGCTTTTCATGAAGCACTCTCAAAAATACGCGTGCCTTTCCCGTCCCCTGGCTGACCCAGGGGAAGAAAAGTCCTCTGAGAGCCATGACTTGTTCATCTTGGTTCTTTTAGAGACACAGCGAGGGGACTCCAACCACAGTCTCCCTCGTTGCCACTAACTGGGCCACACACACCCCACTTGACTGGCATCGGTTGAGCCCCCTTTTGAAAAAGAAAAAGATGCTTTGCATGAAGCACTCTCAAAAATACGCGTGCCTTTCCCGTCCCCTGGCTGACCCAGGGGAAGAAAAGTCCTCTGAGAGCCATGACTTGTTCATCTTGGTTCTTTTAGAGACACAGCGAGGGGACTCCAACCACAGTCTCCCTCGTTGCCACTAACTGGGCCACACACACCCCACTTGACTGGCATCGGTTGACCCCCCCTTTTGACAAAGAAAAAGATGCTTTGCATGAAGCACTCTCAAAAATACGCGTGCCTTTCCCGTCCCCTGGCTGACCCAGGGGAAGAAAAGTCCTCTGAGAGCCATGACTTGTTCATCTTGGTTCTTTTAGAGACACAGCGAGGGGACTCCAACCACAGTCTCCCTCGTTGCCACTAACTGGGCCACACACACCCCACTTGACTGGCATCGGTTGACCCCCCCTTTTGACAAAGAAAAAGATGCTTTGCATGAAGCACTCTCAAAAATACGCGTGCCTTTCCCGTCCCCTGGCTGACCCAGGGGAAGAAAAGTCCTCTGAGAGCCATGACTTGTTCATCTTGGTTCTTTTAGAGACACAGCGAGGGGACTCCAACCACAGTCTCCCTCGTTGCCACTAACTGGGCCACACACACCCCACTTGACTGGCATCGGTTGAGCCCCCTTTTGAAAAAGAAAAAGATGCTTTGCATGAAGCACTCTCAAAAATACGCGTGCCTTTCCCGTCCCCTGGCTGACCCAGGGGAAGAAAAGTCCTCTGAGAGCCATGACTTGTTCATCTTGGTTCTTTTAGAGACACAGCGAGGGGACTCCAACCACAGTCTCCCTCGTTGCCACTAACTGGGCCACACACACCCCACTTGACTGGCATCGGTTGAGCCCCCCTTTTGACAAAGAAAAAGATGCTTTGCATGAAGCACTCTCAAAAATACGCGTGCCTTTCGCCTCCCCTGGCTGACCCAGGGGAAGAAAAGTCCTCTGAGAGCCAGGTCCACATTGTCAGTGGACAGACACGTGTGCTTATCTGCCAGCAGACCCCCAGCAGCACTGAAGACAGGTTCCGAGAGAACGCTGGCTGCAGGACACGACAAGATCCTCAAGGCGTACGTGGCGAGCTCAGGCAATTTATCCAGATTGGAAGCCTAAAATGAGCAGGGCTCAAGTTGCACAATAATGGAATCGATGTTTCTTTGCATATACTCATATATCTGTGTGTCTCCCTCTTTTTCCTTGTCCAGCTGTTTTGTTTTCACATGAGTATATGTCCTTGTCACTTTCCCATGTGTTTGTGTTATGTTGTGAGTTGTTTGTCACCTTTTGGACACCTTTCAGGGTGTTTTCTAGGTGTTTTACTGTGTTTGTGATTGCCTGCCATTGTTTCCTATGGGCTCGAGTTCGGTTCGTCGAACGTTCGACGAGCCGAACTCGAGCCAGACCCCCCGTTCGGCGAACCGCCTCGAGCCGAACCGGGACCGGTTCGCTCATCTCTACTTAGGAGCCCCTTTTCCATCGGTGCATACCCCATGACATAAGATAAGATGTCTATAATATCACTGTCATTGCAGACGGAGCAGAAGGCTGCATCCAGTTGTCCCTCAGCCAGATGCAGGAGTGTGCGACTATGAAGGTGGTAATAAAGTTCTGTTAGTCGTCATCACAAACCTTTACCATACCCGTGGGAAATATTTGTAAATATCGATTTATTTTAATCTGTTACATGTTAAAGGATTTTAAAAGTGAATCCACATGTATTATGTATCATATAGTACTTCTACATCTGTGTGTAATGTATAGCGTGCCTTCGACTTGCACAAAATCCTAAAGCGTACCTGTCAAGTTAGGTAACTTTTTAGAGTAAACAGTCCAGTGTGCGCCTGAAGAATAACATTATTTCTGGCCATTATATGCCTTGCATCCTGCTTGATTCCCCAGTTTATATCAGGCTTTGTAGGCTCAATCTGTAACTGTCAGTTGTCTCTGAGCTGGTGAGTGGAGATTACTTTCTATGATGTCTCCCATACACACATACATATGAGAGATTCTCTCCTCTTTCTAAGTAGCACATGTTCAGAAGCAGCAGCTTAAAGATCTACTTTAATTTTAATCGTCATGTACAAAACTTTTAGTGAATACTGTATTTTTTGGTTCTTAATAAGATGCTCCGGATTCTAAGGGGTACTTTACACGTTGCGACATCGCTAGCGATGCCGAGCACGATAGCCCCCGCCCCCGTCGTTGGTGCGATATGTGGTGATTGCTGCCGTAGCGAACATTATCGCTATGGCAGCTTCACATGCACATACCTGCTCGGCGACGTCGCGGTGACTGCCGAACTATCCCTCCTTCAAGGGGGAGGTGCATTCAGCATCACAGCGACGTCACCGCAACGTCACTAAGCGGCCGGCTGATAGAAGCGGAGGGGCGGAGATAAGCGGGACATAACATCCCGCCCACCTTCTTCCTTCCGCATTGCCGTCGGGACGCAGGTAAGGAGATATTTGTCGCTCCTGCGGGTTTACACACAGCGATGTGTGGAGCTGCAGGAACGACAAACAACATCGTACCTGCGGTCGACCCAACATTATGAAAATGAACGACGCTACACAGATCATCGATTTTCGACGCTTTTGCGATTGTTTATCGGCGCATCTAGGATTTACACGTTGCGATGTCGTTACCGGCGCCGGATGTGCGTCACTAACGGCGTGACCCCGACGATATTTCGGAAGCGATGTCGCAACGTGTAAAGCCCCCCTAAGACGCACCCTAAATTTAGAGAAAAAAAGGTAAAAAAAAAAATTTGTGCACGTCTTATAATCCGATGGTGTCTTATTGGGGGGAGCGGCAGCAGTTTTGGAGCAGGGTCATGGGAGGCAAGGGTGGTGGAGCAGGGCGATGCTACAGACAGTGTGTTGTTTTTCCGAGATTCTCTTTGCAGGCACTGTGAGGCAGGCAACCTCTAGAAATTTTCATTGGTGCGGATGACTAGCCCCAGGGCTATGGGGTAATCGGGCGATATATTGCTGGGATATGTCACTGGATGGCTATTGCCCAGTTCCGTAACCCTGGGGGTCGGTTTAAAAAGGATTTTTTTTTTACAGGGAAATATAATAACAGTAATGGTCCCCTCACTGTGCAGATTTTATCAGGTCTGCCTGGAGCATTTGTCTGACCTAGGATTCTATACCCCGTTGGTGTTATTGTTTCGGGAGTACTCCACCATACTCCACCGACAACAACGCCTATGCCCTCAGGTCACTGTTACACTCTCCTGTCAGTACGGTTGCGATTGTCTCCTCTCACTTCCACTTACTGACTGTCTGACTCCTCCCCTCTTATTGTTGTCTAGTGGACTGGATCGGCTCCACCTCTAGGTGGCCATCCATTGGATCCAACCCTAGTCTGTCACCAGTCTTTGGGAATGGGGAAAACAGGGATTAAAATGAATGTTTTGCTGTTACCGGTACTGGTCACCTGGGGGAAGACCTTGCATCATTGACAGGATGCAGTACTTTGTAGTTCCTGATGGCTTCAGGGGCGCTACATGTACTTCAAAGAAATGGTGCCCGGAGTGAGCTATCGGTTCAATGACAAGCCAACATCTCATCTGTGCACGTGCCACCTCCAGGCACCATTTTCCTTAAGTTCGCTGCAGGGAGACCAATGGGCCGGTGGTAGTGCGTGCGCAGATGAGATTTTGAGCCAAGAGCTCCATCTGCGCACGAACAGACTCTAAAGACAATTATTTGAAGCCCGCAACACCAACATTTTCAGGATGGTCCCAGCCTCACCGCTCACAGCACAGCACCTCGTAGCACAGCAGCCCGCAGCCCTAGCACAGTACCCGCAGCCCGCAGCATTGCCCCTGCTTCCTGCTACCTCTCTCCACCACCTCCCGGTAAGCTACATTCGGATTATTAGATGCACTCCTCATTTTCCTCCCATATTTTTGGGTTTAAAAGTGCATCTTACAATGCGAAAAATATGGTAATTATGCAACCATACTAGATAGTATCCACTGCAGATTTCAGATCTTTAGGTGTTAATTGTAAAACCTGCAAATAGCTATGTGTAAATATATTCATCCTTGTTTTTTAAAGCCGCCAACCCCACATCTTTGGAACCCTACATCCGTATTATGTGACTATAGTTGTCGCGGGCGGAGGAGGGGACGCTGCGCTCTCCCACTGCTCGGGTCCGGCTGCTGCTGCTGCTGCTGCTCGGTGGTGGCTCGAGCGGTGGGCCAGATCCCGGGGACTCGAGCGGCGTTCCTCGCCAGTGAGTGAAAAGGGATTGGGGATTGTATTGTGGGGATTTGGTTAATGTCCGTGACGCCACCCACGGTTGTGGTGATATTGGTGACACCACCGCTGCTCTGGACGGGGGATCCCGGGAGCGATGACAGGGAGCAGCCTGGATGTTAATTCTCCCCTCCGTTGGTAGGGGGTTGGTTGTCCCGGGGCCCGGTGATGGGGTAGGGATGGATGACAGGCAGGTTACGGGGCCTGGTGAGGTGCAGGGTCGCGGGGGCAGCGCTGTGCCGCATGGTACTCACTCAGCCAATGATGAGGACACAGTTCTTGGTAAAACACACGGCTGGATGGACGAGTCCCACAGACGGCTGCGGTGTTGTTTCTCCCGGCAGGTTGATGGTGACTGCCTTTCCCTGCACCTGTGTACTGTAAACGGTTCCAATGGGTTCCCACCGGTAACCCGCTCCCCAGCTTGGATATGGGCTGGAGAAGTCCCTTTTGCCCACAAGCTCTGGCCCTGGGAACTTTAACCTTGGCGGTGACTGTGTTTCACTCTCTCGGTTGGACGGTTGCCTTCTGTCGGGACTTGGCTGCTGGGAAACCCAGGAGGTTTCCTTCGCTAACGAATTTGGCAAATTCACGGCGACTCCTAGCCTTGCCGGGGTCCGTAAGCCCCTGCCAGATGGTGCTTGTTTCTATTTGCGTACCGGTCCGGTACCGCCGGGCCTCCGCCCGTCCATGGTCTTTACGGTAAGCTCCAATAGGCCACTCCTGCAGACGGTCACCACCGTCTGCCAACCTTGCTGTACCGCCCGGGCCACACACCCGGACGCTGTCAGATAGTTGCTCCACTACCACACTTTCCTTCCTCTCACTTTCCACTCTCAAACTGATCTAGACTGACTGCTTTTCCCGCCTCCAGGACTGTGTACTCCTCGGTGGGCGGGACCAACCGTTTGGCCCACCCCCCTGGTGTGAACATCAGCCCCTGGAGGGAGGCAACAAGGGTTTTTGTCTGACTTTGGTGTGCCTGACCGGGAGTGTGGGGTGTGTTGGTGTTGTTCTCTGTGGCCCCTGGCTTGTCCAGGGCGCCACATGATTACAAATTGATAGCAATATCAAGAAATCTCCGAAGTCAATAACATTACATAAATCAAAATCCTATTAATTAATATATTGACAAGATTAACATATTTACATACTCAGCTTCATTATAATATGGTGGATCAAGGACCGTGTATTTTATCTTCTTCCCCATTTTTACCTCTAGAGATAAGGACAGTATATAAAGCAAGGCACTGCCACATAGTGCACATACCGTATATAGTGCAGACTTCGCTCTTGGATGCCTCTGTATGTATTCAGTGTATGTGATCTCAGTGGTTGAGGAAGCATAGCTCCGTACCGCAAACCAGTAATTAAGTGCCCAAGGGATTATAAATTTCATAACAGCTACAGCTTTCTGCCATGTATGATATAATGAACATTTCTAGCTTTTAATCTAATTTAAAAGCCCTGAGACATCGTATAGAATTAGTAATATCATCATTTACTGTGTCCGTGATCTTCTATTTCTCATTAACTTAAGGGAACTGGAAAAAAACTGACACATATATAGGATTTATTTTTTCCCGAGAAGCAGATAAATGCTGCTCAAAGTCATTGGGAGAGATGTGGGAAGTGCAACCATATTTTTATGTAAGCAAGTGCCGGATTTGTCAATAGGGCTTAAAGCTAGTGGCGAATATTAATACAATCTATATAGATATTCAACAAAAGGCAGAAGAATTAGCAAAAAATGAGCATTGTTTGAAGTATACTGATGAGCAAAAGGGTAACAATATTTTGAACTTTTGACTTTCAGGCTCCATATTTCAAAATCTAATACAGCTACAAACACGAAGCTACCTTCACTTTATAGACAATCCTCTTGGCTATCTCATACATAAATTTTACTTGTAAGTATTCAGCATATGATTAGTTATGCAGATTCTTGTCATGTCACTGCATTGTTACTGTTTTGCTACTTTTGGTCGCAAAATCTTTTTCCTCCTGTATAGTACAAATTACAACCTGTTCTCACAGTCCCTAATAGCTCAGTGTGTTAATTCTCAAATGAAAGGTCACTTGTTTGAAATGTGGAGCCGCCATGAAGATCCCCAAGAAAAGAGAACCTGCATCATCCAGCTCATCAATAGCGGCCTCTCGGCCAAAAAAATTGCCAAACTGCATCATGTGAGGTCATGACAGCTGGAAGAATAGGGAATTAAGTTTTTTCATCCATTCAAATCCAAGTGGTGACGTCCAGGCAAATATCGGAGCCAACAAGTCACTCATCACAAGGTCTATTAGTTCTGAGGTGATAAACCCGGCAATGTAGGTGGCTCGTATGCTTCATAATAGTGAGATCACAGACGTCCATGCGAGCACCGAGCAACGCACATTACACATGTCTGGAATGGTGGCCTGAAAATAGGTGAAGAAGCCTTGACTTCAATATCATCATGCGACGCCCTGGACTAGCCATGTAGTCACAGGTAGACCCCCTGCGCAAACACCAGCCCCTAATAAGGTGACAGCAGAAAACCTACAAACCCTAGTCTCCTCCCTCAGGGTTTGATGTTCACAGCAGGGGGCGGAGCCAGGTGGTTGGCCACGCCCTCCAAGGAGTTCACAGGCCCTGAGGCAGGAAAAACAAGTAGTGTAGATGAGTTTTGATAGTGAAGTGGAGTGGAGTTCAAGTGCAGACCTGTGTCCAGGTCTGCCACAGTCTAACACCAGGTGTCTGGGTTGGAGCCCAGTCACCTCTGGCTAGGAGGCAGACGGTGGTTGCCGCCTGCAGGAGCTGGGAAGACGGCTGGTGGAACCGTAAGGGACCGGGACAGGGTAGTGGCCCGCCGGAACCGAATCAGGGAGCCAACTGGAAACCAGAGCACCAGGAGGGGTACTCAGACCCAGAACGAGGTCCAGAAGCCACTGGACCATGTCAAATTCACTGACTGAGGTCTGGACCTTAGGTCCTTTCCCGTCCCAAGACCAGAAAGACGGCAACAGCCCACCAAGGGGGATAGAAAGCCACCGCACAGGCAGAGAGATCCCAAGGGTCAGCGCCTGCGGGCAAACGAGTTCCCCGACACACATCAAGCCGGGGAGCGGACTACCGTTGCTGAAGCATAGGCAGTCAAGTTCTACAAAGGTGCAGGAGAAAGGCGGGAACCACCAACCTGAGAAAGGGGCAAAGCACAGCCGGCTGCGGGCACCGACCACCATCCTTTTAGGTTCACCAGAGACTCCGGTGTATCTGTCATAGTGAATACAATAGTGTACAATAGTACCCACGGGCCGGTACACATCGACTTTTCTGGCGTCAGAAACAGGATTGAACCCATCCACTTACTGGTGGAAGTGCGCCTTGAAGCAGAAGTCAGCGGTGACCCGTTGAAAAATTTCAGAATCCACCATCTTGTCACTATCTCTTGGCGCAAAGTTTCCCGCCAGGCCCGTCTTCCCCGCGAAAAGAGTGAGAGAATTGAAGCCCCGCCCCCTGGGAACAGAGCGGTGCAGAATTTTGTGCGGCTAAAAAGTGAAGCTGAACGGAAAGAGAGTGGAGTGCCCCGAAAAGACCAAGGGGAAGCGGGTGAATCGGCAGCTGCTAATGACCGCGGAAGAAGGAAAGGATGTCGGCGTTCCAGGAGGCAAGCAGAGCGGTGCCTGTCACCAGATTGGCGGGACCCAGAAGCGGCCGAGGCAGAGTGGCTTTTGACCCGGAGGACCGCGACCCGAACAACCTCCCCGCGGGAACCGCTGCCTGGTTGGAGCGGGAGCTGGGTCGATTCTGCGTCCGGGTAAGAGCGCAAACCTTGCAGCAGGTGCTTGACTGGAAGGCGGAGGTTGGTTGCTGTGGTGTGGGCTCAGGAGCAGAGGGACGCCACTGCCGTGCAGCGCCAAGACAAAGCAACGCAGACCCCCATGTCGTCTCTCATCAGCTGGGAGCTGGAGCCCGCCAGTACCGTGACCAGTGAGCCCGGGGTTACACAACTAATGGAGGAAAAGGTACCATGTACGCTGCCCCCGCCGCCGTTCCCATTGGAAGTTTACAGCCCAGGAAAATACTGCACCTGGAAGGGGAGCCCGATAACCCACCCGACGATGGCGCAGTGCGGTCCCCTAAAATGATAAGAACCGCCGCAAGTTAACCCCTTCAGTTCCTACGTTTTAAAGTTTTAAAGTTGCAAGTTTTAAAGGACCCGCTCCTGCAGTAAACCCTCCTGCCTTTGTTGAATGTCCCCATGTTCCCGGGAGACGCCATCCAGCACACAAGTGGAAGGAGGAGGACCCTGCCCAACTTGTTGAACGCCGCTGCGGTTGGAGTCCCAGCAGGCGCAATCAGGGGTCGGAGCCCCTGGTGGAGGACGGCAGAGCGTTAAAGGAGTGAGCACAGTTCCCGTTCCAGAGCCCGGTTCATCGTACCCGCACCACAGGCAGTGAGAACGGGGTCTTTCTGGACAGTGTCACCAGGCAGAGAGATCCCACGGGCCAGCGCCTGCGGGCAAACGGGTTCCCGATACACATCAAGCCGGGGAGCGGACTACCATTACTAAAGCATAGGCAGTCAAGTTCTACAAAGAGGTGCAGGAGAAAGACGGAAGCACCAACCTGAGAAAGGGTCAAAGCGCAGCCGGCTGTGGCACCGACCACCATCATTTTGGTTTACCAGAGACTCCGGTGTATCTGTCATAGTGAGTACAACAGTGCCCTCGGGCCGCGCACCGCACCACACCATCTTGCCCGCACCTCACAACCACCGGGCCCCAGGACCATCACCCCCTGCCCATGGAGGGATCAACACCAGGCTGCATAACACCGTCCCCGGAAGCCTAGTTAACGGCAGCGGTGGTGTCCACATTCACCACAACCCGTGGATGGCGTCACGAACTTACACCTTTAAACTCCACGGCCCTGGCCGTGAACCTTCCCCACCGAAATCCCTACACGTAGCGCCAACTCCCTTTCAGAGCGACGTGACCCCCGGGTTCGGAGGCGCTCAAGCCACCCACCAAACGAGCCCAGACCCGAGCGGCTCGGCAGCCAGCGAGCCCCGGGGTGGTACAATCATGAGACGTGTTGACTCAAGTTTGCAAATAAGTATGAAAAATGAACAGTAGACGATTGGAAACAGGTGATTTGGAGCGATGTGTAATTTTTTTGGGAATAAACTGATTTTACATTGGACACATGTTGACAGACAAATACTTTTTTTACTCAAGTACCATAGGTATCAAAAGAACAACATTTTGCTCCAGCAGGACAACAACCCAAATCAAATGTCAAGATTGTTGAAGAAATTATTCAATGACAATGAAGTAGAGGAGCTGGATTGTCTCCACAGTCCCCAGACCTCAACTTAATTGAACAGTTGAGTTGAAGAAAAAGCTGTATACATCCCCAAGTAAGCCAACAAGGTTGAGGTAGCAGTGGGGTTATTGTATGCTGTAAGCTTTCTTGAATAGATGGGTTTTCAGGTTTCGTCTGAAGGATCCAAATGTAGTATATAATCAGACATGTTAGGGTACAGAATTCCAGAGGATGGGGGATATTTGGGAGATGTCTTGGAGGCAATTGGATGAGGAGCAAAGAGGTGTAGAGCGGAGGAGGTCTTGTGAGGCCCGGAGATTACGTGAGGGAAGATATTGGGGGGATTAGTTTGGAGATATACGGTGGAGACAGATTATGGATGACTTTGTAAGCCAATGGAGGGATTTGCGGAGGGAAGAAGCGGGGGAGTAGTGAGGAGAAAGGTGGATTAGTTGGGCAGCAGAGTTAGGAAAGATTGGAGAGGTTCGAGGGTATTAGCAGAGAGGCCACAGAACAGGATGTTGCAGTACTTGAGGGTTAATCACCATCCATTCTCAATGTTGTCCCCTAAATGTGTATCTGAAGGATAAGGGTTTGCAAAGAAGTTGACAAATGAAACCTTTGGAGGTGCTGCTTTCTCAAAGGTACGGGGAGACTTTTTCCAGAAGCTTCCAGAATTTTTCCAAAGAGTTATAAAGTATGAGTATGAGTTTTATTTATAAATTAACCATTCTCAGTATCTTATGGATACCTGGAACCAAGATATCCATGCTAAGCCTCTGATTTTAGACATTTCTTCCCTCTGAGCTCCCACATTATTCCATTAAAAAATGACCCATACTTGACAACATTCTGAAGCTTGTGTCTGGAAAAATTTGGTAGGTCATGCCCTTCATCATTTTTTTTACTCACTATACCCTCAATCTACAACTCTAAACTATTTTGCCTTGTCTATAACATTCAGCTAAATTAAACCTCCAAGAAATGTTAATTTCTAGAAGGTGATAGCGGGACTTAGGAAATTTGCTGGCTCTTCCAAAAGTCCAGGTGGTTTCTCCTTTTTTTGTGAGACTCCTGGACAATCCTAGTGCAGAAATAGCAGTAGTTATTGTGTCCTAAGAGAATCCAAAGGCCCCCTACTCCACCTAGGAGGGTACCAGCCAAAAAAATGAGAAATACAAAATTAGCAATAACCTTAGGCACATACCTCCCAACCGTCCCGGATACAGCGGGACAGTCCCTCTTCTGAGCCTTTGATCCCGGGTCCCGCCCGTGAGGCTGTTTATCCCGGGCTCCACCCACCCACTGTAGCCCCGCCTCGCTGTTTCTCCCTTCTATTCATTACAGAGCCGAGCGCGCACCTACTCCTGTGACTGCTGCTGAGGTATGAATCACCCCCTGCAGCAGAGCGACCCCCCCCTGCAGCAGAGCGACCCCCCCTCCCCCAGAGCCGACCCCCCCAGTCCCGGAGCCTGCGTTTCCCTGCAGCTGTTCTCTGATTCCCCGTGTGCGGCTTCTCACTGCTGCAGACACGCGGGGAGTCAGGACGCTGAGGAGACCGTGCAATCAGCACTTCTCTCTCCTGCAGATAGCACTGGCCAGTAATAACCTATGCAGAGTGGCATCTGCAGGCTTCTATTAGCTTACCGATCAGTGGTCTCCTGCCTGTGGAGCAGAGCTGCTGGGTCCTAGCTTCCCAACAGCTTCAGCTCTGCTTTATCCTGGCTCCCCTACCAGTTAAAGGGAACATGTCAGCAGAAATTTCACAATAAAAGTAATAGATTCCCCTCTGCAGCTCCTGGGCTGCTTCTAGAAAGGTTCCTGTTGTTATTGTGCCCCCTTTGAGACCTACAAAAATACTTTATGAAGTCTTACCTTTTTGTATGCAAATGTGTTTTTATGGTCACGGGGGCGGGCTGTCTGGCGTCCGTTATTCCCCCTCCTGCCGCTTTACGCAGTCCCCCATTGCTCATTTACATACACAAGAACGCCTTCCTCATGTAACTGTCCTCCCGAAGATTTGCGCATGTGAACGCTTTTTCAGGTGATTGCGCAGGCACGAGATTATGGGCGGCGCTGTGATTGTCATCAACAGCGTTAACCAAGTACCCGCCCATAATCTCGTGCCCGCACTTTTCCCTCTGACTCCACCGTTATGCGCAAGTGCTGGCCATATGAACCATGTTACCTATTACTGCTTGCACGAGATTATGGGCAGGTACTTGGATGACTTTGCTGATGACAATCACAGCGCCGCCCATAATCTCGCGCCCACGGTAATAGGTAACGTGGTTCATATGGCCAGTGCTTGCGCATAACGGTGGAGGCAGAGTGAGAAGCGCGGGCACGAGATTATGGGTGGGTACTTGGATGACGCTGCTGATGACAATCACAGCGCCGCCCATAATCTCGCGCCCATGGTAATAGGTAACGTGGTTCATATGGCCAGTGCTTGCGCATAACGGTGGAGGCAGAGTGAGAAGCGCGGGCACGAGATTATGGGCAGGTACTTGGATGACGCTGCTGATGACAATCACAGCGCCGCCCATAATCTCGCGCCTGCGCAATCACCTCAAAAGCGTTCACACTTTGCACAGTGCTCAGTCCCGCGAGAGTGGCACTGGGCATGCACAAAACTTCAGGAGGACAGTTACATGAGGAAGGCGTCCTCATGTATGGAAATGAGCAATGGGGGACGGCGTACAGCGGCAGGAGGGGGAATAACGGACGCCAGGCAGCCCGCCCCCGTGACCATAAAAACAGATTTGCATACAAAAAGGTAAGACTTCATAAAGTATTTTTTTAGGTCTCAAAGTGGGCACAATAACAACAGGAACCTTTCCAGAATGCAGCCCAGGAGCTGCAGAGGGGAATCTTTTATTTTTTTTGCTAAATTTCTTGTGACAGTTTCCCTTTAAAGGGAACCTATCAGGTGCAATCTGCACTCAGAGCCAGGAGCAGTTCTGGGTGTATATTGCTAATCCCTGCCTAACTGTCCCTGTATACACTAGCATAGATAAAGGCATCTATAGAAAAAGTATTTTTAAAGAGCTTATATCTTATGCTAATTAGCGCGGGGACTAGTCCCAAGGGCGTTACTTCACTTGGCTAGTCGGCTCACATAGCGTATTAGTACTCACACAGGGGCGTAATAACATGCTAACATGCTATGCGAGCCGACTAGCCAAGTGAAGTAACGCCCTTCGGACTAGTCCCCGCGCTCATTAGCATAAGATATAAGATCTTTAAAAATATTTGTTCTTGATCTCTTTATCTATGCTAGTGTATACAGGGACGGTTAGGCAGGGATTAGCAATATGTGCCCAGAACTGCTCCTGGCTCTGAGTGCATATTGCACCTGACAGGTTCACTTTAAAGGGAACCTGTCACCAGATTTGGGGCCTATAAGCTGCGGCCACCACCAGCGGGATCTTATGTACACATTCTAACATGCTGCATACCTCCCAACCGTCCCGGATACAGCGGGACTTTCACGCTTTACGTTGTTTGTCCCGTTGCCACGGGCGGGACGGCCGGCTCCCGGGCTCCGCCCACCCACTCTCTCTCCGCCTCCCTGCTTTTCCCTCCTACCATCCTAGTAGACGTGGCATAGAGAGGAGCGCTGCCTGTGCTGCTGCTGGTACAGTAAACTAATCTCCCCAGCGCTGATTTCCCTCCCTCCCCCCTCACCCCCGGCCGGAGCCTGTCTGTGCGGTCGGCCGGCCGCCTGTCTGTGCGGTCGGCCGGCCGCCTGTCTGTGCGGTCGGCCGGCCGCCTGTCTGTGCGGTCGGCCGGCCGCCTGTCTGTGCGGTCGGCCGGCCGCCTGTCTGTGCGGTCGGCCCGCCACCTGTCTGTGCGGGCGCCCCCCTGCCGCCTGTCTGTGCGGGCGCCACCCGCCGCCTGTCTGTGCGGGCGCCCCCCGCCGCCTGTCTGTGCGGGCGCCCCCCTGCCGCCTGTCTGTGCGGGCGCCCCCCTGCCGCCTGTCTGTGCGGGCGCCCCCCTGCCGCCTGTCTGTGCGGGCGCCCCCCTGTCGCCTGTCTGTGCGGGCGCCCCCCGCCGCCTGTCTGTGCGGGCGGCCCGCCGCCTCATTGTGCGGGCAGCCGGCCGCCTCTCTGTGCGGGCGGCTGGCCGCCTCTCTGTGCGGGCGGCCCGCCGCCTGTCTGTGAAGGCGGCCGGCCGCCTGTCTGTGAAGGCGACCGGCCGCCTCACTGTGCGGGCGACCGGACGCCTCACTGTGGCTGCCTGCGTGTCCGTGCTGGAGGCCCGCCGGCTGCCTGCGTGTCCGTGCTGGAGGCCCGCCGGCTGCCTGCGTGTCCGTGCTGGAGGCCCGCCGGCTGCCTGCGTGTCCGTGCTGGAGGCCCGCCGGCTGCCTGCGTGTCCGTGCTGGAGGCCCGCCGGCTGCCTGCGTGTCCGTGCTGGAGGCCCGCCGGCTGCCTGCGTGTTTGTGCTGAATGGGTGTGGATGGGGAGTGGATATGGGCGTGACTGTGAAATGGGTGTGGTTAGGGGGCGTGGCCTAAAACTTTGTCCCTCTTTTCCTTCTTTAAAAGTTGGGAGGTATGTTAGGCATCCTATAGGAAACCCCAAAACCCTTCCACCACTTAAAGGGAACCTGTCACCAGATTGTGGCTTTCTAAACGAAAACTATCACTTTAAGCAGCGCTTGTGCTGCATTCTATAAAAGGTCCACATTACCCTCTGACCCCCTTGTTGAACCCACTAATACCTTTATAAAATCTCCTGCCCTGTATGTAAATTGTTCGATCTGGTCCGATGGGAATCCTAATCTGTGCTTCCTGTCCCTCCTTTTGCCGTCCTACTGTTCTGATGGACATGGATGACACCTCGTGCACAATCCACGTAGGAGGGAAAAGTCTTGCATCTGCGTAGACATATTCCTGTCTCGCACAGGCGCACTTCGCTCTGCCCTATTGCCAGAAACATAAGTGTGCCTGCGCACACAAGCGATTTCTCCGCGCAGACGCAAAACTTTGCCCAGCGATGTGAATGAAGCGGGTGAAGTCATCCACAGCGCTGAGGAAATCTCGCGCCTGCGCAGAGAACTCACCGTTATGCGCAGGTGCACTTATGTTTTCGGCTGTGCCAGCAAAAGGGCATATTTATTTGTCAGATTTTTATGCCGCCCTTTTCCTGAGACATATATTCAGCAACATTGTCCCATCGGGGCTCACAATCTAACTTTCCTTTTGGTATGTCTTTTTTGGAGTGTGGGAGGAAACCGGAGTACCCGGAGGAAACCCACGCAAAGACGGGAAAAACATACAAACTCCTTGCAGATGTTCCCTTGGTGGGAATTGAACCCAGAACCCCAGCTCTGCAAGACTGCAGTGCTAACCACTGAGCCACCGTGCTGCCCAGTGAAGAGCATCTGTGCGAGCCGGGAATATGTCTGTGCAGGCGTGAGATTATCCCCCCTACGTGGATAGCAACCGAGGCATCGTCCACATCAATCAGTACAGTAGGACGATGAAAGGAGAGACACGAGGTGCAGAGTAGGACACACATCGGACCAGACAATTTACATACAGGGTGGGAGATTTTATAAAGCTATTTGTGGGGTCTACAGGGGCCAGAATCTGGTGACAGGTTCCCTTTAAGAACATTCATAAATGTGACATGATTGACAAGACCCTGTTTCAGATTTTTCAAGCCCCAAGTTGACCCGCTAAAGATTGACTTTTGCATTGGACACTATACTATTGCTCTACAACCATTAAGTAAATATAAATTGTTAAAGTAAAATTTGATATATAATCTTAAACATCTTGAAAATAACAGGTCATGGTTTTATAGCAATTTCCATTGTTTCTGCAACAAGATGGTTTTGATTAAGCATCGCTTTCCTCTATGGTAATGCCCTCCACGGACAAAGCGAGCCTTATCCAGTACCCGCTGTGCCAACCCAGAGTGAAGTCGTTATTTATTTTTCTTCTTTTGAATCTCTGTATATGGCAGACAAAAGTCTTTTTTTTCTTTTATTTCCTTTTTTTTTTTTGCTCTTGTGTCACTTTTTAAAACTAATTATCTCTCCTGGGCTATAGGAATGTGACAATATGCCGGTTTCTTTTTAATTAGAGGTTTGCAGGAACTAAACATATATAAATATACGCTCCTTTCTCTGTTCTCTCTCATTATAAAGAAATGTGTAAAGCACAAACAGGAGTCGTAGATGAGGTGATGGCAGATTCATTGAATTGTTAGTCTTTGTTATTTAATCTGTGTTTTGGCTCTCAGAATGTTTTACTTTGGAGGAGCGGGAAGGAGCTGACATTTTCTGCTGCTTTTTGGCAGCTCTTAAAATCTGTAAATGACATTCAATGATAGCAATGGATGAACATGCTTATGGGATGTGTCTCACGTAAAATGGATTTTTACGTGCTTTCTTCATTTCTTTCTTGATAACTAAACACTTTGAAACTTTTTTGAGGTTGAGGGACCAGCGGTCAGTTTGGGCATTTCAGACCATACATGGATAATGAAATACGCTCCTGTGAACCTAAAGGGTACTTTACACGCTGCGATATCGGTACCGATATTGCTAGCGAGCGTACCCGCCCCCGTCGGTTGTGCGTCACAGGCATATCACTGCCCGTGGCACACAACATTGCTAACACCCGTCACACGGACTTACCTTCCTTGCGACGTCGCTCTGGCCGGCCTTCCGCCTCCTTTCTAAGGGGGCGGTTCGTGCGGCGTCACAGCAACGTCACTAAGCGACCGCCCAATCAAAGCGGAGGAGGGGCGGAGATGAGCGGCCAGAACATGCCACCCACCTCCTTCCTTCCTCATTGCCAGTGGACGCAGGTAAGGAGATGTTCATCGTTTCTGCGGTGTTAAAAATAGCGATGTGTGGTGCCGCAGGAACGACTAACAACATCGTACCTGCAGCAGCAACGATATTAAGGAAATGAATGACGTGACAACGATCGACGATTTTTTACGCTTTTGCGATCGTTGATCGTCACTCTTTGGTGTCACATGCTGCGATGTCGCTAACGGCGCCGGATGTGCGTCACCAACGACGTGACCCCGACGATATATCGTTAGCAATGTTGCAGCGTGTAAATCACCTTTAAGAATGAGGATACACTGCAACTTTGGCCGTAACATAGGTTGCCCAGGCATACATCACAGTATGGCCGTGCTACATAGTATCATCATAAAAGTGGATGCCTTTGGTTGCAACAAGCAGGCCAGAAGAGATCTAAATGGTGGACCTCTTCCGACTTGCACATCACAGCTGTAGCAACCTTTGTATTCCAATGCAAAACATTCTCCTAGTCCAGAAGAAGTACATTCAAATTGTCTCTTCAGGGAGGAAGGAGATGAACTCTTGTGCCAACTATTGGAAGTAGCAATCCTACAAGTCAAAAGTGGCCCTTTAACAAGCCTTTTCATATGACTTAGGATTCATGCCAGATCAGAACGTAAATTTGCAGACACGGTGTTTCGGGGTGATTGCCCCTCGTCAGTGCAAAGTATGAGATCTGATCTGGCTGTATGAGAAGCTATTGGTTTATCAGTCTCTGCAAGGAGAAATGTTTTCCCTTTAGATCCTAGGGTACTGAAAGAAATAGCAGAGGAAATTGCAGAACCACTAGTCAGAATCTTTGAAAATTCCAGGAGAACAGGAGAAGTCCTGAAAGTTTGGAGAAGAGCAAATGGTATCCCTATCTTTTAAAAAAAAGTAAGTAGATGGAGCTAGAAAATTACAGGCCAGTGAGCCTTACTTTTATACCAGGAAAGATCTTTTAAAAAAATTATTAAATAGTGTGTATGTAAGTAAGAATACAGTAATTAACCAAAATCAGCATGGGTTTGTAACAAACAAGTCATGCCAGACTAATGTATTTTCCTTGTATGATGGAATCACTGAATGGGTGGATGAGGGAACTGTGGTAGATATAGTATATTTCAACTTAAGAAAGTATTTCATACTATCCTTATTGAAAAAAATTACCAAGAATAAGATTGCCAAGGGTATAGCTAGGTGGATTAATTACTGGCTCAGTGATTGTACTCAAAGAGTGGTAATAAACGGTGGCACATCCAATTGGAAGCATGTTTCAAGTAGGGTACCACAAGGCTCTGTCTTGACCCAAGTGTTGTGCCTCACTTTTATAAATGATCTAGATAAGGGAACTAGATAAACTAATCAAATTTGCAGACAATGCAAAGCTAAAAGGGATAGCTAAAGGTCCAGTCACACTAAACAACTTACCAGCGATCCCAACAACGATAGGGATCGCTGGTAAGTTGCTAGGAGGTTGCAGGTGAGATGTCACACTGCGACGCTCCAGCGATCCCACGAGCAACCTGACCTGGCAGGGATCGCTGGAGCGTCGCTACACGAGTTGCTGGTGAGCTCACCAGCAACCAGTGACCAGCCCCCAGCGCCGCGTGGAAGATGCTGCGCTTGGTAACTAAGGTAAATATCGGGTAACCAACCCGATATTTACCTTGGTTACCAGCGCACACAGCTACATGTGCAGAGAGCAGGGAGCAGCGCACACTGAGCGCTGGCTCCCTGCTCTCCTAGTTACAGCACACATCGGGTTAATTACCCGATGTGTGCTGCAGCTAAATGTGCACAGAGCAGGGAGCAGCGCACACCGGGTGCAGCTGCACAGGGTACATATATAGGGTATAGAGTACAGGGTGCAGCTGCACAGAGCAGGGAGCAGCGCACACCGCTTAGCGCTGGCTCCTTGCTCTCCTAGTTACAGCACACATCGGGTTAATTACCCGATGTGTACTGCAGCTAAATGTGCACAGAGCAGGGAGCAGCGCACAATGCTTAGCGCTGGCTCCCTGCTCTCCTAGCTACAGCACACATCGGGTTAATTAACCCGATGTGTCCTGCAGCTACATGTGCACAGAGCAGGAGCCGGCACTGACAGTGAGAGCGGCGGAGGCTGGTAACAAAGGTAAATATCGGGTAACCAAGGACAGGGCTTCTTGGTTACCCGATGTTTACTGTGGTTACCAGCCTCCGCAGAAGCCGGCTCCTGCTGCCTGCACATTTAGTTGTTGCTGTCTCGCTGTCACACACAGCGATCTGTGCTTCACAGCGGGACAGCAATAACTAAAAAATGGCCCAGGACATTCAGCAACAACCAACGACCTCACAGCAGGGGCCAGGTTGTTGCTGGATGTCACACACAGTGACATCACTAGCAACATCGCTGCTACATCACAGAAGTTGTTCGTTAGCAGCGATGTTGCTAGCGATGTTGCTTAGTGTAACGGGGCCTTAACACTAGAGAAAATAAAGGATTCAGAAGGACCTAGATAAGCTGGAACAATAGGCAGCGGCTAATAGAAGGGTATTAAATTCTACATCTGGACAAGAAAAACACAAATTGGATCTACAGAATGGGAGGAACAGAACTAAGCAACAGCACTTATGAAAAATACCTGGGTATAGTAATAGATCACAGACCGCACTGGAGTCAACTGTGATGCAGCAGCAAAAAAGGCAAACCTAGTTCTGAGATATATTAACAGAAGCATAATCACATAATGTAATTACCCAACTCTTCTGCTCTTTGGTCAAACCTCATCTGGAATACTTTGCCCAGTTCTGGGCACCACATTTTAAAAAAGACAGACAAACTGGAGCAAGTTCAGAGAAGAGCAACAAGGATGGTGAGCAGACTGCAAACCATGTCATACGAGGAATGGTTAAAGGATCTGGGAATGCTTAGCTTGCAAAAAAAATAGAATGAGAGACTTAATAGCTGTCTACAAATATCTGAAGGGCTGTCACAGTGTAGAGGGATCATCCTTATTTCCCTTTGCATATGGAAACACGAGAAGCAATGGATTGAAACTGAATGGGAGAAAATACAAGGGGGATCAATGAGTAGAACAGGCGGCCGCGAGAGGTGGAGAGTTATCCTTCAATGGAAGTCTTCAGAGGCTGGACAGACATCTGTCTAAGATGGTTCAGTGAATCCTGCATTGAGCAAAGTGTTGAACATGATGACCCTGGAGGTCCCCTCCAACTCTAACATTCTATGATTCAATGATTTATTTTATTCATTATGTAACTTGATAAGCTGTCATTTTTGCCTGAGCAATGTGTATTGCTATCAAACTAGCTGTATTATTAATAGTTTGACATAATAGGGAATATTTAAGGTATTGGTCCTGTCTAGAAACATTCCCAAACTAGGCAGGCCAACCGCATTTTTCTCCACATGTTTATGCTTGTCATAGGCAAAGGAGACAATTGGGACTTTAGTGTGGTAGTACTACTGCCAGGACGGCTGCTGCCAGTGATGGTGGTGCTTATGCTGCAAGCGGATTCCACAATCTTACCATGGTTTCATGATCCAGGCTGGTATCTGTCGCTAGGTTTCCCCAGCACTGGCCTGGTCATGTGAGTGGTTAATTCCTCCCTGCCTCATTCCGGTCTCAGAGCACTATATCCTAGCACTGCACCTCCGGTTCGGCGCCAGTAATAGTTCTGCCTTGCAGCATGTGTACTGGCACTGGTGAGTGTTCCTGACCTGTCCTGCCTCCCCACTGTCGTGTTCTGACCCATACCCCCCCTCCATCTGCCCAGCTATCCCAGTCCCTGACTACCCGCTCCTGCTTACTGTTTATCCCACCCTGTTTGACTGATCCCAGACCTGATCTGTTCGTCTCCCCTCTATCTCGATACTCTGACTTCCCTCTGACCTGTATACACGTTCCTGACTCCGGCTCTCATCTCACCCTTTGATATATCCATGACTCCTCCCAAATTCTATTGTCTTGACCTCCTGCAGCCAACTCGGATTAGTGATTATTTTACTGCCCTCTTGTGGTCTGTCTGCTAACTACACTCTGAGGCTGCTTTGCTGGCAGCTTCAGCAGCCTTCATAGTGCAGTGTGACACATGGTATGTTGTTTTTTTTTTCTTTTACACCACCTCATCCTTTGCCATTGCTAAGTTATTATTTTTTTTCCATACAATTTGTACATTATAATTAACTTTTAACAATCTCTTCAACCCCCATTATTCCATTATTCAACAATAGTCAAAAAATATAGAAAGGAAGATGTGGCAGCTTGTGGAGTGTACAGGTGTCAAATTGGACTAGTACAACAGGTGAGCAAAGAAAGAAATCCGTGGTTGAATATCTAATTTTTTTTTTTATTTCAACCTTCATCCCAAAAATGACAAAATAAGAAATTCTAGGGAAGTACATAACTAAAAAGGAAGCACCTGACTGTATTGGTGTAGTGTGTATGGATGTAAACTGTGACTAGCACAATGTGCAAAAGAAAAAATATTCACTACACTTTATGTCATAGATAATCATTGTTAATGGATGTAATTTTGTTTGCATTTTTTAAAGTAACAATTATCAAGGGGTTAAATAAAAATGCTTGAAAAAGCTCAATGCAGGCAAGCACACACACTGATTTCAGATTTATTTTGTTCTTTAAATTCTATTGTGCTATTTTGCTTCTGCTTTCTAATGCATTTAGAACAAAGAGAAAAAGTGGAACTCTAATTCAAATGCAGCAGGACAGATGCCAGATATACTGTGTTACTGATCAATCACAGAGTCTGACACTGCTGCTGGTGCCTGTCCGATCTCTCTTTTTCTTCTTTGGAACCTCTTATTCGGTGCACTTTAGTAGACAGGTGAGCTGGATGTCACGATTCCTCTGTGCAGAGCATCTTGCACACTAGGAGATGCTCTGCTGTGTTTTCTTGAGCTGAGCTGGCAGGTTGATTGACAATGCAGGATTCCATGCTGGTTCTGGTAGGCGCTGATTGCTCTGGTGTTCCATCTTCCTGGTAATTGCTCTGATTCTTATCTGAGCATGCTCCCCCGGAACCTTGCCAGTTGTACATTCTGGTTCTGTAGTTGTGCTGTTGGCCTGTATTCCTGCCTGTGCTCTGATCTTTGTTTCCTGACCCCGGACTGTTGCTTGACTCCTCTCTGCCCACTCCCTGTACCTGTAGTGACCTCCAGGATTTTGACCTCGGACCGATACCTGACCACATCTCACTTTTCTTCCTGAATCCACTACGTGCTTTCCCGGAATTCTGACCCTCGGATCGTGACCTGACTACGCCTCTGTGTACTCCCTGTATCCATACGTGTCCTCCTGTTACCAGACCCATGCTTTGCTGACTACTCTACCATTTGTACTACTCGTAAGTAGTGACTAGCATCACATGTGGTATATATGAAGTTTTGCATGCACCAGGAAAAAACAATATGCAAATTAGCTCTTCTTGAGAAGCGGCAATGTCTCTCCTAATATATCCAAAGTTAGATCAGGAAAAAAAGGGATTTAATATATATATATATATATATATATATATATATATATATATATATATATATATAAAAAGTAATTGCTGCCAAAATTGCAATAAGTAAAAAGTCTAAAGCAAAATTAATAAATAAATAAAAATAAAGGAAAAGAAAATAAAGAAATCATTTAACCATAACGGGCAAAACAATGCTTAGTCTTTAAGGGTTCCAAGTGACCTCTTAAGTGGTAAATATAGTATTTTTTTACATCAGTATGTGTAACACTATTGAAATGTGATTTACACAGGCTTACTTTAATCTCCCCCTACAATACGTTTAATGTGACTGTGTACATATGTATTTAGCTCAGCGGTCCTATATGTAAATGTGATCAGCATAACTTAGCGTGCGCTCGTAATGGCCTTTCCTTTCATGTATTCCGCAGCTTCAGCGATGAGTAATATTGGATCCTACATGATATTTCATCTCCTCCATTGCTTGTTTATTTAACTGTCATTTGTCGCCTGGCAAATATTTTTCACAGCTGTTTAACTATAAAGGTTAATAAAATGAATCTGAAATCATCAAAACAGCTTTTTTTAATTAGCCACTTCATAAGTACCATATTTAATTACATTTACTTTGCCGAGGGGAATATTTGCATCCTCCATCTGCAGTAAAGCTACATCATGTGCAAGTTCATAAAAGTACAAAAAAAATGTAATAACATTATGTAGATGCAAAAAAATGGATTTACATTCTAAAATGTGGCACTGTTTAATGGCGGCTGATTATAACACTCTGTGCATATTAAAAAGTCTTAAATAGAGTTTTTACATTTATTTACTGAAACGTCAATGCTATTTTTTGCCTTGTGACAGGAAAATATGGTGAATGTTTTGAAGGGAGCAGTAACAGCATGAGCATGGTCATGTCAGGGGTTAACTCCTCCCTGCCTTACTCTGGCTTCTGGGACACTATATCCTGGTACTGCACCTCCGATTCAGTGCCAGTAATAGTTTATGCTCTGCAGTGTATATTACTGGCTCTAGCGAGTTTCCCAATCTGTCTTGCTTCCCTGTCCTACTACCTGGTTCTGACCCGTATCCTCCTCTGTTTGTCCGTCTGTCCCAGTCCCTGTCTACTAAGTATTCTTCCTTGTTTATCTTATCCCACTCCTGACCTGTTTGTCCTCCTTCCTTGTTTGTAGTTGGACTTCCCAGCATCAGACCTGTATCCAGGTTCCTCACCCTGACCTCCGTCTTTCCCTTCAGCTGTGTCTGTGACTTCTTGGCTTCTGACCCTCGGCTATCACCTGACAATGATTTGTCTATCTCTGTGCTATTGGCGAGATCTCCTGATGCTGACCTGGTATTTTGACTACTCTATTGCCCTCTGGTGGATTACCTGCTAATTACACTCTAAAGTTACATTGCTTGTAACGTCAGCGTCTCCTAGTGCAGTGTGACACTCACACCTTTATAGCAAGATTTGAGCATTAACATCAAATATATCTAGGAAATGTCCCAATTCTTATGCTCTGTAACTTGTCATGCACTTTTCTTTGATTGGGCATTTCTTTTCACCTTTAAGAATTTTCCTTACACTATTTGTGCTAAATCTTTTTTTACCTCACTTCTCAGTATGGATTTGTTCTGCTAATGACCAATAGCATTTCTTGCCTTGATAAAAAAAAAACCTGCCTCTATGTTATGTCTCCTATCATAGACCCCTTCCAATAATAATGTCCCCCATCCTGCTACAATTTTCTCCAACCTCGGCCCATCCCTGATATAATGTCTCCCTTTCCTGGTATAATGTTCTCTATCCTGGGCCCTTTCCTGGTATAATGTCTTCCTTTCCAGGTAAAATGACCCCCATCCTGGTACAATGTTCTCCAACCTCAGCCCATCCATGATATTATGTCTCCCTTTCCTGGTATAATGTTCTCTACCATGGGTCCTTTCCTGGTATGTCTCTCTTTCCAGGTATAATGTCTCCCATCCTGGTACAATGTTCTCCAACCTCGGTCCATCCCTGGTATACAATCTCCCTTTCCAGGTATAATGTTCTCCATCCTGAGCCCCTTTCTTTTATAATGTATACCTTTCCTTGTATAATATTCTTTATCCTTGGCCACTTCCTGATGTATTGTCAGCTACCGGCCTCTGCTTGGCTGGTGGCATGTATTGCACTGCAGGGACTGGGTTAGTCTCTGCAATGCAATACATTTCAGCTGAATGTGCATCATTGGACACACATCCATCTGAAATAGCTGTTGCCGTTGGCAGGGCCCCATCCAACATGGACCAGTCGCACCCTCTGTGACCGCAATTATTGTACTCCTGGGGACAAGGGTTCATTCAACTACCTTTAGAGAGACAAAGACCCATCCTAAGGGGCACTTTGCACACAACGACATCGCAAGCTGATGCTACGATGCTGAGCGTGATAGTCCCCGCCCCCATCGCAGCTGCGATATCATGGTGATAGCTGCCGTAGTGATCATTATCGCTACGGCAGCTTCACATGCACTTACCTGCTCTGCGACGTCGCTCTGGCCGGCAAACCTCCTCCTTCCTAAGGGGGCGTAGAGCGGCGTCATAGCGACGTCACACGGCAGGCGGCCAATAGAAGCGGAGGGGCAGAGAAGAGCGGGAAGTAAACATCCCGCCCACTTCCTTCATTACGCATAGCCGGTGGACGCAGGTTGGAGATGTTCCTCGCTCCTGCGGCTTCACACACAGCGATGTGTGCTGCCGCAGGAACGAGGAACAACATCGTAACATCGGTCTTTCCCAATTCATGGAAATGACCGACGCTACACCGATGATACGATTACGACGCTTTTGCGCTCGTTAATCGTATCAAAATGCTTTACACACTCCGATGTCGCCTGCGACGCCGAATGTGCGTCACTTTCAATTTGACCCCCCCCCGACATCGTACCTGCGATGTCGTAGTGTGCAAAGTGCCCCTAAGTCTATTAGAAAAAAAAGACCCATCCTCACATTTGTAGAGAGATTGCCATATTGTTAGTCATGACATTGGGCTAAGTTTACAGAAATATCAGAAACCATTTACCTGTCACACATCACAGTATTATAGCAAGGAAGAAAAAGAGTAGGTAAAAAGCACTCAACTCATTAAGTATATGGCAAAGTTATAACCAGATTTTACTGTAGAATATTTAGTGCAAACACCAATAAAAACACTTAAAAACAACAAGACACCTGTCCCATGAACCCAGCAATGAAGTACTGATGCATAAAGCAAACGTAGAAATAATGACAATATGATGGCAAAATGATGGAAAAACAGGTACAATGGTATAACCTGTGAACAGACCAAAACGACTCAAGTAAAGAGTAGATAACTCAAATACAAACGTAAAGTTGCAAGGTTAACCACCTAGGATCAGGTCCACAAGGTATAAGCATATGAGCAAAATGAAGCCATAATATGGTGTCAGATTAAGATCCCACCCAACGCGTATTATTCAACACACGGATAACAAATATTTTGGGCTCTCTCAGGAGTCATTTTTGGAGTACAACTATTTCCCCTGTAGTCCATAACCCTTAAAGTTACACATCTGGATGTCTCATAGAAGTAAAGACTATAAAGCCTGCTTTACACGAGACGACCGATTGTGCGATTTCACGATCGATCGTACCCGCCCCCGTCGTTTGTGCGTCATGGGCAAATCGCTGCCCGTGTCACACAAAGTCGTGAACCCCCCCGTCACACGTACTTATGTGCTGTGTGACGTCGCTGTGGGCGGCGAACATCCTCTTCTTGAAGGGGGAGGGACGTTCGGCGTCACAGCGACGTCACACAGCCGCCGGCCAATAGAAGCGGAGAGGTGGAGATGAGCGGGACGTAACATCCCGCCCACCTCCTTCCTTCAGCATTGCCGGCGGGTGCCGCGGGACGCAGGTGAGCTGAGCTCATCGTTCCCGTGGTGTCACACAGAGCCATGTGTGCTACCCCGGGTACGATGAACAACCGGCACCATTTTAAATAAACAATATTTTGAAACTGAGCGACGAGTACACCACTCACGATTTATGAGCGATACTGCGTCGCTTGGAGGTGTTACACGAGACGACGTCGTGAACGATGCCGGATGTGTGTCACGAAAACCGTGACCCCGACAATGCATCGCACGATATCTTGTCTCGTGTAAAGCACCCTTTAGACTTGAGACCTTTAATATGAGATCCATTACATGGTAGGGCAGTGGTCCCCAACCTTTTGCACCAGGGACTGGCTTCAAGCAAGACTATTTTTTCATGGCATGGCAGGGGTGGGGGTTGGGCAGGGCTTTGGTCATATGGGGTGGGGTTATGGAGGGAGTTATTGAGCCTCAGTGTACAGCACTGCCACTTAGCAGCGCTATACACCAAACAGTGCTGCAGACCGGGGGGGTGCTGGAGGAGCCTCTGTGTACAGAACTGTAGACCAAGTCCCCACCAGGAGCTATGCTAGGAGCCATAACACTGAATTCGCCTGCCTCCCCACCATGGCACGCCCCACATAATGTTTTCTACCGGGAGCCGTGACAAAGCATACTCTGAACCGTCGCAGAGCACACTGTTAGTGTTTAGTGCTGGTGTGTTGCTCTAACACTAGGTGTCGCTAGATACACTAGTGGAGGAGAAGTCAAACAAGTCAAGGTTCAGGAGCCGGGAATTTGCATCAGTTACAAGGGAGAGAGTGGAGCCAATGTCTGGATACAAGTCGGGGGTCGGAAGCTAGGAAGGCATTCCAGGCATAAAGGAAGAGAGCAGAGCCAAGGTCAGGATACAAGTCGGGGTCTGGGAGACAGGGAGTCAAGTCAGGGTCAGGGAAGAGGCTACTAGGAATGAGGTAACAGGACAAGATGAAGACAGTCACTTACAGGAGACAGCAACAACTGCTGCAACACAGGAACTATCACTGGCGGCGTTTTGGGTGAAGTAGCTCCAAAATAAAACAGAGCAATCACTCTGAGCGAGGCTCCAACGAACAGGCCCCTCCCAGAGGCCCCGAGACCGGAAACAACCAGTCCACCTGAGAATAATACAAAACCAAGCATTGGCTGTGCAAGAGGGCAGAGCACCACTAATCAGAATCATGACAGCTGGTCTATGGCAGTGCCACGGACCGGCAAATCCCCCTAACGGCTCGGTCCTGGTCCACAGACTAGTGGTTAAGGACCCCTGTGCTAGGCAATCTGTATTGTGGCCCAAACTGGAAACTCTCTAAAAAATAAATGTATACAGCTGCAGGGGTAAATGCTCGTTCAATGTTATCTTTTGTATTGAGTCCCAATATAACACCATGTAGCAAAAGTGTTTGAATTTGTAGGTAATTACGTGGCATCTGTCCATAAAAATCCATACATTCAAATCAGCTGCTAACACAATACGGTCATAAATACAACATGGGGAAGGTGCAATAGCAAATCCAACCATATCAATAGTCATCAGCGTATTGCTGTGTGCGGCTCCATCTGTATATGTTTATTAGCAAATATTGTATTTCAAGAACATCGATGGCCATGAAGATTTATGCCCTAACATATCATATGTCAATAATTATTTACTATAGTATATTTTAATCAGTATTTTCAGCTGATCCAGCAGTTTTTGCTGAACCAGAACATTTATATTCATCTCATACAGTGATCCTCGTACACAATTCATGTCCATCCAATGTGAATGAGAATTAAACACAGAATGGATCAATTATTTACTGTGAAGAAAGGATAAATAAAGCTGCAAGATCACAATAATAAAAAAGGTATAAAATAATAGTGGTAGATAGAAAACTGCTGCTAATATTACTAATAATGAAAGCTTCGGACGGTAATAATTATGTAGTTACATTTTAGCATTTGTATTACAACCACAATGTTGGACTACCAACCTATTATATTTTACTACAATGACTGTGTGTTAACAGTTCACTATCAATGTAACCTGGGCTATAGACATAGATACTTTTAATTATTAGAATTCATTAAAATATTTTGTAATATGTCAGCAAAAAAATGTTGGCTGCCCACGATTCTTGAATAAATATTAGGCTCATGCTTAGCTCATGCACATAGGCATTAGATTGGCTGTCTGACTCAGTGACATCTACTAGAGAGGTTTCTAGTCATGCTCTGACCTGGGCAAAGGTTATTGTGCAAGCAGGAGAAGGAGGTGAGCTGTGACATAATCTATTGTGAATGGTGAATCCTATGTTACCTACTGGATATAGAGGTGTTATCAGTCATTATACAGGAGGAGGTGAGCTGTGACATCACCTATTGTGAATGGTGGATCCTGTGTTATCTACTGTATATAAAGGTGTTATAAGTCAGGAGGTGAGCTATGACATAATCTATTGTGAATGGTGGATCCTATGTTTCCTACTGGATATAGAGGTGGTATCAATCATTGTACAGGAGGAGGTGAGCTGTGACATCACCTATTGTGGATCCTGTCTTATTTACTGTATATAGGGGTGTTATTAATTATTGTACAGGAAGAGGAGGTGAGCTGTGACATCACCTATTGTGAATGGTGGATCCTGTGTTATTTACTGTATATAGGGGTGTTATTAATTATTTTAGAGGAATAATGGTGAATGGTGGATCCTGTGTTATCTACTGTTTATAAAGGTGTTATTAGTCAGGAGGTGAGCTGTGACAACATCTATTGTGAATGGTGGATCCTGTGTTATTTACTGTATATAGGGGTGTTATTAATTATTTTACAGGAAGAGGAGGTGAGTTGTGACATCACCTATTGTGAATGGTGGATCCTGTGTTATTTACTGTATATAGGGGTGTTATTAATTATTTTAGAGGAATAATGGTGAATGGTGGATCCTGTGTTATCTACTGTTTATAAAGGTGTTATTAGTCAGGAGGTGAGCTGTGACAACATCTATTGTGAATGGTGGATCCTATGTTACTTACTGGATATAGAGGTGTTATCAATCATTGTACAGGAGGTGAGCTGTGACATCACCTATTGTGAATGGTGGATCCTGTATTATCTACTGTATATAGAGGGGTTATTAATTATTGTACAGGAAAAGGAGGTGAGCTGTGACATCATCTATTGTAAATCGTGGATCCTGTGTTATTTACTGTGTATAGGGTAGGGGTGTGTCATTACACAGGAGGAGAAGGTGAGTTGTGACATCATCCATTGACTGTGGTGGATCCTGTGTCATCTACTGTATATAAAGTTTCTATCTGTCATTGTACCGGAGGAGGGGGTGAGCTGTGACATCACCTATTGTGAATGGTGGATCCTGTGTTATTTAATGTATATAGAGGTGTTATCACTAATTGTACAGGAGGTGGAAGTGAGCTGTGACATTAACTGTTGAGAATAGTGGATCCTGTGTTATGTACTGTATATAGAGGTGTTATCAGTCATTGTACTGGAGGAGGAGGAGGTGAGCTGTGACATCCTGTATTGTGAATGGTGGATTCTGTGTTATCTACTGTATTTAGAGTTATCTGTCATTATACAGGAGGAGGTGAGGTGTGCCATCACCTATTGTGATTGGTGGATCCTGTGTTATTTACTGTATATAGAGTTTATATAGAGGTGCTATCAGTCATTATACAGGAGGAGGAGGTGAGCTGTGATATCACCAATAGTGAGTGTTTGATTTTGTATTATCTAATGAATATAGAGGTTTTACCTTTCATTGTAATACTGTCTGTGATGATAATGAGACTACTAAAAAAATCGGTGCAGAACAGGAAGTGTAAATATAATATTAGCCTTCATTTTCAGTGTTTAAAAGTGCAAGAATTTTTAAAGCATAATTATGTATAAATTTAAAGCAAAAAGTATCAAAAATGAAAAAAAAAGCATTTAACAAAAAAATCTACCATTATAGAGAGTGAACATCACATCACATCCAGTGAAATGAACCTTTGCACAAGCCATGCAACTTCCAAGTCTGATTTAAAGAATGTGATTTGGTTAAAGCGCACCAATGACCAGGATTTTCCTATATAACCTAAAGCCAGTGCTATACTGGCACTATCAGGCTGATTCTATACATGCCTGTAGTTAGTAGCTAGGATGTATAGGTTTTGAAACACAAGAAAGTAAAGTTTGTAAAATGAGCAGCTTTTTGAATGACAGCAGCTGATAGCTGGGGTGGATATTCATAGTGATTCCCGTCCCCTGCCTGTCCATTCTCTCCCTATTATTTATGTCAATTATATTATAGAATTGTTTTACTAAGTGACTAGAAGGACCTGTGCTGATGTCATACCCATGTGACCAGAAGGGGCGGGGCCTCAGCCAACAGAAAAATAAAAATGCTTCCTGGTATCAGCTATGTTGGGTGAGGCCCCACCCCTTCTGGTCACATGGGTATGACATCAGCACAGGTCCTTCTAGTCACTTAGTAAAATGATTCTATAATAGAATTAGAATAAATAACAGGCGGAGGACAGACAGGCAGGGAGGCGGGAATCACTATAAATACCCACCCCATCTATCAGCTGCTGTCATTTTACAAACTTTACTTGCTTGTATTTCAGAAACAATACATACGATCTCACACCTAAAGGCATGTATAGAATCAGCATGATAGCACCAGTATAGCACTGGCTTTAGGTTATATATGAAAATCCTGGGGATTGGTTCACTTTAATGAAAAGTAGTTTTGTGACACTTATACTGTATGGTACAAACACATTGCACGCATTGTTTTCCTCTCATGTCTGGCGAATAGATTTAGTTACATAGTTTCTAAGATCCCTGTTGAGAACATAGCATACAATTCTCCATCAATTGCTTTCTCGAAAAAAAGATCATAAAAATATAGAGAATGGTAAACTCTATAAACACCAATAATAAACTGTTACGACCCACGGAGGAGGCGGACTATAGACTGAATGTTGGAAATAATTCATAATTGCGTTATTTTTCTATGATAGAATTACTCTAAAACTAACTTAATTAAAATGATGTTGAAACCATTCCCAGAGTGACACTGATGAAGAAAATTCAAAAGCTTGTTAGTACTGATTGAGCTTAATAGAGACTCGAGCATCTTCTCTGTAATTGCTGAGATACAGTTCAGGTTAAAGCCAAAATAAAATTCACTGCAATTTTTTTCCTGTCGGTATAATCACAAAGGACAAAGATAAGAACATCGGCGCTGGTTCAGACACGGGGAGTGCACTCGGCGCAGCATTATTTAAGCTATAATTAAGCTGTTTTGTCGTTAAGGGAGAAATGACAGAAGTAAAGGGAACAGTGGCAGAAATGAAAGAGTCTCAGATGTGCGCGACACAGACGGAGCTTTGGGTTTTCTCGCCAGCGTTAACTTAGATGACTTGAAAGTACACAGAAATGAGGTGAGGAGCGTGCTGGGCGTTTTTTGTGACTAGATGAAGGGACGCATTGATTGGCTTTTTTACATTGGTTTTTATTTTGTATGAGAATGTATTATAGGGCTTGAGAATGAGCTGATTGCAGACATGGGAATGACTATATAGTCTATCACAAGTAGGACTGCTCTCCACCAAGAACATGGGTAGCAGTCGTACGCCAAAATCGGAATAAGTCCTTGTCACGTCTCCACTAGAGTCCGCTCCTGAAACTTCTGCTTCGGTCACTAGGTGCCACTGTATTCCCGCCATGGATAGTGCTGGTGATCGGAGAGGAGTCGGTGCCAGTAGCTCTGGTGGGGGGTTGGCTGCATCCTGCAAGTGCATTTGCCATTTTTGACCTGAGTTGGCTGGTGGCTTTTTTGTGGTGAGTTTTTTTTATTTTTTTATCTTTATTTTTTTATCTCTGGTGGGTGAAGACTCTGCCCATCCACTAAGCTGGGGTCCCTGGGGCCTGCAGTATCACTGGCTGACTGTGGGTGGCGTGTGCCTTCCAGCTGATGTTACCGCCTTTCAGCCACAGCCAATGGGAAGGCACCACACGCCTCTTATTACTCCTCCTTTCTATTGTTCTCGCTTCTGATTCTGTATATTGATCCCTGTGTTTTGACCCCTGCCTGCTCTCTGACTAATCTCCTGCCAGCCATTTTCTTACCTCACTGCCATCTCCGGTTTTGACCTTTGCCTGGTTTCCTGACTACATCCTAGTCTGCTGATTTTGTCCCTTTTCTGTATCTCCTCTTTTGACCCTGCCTGATGACTATTCTTTTCCGGACTGCAGACTTCCACAGGTAACACCAAAAAACTGAGCTGTTGCAAAAAAACCAGTAAACATGCAATATTACAAGCATGTAAATGGCAGCCTCTAGACAAGAAAAAAACAAAGAGAAAAATTGTATGAAAAATACCCTAAATAATAATGAATAAACTGCAAGTGCTTAATAACAGGGTACTTAGTATATACATTTTTGCAAAAACGTAAGAAGCCATCCCACCTCGTCACGGTGTACCCATCTGGGACAGTCCCTAATCATACAATTTTTCTCTTTGTTTTTTTCTTGTCTAGAGGCTGCCATTTACATGCTTGTAATATTGCATGTTTACTGTTTTTTTTTTACAGCTCAGTTTTTTGGTGTTTTTTTGTCTGTTATCTTGCTTTATTGCAAGTTGGCGGTGCAGCCCTCCTTATACTGAGGCTGAACAACTAGTTGCTTCCCACTTTGCTGTGTATTTAATCTGGGACCCGGCTGACCACTTGTTACCATTCACATTGGAGTTTTGATAGACACAAGTCAGGTATGTATTATGGTTTTAACTTTAGTTGGTTAGGGACAGTCTCAGATGGGTACACCGTGACAAGGTGGGATGGCTTCTTACGTTTTTGCAAAAATGTATATACTAAGTACCCTGTTATTAAGCACTTGCAGTTTATTCATTATTATTCAGGGTATTTTTCATACAATTTTTCTCTTTGCTTTTTTCTAGACTTCCACAGGTAGCAATCTCCAGGGCTCTGTAGTAATTCCAGATCCCTGTACAGAGGTTTAAGGATTTTAGGATTCTCAGGATCCTGCTAAGTGGGCAGCTAGCCTCTAGCCTGTCTGTGACAGCGATCCTAAGACTGTGGTTCCAGGCAGATGTTACAATGCTCAACGGGTGAGTCCAGCTTACAAAATGTGGTAGACCTTCCTAGTTTGGTAAATAACACAATATACTATTATTGTTAGTGTCTGAGAGAGACCCTACTCTCCAGCTACAAGCTCTGGTATCAGTAGATCAACTTCTGATTTTGTCCAACACAAGACGGTACTTCATATGTTGAGTCATTATGAGAGATGAGTGGACCCGTGGAAGCTCTATTTGGCAAGTTCAGCTGGACTTTAGCTATAGTTTTGCACCTGGACTTGACCTGAACCCCAATGGAAGTCACTAATTGGTCAGTTCAGATCACCACCAGCCAGCCATAAACAGATCACTTCTGGGGACGATTAGGTGGGGTTTTTCCATTTTTTTTGTTACCCCCAGTGTGAGACGTTCAAACACTGCAAGTGGCTCGCACTGAGCTGAGCACCGAGCGTACCCGAGCACAACGATGCTTGCCCAAGTGGTTTGCATATGTAAAACACCCGAACTCCGAACACCGAGTCATAGGTTCACTCAACTCTAGTCCTGACCAGAACTGTGTATGAAGGGGGCTAGCTGACCGCTCATTTCAGTCGCTTTCGTTCTCTGTCCCAGCCATGTATAAGCCGAAAGGGTTATCCTAACAAATATTATAATACTTGTGGCCCCCTGTCTTGGGGCCCAAAAAAGCCACATCATAAGAAACAAGTATTATAAATGACACTTAGTGGGCAAAGGCTTTTACAGCTGAACAAACATTTTAATGCATAACCCACACCACAATATACCCTCCAACTCAATGTGTTTAATTCATTATTTGTCAAAGTGATGGCTGATCCCCAGAAACACATATGAGTGACAACCACGGTGCCCCTACAAGAGTGAGAGCTATTTTAATTCTCCATTTGCAAATTCCTGTCCGCCCATAAAGTGTAGGTGTTTTAACCCAATGAGGCATTACTTTGATAGGAACCCAACATCAAGCGGTCACCTTGCCGTTGGCTGTTGGACTCACTTAAAACTGGCCATTTTTGTGTGCTAAGTATCTCAAGTCTTTTTTCTTAGATTACAGGGTTATACCTTCTGATTAAGCTCCTGCTCTTCAGCCTTAGGCTATTTTAATTCTTCATTAGCAGGTTCCTGTCCGCCCATATATTGTAGGTTTTTAACCCAAAGAGAGGCATTATTTTGATAGGGACCCAACAAAAAGAGGTTGTCTTGCCGTTGGCTGTTGGGCTCACATAAAACTGGCCATTTTTGTGTGCTAAGTATCTCAATTTTTACATGTTTTTCATAGCAGTAATGCATGTCTATATTCCCATATTCATTGTTCCACAAATCTTAGTACTGCAGAGAGTGCAACTGTCTCCTTTTTTTTTCCTACAAGAGTGAAAGACTCAGAGCCACCATGTGTGCATTGAACAGATCTGAGCCACCAGCATGACCCTAAAGGGTGCTTTACATGAGACGATCTATCGTGCTATAGATCGTCGGGGTCACGGTTTTCGTGACGCACATCCGGCATCGCTTGCAACTACGGGCTGTGTGACACCTCCGAGCAATGCAGTATCGCTCACAAATCGTGAGTCATGTACTCGTCGCTTGGTTTCATAACATCGTTTAATTAAAATGGCGCCGGTTGCGCATCGTTCCTGGGGTAGCACACGCCGCTCCGTGTGACACCCCGGGAACGATGAACACAGCTTACCTCCGTCCCATGGCACCCACCGGTTATGCGGAAGGAAGGAGGTGGGCGGGATGTTTACGTCCCACTCATCTCCACCCCTCTGCTTCTATTGGCCGGCGGCTGTGTGACGTCGCTGTGACGCCGAAAGTCCCTCCCACTTCAGGAAGAGGATGTTCACCGCCCACAGCGACGTCACACAGCAGGTAAGTACGTGTGACGGGGGTTAACGACTTTGTACGCCACGAGCAACTAATTGCCCGTGACGCGCAAACGACGGGGGCGGGTATGATCGATCGTGAAATTGCACGATAGATCGTACCGTGTAAAGCAGCCTTAAGTCCTGTCCGAGCCCTGATCTTAATCCTTCTCTCCCCCACTCTCAGGGTGGGCCAGAAAACACAAAGACAAAACCCCACAAAATGACACAGACAAAGGAGAATGAAAATTCGAACACACAGTGCTCAAAACACACAGGAGAGATATAATATGTATACTGGGGAACAACGAAAAGGGAAGAAAGTGACGCATAATAGGGAAAAGCGCAACATTGATCACCATAAAGAGGAAAATCACCAAGACCGGGATCGCTGAAACTAAAGCAGAAGCTATCATCAGC
The DNA here is from genome assembly GCF_048569485.1 of Anomaloglossus baeobatrachus. Taxonomy (NCBI): domain Eukaryota; kingdom Metazoa; phylum Chordata; class Amphibia; order Anura; family Aromobatidae; genus Anomaloglossus; species Anomaloglossus baeobatrachus. The sequence continues at coordinate 28,220,663 of NC_134359.1, forward strand.
ACATCCAGGAAGGAAATTAATTTAATAGGGAGGAGACAGCTGCATGTGGCAATTAGCAACCTGAGCTCTAGGTCCTGCTCACCAGATGCAGCAATTAACTCCTGCAGAGCTGAAGACCAGAGAACCTGAACTAGCCAACGTCCGGCTCTGTTGTTTATGGAATTTTAGAGGCTTGAATTAAAAAGTTTTCTTTGATTGAGTGACTGATGCATAACCTGGTATCTTCCTTTCAGTCTGATAGTCTAATACCATAGCTACAGGAATCAAATGACATTGAGTTGTTTTTGTAGCATCCCACTGAAAAAAAAGACAAAATAATAAGTTAAAGAGAAAAAAAGAAAACAAAACAACATTCAGGGCGCAAACAAGCAACAAATCTTCGAAGTTTGCTGCCAAAAGTGTAAACAGGAGCGAATATGCAAAATTAGCACCTTCATATCCAGCTGAGCGTTGGTTTTAATTATCACACTGTAGTGGGAATTTCTTAAATATTCATTTTGGCACTGTAAGTGAAAAGGATATTTTTAAAACTTCTTACTTTGCACGTTTTACAATGAGCAAGAAAACTTCTTAAGCCCTGCAAAACTTGCATATTCATATATACAATCTGAAGCTACGGTGCCTTGCGAAAGTATTCGGCCCCCTTGAATTTTTCAATCTTTTCCCACATTTCAGGCTTCAAACATAAAGATAAAAAAATTAAAATTTTATGGTGAAGAATCAACAACAAGTGGACACAATTGTGAAGTTGAACGAAATGTATTGCTTATTTTAAACTTTTATAAAAAATAAATAACTGTAAATTGGGGCGTGCAATATTATTCATCCCCTTTAAGTTAATACTTTGTAGCGCCACCTTTTGCTGCGATTACAGCTGCAGTCGCTTGGGGTATGTGTCTATCAGTTTTGCACATGGAGAGACTGAAATTATTGCCCATTCTTCCTTTGTAAACAGCTGGAGCTGAGTGAGGTTGGATGGAGGCGTTTGTGAACAGCAGTTTTCAGCTCTTTCCACAGATTCTCGATTGGGTTCAGGTCTGGACTGTGACTTGTCCATTCTAACACCTGGATACGGTTATTTGTGAACCATTCCATTGTAGATTTTGCTTTATGTTTGGGATCATTGACTTGTTGAAAGACAAATCTCCGTCCCAGCCTCAGGTCTTTTGCAGACTCCAACAGGTTTTCTTTAAGAATGGTCCTGTATTTGGCTCCATCCATCTTCCCATCAATTTTAACCATCTTCCCTGTCCCTGCTGAAGTAAAGCAGGCCCAAACCATGATGCTGCCACCACCATGTCTGACAGTGGGGATGGGGTGTTCAGGGTGATGAGCTGTGTTGCTTTAACGCCAAACATATCGTTTGGTATTGTGCCCAAAAAGTTTGATTTTGGTTTCATCTGACCAGAGCACCTTCTTCCACATGTTTGGTGTCTCCCAGGTGGCTTGTGGCAAACTTTAAACAACACTTTTTATGGATATCTTTGAGAAATGGCTTTCTCCTTCTCACTCTTCCATAAAGGCCAGATTTGTGCAGTGTACGACTGATTGTTGTCCTATGGACAGACTCTCCCACCTCAGCTGTAGATCTCTGCAGTTCATCCAGAGTGACCATGGGCCTCTTGGCTGCATCTCTGATCAGTCTTCTCCTTGTTTGAGATGAAAGTTTGGATGGAGGCCGGGTCTTGGTAGATTTGCAGTGGTATGATACTCCTTCCATTTCAATATGATCGCTTGCACAGTGCTCCTTGGGATGTTTAAAATTGTGGAAATCTTTTTGTAACCAAATCCGGCTTTAAACGTTTCCACGACAGTATCATGGACCTGCCTGTTGTGTTCCTTGGTCTTCATGATGCTCTCTGCGCTTTACACAGAACCCTGAGACTATCACACAGCAGGGGCATTTATACGGAGACTTGATTACACACAGGGGCTTATATTTATCATCATCAGTCATTTAGGACAACATTGGATCATTCAGAGATCCTCAATCAACTTCTGGAGTGAGTTTGCTGCACTGAAAGTAAAGGGGATGAATAATATTGCACGCCCCAATTTTCAGTTATTTAGTTTTTATAAAAGTTTAAAATAAGCAATAAAGTCCGTTCAACTTCACAATTGTGTCCCACTTGTTGTTGATTCTTCACCAGAACATTAACATTTTTATCATTATGTATAAAGCCTGAAATGTGGGAAAAGGTTGAAAAATTCAAGGGGGCTAAATACTTTTGCAAGGCACTGTACTTAATAGCTAAAGTTAAGTTAAAACCGTTTGCTCGATTAACCTTAAATTTTACAGAAAATTTGAATTTGCCAGAATAAGAATTATTTTGTAAATAACTTTGGTAGGAGAGAGTCCAGATGACCAGTGCTCCCAAATGCAAACATTTATTATCAATTTGCCGCAATTGACAAAACTAAAAATGTGTTAAAAACACAACGCATTTCGGCTCTACGCAGCCTTCCTGAGACGTCTGCCTCTGTGTCTGCCTCTGTGGTCCTGTGCGTCACCCACCAGTGAGGTACAGAACCAGCTTATTATGAATCTTGAAGCTGGGAATCGGTGGTTGGAGCTACACTCAAACCAAAACAAATTGATCCAAATCGGATTTCCAGGCCTAGTTCAAGCAAATCTGTCAAATTCAAATTTCTGGAAATTCACTCATCCTTAAAGGGAAGTTGTCAGGTGCGATATGCACGCAGAGCCAGGAGCAGTTCTAGGCGCATATTGCTAATCCCTGCCTGATCGTCCCTGTATACACTAGCATAGATAAAGGGATCTTTAGAAAAAGTATTTCTGAAGATCTTTTATCTTATGCTAATGAGCGTGGGGACTAGTTATATCCCCCGACTAGTTCGCCCTCTAAATATGTTAGTACGCCCACAGGGGTGTACTAACATGCTATTCCATTCAGCATCACCAGCGGTGATGCGCGTACCTGTGTGTGCTGTGACCACTCTTCTGAATGCCGGGCACTGTGGGCGTGATACCATGGATTTACATGAGCGACATCACCATCAGCTCCTGGAGATCCCGCGACTGCGCACTTACCATTTCCGCAGCGTTGCTATCTGGGTGCTTGCTTCTCGTCTTCAGATGCACACTGCGCATGACCGGAACCGCAGGAGTCTTCTGAGCATGCGCAGTGCGCATCTGAAGACGAGAATCAAGCACCCAGATAACAAGGCTGCGGGAATGGTAAGCGTGCACACAAGGGATCTCAAGGAGTGATGGGACATCATTCAAGTAAATCCATGGTTTCACGCCCACAGGGGTGTGATACCACGGAAAACCTGCAAATGCCCACAGGGGGATGCGACGCCCATGGGGCTAGAGCCCCTGCTCATTTACATAGGGTACACATAAGTAATAAAACATATTTTTATACATGCCCATTACACAATATTACAACACAGGGATGGGTAGGAAGGGGTTACTAGCACACACATCACCCTGCTTCTAGGTTACAACACATAAATTACCTGACAGGTTTCCTTTAAATACTCTCTTCTTCCCTGGACTGGTGCTGGTGATATTATTCAATTCACTGTAGCTCTGGTTGCAAGCAGGTGGCTTGCTCTCATCTATAGTATCATTGCTGAAGCTTCGCTGAACTGCTACCTGAGTCATCTGTGGATAAGTGGTTCCTGCTTTCCCCCTGTGAGTGCTTTTAGTGTCGTCTATAGTGTTTAGTGAAGTTGATGAAGAACTCATTTCACCAATTCCCTATTTAGGGTCCAGCACTAGGAATTCCTAGGGTCAGGTATCCAGCTCGGTGCAAAGGTGCGGAACCTATCTAGGGGGGTGAGAGACCCCAGGGACCACCAATAGGTTTAGTCCGGGGTCACCTTCTCCCCATTCCATTGACACAGGGTTCCACAGGGTTCTACCTCCACTTGGTTCACTGAAGAAATTGGCGAAATTCAAAGGTATGACCAACACTCCTAAAATAGTTGCATTCAACAAGGTTCACCACACCATCACACACAATATGCCCCACCTGCATATATGCTGAACTAAAAAGCTTATTAGAAATGATTTGTTTGCCTCGTTGCCTATCTTTAGTGCGGATGTGACTTGGTTCACCCAAGACATTAGCAACATTCAGCCTCCTCAAAGTTACGACCAGCATCCCTAAAACCCTTGCACCCAACTAGGTCCACAACACCATGTCACACTCAATATGCCCAACCTGCATATGTGCTGAACTAAAAGGCTTGTTAGAAAATATTTTTTTGCCTCGTTGCCTATCTTTAGTGCGGAGGGGACTTGGTTCACCGAAGATATTGAGGACATTCAGCCTCCTCAAAGGTACAATCAGCATCCCTAAAATCCTTGCACCCAACCAGATCCACAACACCATCTCACACAATATGCCCCACCTGCATATGTGCTGAACTAAAAGGCTTATTAGAAACTATTTGCTTGCCTAGTTGCCTATCTTTAGTGCGGATGAGACTTGGTTCACCGAAGACATTGATGACATTCAGCCTCCTCAAAGGTACAACCAGCATCCCTAAAACCCTTTCCCCCAACAAGGTCCACCACACCATCACACACAGTATGCCCCACCTGCATGTGTGCTGAACCAAAAGGCTTGTTAGAAAAGATTTGCTTGCCTCATTGCCTATAGCCTGCTTTACACGTTACGATTAAGCATACGATATCGTATGCGATCGTAACCGCCCCCATCGTATGTGCGGCACATTCAATTTGTTGAACGTGTTGCATAAACGATTATTTCTCGTCACACGTACTTACCCTTCCATACGATCTCGATGTGGGTGGCAAACGTCCACTTCCTGGAGTGGGAAGGACGTTTGGCGTCACATCGACGTCACATGGCAGCCGGCCAATAGAAGCGGAGGGAAAGAGATGAGCGGGATGTAAACATCCCGCCCACCTCCTTCCTTCCGCATTGCAGGCGGGAGCCGCGGGATGCAGGTAAGATCTGTTTATCGTTCCCGGGGTGTCACACACTGCGATGTGTGCTACCTCGGGAACATTGAACAACCTCACGTTGAATTTTTAGGAATTGAACGACGTGTATGTGATGAACGTTTTAACGTTCAATTGCACGTAGCTGTCACACGTTACAATATAACTTACGATGCCAGATGTGTGTCACTTACGACGTGACCCCGCCTACACATCGTAAAATATACTGTATTGTAGCGTGTAAAGCCCGCTTATCTTTAGTGCAGATAAGACTGGGTTCACCGAAGACATTGTTGACATTCAAAGGTATGACCAACACTCCTAAAACAGTTGCACCCAACCAGGTCCACCACACCATCACAGACAATATGCCCCACTACATATGTGCTGAACTAAAAAGCTTACTAGAAATGATTTGTTTGCCTCGTTGCCTATCTTTAGTGCGGATGGGACTTGGTTCACCGAAGACATTGATGACATTCAAAGGTACAACCAGCATAACCTAAAATCCTTGCACCCAACCAGATCTACCACACCATCGCACACAATATGCCCCACCTTGTGGGAGGCATCCGAGGGCCAAGCCTCAACCGCAGCTACCGCCCTGGGCCACCCTCACACCTGTCAGGTGGATGGATTCTCTCGGCAAAGGGGAAGTTCTCACTAACACAAATGAAGACAAATTTTTTAACAATTTTTGAAAAAAAAGTCTAAAGCCCGCTACACACGCTTCAATATATCTCACAATCCGTCGTTGGGGTCAAGTTGTAAGTGACGCACATCCGGCATCGTTTGTGAGGTATCTGCGTGTGACAGCTACATGCGATCAGGATTGAACGCAAAACCGTTGATCGCAAACACATCGTATCATTCTCTAGAATTGAGCGTTTTGTTGCACGAACCTAGTCAATTGTAACGTGTGACATCCCTCATACGATTTTGTTGTCTGATGCTATGTGCGCAGGTGTGCGCTCTGCACCGCAGCTTAAAAAAGGTCTGCTTCAGAGCGCAGCTGAAAAGCTGCGTTCTGAAGCGCCTCACAATGTCTGTCATGCACTAATCTCTGTCAGTCCGTCACTATCTCTGTCCCTCACTCTCAGTCCATGTCAGTCTATCCCCCTCTCTCATATACTCACCGATCCCCGATCCCTGGCGCTGCACGGCATTCACACTGCTCCGGCGGCTTTTACTGTTTTGAAAAAGCCGGCCGCCCATTAAACAATTTCGTATTCCCTGCTTTCCCCGCCCACCAGTGCCTATGATTGGTTACAGTGAGACACGCCCCCACTCTGAGTGACAGGTGTCACACTGCACCCAATCACAGCAGCCGGTGGGCGTGTCTATACTGTGTAGTGAAATAAATAATTAAATAATTAAAAAAAACGGCGTGCGGTTCCCCCCATTTTTAAAACCAGCCAGATAAAGCCATACGGCTGAAGGCTGGTATTCTCAGGATGGGGAGCTCCACGTTATGGGGAGCCCCCCACCCTAACAATATCAGCCAACAGCCGCCCAGAATTGCCGCATACATTATATGCGACAGTTCTGGGACTGTACCCGGCTCTTCCCGATTTGCCCTGGTGCGTTGGCAAATCGGGGTAATAAGGAGTTATTGGCAGCCCATAGCTGCCAATAAGTCCTAGATTAATCATGTCAGGCGTCTATGAGACACCCTCCATGATTGATCTGTAAGTTACAGTAAATAAACACACACACCAGAAAAAATCCTTTATTAGAAATAAAAACACACACATATACCCTGGTTCACCACTTTAATCAGCCCCAAAAAGCCCTCCTTGTCCGGCGTAATCCAGGATGATCCAGCGTCGCATCCAGCGCTGCTGCATGGAGGTGACCGGAGCCGCAGCAGACACAGCCGCTCCGGTCACCTCCACACAGCAAATGAACACAGCCGCGCGATCAGCTGCTGTCACTGAGGTTACCCGCGGCCACCGCTGCATCCACCGGTGGCCGCGGGTAACCTCACTGACAGATCAGCTGATCGCACGGCTGTCTTCATTTGCTGCATGGAGGTGACCGGAGCGGCTGTGTCTGCTGCGGCTCCGGTCACCTCCATGCAGCTGCGGTGGAAGCGACGCTGGAACATCCTGGATGACGCCGGACAAGGAGGGCTTTTTGGGGCTGATTAAAGTGGTGAACCAGGGTATATGTGTGTGTTTTTATTTCTAATAAAGGATTTTTTCTGGTGTGTGTGTTTATTTACTGTAACTTACAGATTAATCATGGAGGGTGTCTCATAGACGCCTGACATGATTAATCTAGGACTTATTGGCAGCTATGGGCTGCCAATAACTCCTTATTACCCCGATTTGCCAACGCACCAGGGCAAATCGGGAAGAGCCGGGTACAGTCCCAGAACTGTCGCATATAATGTATGCGGCAATTCTGGGCGGCTGTTGGCTGATATTGTTAGGGTGGGGGGCTCCCCATAACGTGGAGCTCCCCATCCTGAGAATACCAGCCTTCAGCCGTATGGCTTTATCTGGCTGGTTTTAAAAATGGGGGGAACCGCACGCCGTTTTTTTTAATTATTTAATTATTTATTTCACTACACAGTATAGACACGCCCACCGGCTGCTGTGATTGGGTGCAGTGTGACACCTGTCACTCAGAGTGGGGGCGTGTCTCACTGTAACCAATCATAGGCGCTGGTGGGCGGGGAAAGCAGGGAATACGAAATTGTTTAATGGGCGGCCGGCTTTTTCAAAACAGTAAAAGCCGCCGGAGCAGTGTGAACGCCGTGCAGCGCCGGGGATCGGGGATTGGTGAGTATATGAGAGAGGGCTGCTAACTTCAGTTACTCAGGAGATTAGCGGTCACCGGTGAGTCTTCACTGGTGACCGCTAATCAGGGCGCGACACAGACAGAGCCGCAGCATCACAATGAAGTCGGGTGAAGTTCACCCGAGTTCATTCTGACAGTGCGGCTCTGTCTGTGTCTGCTGTCATCTGCCATTCACCGCTGCTACATGGCTGTCTGTGTCTGCTGTCATCTGCCATTCACCGCTGCTACATGGCTGTCTGTGTCTGCTGTTAGCGGCCATGTAGCAGAGCTGAATGGCAGATGACATAGTAAAAACGCATCCTTACACATTACACACGCTTGTCAAGTCAATAAATAAAAAAAAAAAAGGTGCTTAATGCATACGTCACAGAACACATGATCTAAAGGATCGCACACAATATTGATCAATTTAACATAGACTACTAACGCACGTGTGACAGCAAATGAACGACCAACGTGCAATCTCATAGATCCCGTATGCAACCTGGGCGTGTCACATCGCAAATGCGATTGTACAACTAATTGCAACGTGTAAAGTGGGCTTTAGATCTTTGAGTTCAGCTCATGAAAAATGAGAGTAAAAGCAAAAGGTTTTTTTATATTTTTGTTCAGTAACCAAATAATTTATAGCATTAACAATACTCCTAAAAATATTAATTGTAACAATAAAGTTACAAAGAGATAATACTCTACAGTGTTATAATATACCGCGTGTCACCTTTACCTGTTTTTCATTGCCTCAGTCCAAATTACGAGTTGTGGGTGTAAAATAATGTAGATAAGTGCGGACCTTCCACTCAGTTGTTATCAAGCATAACTACAGGATATCATTATTTCTCCCCGGTAACATTGCTATTGCAAGCGATTTTGTAATTTTGCGAATTAAAAGGTGACTTATATGAATTGGACTCCTGCCGCTAATGACCAGGAGAGCAAAAAATGACAACTCCTCTCGGCGATCAGAATCCGTAAATTGAATCGAAACCGTAGACGCTGTCAGGAAAAAGAGATTTTCAGTCTCATTAATATTTTCTTATGAAAGGATTTTTGCCAAGTTCCTCATCCCTTGTTACGTCTTTTGTCACTGGATAAGGGTAATGTGATGTAATTACCTATTCTTCTCATTGTCAAGGCTTTTGACAAATGGCAGAATGAGATTTATCATTAGCCAATGAAGGTTAAAGTATTTACGCAACTGGTAGAAAAAGATGGAATCGGATCATAAAAGAACCTTTGCTTTATTTATATTTAATGATAGCCGGACTATAGATTTATCACTAAACAGGAGCAAAACCCATTTTCTAGATATCTATTATCATAACAAACGCGGAGATGATGAGCTTTAGACTTGTCAGATAGATTGATCTGTCCATTTCCATAATCTGATCCAGATACCCTTTATGGAATTTCACTTCTCACAATTTTAATAATGTTGAACTTTTACAACAGTTTGAGGGAGAAAGTTTTATTGAAGCAGCCGCCAGCGGAAGATGACTCAAATGTGACCATAAACGTTTTAAGTCACCTTTAGCTTTGAGAAGTCATCATTATAAATCCTATTGAATATCGAATGTTCTGGACTAAGGGGTACTTTGCACGTTGCGACATCGCTAGCATCGGCTAGCGATGCCGAGCGCGATAGTACCGGCCAATAGAAGCGGAGGGGCGAAGATGAGCGGGACGTAAACATCCCGCCCACCTCCTTCATTCCGCATTGCCGGTGGACGCAGGTAAGGAGATGTTCCTCGCTCCTGTGGCTTCATACACAGCGATGTGTGCTGCCGCAGGAACGAGGAACAACATCGTATCTCCTATTGGTGCGACATTATGAAAATGACCGACGCTACACAGATCGCCGATTTACGACACTTTTGCGATCATTTATTGGCGCATCTAGGCTTTACACGTTGCGACGTCGGATGTGTGTCACTTTCGATTTGACCCCGACGATATCGCAGTAGCGATGTCGCAACGTGTAAAGTACCCCTAAGGATGAACAAATCAATTCTAAATAAATCAATTTGGGGATGAATTTTCAAAATTTCTTCTAGAGGACATGAATTTTTGGGAACTCTATAAGGGAACAGATTTAGAGATATTCAAGACACAAAAATGGAAGAAATGCAATGATAAACTGGGTTCTTTGTCTTTTGGTAGTGCCATCGAATTTCAAAACCAAGGTCAATCGTGACTAGTGTGTCGCACCCTGCTGAGACCTCGGGGGGATTGTTGATCAAAAGGTCACAGCATTTGGTTGAGGTCAGGACACCAGCAGGGGGAGCTAGAGTCCTGATGGATAGAAAAAGTAGTGTGCAAAAATCAGCTGGCGAGCTAAAGCACAGTGTGGGCTAATGCAATACCTTACAGCTCCAGCAGGGGGAGCAGATGCCATGAGGCATGTGGAGGATGGTCAGACAGGCCAGGTCGAACACAGGAGAAGCAGTAGCAAACCAGAGGGACGCGCAGGAGAAAGGTCGGGGTCAGGCCGAGGTCATAACTAGAGAAAGCAACCGCGGAGGGGAGGTAGGAGGGGGAGAGGACAAGAAGCGGGCAGGAAGGAACAAAGGTATGTCAGGGGAGACAGACAGAGATCAAGGGGATGAGACACAGACAGAGGATGGGAGCACAGGGGAAACGGATCACTATCAAACACTTACAGGGACCAGAATCACAGCAGAGCAGAGCTTAGCTTATAGCCGGCGTCGGTTCACCAGAGATGAAACCCATTTAAAGGGTCCAGGCACCGGAAATGAGGCCTAGAGAAAGGCTCCACCCCCTAGCTATGTGGCAGGGGAGCCAAAACCATGACAGTTGATTGGAGATCCATTATAGAATCCGCTTATTACTCAGCTTGAGTAGATGTGTATTTTATTGAATTTGGTGCTGAAGGGGTTAAGGTCTTGAGACGAACTACCACTAAATGTCACCAGATGCAACTAGTGACGGGGAAGTCAACAAACCAGAAGTTAGATCCAGGAGGTCACGCATGGAACACAGGGATGAAGCAAAGCTGAGGTCAGAGCACAAGCCGGAAGTCAGAAGCCAGGAAGTCACATAGGGTACACTGAGGAAAAGCTGAGCTGAGGTCAGGATACAAGCTGACGGTCAGAAGCCAGGAAGTCACATAAGGGACACTGGGGAAAAGCGGAGCCGAGGTCAGGGTACAAGCCGGAGGTCAGGAGCCGGGGAACAACATCAGAGTCAGGGACATGGGAGGAGAGGGGTAGCAGCAGGTCCGGGGTAGGAGCACAAGATCAAAGCACAGAGCACTTACTGCAGGCAGGAACTATGACTGGTGGCATTCCAAGTGAGGTTGCTACCTAATGAAGCAGATCAATCACTCGGAACGAGGCACCTGAAGAGAGGCCCCTCCCAACACCAGCACAGGAACTGAGGATGGGAAACCACCCGTCCACCAGCGCAAAATATAAAACAAAACACTGGCTCTGCTGGAGAGCAGAGCAACACAGATCAGAACCATGACAGGTCTCTATTCTATTCTGCTGAGATTCACTTATAGCTGTAAGGGGCACTTTGCACACTATGACATCGCAGGGGTCATGTCGAAAGTGATGCACTTCCGGCGTCGCACTCGACATCGTAGTGTGTAAATCCTAGATGATACGATTAACGAGCGCAAAATCGTCGTAATCGTATCATCGGTGTAGTGTCTGGGAATTCCATAATTACGCGACTGCGACAGGTACGATGTTGTTCCTCGTTCCTGCGGCAGCACACATCGCTGTGTGTGAAGCCGCAGGAGCGAGGAATATCTCCTACCTGCGTCCTGCAGCTCACGCCGGCTATGCGGAAGGACAGAGGTGGGCGGGATGTTTACGTCCCGCTCATCTCCGCCCCTCCGCTTCTATTGGCTACCTGCCGTGTGACGTCGCTATGACGCCGCATGACCCGCCCCCTTAATAAGGAGACGGGTTGCCGGCCAGATCGACGTCGCAAGGCAGGTGAGTCCATGTGAAGCTGCCGTAGCGATAATGTTCGCTATGGCTGCTATCACAAGATATCGCTGCTGCAACGGGGGCGGGGACTATCGTGCTCGGCATCGCAAGCATCGGCTTGCAATGTCGTAGTGTGCAAAGTGCCCCTTACTCTTAGCTGCAGCCACACCCTTCCACTATGTAAGCTCACTCCTCACTCTCTCCTTTGCTGGCTATGGTTATTCTATAACTGACCACTTTGAAGAAGCCTGATCTGGAGAATCTGAGGTGTTGTTTCTGTTGCAGCTGAGAAGCTTCCTGCTTGACTACCTGTGGAAAACTATTTGTTGTGTTTTTTACCTGTGTTTTGTCTTGCCTTCCTTGTGTTGTTTTAGGGTAGTGGTGAGACTAGCATTTCTATGGCATTTGCACTAGTCAGGATGAGTTTGGGGCCAGCAAGGGCCATCTAGGGATGTTAGGGAGTGCAGGAATCAGCCTCAGGTGACAATTAAGAGGTGACCCTGTTGCCCTATCCCTAGCGTCAGGGCCATCCTTTGTATTGTTACCCTGGTGTACTCTTTGTGTTGCGTCGCTTGACAAGGGTCCTCTAGCGACATCAATGAAGTGTGTTGCACCTGACGTGATTGTGTGTTTTCTGGTCATCAGCATGGAAGACCCAGACCTGTATGTGTACCCCAGTTTAGAATGAGAATATTTAATTTTTTTGTTCTTCTGGCCTGGAGCTGGAGCTGTTAATATTTATATAATGGGATAAAAGAACTGAACACAAATCCAGCATAGAGATGAAACACCTGTCAGATTAAAACATCTTCTAGTTTATTTATATCAGCTGAACAATGTCTGTCTGAGTTCTGGCTCCATGTGCAGAAAGCTTAGTGAATATTAGATATTGTTCTTTAATTTACACTGCAGGGTTACAGTCAGATAGAAAGCCTCCAAGCAGTTTTCATTAAACTTTAAGAAAAAACTTTTATGAAAAGTCATAATAATGTTTGAATTGCTTATTGATAGTTTATAGATGGTGAGTATGGGGATGATTAGGTAAGCTAACACAGGCCAGGTACTTGTAGCGTCTTTTTTTTGCAGGCAACTGGTACCAGTACATGAAATAAGTGTGTATTTTCCAAATACTGTATATAAAGTGATTGTATATTATAAACAAAACTAAAATTCAAAAGTGTCACGATGGTACCATGACTGGTCCCTCCTATTTCTGGTGTCAGGAGATCATAGCGCAGGGCTTCATACACACTTGCTCAGGTTAATACTGCTGGATGTACAGATTTTCCTTTATCCAGCGCTGCTAGGGTTAAGTAGATTCTCTGGTATTGTGAACTCTGAATGAAAGCTATAACCAGCTGTTCTCTATTGCTAATTGCCTCTGCTATAACTACTTCCCTCCTAGTCCAGGTAATCGCTGGTGATAGTTTCTGCTATACTTGCCTCTAGAGGGAACCTATGAGCTGTGAACCAGGAAGCCATTCAGAGAACATTTGCTGTGTGAAAGCTGTTATGAGTTTTTCCCTTCCTTTGTCCTTTTTGTTTTTTCCCCTCTGGTCCATTCCTCATTATTACCTCTTGCCATTTGGAGTGCTTTGTATGATTTCTGTACATTTTACCTCTATCTGTCTTATCCTCTCTGTTTTTTTAGTCTACAGTGGGGCTAGCGTTCCCGCTGCCCTGCGCACTATACAGAGCTGTGTCCAGGGAAAGACAGGGATAGGCACCTGTGGCGCACATGAGGCTTCAGGCACCACAGGATACTGTACTTCCATTAGGGTGTAGTACTTACCCCAGGTCCAAGGACGGTCGGCACCCGTTTCACTCACACATACATACAGTTACGGTGGGTTGCCCTCCCCAATGGGGACCGGGCCAGGGTCGGGTCACAGAAGAGGGTCACTACAGCAGTTGTGTTTACAGGACGCCACCACACCATTGGCTCCCCGATCCACTGGAACCGAGACTCAGGGTCAGGGAGAAGCAACCACCAAGGGGGGTTAGGAGCACACAGTGAGAACAGCAGGTTGACCTAGTGAGAGTAGTGAACAAGCCGGTGGCAGCGGCTGGGAGCAACAGCTTGGACCACACAACACAGCTACAAAAAAGAGAAGAACAGCTACAGAGAGCTGAGCGAACGTGCCATGACACAGCTCTGTGGGCCCAGGCATTTGAACACGGTCAAGGGGAGAAGCAGGCGGCTGCTTCCACAGGACCGGCGCTGTAGGGGTACAGAACCCTAGGGCAGATATACTTCACGTTGTCTACCAACTCTGCAAGGGTCACGGGAATGGCTAGAACAGTCACCGGAACTGTCCCACGATTTCTGAAGCCAAATAGCATATAGGATCTGGGGCTGAGGTCTGCCACATTGGAACCACGCTATCAGCATACAGGAGGGGACACTTTACTGACACCGGGATCCCCAAGTGCTTCATGCCACGGGGATCCGATACTTAGTGCATAAAAGGAGGAAGTGCCCATAGGCTGAAACTCACCGGACCTGATCTTCCACGGATTCGGGATTGGCTGGAGCCCATCGTGGCGGAGACTGGTACTCTGGGGCAGCGCCTGAACTATCAGTGAGTAAAACACCTGGAACCGCAGCCCCTGCCTCTGCCTCTCCTTTGATGGCGCCGGCGCCCATTGCTGCGGCTCCAATGGGGACTACCACCATCCCCGTCCATCCTCCGTCATCCTCCCATGGGTTACCCCGCACCGCCTGTGGGGAGCGACACCATCCTGGCTGCAACCTTCACCATCAGCCCTGGAAAACAGCACCCGCAGCGGCGGCCTATCTCTGGTCGCGGACCACAAGTGGCGTCACAATCTAAAAAGACTTTCCTCACCGTCACTACCACTCCCATCCTCCATCCTTCCTCCCGTCCATCACCTTCACTCCCTTCTGTATGTCTTGGGGTCACGAAACTGGGCCAAGCCAGCCAGTGATGACGCAGAGGATCTGCACCCCTGGCCTGGCGGCATGTCGGGTGAAAACCTCTCGACCCCAGGGTGTTACACACCTGATCGGCAACGGGGTGAAAGAACCCGTATGGGGACATTAGGGAGTGCAGAGATCAGCCTCAGATCAGTTTAGGAAGTGACCTTGCCCCCCTTTCCCTAACACCAGGGCCCACTCTTGTATCATGTACCCTGTGTGTTGTGGCGCTCATCAGGGGTTCTCGTGTACTTGGCGTAACCCCGGTAGTCACCGCATGACAAAAAGTGATACAACATACAACTACATTTATATCATCACAAGTACCTTGATCTATAGCTATGTCCTCTAGAGCCTGTCCCACTCGCCCCATGTCCAACCCCATGCTTTACGTAGGAGCGCATTTCATTTGTTGGCAGATGACCAGTACTGTATGTGTTGTGAGGTAGCAGCGTTGCTTGGGCAAAAACGTGAGGCAGTGAGGCAGCAGCGTGTTCACACCAACAGTCTATTTATTGTTGCAGCATAAATAGATCCAATTTCCCACTGTCAAAGTCTCTTCCGGATCACAGCCGGTGCATATAGACAAATTCTTTGCATCAAAAAGTCTTGTTACCTTAGGACCCCGTTAACCGCAGGGATCTGTGTAAGGTTCTCCTAGGCTCACACTCTTGGCCTGTGTTCAATCCACACAGAGCCAGCCCAGCTCACACAGCATGTGTTAGCTTCACCAAGCCTGGCTCTCAACTGAGACACACCCTGCTGTGCTCTGCATGATTTAAACGAAAATGCCGGACATGAGGATTGCTACAAAACCTGGACTGGGAGGAGGGATCTGTCTCCCTGTTACCCTTTGTGCTATACTCCCAGTAATAGCTATAGCAAACTCAGAAGGTTTCCAGACACATTCTGGGGGACACATAGCGGTCTTCAAATATTACCCCTGTCACTGCCTCACAGTGTGAAGACGGCATTTTTGGGTAGTTGCGATGTTTTGATCACCTGTTATTGCATTTTAATCTACTGTATATTGCGGTGACCAAAAAAACGTAATTCTGGCATTTTGATTTTTTTCTCCCACTACCCCGTGTATGATCAGATTAATTGATTTTATATTTTGATAGATCGGACATTTCTGAATGCAGCAATGCCAAATATGTGTATTTTTATTCTGTATTTTTTGTTTTATTTTCAATAGGGCAAAAGGGGGTGATTTGAAATTTTTAGAGGTTTTTTTGTATTTTTTTCAGATTTTTAAAAACTTTTTTTGTACTTTTTATTCATTTTACTAGTCCTCTTAGGGGACTTTATGCCTGCATTATCCGATCGCTTCTGCCATTCAGGACGATGCTTTAGCAGTTCTCTGATCAGAAGAAATGCTGATTTCCTGTGAGTGCCGGTGCTTTGCCTACGTTCATAGGAATTAAATCATGACAGCAACAGGAGTTATCAGCTGACGCCCTGCTGTCATAACATCTTTTTGGGGTCTCATGATCACATCACAGGGTCACCGATGGCAGTGGGGAATGGTGCAATCCTCACCAAAGAGTTTGACATAGCAATCTAATGAGTTAACAGGAGTGGGTGGATCAGATCAGCAGACATGTGAGGAGAATAATGCGGGCTCACCATGCGAGCCTGCATTTAAGGGACAAATACGACCTAGGACGAATAGGTATGTGCCACGGCCATCTCCCTGTTTTTTAGAGACTAGTGAAAGATTTAGGACTGGAGGCTCTCATCCCCATCTGGAACTCTTCATTTAAATGTTGTTTCATTTCTCTTTATGCTTAAACAGTTAATGTCAGTTTTGCTGATAGCAACTCTTCTGCAGTGCTTTTCAGCTGCAGCTGCTCTGTAGCTACACCCCTTTGTAGTAAGGTTTCTCAGCAATCTTTGCTGAATAAACAAAACCATTTGTATTCTGGCCCCCTTGGTGGAAGGAGCTGCTATGGATTTCTCCTGAATCGTCTCTATTTTGGTTGTTATTCCCCTGTTTGTCTCACCTACCCTTCTGTTGTATTAGTGCAGCAGTGGCTCTAGTGAGCCTTACCTTCCCACTCACTAGCCAGGGCTTACTGCAGGGCCTCTGAGATCATCAGGTTTCTGCTTGGCGATAGTTGAGGAACCTGTATAGGGTCTGAGTGCTGATAGCGTGACAGTATGTCCTAGGTCATAAAGGGGTTAAAGTCATAAAAATAGTCATTTATTTTTTTTTATGTTTCTAACATTATAATATAAATTTATCACTTCCGTTATTTCTGTCCAACAGTGACACAGACTGGGAAAATCCAATGCAGGTTGTTATAAGTAAGCTAATTTATCAATTTTTCACGCCATGACAGTAAAACAGTATCGACACATTATCTTCTTACTCAAATTCCTCCTTGGCAGCTGACGACTCTCAGACCCCATCTGTCCTCTAATGTTATCAAGAATCACAATGGAATTTTACGAAACAGCCGCACGCGCCATAATGTCCCCGCGAACGAGCGGTGGGAAAACTACCACACGGGTTGTGATTTCAAAATAACACAATTGAGTAAGAATTCCCGAATTACAACTTTTATTTTAACTTTTTTTTTTTCTTTCCGCTAATTTAGTGACTTGCCGGTGGCTCTCCCCTGTGCAGGTGCATCAGTGCTCAGCATTTAAGCAATGGGGTTAGAGATTACATTATAATTGGGCCGCCGTTCACTTTCCTTTTTGAAAACTTTTTTTTTTTTTATCTTTTCTTTTTTTTTTAATTTCTTAAAAGAGACCGTTTTAAATTGATTGTATTATATACAGTTTAATCTAAAAGACTATAGCTTTTAATACAATTTTTTTTTTACTTAATTTTCAAGATGGTTAAAAGAATTTAGCTAAAATGTTAAAAAAAAAAAAATCTTTTCAGATGGAGACTAGAAAATAACATTCTCAGCTACAATAGCCTTAATGGGATGAAAAAGATAATGTTTTCCTTAGTGAATCATTAGTCTATTCATGATGAAAATCTTGCCGCTTTTGTATTCCGGGAGGTGTAGCCGAGCTATGAAAAACATATTAAAAGTGACTGAAAATGCCTATTTGGTAGAACGCTGCTTTTCAAGGCCACATTTACTGTAAGGGAAAAAAAACGATTATTTTCAATACTTGCAAGCCAAATGTTAAGGATTACAAATGTATCGGGAAAAACTACAACAGATGAAATGTGTTTTATAAAGACCTTGATGAACTAATACCTGTTTATTTGCATGTTTCTATTATTTGCTACAATTTTTTTTATTTGCCTTTTTTTTCTAAAACATCTGTTCGGAATAGAATCTGATACTTTTCATTCCGCCTTGATACTATGTGTCTATGGAAACAATATGAAGCAACAAATCAAGGTTGACAGAAAATAAATATATAGGAAGATCACAACCGAGGACGTAACTGTACATCCTAAATCAAGAAGGGCTGCTCACCACCGACTGCTGCGATGAGCCGGTGGTGATCCCCGCATATGTCTGCTGATTTGTACAGCAGACATGAGTGTCTCGCAGGCGCAGGTGGATCTGTGATCTACCCATGCCTGTTATCCTCTTAAGTCAAAATGTGACAGCGCATTTTAAATTGCCTGCATCAGGTAACCGACACTTACCTGATGTGATCACGGGGAGCCAATGGTTGCCATGGTAGCACAGGGTCATGTGATGACTCCTGTCGTAATCATGACTCACTTCCTGATACAGCCGGCTGTAAAAGAAGACGAACATTTCTGCTGATCTGAGCTGTGCAGCTCTGATCGGGAGAAATGAATGACTGATCAGACCGCTGATTCTTATTATCTTCTAAGGAGACCTGTAAGAGTAAAAAAGAGGGGGAGAAGGAGGGAGGAAGGACAGAGGGAGGAAAACAAGGCAGGCAGTCAGGGGCTGGAATAACTAGTGTTGTAGCTGTTCTGTTTTGTCAGAAGTCAGCTTATGGGATCACCAGTGAGGTCCTGTTGACGTAGGCCTCTTTACCTATGTCAATATCGAGCGCTCGGAGAAAAGACCTGCATTCAATTGAGCATGATCAGTTTTCTGTTTATTCAGCCAAGGTATAGATTATTTATATCATATACAGATCAATGTGATATTGCAAAAAAGGCTTCTAGCTGGAAATTTACAAGTTGATCATATGACCTTTAAGCTTGAGGAAAACAAAAATGTAGATTCATGCATATGAGATAAGAAGAACATTTAGCTGACAATAATAATCCTTGAGCTTATTTCTTATTCTGAAGGCTACACAATAACTATGAACTTACACCAGATATACTAATGGAACAATGAGATATTTAAAATGAAGAAATATAGAAACTATTAACCCTTCTATATCAATTTCCCCCTTTTGTAAATGGTATAACCTTCACTACAGGGTCAGTAGGCGTCCAAACAGGAGCTGCTGGCTCATGGGCCTAGTACCCATAAGGGGTCTTCCTACCACTTCACCCATCCACCCTCAGTGTGGACACCTACTCCCCGTCAGCAGAGGCCATTTGGGGTCCGTAGTAAACTGCAGAGGGTTCAATACTGGAACTCTTAGAACATACATTATTCTGTAGTTTAGGTAATGCATATATCAATGCTTTTACAGCTATTTATCCTGACCCACCTATAAGATATTCTGTAGCTGCTATCAATCAAGTAACAGTGCACTTCACAAACTTTACGTGCCTATATTTCAGAAACTATACATCCGATCTCACAACTAAAGGTATGTACAGAATCAGCATGATAGCGCCAGTATAGCACCGGCTTTAGTTTATATAGGGAAATCCTGGTGGTTTTTCCTCTTTAAGTTACTTCTAGTGCTACCAACTGACGCTCAATAAAATCAATGGACGATGCTCGGAACTAAAAGACTGGGTGGCCATTCTATGGATACGGGTGCTTTTTGTAGCATCTCCCTGGTTATTTCAATGATGTCCCAAATGCCCAAATGAAGGTCGCCTAAACAAATTAACCATTTGAAGCCCAGCTTAATGAATTATTGACGGTTTCCTCTCATTGTGATGATTACAGTAAACAAGGAGAGTAATTGCCATCTTTCATTACACATTGATCTAAGGAGATTTCATGAAATGCCCCCTGGTTCACGCGGTTTGGCAGCAGAGCATTAGCGGGCAACACAAACTTGCTGTTAAAAGCTTTAATATTGCACTTAGAAAAGCTGCTAATTAGAATTGTCATTTGGTGATTGATTACTACCTCCTAAACTGCTACAGAAGCTACTACAAGTATGTGAGTGTCTTATCTTAAGGGTACAAAACTGCAGCGTTCAGCGCCTAGCTGTCAGCAAGAATTCTCCAAATGAAGCCCTTTTTATCACTACAGTCTGTTCAACAGCTCTTCGGAGAACATATATGGCATTTTAAGTATCACAGAGATTGCCGGGATAAAAAAAATGTAACACCTTAAAGCTCCCTATAAATCTATAATACTTACTGTAAAATAAATCTAGTTTTTATGTGTGAACACATGTAGTCTTCGCGGCCGAGATGCCGGCCAGATTTATCTACTGGTGGTCTCAGCCAGCGAATAGATTATTTTGGTAGGAAAAATAGATATATATTTGGAAATTTCCATAAATCATTCATTGAAACGTCCATATACTGTATTTGGGATGACAAAGACATATTTTATTTTCAACTTTTATTTTTGCTTTTTTTGGTTACTTATGACATTATTAGAAATGTGGGTTGTAAAAATGAAAAATAAATTTTAAAATAATTTTTAATGATCCAGGTTTTTATTTTGGTGGAAAGAATATGCAATTAAAAAGTTTTTTGGGGGGTTTTGAAAAGGGGGGCAAACAATAGGAAATAATCTAAACAGAAATATGCATTATTTACTAGTGATGAGCGGGCACTACCATGCTCTGGTGTTCAGTACTCGTAACTAGTGATGAGCGGGCACTACCATGCTCTGGTGTTCAGTACTCGTAACTAGTGATGAGTGGGCACTACCATGCTCTGGTGCTCAGTACTTGTAACTAGTGATGAGCGGGCACTACCATGCTCGGGTGCTCTGTACTCATAACTAGTGATGAGCAAGCACTAACATGCTCGGGTGCTCAGTACTGGTAACTAGTCATAAGCGGGCACTACCATGCTCGGGTGCTCGGTACTCATAACTAGTGATGACTGAGCACTACCATGCTCGGGTGCTCAGTACTCGTAACTAGTCATGAGCGGGCACTACCATGCTCGGGTGCTCGGTACTCATAACTAGTGATGAGCGGGCACTACCATGCTTGGGTGCTCAGTACTCGTTACTAGTGATGAGTGGGCACTACCATGCTCAGGTGCTCAGTACTCGTAACTAGTGATGAGCGAGCACTACCATGCTGGGGTGCTCGGTACTGGTAACTAGTCATGAGCGGGCACTACCATGCTCGGGTGCTCGGTACTCATAACTAGTGATGACTGAGCACTACCATGCTCGGGTGCTCAGTACTCGTAACTAGTCATGAGCGGGCACTACCATGCTCAGGTGCTCAGTACTCGTAACTAGTGATGAGCGAGCACTACCATGCTCGGGTGCTCAGTACTCATAACTAGTGATGAGCGGCACTACCATGCTCGGGTGCTCGGTACTCGTAACTAGTGATGAGCGGGCACTACCATGCTCTGGAGCTCGGTACTCGTAACTAGTGATGAGCGGGCACTACCATGCTCGGGTGCTCAGTACTCGTAACTAGTGATGAGCGGGCACTACCATGCTCGGGTGCTCAGTACTCGTAACTAGTGATGAGCGGGCACTACCATGCTCGGGTGCTCGGTACTCGTAATTAGTGATGAGTGGGCACTACCATGCTCAGGTGCTTGATACTCGTAACTAGTGATGAGTGGGCACTACCATGCTTGGGTGCTCAGTACTTGTAACTAGTGATGAGCGGGCACTACCATGCTCCGGTGCTCAGTACTTGTAACTAGTGATGAGCGGGCACTACCATGCTCGGGTGCTCAGTACTCGTAACTAGTGATGAGTGAGCACTACTATTCTCGGGTGCTCAGTACTTGTAACTAGTGATGAGCGGGCACTACCATGCTCGGGTGCTCAGTATTGGTAACTAGTGATGAGAGAGCACTACCATGCTCGGGTGCTCAGTACTCGTAACTAGTGATGAGCCTTCACTACCATGCTTGGGTGCTCGGTACTCATAACTAGTGATGACTGAGCACTACCATGCTCGGGTGCTCAGTACTCGTAACTAGTCATGAGCGGGCACTACCATGCTCAGGTGCTCAGTACTCGTAACTAGTGATGAGCGAGCACTACCATGCTCGGGTGCTCGGTACTCATAACTAGTGATGAGCGGGCACTACCATGCTCGGGTGCTCGGTACTCGTAACTAGTGATGAGCGGGCACTACCATGCTCGGGTGCTCAGTACTCGTAACTAGTAATGAGCGGGCACTACCATGCTCGGGTGCTCAGTACTCGTAACTAGTCATGAGCGGGCACTACCATGCTCGGGTGCTCGGTACTCATAACTAGTGATGAGCCTTCACTACCATGCTTGGATGCTCGGTACTCATAACTAGTGATGACTGAGCACTACCATGCTCGGGTGCTCAGTACTCGTAACTAGTCATGAGCGGGCACTACCATGCTCAGGTGCTCAGTACTCGTAACTAGTGATGAGCGAGCACTACCATGCTCGGGTGCTCGGTACTCGTAACTAGTGATGAGCGGGCACTACCATGCTCTGGAGCTCGGTACTCGTAACTAGTGATGAGCGGGCACTACCATGCTCGGGTGCTCAGTACTCGTAACTAGTGATGAGCGGGCACTACCATGCTCGGGTGCTCAGTACTCGTAACTAGTGATGAGCGGGCACTACCATGCTCGGGTGCTCGGTACTCGTAATTAGTGATGAGTGGGCACTACCATGCTCAGGTGCTTGATACTCGTAACTAGTGATGAGTGGGCACTACCATGCTTGGGTGCTCAGTACTTGTAACTAGTGATGAGCGGGCACTACCATGCTCGGGTGCTCAGTACTCGTAACTAGTGATGAGTGGGCACTACCATGCTCAGGTGCTTGGTACTCGTAACTAGTGATGAGCGGGCACTACCATGCTTGGGTGCTCAGTACTCGTAACTAGTTATGAGCGGGCATTACCATGCTTGGGTGCTCAGTACTTGTAACTAGTGATGAGCGGGCACTACAATGCTTGGGTGCTCAGTACTTGTAACTAGTGATGAGCGGGCACTACCATGCTCGGGTGCTCAGTACTTGTAACTAGTGATGAGCGGGCACTACCATGCTCGGGTGCTCAGTACTCGTAACTAGTGATTAGTGGGCACTACCATGCTCAGGTGCTTGGTACTCGTAACTAGTGATGAGCGGGCACTACCATGCTTGGGTGCTCAGTACTCGTAACTAGTGATGAGCGGGCATTACCATGCTTGGGTGCTCAGTACTTGTAACTAGTGATGAGCGGGCACTACAATGCTTGGGTGCTCAGTACTTGTAACTAGTGATGAGCGGGCACTACCATGCTCGGGTGCTCAGTACTCGTAACTAGTGATTAGTGGGCACTACCATGCTCAGGTGCTTGGTACTCGTAACTAGTGATGAGCGGGCACTACCATGCTCGGGTGCTCAGTACTTTTAACTAGTGTTGAGCGGGCACTACGATGCTCGGGTGCTCAGTATTCGTAACTAGTGATGAGTGGGCACTACCATGCTCAGGTGCTTGGTACTCGTAACTAGTGATGAGCGGGCGCTACCATGCTCCGGTGCTCAGTACTTGTAACTAGTGATGAGCGGGCACTACCATGCTCCGGTGCTCAGTACTTGTAACTAGTGATGAGCGGGCACTACCATGCTCGGGTGCTCAGTACTCGTAACTAGTGATGAGTGAGCACTACTATTCTCGGGTGCTCAGTACTTGTAACTAGTGATGAGCGGGCACTACCATGCTCGGGTGCTCAGTATTGGTAACTAGTGATGAGAGAGCACTACCATGCTCGGGTGCTCAGTACTTGTAACTAGTGATGAGCGGGCACTACCATGCTCGGGTGCTCAGTACTCGTAACTAGTGATGAGTGAGCACTACTATTCTCGGGTGCTCAGTACTCGTAACTAGTGATGAGTGGGCACTACCATGCTCAGGTGCTTGGTACTCGTAACTAGTGATGAGCGGGCACTACCATGCTCGGGTGCTCAGTACTCGTAACTACTGATGAGCGGGCATTACCATGCTTGGGTGCTCAGTACTTGTAACTAGTGATGAGCGGGCACTACCATGCTCGGGTGCTCAGTACTTGTAACTAGTGATGAGCGGGCACTACCATGCTCGGGTGCTCAGTACTCGTAACTAGTGATTAGTGGGCACTACCATGCTCAGGTGCTTGGTACTCGTAACTAGTGATGAGCGGGCACTACCATGCTCGGGTGCTCAGTACTTTTAACTAGTGTTAAGCGGGCACTACCATGCTCGGGTGCTCAGTACTCGTAACTAGTGATGAGCGGGCACTACCATGCTCGGGTGCTCAGTACTTGTAACTAGTGATGAGTGGGCACTACCATGCTCGGGTGCTCAGTACTTGTAACTAGTGATGAGCGGGCACTACCATGCTCCGGTGCTCAGTACTTGTAACTAGTGATGAGCGGGCACTACCATGCTCGGGTGCTCAGTACTCGTAACTAGTGATGAGTGAGCACTACTATTCTCGGGTGCTCAGTACTTGTAACTAGTGATGAGTGAGCACTACCATGCTCAGGTGCTCAGTACTTGTAACTAGTGATGAGTGAGCACTACTATTCTCGGGTGCTGGGTACTTGTAACTAGCATCGGAAGAATGAAATATCTATCTATGTGCCCTACGTTGTCTGTAACACGGTGGCCAACATCAATTACAAAACCCTTCAACTTTTTTTAGCGATCAAAGTATCAGCTATCCCGATGGTGTCACCAGATAGGGCCTCATTGGCCTCTCTGCTACATAGGCACATATTCCACATAGGACAAATATGCTCAATCCAGGAGAAGAATTCTGCTTATTAACTACTAGTTCATTATATGAAATTATAGAGGTTTTATATGACACGTACCGTAGATTATGTGCAAATGAAAAGAAAACTTGAATAGAGTACTTTATCAGCGCTTGATCTGCATTTCCTCAGATCTTTTGTCCCCATGATACTTCTTGTCTTTTTCTCTGCAGCTCGTCACAGGGACTTGTAAGGATTTAAGTCATCCCTTGTCCTTAGTTTATGAATATAATTCCACCATAATAACTGCAATGAAGATTGAGACACATGCGGACTGGTAATTGATAGGGAAGTTGTGTCGAGTAATCTGGGTATTTGTGGTTCTTTAGAGAATCTACAGTCATGGGGGTGGTTGGATGGTTCATCATCATGACAAAATCATTATTGACTCAATTCAAAAATGTATACTTCAAATTTTAATATTTTGAGTATATCAATTCAAAAGCCTTATACATAATAGCTTTATACTGAAGCTCCAGAAGTAGGGGCTAGGGGAAACTATATATATATATATAGCCTTTCCATCAAACTTGATGGTTGCTCGCTCTCCCCAGTCTCACAAGCTCGTTGCCTTGGAGTAACCCTCGACTCTGCTCTATCCTTCAAGCCGCACATCCAAGCCCTCTTCACCTCATCCAGACTACAACTCAAAAATATCTCCCGGATCCGTGCTTTCCTTAACCAAGATTCAGCAAAAACATTAGTGCATGCCCTCATCATCTCCCACCTCGATTACTGCAACCTCCTGCTCTCTGGTCTCCCTTCCAACACTCTTGCACCCCTTCAATCTATCCTAAACTCTGCGGCCCGCTTAATCCACCTCTCCCCTCGCTACTCCCCAGCCTCGACACTCTGCCAATCCCTTTACTGGCTTCCCATCGCCCAACGACTCCAGTTCAAAACATTAACCATGACATACAAAGCCATCCACAACCTGTCTCCTCCTTACATCTGTGACCTAGTCTCCCGGTACCTACCCGCACGCAACCTCAGATCCTCACAAGATCTCCTTCTCTACTCCTCTCTTATCTCCTCTTCCCACAATCTCGTACAAGATTTCTCCCGTGCCTCCCCCATACTCGGGAACGCTCTACCACAGCACATCAGACTCTCACCTACCGTGGAAAGCTTCAAGAGGAAACTCAAGACCCACCTCTTCCAACAAGCCTACAACCTACAATAGCCCTCAGTCCAGTAGACCACTGCGCAACCAGCTCTGTCCTTACCTATTGTACCATCACCCATTCCCTATAGACTGTGAGCCCTCATGGGTAGGGTCCTCCCTCCTCCTGTAGACTGTGAGCCCTCGTGGGCAGGGTCCTCTCTCCTCCTGTCAACTGTGAGCCCTCGCGAGCAGGGTCCTCTCTCCTCCTGTAGACTGTGAGCCCTCGCGGGCAGGGTCCTCTCTCCTCCTGTAGACTGTGAGCCCTCGCGGGCAGGGTCCTCTCTCCTCCTATACCAGTCTGTTATGTACTGTTAATGATTGTTGTACGTATACCATCTTTCACTGTAAAGTGCCATGGAATAAATGGTGCTATAAAAATAAATAATAATAATAATAATAATAATAATAATAACTATATGCAACTGGGTAAGGAATTGGCTTAATGATAGGAAACTAATGCGGACGTCACACGGGACGATAAATCGTGCGATCGCATAAGCGATCATACCCGCGCCCGTCGTTTGTGCATCCCTGCAATTAGTTGCCCGTGGCGCACAAAGTCATAACCCCCTGTCACACGCACTTACCTCCCGGGCGACGTGTGGGCGGCGAACATCCTCTTCCTGAAGGGGGAGGGACGTTCAGCATCACAGCGACGTCACACAGCGGCCGCCCAATAGAAGCGGAGGGGCAGAGATGAGCGGGACGTAACATCCCGCCCACCTCCTTCCTTCCTCATTGCCGGCGGGACGCAGGTAAGCTGTGTTCATCGTTCCCGGGGTGTCACACGGAGCGACGTCGCTGTGGGCGGCGAACATCCTCTTCCTGAAGGGGGAGGAACGTTCAGCGTCACAGCGACGTCACACAGCGGCCGCCCAATAGAAGCGGAGGGGCAGAGATGAGCGGGACGTAACATCCCGCCCACCTCCTTCCTTCCTCATTGCCGGCGGGACGCAGGTAAGCTGTGTTCATCGTTCCCGGGGTGTCACACGGAGCGATGTGTGCTGCCTCGGGAACAATGAACAACCTGACCGTCTTTTTTTTTAAACTGAGCGATGTGTCAACGATGAACGAGAAGGTATTTCTGCTCATTCACCGTCGCACGTAGCTGTCACATGCTACGATATATCAGACGATGCCGGATGTGCGTCACTACCGACGTGACCCCGACGACATATCGCCCGATATATCGGACCATGTGACGCCGGCATAAGAGTCGTCATAAATGGTATATTCTCTAAATGGGCTATAGTCAGCAGTGGGGTGCCGCAGGGATCTGTGCTAGGACCGATTCTTTTTAATCTTTTTATTAATGACCTTGTGAATGGGATTAATAGTAAAGTGTCAGTCTTTGCTGATGACACCAAACTATGTAGGATATTAAAAACTGACCTTGATAGTACAATATTACAAAACGACCTGGATAAGATGTCAGAATGGGCAGATACTTGGCAAATGAGATTTAATGTTGATACATGTAAAGTAATGCACTTAGGAATCCTATAGCTGCGTATACATTAAATGGAAGTAAACTCGGGACTACAGAACAGGAGAAGGAATTGGGTATTCTCATTACAAATAAGCTGAGCAACAGAACTCAATGTCAGGCAGCAGCTGCTAAAGCAAACAAGATTCTAGGGTGTATAAAAAGAGATTAGTTCCCTTGATCCCAACGTATTATTACCCCACATCTAGAATATGGGATCCAGTTTCGGGCTCCACATTCTAAAAGGACATTCAGAAGTTAGGGGCACTTTGCACACTACGACATCGCAAGCCGATGCTTGTGATGCCGAGCACGATAGTCCTCGCCCCCGTCGCAGCTGCGATATCATGGTGATAGCTGCAGCAGCTTCACATGCACTCACCTGCCCTGTGACGTCGCTCTGGCTGGCCAACCGCCTCCTTCCTAAGGGAGCGGGTCGTGCGGCGTCATAGCGACGTCACACGGCAGGGAGCCAATAGAAGCGGAGGGGCGGAGATGAGCGGGACGTAAACATCCCGCCCACCTCCTTCCTTCCGCATTGGTGGCCGTGACGCAGGTAGGAGATGTTACTCGCTCCTGCGGCTTCACACACAGCGATGTGTTCTGCCACAGGAACGATGAACAACAGCGTAACATCGGTCTTTCCCAAATCATGGAAATGATCGACACTACACCGATCATACGATTACGACGCTTTTGTGCTCGTTAATCATATCAAAAATGCTTTACACACTACGATGTCGACAGCGACGCCGGATGTGCGTCACTTTCGATTTGACCCCACCGACATTGCACCTGCACACATGACATGTGCAAAGTGTACCTTAGAGTCAGCTCAAAGGCGGGCAACTAGACTACTACAAGGAATAGAAGGCCTCACATATGATGACAGGTTGAAAAAGTTAGATATGTTTAGCTTAGAAAAAAGACGTCTCAGAGGAGATCTCATTTATATGTATAAATACATGTGTGGTCAATATAAAGGACTGGCACATGACTTATTCCTTCCAAAGACAATACTAAGGACCAGGGGGCACTCACTGCGAGTGGAAGAAAAGCGATTCCGACACCTAAATAGGAAAGGGTTCTTTACAGTTAGAGCGGTCAGACTGTGGAATGCCGACCACAAGAGATAGTAATAAAGCAAGAAAACAAAAGCGCTGATAGGGTCTAACCAGATAAATAAACGAGTAATGTATAATATTTTACACTCACCAAATGAGGTTGTGAAGGGTCACAACCACCACAGATAGCATGAGATAATGGCGGCTGCCGCGGCCCCATGTGATATGTCTTCACAGAAGAAGGAGAGAAGGGGTTAACGCCACCCAATCCACCAGAAAAAGATGTGGAAATGTTGATTGATTAATAACTCTTTTATTCCATAGCTCTACGCGTTTCGAGGTACGAAACCTCTTCTTCAGGAATGCGTCATGCATTGTTGATATTCTGGTCCTGAGGAATAGGTTTCATACCTCGAAACACATAGAGCTATGGAATAAAAGAGTTATTAATCAATCAACATTTCCATATCTTTTTTCTGGCGGATTGCGCGGTGTTAACTCCTTCTCTCCTCCTTCTTTGAAGACAAGAGGTAGTAATGGCAGATTTTATAACAGCTTTTATATCAGGGCTGGATGATTTCCTCAGTACACACAACATTGCTGGTTATAAATTACTTAATGACATCATGTATAATTGGTGGACAAAGGAGAACTAGATGGACCTAGGTAATTTTTCAACCTATGTAACTATGTAACAATGTAAAAGTTAAGTAAACTAGAAATGTTAATATTTTGAGTAACTTGACAGTCCTCATATACTTTTGCCACCGACCGCCAAAATTCCCATGATCGTTAACATATTAGTTCATCTTCATTAGTGATATCCCAGTGACATGATTGATTTATTATTCCAACAAGATGTCCTTTCTTGTTTCTCCGGTGAACCTTTGAAACCTACAATTTTGCACGTTTGCATTTTTCGAAGTTCAACTGACCTTTAAGGAGTTTATTTCTAGATTTCCATATTGGTCAAGGGGGCTAAGATCCCATATGAAACCCTCAAATGCTTTCTGCTGCTAGTTAATCTCCTACTACAAGACTAAAATATCGTTACGTTGACCTTCAGATGACTTTGCCTATGATAAATTCTTGTGGCTGCCCTTTAAGGATACCCATTTGCATCGGTTGGACAGTAGGGATGAGCAATATTCATCCCATGCATTAGTTAGTGAAGAACGATGGCCAGGCAGGATGATAAAAGATCAGCAAATTCTATGCAGATTAATTATACGCCATGAATTTTCCTCTATGTGGACAGTAAGTAAAGTCCAAGGGTCTCGGGGAAGGAAAAATAAAGCTAATTATGCACGGGTCAACTCTTATAATACGGAGATGCTCGTTAGAGAAAAATCGACTCTTTCACATTCCTCAAATTAATTGGATATGGAGAAATCCATAAGAGCTTGGTAATTTATTTTTCCGTCCAACGTTAGATATGGCAACGAAGTACAATAGAATATACGGTAATGTTCTCGGTCAACCTCGTGCGTTGGAAACGTTGGGATGGAGAATATATGAGATTTAATACATGTAAAGCTGATGAATGAGTTTGGAGAGAAAAGCTTATTTTACTTCATTTATCAGAACTGTCACATCGCGAGAAGCTTCGAAAAAGCACAAAAGATATTCTCTCCCGTGAAGCCACTGGGATTGTGATTTTTTTTTTTTAATTTTATTTGCCACAAAGTTGCAAATTTCCCGCAGCCGTCTTCTTTCGAAATGAATCTCCATAAACATATTGGATCCTACATGTGACATAATCCCACAAGCGATTGCATTAATTCAACATTTTACAGAGTGACTTTGAAAGTTCCAGAGAGTATTTAACAAATGTTGTATTTGTGCTCCTAATTAAAACATAGCTTGGATCTCCCACAGGTGGATGCGTTCAATCTGCAAATCTCGCTTTGAATTTACATAAGAAATGAACTCCTTACATTGTAGGGGAATGAACTTCCCGACACATTTGTTATTCCGGTAGGCCGCGACTTGAATTATGCATACCGCGAACATGTACTTGACTCTGTGCCTCGTCTAATTTGACAATTTCGAAATTATTAAAACAATATGCTCAATAATCTAATTAAAAAAACATTTTCCGTTCTTCTCCAAATAACAACTTGCTAACAAGAAGAGAAGATTTGTGCAGACATTAGTCAAGCACCGAGTTATTTGCTAGGATATTAATGCAATGGAGCTGTCTCCTAGAAGCGCTGAACAGACGGCTGATTTTTCCTGACAGATACAAAAGATACGTAATTAGCATGTATGAATTAAAAAAAGAAACTTATTACTGTCATCTCAGCTTTTTTATTTGAAATATTTGAAATGATATTAATATATTTCTGAAGCCGGGGATGAACTTATAATGAATTGATGCAACAACTGTACAAGAGGCAGAAAGGTAAAGGGGCTTAAAGAGGACCAACCACCAGGATTTTCCTATATAAACTAAAGCCAGGGCTATACTGGCGCTATCATGCTGATTCTATACATACCTTTAGTTGTGAGATCGGATGTATAGTTTCTGAAATATAGGCAAGTAAATTTGTGAAATACACTGTTATTTGATTGATAGCAGCTACAGAATATCTAATAGGTGGGTCGGGTTTTGCTAGTTATTCCCACCCCTGTATGCCTGCCTGTCCTTCCTCCCCTGTCCTTCCTCCCTCCTCCACCTTCATGGCACAACTTTTGTACATTGACATTAAAGAGGACCAACCACCAGGATTTTCCTATGTAAGCTAAAGCCAGTGCTATACTGGCACTATCATGCTGATTCTATACATACCTTTAGTTGTGAGATCGGATGTATACTTTCTGAAATACAGGCAAGTAAAGTTTGTGAAATGCACTGCTATTTGATTGATAGCAGCTACAGAATATCTAATAGTTGGGTCGGGTTTTGTTAGTTATTCCCATCCCTGTCTGTCTTGCTTTCCTCCCCCTGTCCTTCCTCCATCCTTCCTCCCACTGTAATAACAGAGACAGGGGGAGGAAGGACAGGCAGCAGACAGGTGCGGGAATAACTATCAAAACCCAACCCACCTATTAGATATTCTGTAGCTGCTATCAATCAAATAACAGTGCATTTCACAAACTTTATCTCAGAAACTATACATCTGATCTTACAACTAAAGGTATGTATAGAATCAGCCTGATAGCACCAGTATAGCTCTGGCTTTAGTTTATATAGGAAAATCCGAGTGGTTGGTCCTCTTTAATGTCAATTTACAAGAGTTGTCCCATGAAGGTGGAAGAAAATAAAGAATAATTGATACTCATCCCTCCCTAGATATGAGCGAATCCGGCAAACCCAGAAAACAGAGTTTGCATTTGGAGATCGGGCGCTTAACGTATGAACTTCACTCATGTGAGCATCGCTCGCTAAGCTCAGGTACGCTCTACTGAGTGAGAGCCACTTGCAGTATTTTAAAGGCTCGCACTGAGGGTATCAACAGCATTATGAGATGTAGTGTTCACCCCCCAAAAAATTAATAAACCCCGCCTACCTGCCCCGGAAGTGATCTGCTTATGGCTGGCTGCTTGTTGCCGGACACCTGCACTGCCAATCAATGGCTTGTA
The DNA here is from genome assembly GCF_048569485.1 of Anomaloglossus baeobatrachus. Classification (NCBI taxonomy): domain Eukaryota; kingdom Metazoa; phylum Chordata; class Amphibia; order Anura; family Aromobatidae; genus Anomaloglossus; species Anomaloglossus baeobatrachus. The sequence continues at coordinate 28,252,617 of NC_134359.1, forward strand.
GTTCAGGCCAAGTCCAAACCCATGGAGGCATGGTTTGCCTGCATGGGCCAAACCGAACTACCACGGGTTCACTGATCTCTATCCAGGACTCCTCAAAACTCCATGTTGGACCTTTCACCAGTTTGCATAGATCATCATTCTCCGGAGCATCATGAGTGGGGTTTTTTGCTGCTTTGACAAATGGTGAACGCTGCAGAAAATTAATGACCACTGATTGGCCATAGAAAGGGTTAAACCCGGCTCTAGCTGCTGGAAGATAAGGTGCTAAAGGGTAAAAAAAAATTAGACATAAGTAACATGAAAACCCAAGCACTCAAAGGAAAATAAAAGAGATGGTGATTGATGCCAAAGGGATTTTATTTATTTTCTGCAAAAAGTGCACCAGAACAAAAAAAGCAATAACCAACGTTTCGGCTATATCAAGCCTTTTTCAAGGTTCTTGCGTAATGTTCAGATGCGAGACAGCGCGGGTCACCAACGGACGACAGTCCAGAACAGTGTAAAAGGTGCTTCAAATGTTGCAGTGATCAATATCACAAGGTACATGCAAGGGTAGAATAAGGGAGGTGTAGAATAGGGAGTGCGCCGGCTTGGAACGCCAATGGAATCAGGAAAATCCAATATAACAGTGGTGGCATTGGCTATAGCGCATATACCTTGAGATATTTATCACTGCAAAATTTGAAGCACATTTTGTGGATGGTTGTCCATTGGTGACCCATGCTGTTTCTGCATCTGAACATTACGCAACAACCTTGAAAAAGGCTCGATATAGCCAAAACGTTGGTTATTGCTTTTTTTTGTTTGGGTGCACTTTTTGCAGAAAATCAACAGTCCTTTTGGCATCAATCCCCATCTCCTTTATTTTCCCTTGAGTGCTTGGGTTTTCGCATTACTTGGGTTTTTGCATTGCTTATGTCACTGATTGGCTATGGCAGTCAAATGACTCTCACAGCAAACCAGTGAGGGATACAGCACTGGATACAAAGAGGAAGTACAAGTTAAGGAGGTGAGTAGTAATTGTGCTTTCTATTTAAACCTTCTTTGGCCCATTAATAACAATGTTCTCCAGTAGTGAGAACCATTTTAAGATCTTTTTCAAATCTTAGTGGTTTTTTGTCTATGTGCTGTGCATGTGTCACGATGTGACTGTAGGACAGCAAGAGACAAGGGGCTCCCATACTGTCCCTCATGCTTGGGGTGTCTAAGCTATCCCTAACCTCCAGATTACCCCTAATGGTGAAGATGCCGAAGTCCCATGTCTTACTATTCTCCTGACCAGAACTAAACTGCTCACCCTCCCAGCGAAGGAAGAGGCATAAGTGTGATAGCAACACAGATAAAGACAGACAGGGAAAAACCAAAACTCAGAAACATGGCAAACTCACAGGAAAAAAAAGTAAGAAGCTAAGGAGAAAAGCAAGAGACGTAAGGCAGCAACTAAAGGACAACAAGGGTTAAAACCACAACCGCTCACAGCAATAATGCACTACAACCACCAGTAAGTCTGGATCACAACACCTCTCCAGACCAGTACAGAGAAGCTTTACCTGGCATTAAAGGAGTATCCAGCTAGTATATACTGTATAGAAGGAGAGTGTAGGTGACTGACTCCCCTACATCATGTGATCAAAGGAGACTAACAAGCAGACCAGCAGAGATTAACTCTTGCTAACCTGCTTTTGAACTATAGGTCTGTGAGTCAATACACGAGTCTGCGGAAAGGCAATGAACACAAAAGTGTCCACACAGAGACAAAGTGTCCAGAACCAGGGCGGTGACCGAACCTGACTGTGACTCAGAGGAAAGGGAAACAGACCACAGCACAGGAGATTGCAGGATCAATTCCAAGGCATGACATATACCTTGCTAAAATTCAAATAGTCTTGTAAAAACAGGTATGGGAAGTATCGGATGCACAGAAATAGAAGGTAGCTAATCACTCTCAATGCTCATTGCAGAATGTATAGGAATTGGACAGAACTAACAATAGGGTTAAATGAGTAGGCACAAGTGCATTGTCATTGTAACACAAACATAGAGTAAAAATGTACCAGCACTATGCAACTGTATTCTGCAAATATTACATGAATATACAAAAATGTCACTACTAAGACCCACAAAAAAACGCTGGGTTATTTGCTCGTATTAGATCAAAATATGTGAGCTCATCTGCTAATGACAGGGTCTTCTCCTAAAAGATGCACCTCTGTCTGTATGTAGGCCACAAATGGGACAACTGGAGGTGGATTTTTAATTGAAAGGTACTGTACTTTTGCATGCTATCCACTAGAAGGCACTGTGTTTTGCAGTACGGTGTGCTGACCATAGAGTTTCTGGATTTGAAAACTTCGAAAAGATGACATTGGTGAAAGTAGAGTCTGAGCTGCTAGAATTATAGCAGAGGAGGACGATATCACATTGAACAGGAAGTTTTGGGATAACAGAGAAGCCTTTTGAGTTCTAAAATGGTTCTTTACTTTTCCAATGCATTTCGGCACTTTTTTGTTTTATTACTTTGTGAAAAGTTACGAAACGCGTTGGTCAATAAGGAGCCATTTTGGAAACCAAAAGGCATCTCATTTACTGCAGTGCAGCCCGTACATCGTGATATCGGTCTCCTCCAGTATTATTTATCTAGAAGAAGATTTTCTCCTCCAGCCACGAGGCCGCAGCAGCAGTTTACACACATCTTCAGCTTTTGTCCTCCCAATTTTTTAGGAGATAGAATTGTCAGACACGGTAAACAGGTATTTGCCGACTTTTTTGCTAAACTAAGACTGATTTTAGCTAAAATTGATTTTAGATCTGGGAGAGTTATTTTCAAAATCTAGATGGATAAAACTTGTTGAGTGAAACGCCTGTCTCCCAGGCTCCACACCAATGCCACTGCAAAGACATGATTGGGGACACAGATGTGGTGTGAACGTAGCCTTACTGTGACCACTAGGGAACGCAGGAACTCAGGTAGGATGAAGTGATCCTGAGTGCAGTCTAGAGCAAGCCCACTAGAGATCACTAGCACCAATGCGGGGATGTAAGACAGTGGTCAGTAAGCCTAAGGTCAGTGCCGGGAAGTTACGTCTGTACAGAGGAGCAAGTAAAGTTGGAGTCGGAAGACAGCTGAGGGTTGGAAGGCCAGGAGGTCATGTGAAGAGCTCGAGGGAAACAGAGCCGAAGTCAAAGTACATACCAGGGTCTGAAGCCAAGCAGACAAGTATATAGGAGGGAGCAGAGAGGGGATTACAAGTGGAGAGTGGGTACGGAGAGAGGGGAAGTAAGACAAGTCCGGACGGAGGTCAGGGGCAGAGAGGTACAGAGACAGGGAAGTAAGACAAGACCGGATGGAGGTCAGGGGGAGAGCGGTACAGAGACAGGGAAGTAAGACAAGACCAGATGGAGGTCAGGGGGAGAGCAGTACAGAGACAGGGAAGTAAGACAAGACCAGATGGAGGTCAGGGGGAGAGCGGTACAGAGACAGGGAAGTAAGACAAGACCGTATGGAGGTCAGGGGGAGAGCGGTACAGAGACAGGGAAGTAAGACAAGACCAGATGGAGGTCAGAGGGAGAGCGGTACAGAGACAGGGAAGCAAGACAAGACCGGATGGAGGTCAGGGGGAGAGCGGTACAGGGACAGGGAAGTTAGAGAAGACCGGACGGAGGTCAGAGGGAGAGTAGTACAGAGACAGGAGAGTAAGACAAGACCGGATGGAGGTCAGGGGAGAGCGATACAGAGACAGGGAAGTAAGACAAGACCGGACGGAGGTCAGGGGGAGAGCAGTACAGAGACAAGGAAGTAAGATAAGACCGTATGGAAGTCAGAGGGAGAGCGGTACAGAGACAGGAGAGTAAGACAAGACCGGATGGAGGTCAGGGGAGAGCGATACAGAGACAGGGAAGTAAGACAAGACCGGACGGAGGTCAGGGGGAGAGCAGTACAGAGACAAGGAAGTAAGATAAGACCGTATGGAGGTCAGAGGGAGAGCAGTACAGAGACAGGAGAGTAAGACAAGACCGGATGGAGGTCAGGGGAGAGCGATACAGAGACAGGGAAGTAAGACAAGACCGGGCGGAGGTCAGGGGGAGAGCAATACAGAGACAAGGAAGTAAGATAAGACCGTATGGAGGTCAGAGGGAGAGCGGTACAGAGACAGGGAAGTAAGACAAGACTGGATGGAGGTCAGGGGGAGAGCGGTATAGAGACAGGGAAGTAAGACAAGACTGGATGGAGGTCAAGGGATAAGCGGTACAGAGGCAGGGAAGTAAGACAAGACTGGATGGAAGTCAGGGGGAGAGCGGTACAGAGACAGGGAAGTAAGACAAGACTGGATGGAGGTCAAGGGATGAGTGGTACAGAGACAGGGAAGTAAGACAAGACTGGATGGAGGTCAGGGGGAGAGCGGTATAGAGACAGGGAAGTAAGACAAGACTGGGTGGAGGTCAGGGGGAGAGCGGTATAGAGACAGGGAAGTAAGACAAGACTGGGTGGAGGTCAGGGGGAGAGCGGTATAGAGACAGGGAAGTAAGACAAGACTGGATGGAGGTCAGGGGGAGAGCGGTATAGAGACAGGGAAGTAAGACAAGACTGGGTGGAGGTCAAGGGGAGAGCGGTACAGAGACAGGGAAGTAAGACAAGATGGGACGGAACAGAGGTCAGAGGAGGGATACTTGGAAGCAGTACAAGATCATAAACTCACAGGAACCAGGAAGCGTACACTGCAGAGCAGAAACTATTACTGGCAGCGTTCAGAGATAAACAACGCCAATAAAAACCAACGTGACCCCTGAAACGAAGCTGGACAGAGTAGGCTCCTCCCAAATGACCAAACCCCGGAGGAAACCGACAAAAGGTAAACAAACACATACAGTGGCTCAGCACGAGCAGAGTCATGAGAGAGTCATGACACTGACTTATTCTACCATAAGAAAAAAGTTATTGTAACCAGTTATAGGCAACAACAAAATTACCTTCCTTATCACTTGCATTCGGATTGGACTCCTGTAGAGCCATCATACAAAGCTGCAAAATAAAGTGTATTTGTAACCCTCAGAGGAAAAAAAAGTCACATAACAGCTAAAAGAAGTAAAATTTCCCTGGAAACTGGTAACCAAGGTGAGAGCATACACAAACTCCGATTGTACCCGCGAGTAATTATCAGATGATTTGCTGCTTAACGGGAAGAGCACACACACGGAGACTCGCAGCTATGGGATAAAGTTACACACAAAGTGCATTCAATAGCAGAGAGTGGCAAGAAATAAATCTGCAGGCTATATATATATATATATATATATATATATATATATATATATGATATTTCAATAGCTTCTACGTTAGGCAGAGAGAATAAAGGTTCCCCGAACACAAACATATAAAACCCAATATTATAGCACTTTGCTAAAAGTTGATTAAACTTTAAAATTAACTTTAACTTTAATTGTTTTCATCAACCACTAAAGTTACTAACTTTATATTTTAGAAAATAGATCATTTATCATCTTCATTATATTTAGGATGGTTGCTAATTTGCATAAATTTTTCCTGAAGTGCATTGCCTGATATGTACAGTTGAAACCAGAAGTTTTCATCCGCTATCGAAAAAGACACATCTGCAGGTTTTTCCCTTCGCTCTCTATAAAGACACATCTGCAGGTTTGTCCCTCAGCTTTCTATAAAGACACATCTGCAGGTTTTTCCCCTCCGCTCTCTATGAAAACCACATATGCAGGTTTTTCCCTCCACTCTCTATAAAGACACATCTGCAGGTTTTTCCCTCCACTCATTATACAGACACATCTGCAAGTTTTTCCCTTCTCTCTCTATACAGACGCATCTGCAGGTTTTTCCCTTCGCTCTCTATAAAGACACATCTGCAGGTTTATCCCTCAGCTTTCTATAAAGACACATCTACAGGTTTTTCCCTCCGCTCTCTATAAAAACAAATATGCAGGTTTTTCCATCCGTTCTCTATAAAGACACATATGCAGGTTTTTCCCTCCGTTCTCTATAAAGACACATCTGCAGGTCTTTCCCTCCACTCTCTATAAAGACACATCTGCAGGTTTTTCCCCTCTGCTCCCTATAAAGACTCATCTGCAGGTTGTTCTCACTATCTGACATAAAATCAGAATAAACCTTTCCTGTTTTAGGTGAATTAGGAACCAAAATTATTTCTATTTGCCAAATGCCAGAATAATGAGAGAGAGAGAATGTTTTAAGGCATTTTTATTACTGTCTACAAAGTCAAAAGTTTACATACACAAAAAGTACTATGCCCTTAAACAATATGGGACAACCCATATGATGATGTCATGTTTCTGGAAGCTTCTGATAGGTTTTTTGGCAACATCTAAGTTAATTAAAGACACATGGATTTATTTTAATGCACTCCTGAAACACACTGCTTCTTTGTGTAGCATCAGGGTAAAGTAAAAAGATATCAGCCAAGATCTCAGGAAGAGAATTGCTGACTTGCACAAGTCTGGTTCATCCTTGGGTGCAATTTCTGGATACCTGAAGGATGCCTCATTCATCTGTACAAACAATTATACTCAAGTACAAACAAGATGTGAATGTCCAGCCATCATACCGCTCAGGAAGGAGATGGGTTCTGTGTAGCAGAGATCAACGTGCTTTGGTCAGACATGTGCATATCAACACAAAAGCAAATGACCTTGTAAAGATGCTGGTGGAAGCTGGTTAAAATTGTGTCATTATCCACAATGAAACGAGTACTGTATCAACATGCGCTGAAAGGCCGCTCTGCCAGGAAGAAGCCATTACTCCAAATGAACCATGAAACAGCCAGACTAATGTTTCAAATGCACACAGGAACAAAGACCTTAATTTTTGGAGACATGTCCTGTGGTCTGACGAAACCAAAATTAAACTGTTTGGCCATAATGACCATCGTTACATTTGGAGGAACAAGGGAGAAACTTTGAAGCCTGAGAACACCATCCCAACTGTGAAATACGGGGTCGACAGTATCATGTTGTGGGGTTGTTTTGCTGCAGGAGGGACTGGTGCACTTCACAAAATAGATGACATCATGAAGAAAGAAGATTATTTGGCAATACTGAAGCAACATCTCAAGACATCAGAGGGGAACTTAACCCTTGGGCGGAAATGGGTCTTCGAAATGGACAATGACACGAAGTCTACTGCTAAACTGGGTACAAAGTGGCTTAAGGATAACAAAAGTCAATGTTTTGGAGTGGCCATCAAAAACCCTAATCTTAATCCTATTGAAAAAGTATGGGTAAATCTGAAAAGGCCGGTGCGAGCAAGGCCACCTAAAAACAGTGCTCAGTTACCCCAGTTCTGTCAGGAGGAATGGGCCCAAATTTCCACCAACTATTGTGAGAAGCTTGTGGAAGGATCCAAAACATGTCACCCAAAACAAACTTGGGCAGAAATTGGTCTTCCAAATGGACAATAACCTGAAACATACTGCCAAATTGATTACAAAGTGGCTTAAGGATAACAAAGTCAATGTTTTGGAGTGGCCATCACAAAGCCCTGATTTGAATCCTATTGAAAATGTATGGGCAAAGTTGAAAAGGTCGGTGAAAGCAAGGCGACCTCCAAACATGGCTCAGTTCCATCAGTTATGTCAGAAGGAATGGGCCCAAATTCCTACCAACTATTGTGAGAAGCCAAGTCATACAGTGTAAGGGCAATGCTACCAAATACTAATGACATGGAGGGAAACTTTTGACTTTGCAGAAAGTAATAAAAATGCCTTAAACATTCTCTCTCATTATTCTGGCATGTGGCAAATAGAAATAATTTTGTGCATTTGATAAGAGATAATTTCGTCTAAAATTACTTTTAAAGCCAGATGACTTTTATATTTTCAAGTATTTTGGTGCAATTTTAGACACGACTGCATTTTATTTTCAAATTAGGCATACGCTGAATAATAAATATGGATTTCTGTGTCCAGGGAAAGAAGAAAGTAAAATCTCTAAATTTCTCATTAAAAAAAAATAAAAATAGTAATTTCTCTAACGCTTGGAAGACCAAAGTGCCCCCTTTAATTTCAGCTTTCCTCTCTCTTCACTGCGGCTCCATTACTACAACTTTATAAATAATTAGGATTATTAGCACATTCATGTCCATTGAGCTCTATCCCCAAACCGCTGTGCATCCACTTCTAAAGCAATTTTTACTTGTCATTGTTGGGCTCATTGAAATGCGTACTACTGGCAATTAACAGTACTATTTATTCCAGAAATCACAATGGAATACACAAGGCCAAAGTCAAAGTTTAATTTCACAAAGTGGTGCTAATTATGTATCCGGATTCTCAAAAGGAAGGCGAAGGGAACAAATGTGACTGTGGGATATTTGCAATGTAAATGTTCTATCAGTCTGTTAGCTCCTCCGTGTGGTTAACACCCAAAATGCATTACTTTTTATATGCAGCGATGCCGAATGCTCATAGTATTAGTAGTTTTTTACCAGGTATGATTGTAGGTGTAACGGGAAGCTGCTAAACTCCAATGCCAAATCAGTAAACTCCCTCATCAACCATGTGCCATTGATAATGCTGGTGTTTTCAGATGTGACAGAGGGGAAGTAATAGGGTCAAAATCGTAAAGTCCACTGTGGAGACACGAGGGTCAGTGGGTGCTCTCATCTGCTGGCCTGGCTGTCTTCAGACAAACCACTTGGACCATTGCTCATCCCACTGGTGGCCTGGCTGTCTTCAGAAAGACCACGTGGACCAGGGCTCATCCCACTGGTGGCCTGGCTGTCTTCAGAAAGACCACGTGGACCAGGGCTCATCCCACTGGTGGCCTGGCTGTCTTCAGAAAGACTGCTCGAACCAGGGCTCATCCCACTGGTGGCCTGGCTGTCTTCAGAAAGACCGCTTGGACCAAGGCTCATCCCACTGCTGGCCTGGCTGTCTTCAGAAAGACCATTTGGACCATTGCTCATCCCACTGGTGGCCTGGCTGTCTTCAGAAAGACCACGTGGACCAGGGCTCATCCCACTGGTGGCCTGGCTGTCTTCAGAAAGACTGCTCGAACCAGGGCTCATCCCACTGGTGGCCTGGCTGTCTTCAGAAAGACTGCTCGAACCAGGGCTCATCCCACTGGTGGCCTGGCTGTCTTCAGAAAGACTGCTCGGACCAGGGCTCATCCCACTGGTGGCCTTGCTGTCTTCAGAAAGACATCTCGGACCAGGGCTCATCCCACTGGTGGCCTGGCTGTCTTCAGAAAGACTGCTCGGACCAGGGCTCATCCCACTGGTGGCCTTGCTGTCTTCAAAAAGACCGCATGGACCAGGGCTCATCCCACTGAATGCTTGCACTCCTTCCCCGTGGGCAGACCAGTAGTCAGACAACACAAGGTGAAGGAACCATACATTGGTAAGAAATTATTGGTTTACCAACAGGAAAAAACATATTGTACATTCCCAGCAAAACACAAGATGGTCCAAACTACAGAGTCTTACTGTTCCGCTGGCCCACCAGGGTTTAGAATCTTTGTGACTTCATGACTTCCTGGCCCAACTATCCAAGTCCAACAGCACCCCATATTTGATGCTGTGATTCATGTGATTCTTCCATTTCTCTACACGTTTCACATATCCGTGCAGGAGCTGGCGTGTGGTTTCCAAGGAGTAGAATAGAATACATTCAGTTTTTATACAATTGACTCTGTTTACCGAGAAGGCGGCCGAGCGTTACTGCGTCCGTGAGCAATACAACAATGAATGTTGCTGATGATACATTTTATACACATTTTCAGACATATATAAATTAAAAAAAAGAAAATATGCATAAACTGGAAGAGCTCTGATGGTAATCCACCCGTACAGTCATATATTAGAGAATGGATAAAGTAGCAATTTCATAACAAATGGTTCTTTTCAAATTGAAGCCTTTTAACAGTGGGAGCAGGATCAGGAAAAGGAATGGGTCACCTTGAGAATGCGGGCCCCATATTATAGAGCAGGGGGAGATGAGTAGATTCATTTGTACTATTATTCAATGTAACCTGTGTTTTAACCATTTCATCCTCTGCTCTTTCTTTTATTTATAGTCCAATGGGCGGTTCTATCAGTGATTGACAGCTATAGATGTATGCAGGGTCAAGACTGGGTGTCTGGGGTCCACAGGGTCCCCTTTATTTAATAATGTTCCCTATGTTGTAATAATATTAAAGGGGTTGTCCGGCCTATAATGAAAACTCTGTAGTCACTGTGTGTGCCACTCTATGTGACTGCGGACTTGTGAATCCTCCCGGAGCATGCACTGGCCGCTGCGAGCATGGTGCCAGGGCTGGGAACAGAGGTCAAGTATGCAATATGCAGACTCCCGGCCAGAACCCGACTAGTGCACACAACCTCACTCAATGCAAGTGTAGTCCATTCTAGACAGTATTAGCCATCACATAGCCCCCTATATAAAGCATGATCCCCCACACAGCCCCACTATTTACAGAATGACCAACACATAGCCCCACTATTTACAGAATGACCAACACATAGCCCCACTATTTACAGGTTGAGCCCACACATAGCCCCTATATACAGAATGAGCTCACACATAGACCCCTATATACAGTATGAGCCCCCACATAGCTCCTTATATACACGATGAGCCCCCACATAGCCCCCTATATACAGCATGAGCCCCTAGATATCCCCCTATATACAGCATGAGCCCCCACATAGCCCCCTATATACAGCATGAGCCCCCGCATAGCCCCACTATTTACAGAATGACCAACACATAGCCCCACTATTTACAGGTTGAGCCCACACATATCCCCTATATACAGAATGAGCTCACACATAGACCCCTATATACAGTATGAGCCCCCACATAGCTCCTTATATACACGATGAGCCCCCACATAGCCCCCTATATACAGCATGAGCCCCTAGAAATCCCCCTATATACAGCATGAGCCCCCACATAGCCCCCTATATACAGCGTGAGCCCCCACATAGCCCCTATATACAGTATGAGCCCCCACATAGCTCCTTATATACAGGATATACCAGAACATGTAGAAAAAAAATCATAGAAAATATAAACAACAAATAAACAAAAAATACTTTAGTCCCAGGTAGCGCCCTCTTGTTGGTTCAAATCTGGCTCAGTTATTAAAACTGTTGCCAGCGTATCACCAGAGGTTGGCGGCTGATGTCAGTGCTTGGTGCATGGCATTGATGTCACTTCTATGTGCCATGCTAGGATATCGGCTGCCAGCCTATAGGCCAGTGGCCATTTTACTGACCATGCAAAAGTTACCAGCGGGCCTCCTCTACGTCCTCTGTCCCAGTGGGCCAGACCACCGCTGGATATATGCATTCCTACACAGAGAAAGTTGTCAATCACTGAGAGGAACACCCACTGGACCAAAAATCCCATAAGAGCAGAGTATTAAATGGTTAACACACAGGTTACATTGATTTTTTTCTCACAAAACTATATACACTGGAGATCAAAATTATCAGTTGCTTTTTTCAGAAATAATATAATCTACATTGGTGAACATGTGCAGGTATTTTGTAAGGGGTGCACCATGCCACTAGAACAGGGTAAGGGGTGCACCATGCCACTAGAACAGAGTTTTACAAAAAATTTATATATAATTTACAAAGTTTATCACAGTAAACCCTTTATTTTGCCCAAACTGTGATGCTGATAATTAGAGAACAGCAATGACTGTAGAGAGAGACGATCAGTAAATGTTCTGCAGGTAACAACAGTCACAATCAGTAGGACGTGCACCGGCCGTCACTGTGAATGACTCCAGCACATCTGTGGCCACAGGACATCACTAGCCTCTCACACTGCTCTGATGGGATTTTGGTCCACTCTTCTTCCAGTCTCTTCCACAGTTCTTTGACTGTTGTGGGTTTCTTGGCTATAATTTGTCAGCAAGGATTTTCCAGAGGTTTTCTATTGGGTTTAGATCAGGACTCTGTGCAGCCATTTCATTATTTCAACGTTTTCTGTTTCAAGGAACTGCTTTCCCAGTTTTGCTGTGTGATAGGGGGATTGTCCTGCATGAAAATTGCTGGCTGATTGAGTGATGAATACAAGTAAGGAGCCGCGTGTTGTGAAGAAGGTTCTGATCCACACTTGTATCACTCATGTGGCTGTATGAGAGGTGCAACTCCCCCTGCAGAAAACATTCCCCAAACCATTACACTTCCTCCACCACCTTTCACTGACTCCTTAACACACTTTGGCTTCAGTCTTTCCCCAGTTTGTCAACGAATATAATGTTTCCCATCAGACCTAGATAAATTACATTTGCTTTCATCACTAAAATGAGCTGTGGACACTTCTCCTCTGTTCACACAACATGCTCCTCACCAAAGGTCAGTCCAGCCTTTTGATTCTTTCTGGTAATGAGAGGTTTGGTCACTGCAGAGTGGGCTTTCAGTCCAAATGCTCTTAAACATCGTGGCACTATATGACAAGAAAGATCCTTACCCTATTCAGTGCTGAACTGGCAAGCAATGCCAGCTGCAGTGTTGAAACGATTACCCATGTAGATTCTCCACATTATCCTGTCCTCTCTTGCATTTGTCTTTCGGAGGCGACAAACCTTCTTGGGGGACTTGAAAGAGTTTGTAATGTTGTAAAGATGCAATATTCTCAAAATCACAGACTTGGAATGACCAACTTCTCTTGCTATAGCTGATAGGGTCACCCCTTGGGCCTTCATCTGGACAACCTGCTGCCGGAGGGTTTCAGTCACTTGGATCAGCACACCATTTTTGCAAAGTCAGTGCAAACTGGAAAGTTAGGCAGCCAGTTACATAGGGTTTGTCAGATAATGAAGGCAATTAGCACCAGCTGCCAGATTAACACCAATAACTTGCAGGGATCTGAAACTTTCTATCTTTGTTCTTTCACATTTATCTCATTTACATTGTTATTATGTGCTTTTGAAAAAATTCATTTTATGAAATAAGTAGAAAATCCTTTCCTCATGTTAGGCTATAATCACCTAGGATGACACAATGACCAGAACATTTAGGAAGTTGTGTGTTGTTCTCTAATTTTGATCTCCAGTGTATTTAATATCTTCCGCTCCTCTGCTCTATAACATAATGCCAGCAGATTGGACTGAATTTTCACGGTGACAGGTTCCCTTGAAGCCTCACTCAAAGGATTAGATTCACATCTGTTATCTTAGCAGCCCCTCGCGGGTTATTTCACCACTATGTGCGAATTTCTGCATAGACATGATACGGGCTTGTAAGAAGTAGTAGAATGCATTCTTTACATTTGCCGGGCAATGATGGATTTTGCATCTTTCTACATTAGTGATAAACAAATCTACTGAAATTGAAATTGAAAATCGACAGTTTGTTGGAATTTGGCCAAGAAATTTGATTTGCAGGAAAGTTATTTTAAGTTTTGCAGACCCCAGAGCTAGTGATGAGCGAGCATGCTTGTCACTACTCGGTACTCGCACGAGTATCACTGTACTCGGGCTGCTCGGCGGGGACCGAGTAATCTCGCGATACTCGTGCTTTACTCGTGGTCTTCATTTCTGCATGTTGGCGCTCTTTTGAGAGCCAGCCCTCATGCAGGGATTGGCTGGCAGACCACTGCAATGCCACAGCCCTGTTAGTTGTGGAATTGCAGTGATTGGCCGGCCTGCACAGCGTCACCGAGCCTTTATATAGGCCGGCGCGCTGTGCTCTGCTCACAGCTATTCTGACAGTGAGTGTAGGGAGAGTGTCGCTGATTCAGGGAAAGCTTTGCGGCCCTTTATAGTTAGTTCCGGAGCAGGGCTGCAAACAGTGTGACCAGAAGTCCTTCTCAGGACTATTCTAGTTGTATACAGGCAGGCAGGGTATAGCCAGGTCGGAGTACAGTAGCAGAGTCCTTCTCAGGACTATTGTTGCTATATACAGGCAGGGTATAGCCAGGTCGGAATACAGGCTAGTGACCAGAAGAGTCCTTGTCAGGACTATTGTAGCAGTATACAGGCAGGCAGGCAGGGTATATATAGCCATTCCTAGTGGTGACCGTATACCAGCCTTCATCATATCTGGGGCTGGTGTACACAGTGTAAAACAGTCCAGATAGTGTCAGACTTCTCAGTAATTGTCGCTCCTAAAAACCAGTTAGGTTCTTATTGCGTCCGTGCTTGCATTTAAAAACAGCACGTGTGTGGCAGTCGGTGGCAGGGTACAGGTGCGCGTTTTGCACAAACTATTATATAACGCACAAGTCTAGTGTATAATACACGTCAGTCAGCAGTGTCTGATAGTGTCAGACTTCTCAGTAATTGTCGCTCCTAAAAACCAGTTAGGTTCTTATTGCGTCCGTGCTTGCATTTAAAAACAGCACGTGTGTGGCAGTCGGTGGCAGGGTACAGGTGCGCGTTTTGCACAAACTATTATATAACGCACAAGTCTAGTGTATAATACACGTCAGTCAGCAGTGTCTGATAGTGTCAGACTTCTCAGTAATTGTCGCTCCTAAAAACCAGTTAGGTTCTTATTGCGTCCGTGCTTGCATTTAAAAACAGCACGTGTGTGGCAGTCGGTGGCAGGGTACAGGTGCGCGTTTTGCACAAACTATTATATAACGCACAAGTCTAGTGTATAATACACGTCAGTCAGCAGTGTCTGATAGTGTCAGACTTCTCAGTAATTGTCGCTCCTAAAAACCAGTTAGGTTCTTATTGCGTCCGTGCTTGCATTTAAAAACAGCACGTGTGTGGCAGTCGGTGGCAGGGTACAGGTGCGCGTTTTGCACAAACTATTATATAACGCACAAGTCTAGTGTATAATACACGTCAGTCAGCAGTGTCTGATAGTGTCAGACTTCTCAGTAATTGTCGCTCCTAAAAACCAGTTAGGTTCTTATTGCGTCCGTGCTTGCATTTAAAAACAGCACGTGTGTGGCAGTCGGTGGCAGGGTACAGGTGCGCGTTTTGCACAAACTATTATATAACGCACAAGTCTAGTGTATAATACACGTCAGTCAGCAGTGTCTGATAGTGTCAGACTTCTCAGTAATTGTCGCTCCTAAAAACCAGTTAGGTTCTTATTGCGTCCGTGCTTGCATTTAAAAACAGCACGTGTGTGGCAGTCGGTGGCAGGGTACAGGTGCGCGTTTTGCACAAACTATTATATAACGCACAAGTCTAGTGTATAATACACGTCAGTCAGCAGTGTCTGATAGTGTCAGACTTCTCAGTAATTGTCGCTCCTAAAAACCAGTTAGGTTCTTATTGCGTCCGTGCTTGCATTTAAAAACAGCACGTGTGTGGCAGTCGGTGGCAGGGTACAGGTGCGCGTTTTGCACAAACTATTATATAACGCACAAGTCTAGTGTATAATACACGTCAGTCAGCAGTGTCTGATAGTGTCAGACTTCTCAGTAATTGTCGCTCCTAAAAACCAGTTAGGTTCTTATTGCGTCCGTGCTTGCATTTAAAAACAGCACGTGTGTGGCAGTCGGTGGCAGGGTACAGGTGCGCGTTTTGCACAAACTATTATATAACGCACAAGTCTAGTGTATAATACACGTCAGTCAGCAGTGTCTGATAGTGTCAGACTTCTCAGTAATTGTCGCTCCTAAAAACCAGTTAGGTTCTTATTGCGTCCGTGCTTGCATTTAAAAACAGCACGTGTGTGGCAGTCGGTGGCAGGGTACAGGTGCGCGTTTTGCACAAACTATTATATAACGCACAAGTCTAGTGTATAATACACGTCAGTCAGCAGTGTCTGATAGTGTCAGACTTCTCAGTAATTGTCGCTCCTAAAAACCAGTTAGGTTCTTATTGCGTCCGTGCTTGCATTTAAAAACAGCACGTGTGTGGCAGTCGGTGGCAGGGTACAGGTGCGCGTTTTGCACAAACTATTATATAACGCACAAGTCTAGTGTATAATACACGTCAGTCAGCAGTGTCTGATAGTGTCAGACTTCTCAGTAATTGTCGCTCCTAAAAACCAGTTAGGTTCTTATTGCGTCCGTGCTTGCATTTAAAAACAGCACGTGTGTGGCAGTCGGTGGCAGGGTACAGGTGCGCGTTTTGCACAAACTATTATATAACGCACAAGTCTAGTGTATAATACACGTCAGTCAGCAGTGTCTGATAGTGTCAGACTTCTCAGTAATTGTCGCTCCTAAAAACCAGTTAGGTTCTTATTGCGTCCGTGCTTGCATTTAAAAACAGCACGTGTGTGGCAGTCGGTGGCAGGGTACAGGTGCGCGTTTTGCACAAACTATTATATAACGCACAAGTCTAGTGTATAATACACGTCAGTCAGCAGTGTCTGATAGTGTCAGACTTCTCAGTAATTGTCGCTCCTAAAAACCAGTTAGGTTCTTATTGCGTCCGTGCTTGCATTTAAAAACAGCACGTGTGTGGCAGTCGGTGGCAGGGTACAGGTGCGCGTTTTGCACAAACTATTATATAACGCACAAGTCTAGTGTATAATACACGTCAGTCAGCAGTGTCTGATAGTGTCAGACTTCTCAGTAATTGTCGCTCCTAAAAACCAGTTAGGTTCTTATTGCGTCCGTGCTTGCATTTAAAAACAGCACGTGTGTGGCAGTCGGTGGCAGGGTACAGGTGCGCGTTTTGCACAAACTATTATATAACGCACAAGTCTAGTGTATAATACACGTCAGTCAGCAGTGTCTGATAGTGTCAGACTTCTCAGTAATTGTCGCTCCTAAAAACCAGTTAGGTTCTTATTGCGTCCGTGCTTGCATTTAAAAACAGCACGTGTGTGGCAGTCGGTGGCAGGGTACAGGTGCGCGTTTTGCACAAACTATTATATAACGCACAAGTCTAGTGTATAATACACGTCAGTCAGCAGTGTCTGATAGTGTCAGACTTCTCAGTAATTGTCGCTCCTAAAAACCAGTTAGGTTCTTATTGCGTCCGTGCTTGCATTTAAAAACAGCACGTGTGTGGCAGTCGGTGGCAGGGTACAGGTGCGCGTTTTGCACAAACTATTATATAACGCACAAGTCTAGTGTATAATACACGTCAGTCAGCAGTGTCTGATAGTGTCAGACTTCTCAGTAATTGTCGCTCCTAAAAACCAGTTAGGTTCTTATTGCGTCCGTGCTTGCATTTAAAAACAGCACGTGTGTGGCAGTCGGTGGCAGGGTACAGGTGCGCGTTTTGCACAAACTATTATATAACGCACAAGTCTAGTGTATAATACACGTCAGTCAGCAGTGTCTGATAGTGTCAGACTTCTCAGTAATTGTCGCTCCTAAAAACCAGTTAGGTTCTTATTGCGTCCGTGCTTGCATTTAAAAACAGCACGTGTGTGGCAGTCGGTGGCAGCGTCAGGCTCCACGTTGTCCCTGGATAGAGACGTGCATGAGGGCCTCAAAACATTGTTCCCATTGCAAAGGAGTGGGTCTCCTGTCGTTGTAATGTCCATTCTGCAAAGAATGGGCGAAAAAATTTACCACTGGGGGTATACCTGAAACAAAGGCCTAAGTATTGCAATTTGTAACGGTCATCATCATGGTGGCGCATGAGGAGAAGGAGGAGCAGTCCAGCGATTAGCCAAACTCCAGAAGTGTGTACCCATGGGTGAGTGGAGGTACATGGCAAACTTTAAATTCCGCTCTCATTTGCTGGTGGTGTGGTGAAGTCTGGCCCAATCCAACCCTTGTTCATCTTGATCAGAGTCAGCTTGTCAGCATTTTCAGTTGACAGGCGGGTGCGTTTATCTGTAATGATTCCACCTGCGGCACTAAAAACACGCTCTGACAAAACGCTAGCAGCAGGGCAGGCCAGGCCTTCCAAGGCGTAGAGAGCCAATTCATGCCACGTGTCCAGCTTGGATACCCAATAATTGTAAGGCACAGAGGAATGTCGGAGTACAGTTGTTCGATCTGCAAGGTACTCCTTCAGCATCTGGGCAAACTTAGGATTTCTTGTGGCACTACCCCGCACCTCAGGGGCTGTGGTACGTGAGGGGCTGAGAAAACTGTCACACATCTTAAAGACTGTTCCCCTACCTCTGGCGGATTGGACTTGTGCCTCTCTCGGCTGTACGCCTCGGTTGTCCACTGATTCATGACCTATGCCGCTAGCGTTTTGTGAGGGGAATGCTTTGCCTACTTCCGTGACTATGGCCTTCTGGAACTGCTGCATTTTGCCTGACCTCTCCGCCTCGGGAATAAGAGACATAAAGTTCTCCTTTTAGCGTGGGTCTAACAGTGTTACCAACCAGTAATGATTGTCGGCCAAGATGTTCTTAACGCGAGGGTCACGAGACAGGCAGCTTACCATAAAGTCAGCCATGTGTGCCAGACTCTTAACAGCCATCACTTCAGTATCCTGAACGACACGATGACTGAACATGCTGTCCTCCTCCTCCTCATCATCTACCCTGTCCTCTGGCCAGCCACGCTGAACCGAGGATATGACTGCATGTCATATCCTCAATTTGGCCAGAGAGTTGCTCCATGTCTTCATCCTCCTCCTCGTCATAGTCCTCCACTGCACGTTGTGATGAGACGAGGCTGGGCTGTGTGTTATCATCACCCACACCCACTACTGTTTCTTGCTGAAACTCATCGCGCTCCGCCTGCAATGCATCATGTTTGTTTTCTGAGCAGAGACCATTTTAGAAGGCAGAGAAGCGGTATGGTGACGCTAATAATGTCGTCATCGCCGCTCACCATCTTGTTGTAGTCCTCAAAGTTTTGGCGGATGGTGCATAGGTCGGACATCCATCTCCACTCCTCAGGTGTTATGTGTGGAGTTTGACCCATTTCCCGACGGCTTAGGTGATGCAGGTACTCAACAACTGCCCTCTTCTGCTCACATATCCTGACCAACATGTGCAGAGTTGAATTCCAACGCGTGGGGACATCACACACCAGTCTGTGTGCCGGAAGATGCAAACGGCGTCTTAAGGCGGCAAGGCCGGCTGAAGCAGTAGGTGACTTTCGAAAATGTGCAGACAGGCGGCGAACTTTTACCAGCAGATCAGACAGCTCTGACTATGACTTTAGAAACCGCTGAACCTCGAGGTTGAGCACATGGGCCAAGCATGGAACATGTGTCAGCTGGCCTCGCCTCAAAGCCGCCACCAGGTTCCGGCCATTGTCACACACCACCTTTCCTGGCTTTAGGTTCAGAGTTGTGAGCCAGTGATCTGCCTGCTGTTTCAGAGCTGTCCACACCTCTTCTGCATTGTGGGGTTTGTCACCTATGCAGATTAGCTTCAGCACTGCCTGTTGCCGCTTCGCCGAGGCAGTGCTGCAGTGCTTCTGTGTCGCCCTGGACAAGCCAGGGGCCACAGAGCACAACACTTAAACACCCCACACTCCCTGCAGGCATATCATAGTCAAAACACAAAATCCTTGTTGCCTTCCCCAGGGGCTGTTGTCCACACCAGGGTGTGGAGCCAGGCGGTTGGTCTCCACCCACCGAGGAGGAGGGAAAACACAGGCAGTGAGAGTTAAGCTAAGGAAGTGGAAGGAGGAAAGTAGTAGAGAGGAGAAAAGTGACAGCAAAGAGCCTGAAGTTGGTCCGGGTGTGTGGCCTGGACAGGACAGCAAGGTTGGCAGGATGTGGTGACCGTCTGCAGTGGAGGCCGATTGGAGTCTGCCGTAAGGACCGTGGACGGGTGGTGACCCGGCCGTACCGGACCGGTATACAAAGCGAAGCCAGCACCATTGGCAGAGGACTTTCGGATCCCGGCAAGGCTTGGTGTCGCCGTGAATTTGCCAAATCCGTTATTGAAGGGGACCTCAGGGTTTCCAAACAGCCAAGTCCAGATAGAAGGCAACCGTACAACCGTGAAGGGGAGACACAGCCACCGGCAAGGGCAACCGTCTCCCAGGGCCAGCGCCTGTGGGCAAAAGGGGCTCCTCCGGCCCATATCCAGGTCAGGGAGCGGGTTACCGTTGGGAAACCATCACTACCAACACTTAACTTCGGTGCAGGGAGAGACAGTCATCACTAACCTGCAGGGAGGAACAACCGCAGCCGTCCGAGTGACCCGTCCATCCAGCCACTTGTTTTACCCTGAACTGTGTCATCATCATTGGGCTGAGTGAGTACCTCCGTGCCGTGCGGCACAGCGCTGCCCCTGCGACCATGCACTTCATCAGGCCCCGCAACCCGCCTGTCATCCATCTCTACCCCATCACCAGGCCCCGGGACAACCAACCCCCCTACCCACGTAGGGGAGAAATAACAACAAAGCTGCTCCCTGTCACAGGCTCCCGGGATCCCCGTCCAGAGCAGCGGTGGTGTCCACACAATCACCACAACCGTGGGTGGCGTCACGGACAATATCCCCAAAACCCAAACCACCCCTTTTCACTCACGGGCGAGTAGCGCCGCTCGAGTCCCCGGGATCCGGCCATCGCTCGAGCCAACGAGCAGCAGCAGCCGTAGAGCTGCGTCAGCCGGACCCGAGCAGTGGGAGAGCGCACCGTCCCCTCCTCCGCCAGCGACACTTACAGCTTGGGACTGGTGTGGAGGGTAAAGTGGATCAGGATGCGCAGGAGGAGGAGGAGGCTGAGGAGCATGACATTCCGGAGCTGTAGAGTGTGTGTGAAACCCTGACTGAGGTAGGGCCTGCAAAACTTGGTGTGTGAAGGACGTATTCCGTCCCTCGCTCAGACTGGGTCCCAGCTTGCACAATATTAACCCAGTGTGACGTCAACGAGATGTAGCGGCCTTGCCCACATGCACTTGTCCACGTGTCTGTGGTTAGGTGGACTTTGGCTGAAACAGCGTTGTTCCGGGCACGTGTGATGTTTTGTGACACGTGGTTAGTTATGCAATGCGGGGACGGCACACAGGGAGAAATAGTGGCGGCTGTGGACCGAGTAACGTGGGACAGCTGCCACCATCAGTTCGCGGAATGCTTCTGTCTCAACCAGCCTAAAAGGCAACATTTCCAGCGCAAGCAGTCGCGAAATGTTAGCATTTAGAACTGTGGCATGTGGGGTGTTGGCAGTGTATTTGCGCCTGCGCTCAAAGGTTTGCTGAATGGATAACTGAACGTTGCGCTGGGACAAGGACGTGCTTGATGATGGTGTTCTTTCTGCGTAGGCAACTGCAGGTGCAGGAGTGGAGGAGGCTTGTTCGCAGGCAGCATGGACAGGGGATTGGCTCGCATGCACAACCAGCGAAGACGTAGCAGTGACATCAGCAAGCACTGCTCCTCGACTCTGTTGTACTTCCCACAAAGTCGGGTGCTTGGCTGACATGTGCCTGATCATGCTGGTGGTGGTCAGGCTGCTAGTTTTGGTACCCCTGCTGATGCTGGCATGGCAGGTGTTGCAAATGGCCTTTTTAGAATCATCTGGAGCCAACTTAAAAAACTGCCAGTGTCAGAGTTCCTGGTTTTCCAGTTTTCTTTTGAAAGAGCTTGCCCTTTGTTAACATGGAGTTTTCTGTTATGTTGCCCTACTTCCTGTCCATCTGTTTAAAAGCCGCCCCTAAAGCTTAGTCCAGTGCCTGAGTATACTGCTTCCTGTGTGCTCCTGCCCTGCTGCTTTTGGTTCCTGATTGTTATTCGGATCCTCTTGGAAAACAACCGACACCGACTCTGGACTTCATCTGGTATCATCTAGCTGTACCTGGACTCCGTTTGCCGTCTTTGGTCGGAACTTCTGCCCGGTTCCTTCCGTTTAATACCACTCTGGACTCACATCACGTACAGACATTTTTCGACTTACCTATTGCCCTTTTGTGTCCCGGCTGCTGCGCATTTAGGGCTTCTGGGGTGATTGCCAGACAGTCCCTGTATAGGGGTTTGCTGTTGGTGGTCTCCCTGGGGGAGTCCGGTGCGCGGTACCGGGAATTCCCTTTCGCTCAGTCCCTGGAAGGTATTTCCTGTATTTATGTTCTACTGTGTTTTTGTTCCGTTTATGTACATATTTGCTGGTTGCATATTATAAATGTCTTGCACCAAGAACTCGTCTCTGGTTGTCATTGCCCTAACGCAATCGAAATCCTCAATACATACAATAGTATTACAGCCAGACTCGGGAAGACCTAACATTTGTACAGGCACCTTGTGTCGTGTTGTTCCGGGGAACAGTTGACTGACGTCTGCCTGGGGCCACCACTCTGCTTCTTACTGCCTGTTGTGATGCTACGCCTCCCTCCCCCTGTGCACTGCTGTCCTCGCTCTGCATATCCTCCTGCCAGGTTGGGTCAGTTACTGGATCATCCACCACGTCGTCTTCCTCTTCCGCACCCTGCTCCTCCTCCTGACTTCCTGACAATTGTGTCTCATCATCGGCCACCCCTTGTTGAGACACGTTGCCAACTTCGTGAGAACGTGGCTGCTCAAATATTTGTGCATCTGTACATACAATCTCGTCATGGCCCACTTCAACAGGAGCTGGCGAGAGGCCAGAATTTGTGAATGGAAACGTGAACGAACAGCTATTCCGAGTGTCCAAGTGTGGGATCAGTAATGTCCGTGGACGTGTACTCGGCCTGGTGGTAGGAAGGAGGATCAGGTTCTGAAATGTGCGGTGCAGTATCACGGCTACTGACACTTGACCGTGTGGAAGACAGAGTGTTTGTGGTGGTGCCAATCTGACTGGAAGCATTATCCGCTATCCAACTAACAACCTGTTGACACTGGTCTTGGTTCAAGAGGGGTGTACTGCTGCGGTCCCCAAGAATTTGGGACAGGACGTGCGAGCGACTAGATGTGGCCCTTTGTTGTGGCGAAATTAGAGCTTGCACACAACCTCGGTGTCTGCCTGCACCACCATCACGTCCACTTCCTTGTTCGTTGACAACGCCCTTGCGCATTTTGCAATGCTGTGCTGATGTGTATTCACTAGACTTGTGTGTTATATCCAAGTTTGTGCAAAACTCACACAAATGCAGCGGAAAGCTGCCACCAACAGGCACACACGTGCGGTTTTTAAATGCAAGCACGGAGGCACTAAGAACCTAACAGGTCTCTATCCAGGGACAACGTGGAGCCTCCCAATGTTTGGCTTCCCTGCCTAAGGGCTATACTATAATACACCCACTTCCTTCCAATGGGCACTTCAGGTTTACAGGCCTTCATGCACGTCTCTATCCAGGGACAACGTGGAGCCTCCCAATGTTTGGCTTCCCTGCCTAAGGGCTATACTATAATACACCCACTTCCTTCCAATGGGCACTTCAGGTTTACAGGCCTTCATGCACGTCTCTATCCAGGGACAACGTGGAGCCTCCCAATGTTTGGCTTCCCTGCCTAAGGGCTATACTATAATACACCCACTTCCTTCCAATGGGCACTTCAGGTTTACAGGCCTTCATGCACGTCTCTATCCAGGGACAACGTGGAGCCTCCCAATGTTTGGCTTCCCTGCCTAAGGGCTATACTATAATACACCCACTTCCTTCCAATGGGCACTTCAGGTTTACAGGCCTTCATGCACGTCTCTATCCAGGGACAACGTGGAGCCTCCCAATGTTTGGCTTCCCTGCCTAAGGGCTATACTATAATACACCCACTTCCTTCCAATGGGCACTTCAGGTTTACAGGCCTTCATGCACGTCTCTATCCAGGGACAACGTGGAGCCTCCCAATGTTTGGCTTCCCTGCCTAAGGGCTATACTATAATACACCCACTTCCTTCCAATGGGCACTTCAGGTTTACAGGCCTTCATGCACGTCTCTATCCAGGGACAACGTGGAGCCTCCCAATGTTTGGCTTCCCTGCCTAAGGGCTATACTATAATACACCCACTTCCTTCCAATGGGCACTTCAGGTTTACAGGCCTTCATGCACGTCTCTATCCAGGGACAACGTGGAGCCTCCCAATGTTTGGCTTCCCTGCCTAAGGGCTATACTATAATACACCCACTTCCTTCCAATGGGCACTTCAGGTTTACAGGCCTTCATGCACGTCTCTATCCAGGGACAACGTGGAGCCTCCCAATGTTTGGCTTCCCTGCCTAAGGGCTATACTATAATACACCCACTTCCTTCCAATGGGCACTTCAGGTTTACAGGCCTTCATGCACGTCTCTATCCAGGGACAACGTGGAGCCTCCCAATGTTTGGCTTCCCTGCCTAAGGGCTATACTATAATACACCCACTTCCTTCCAATGGGCACTTCAGGTTTACAGGCCTTCATGCACGTCTCTATCCAGGGACAACGTGGAGCCTCCCAATGTTTGGCTTCCCTGCCTAAGGGCTATACTATAATACACCCACTTCCTTCCAATGGGCACTTCAGGTTTACAGGCCCTCATGCACGTCTGTATGCAGGGGCATTGGTGAACCTCACAATTTAGGACTGCCCTGGCAAAGGAAAATACTACAAAGACTCACTTCCTCAAAATGGGCACATTAGACTCAAGAGGCCTTCATGTACGTCTCTTCTCAGGGACATCGGAGTGCCACACAATGTTTTCACGTAAAATCTTTCATGTATTGATCTCAAAAAGTAACATACACCAGCTCTATCTCACTATTGGGTATGTGCCCTTAACATTTCCGCCATGAAAAATCATTTTGGGGTCATTTTGGAAGGTTTTCTGGTGAGTCCGTAAAAATGGCGTAAAACGCGGACAAAATTGTTCACAGCTGTGACTTTTCAGTGATAAATGCTTCAAGGGGTCTTCCCCATGCTGTTGCCATGTCATTTGAGCACTCTTCTGAGACTTTTGTGACATTTTTAGGGTTTCTCCATGCTGCCGGGAGGTCATTTCACAAAAATACTCGGGTCTCCCATAGGATAACATTGGGCTCGTTGCTCGGGCCGAGTACACGAGTATCTTGGGAGGCTCGGCCCGAGCTTCGAGCACCCGAGCTTTTTAGTACTCGCTCATCACTACCCAGAGCATAATAAGCAAAGGAGGAAAAATAAATGATAATGTTCATCTCGCCACTCACCTGTGCTGCTGTTGCTGCTGCAATCCCCCTCCAGCCCTCTGCCGAGCCTTTTCTTTTCTTCAGCCTTGAACATTACATTTTGTCATGGTGCATGTTGTGACATTGCAATATTCGTGATATGATAATATTAGAGGACTAATCAGTCCCGGAAGCCTCGGTGCAGAGTGAAGATATAGGAAATGATCATCATCAAATGAGACAAGAAGGGGATTGGTTAAGCGGCCTGGGGGCTGCAGCAGCAGGACAGATTAGCAGTGAAGTAAGTATATATTTTTTTTTTCTTTCACCCCTTTACTGGAATTCTAAAACAAGAAAAATTGCAGACAACTGGCCACTATTTTACTGAATTTGCATTAATTAAATCACAAAAAAAACCATACACTCATAAGTTTGTATTAAAAAAGATTTAAAGTGTGTTTATGGTTTGAGATGACTGATGAGAACAAGCTGCTCCGTGCTTGTAACACTATTTCTGGTCATTACATGATTTGTATTCTATATTAGAGCAAAATTCCAGAAAACCATACTCAAGAGTATCCCGGGGGTCCTATATGTCTGAGGACCACACGGGTAGCACAAAATCATAATTATATCAAGGAAAGGAGGGCATACAAGTTTTTAATGTGCAAAAATACATGATTTTTTAAAGAATTAAAGTGACAAAACTTGTAAAAGTTGGTAAAAAGTGAGCAAAAAACCTAGACCAATCCGGATGCTACATGCATATAAAACATTGGGCCCCAAGTATTGAAAAAACAGTCAATTGGATATACAAAATCAGGGAATCTTTGTTATCAGGTATCTCTATCGTATGTACGACAGTGTCAATAGAGTATACACACAGTGAAGCATATATAAGCCCCAAAATCAAAGAAAACACTGATTAATTTAGGTATAAGACAATTATATGGGCCAATCAGTATCACATAGGGTATATCACCAAGTTATAACATTGTAATATTATAGTCCATAGCAAGTCTGGGATTTTAGCCCATAGTATATGGATCCTGCGAGGGCAGGGATCATACCCTTCAGTGCCGATGGGAAGTTCAGGTAGCAAAGTGCTGGAGTTCACGGATGGTCAAGGAAGGTGGCCCCAAGGCTGCCCGACGTACGTTTCAATAGAAGTGTTGTTTCTTCTTCAGGGGTTGGGATGCCGTTTTTTACTCACTTTTTACCAACTTTTACAAGTTTTGTCACTTTAATTCTTAATAAATCATGTATGATTTGTATTCTGCATTTTTCACCTTCTAAGTTGTCTCTGAGCTTAAGGGTGGAAAAAAGCTGCTATAATGTCTCTAATACACGGTACACACAGACATGAGTGACCACTGCTCTCCTGACTCTACATAGCACATGTTCAGAAGCAGCAGTACTGAAAAATGTAGTTCTGAATTTAGCTCTTTAGAGAGATAAACTCTTACTAGAAAGCTACACTCAGCCTGTTCGCCCATCGTCAGCTTGTTCTTTCACTGTGCTTTGTCCTTTATCTATAGATTTAGACAGTCAGCTAAAATTACAACAATAATAATTATAATCTGATCACCCAAGGAGCTGAAATCTTATTTTGACCGAGATATTTTTATATACATTTCTTTATTATCAGAGATGATGATGAGTTCAGGAGAGGTGGCATATAAGTGGAGAAAGAAGCATATTTCTCAGATAAGATACATTACAAAGTTTCTTATATTCAGTTGTACGACTGATTTGTGCAACGTTTTTTGAAATTACATTGATCATTTAAAGGGAAAAATAATCTGCTTATGGAATTGCTAGTTATGTAATATTTTGGCTTCATGAAAGAGAATTAGCTGTAAAAATAAAATGATATGCACCAAAAGAAACGAGAAAGTATTACTTATTGCCACTACCGTCCGTGACTTCATGGTGGATATTTCTGGAATTTAAGGCTTCCAATGCAAAACCTGACCTTTGCTGCTTTTGACATCCGTCACCATCCACTGCAGCATTAATAATATATGTGACACTTTTCAGCAAATAATCCCTTCCATCCTTTCTAGTATATGATATATGTATATACATACAAGACAACAGACTAAATATTACTATTGTGACTAAAGGTGAACAGCTTTATGCAAATTCAAATATTTGGAGATTCGATTTGTATACAAAAAACCTTGCCCAGCGCCATTTCCCAAACTGCTGGAGCATCAGAGAGCGGGCTAACATAATTTTGCATTGCTGTGCGGGTTGGAAATTATGCCCTGCAGCTATGATATCTTACGAATTATCACACCTTATACAGTGGTGATCGGTATTTGGGACATCACAGATCAGTGATTCACGGCAAAACACATTTTTTTTAGCCATAGTCATTTTCTTTCTCCAAAGTCACTGGGTAAGTCTCTGTCTCCTGCAGAGTGTAATATCTTATGGTCAGCAGGGTCCACTCTCTCCTCCTCCTCCTGTATAGTTTAAGCTCTTATAGTTAGCAGGGTCTACTCTCTCTCTCTCTCTCACTCTCTCTCTCTCCTGTAGAGTGTAAGCTCTTATAATCATTGGGGTCCTCTCTCTCCAGTAGAGTGTAAGCTCATATGGTCAGCGAGGTCTTCTCACTCTTTCTCCTGTAGAATGTAAGCTTATATGGTCAGTGGGGTCCTCTCTCTCCTATAGAGTGTAAGCTTTTATGGTCAGCAGGGTCCTTTTTCTCCTGTAGATCGTAAGTTCTTGTGGTCAGTGAAGTCCTTTCTCTCTCCTGTAGACTGTAAGCTCTTACGGTCAGGAGGATCCTCACTTTCTCTCTCCTGTAGAGTGTAAGCTTTTACGGTCAAGTGGTCCTCTCTCTCCTGTAAAGTGTAAGCTCTTATGGTCAGCAGGGTCCTTTCTCTCTCCTGTAGAGTATAAGCTTTTATGATCACCAGAGTCATCACTCTCTCTTAAAGAGTGTAAGATCTTATGATCTTTGGATTTATCTCTCTCTATTGTATTGTGTAAGCTCTTATGGTCAGGGCAGCCTTCCTATCTCCTGTACAGTGGAGGCTCTTACGGTCAGCTGGTTCCTTTCTTTCTCTCCTGTAGAGTGTAAGTTCTTAAATTCAGTGAGGTCCTCTCTCTCTCCTGTAGAATGTAAGATCTTATGGTCAGAGGGGTTCTCTCTCTCCTGTAGAGTCTAAGCTCTTATGTTCAGTGGGGTTCTCTCTGCTGTAAAGTGTAAGCTCTTGTGGCCAGTGGAGTACTCTCTCTCTCCTGTAGAGTGTAAGCTCTTATGATCAGTGGGGTTCTTTCTCTCTCCTGTAGAGTGTAAGCTCTTATGGTAAGTGGAGTTCTCTCTTTCTCTCTTGTAGAGTGTAATCTCTTATGGTAAGTGGGGTCCTTTCTTTCTCTCTTGTAGAGTGTAATCCCTCATAGTCAGCATTGTTCAAAGGGTTGCTCAACAGACCTCTGTCACGCTGTACTATCACGGATGAGTCGCGCTGGAGAGAACAGCGTGACAGAGGTCTTTTGGGAAACCCTTTGAACAATCCCTTTTACTGTACAGTATGTACTATTAGCAGTCTACAGTATTTCGACAGGTATGATGTTGCACACTTATTAGCATAATAGGGTAATTCCCCGTTTTATATGTTCTAATCATAGCTTTTCTGTATGCAAGGTGTTGATTCGTATTGAATTGATGATGCCCTACAATTTTTTAATTCACTTTTTTTCTCTTTATCGTTCCGTTTTCGAGATAAAAATGTTAACTCCGTTGTTTTCCACCAGGTGGCGCTATAGGTAGTTTCATTGCATAGCGCATGGCTACTTTACTATACCTAGACACCACTTCTATGCCTATAGCTGCTGCCATTCTCAAGTTAATGGCGGTGGACAGGATATGGGTGGACACACTGTATATATATATATATATATATATATATATATACACATACACAGTATAGACCAAAAGTTTGGACACACCTTCTCATTCAAAGAGTTTTCTTTATTTTCATCACTCTAAAAATTGTAGATTCACATTGAAGGCATCAAAACTATGAATTAACACATGTGGAATGAAATACTTAAAAAAGTGTGAAACAACTGAAAATATGTCTTATATTCTAGGTTCTTCAAAGTAGCCACCTTTTGCTTTGATTACTGCTTTGCACACTCTTGGCATTCTCTTGATGAGCTTCAAGAGGTAGTCACCGGAAATGGTTTTCCAATAGTCTTGAAGGAGTTCCCAGAGATGCTTAGCACTTGTTGGCCCTTTTGCCTTCACTCTGCGGTCCAGCTCACCCTAAACCATCTCGATTGGGTTCAGGTCTGGTGACTGTGGAGGCCAGGTCATCTGGCGTAGCAACCCATCACTCTCCTTCTTAGTCAAATAGCCCTTACACCGCCTGGAGGTGTGTTTGGGGTCATTGTCCTGTTGAAAAATAAATGATGGTCCAACTAAACGCAAACCGGATGGAATAGCACGCCGCTGCAAGATGCTGTGGTAGCCATGCTGGTTCTGTATGCCTTCAATTTTGAATAAATCCCAACAGTGTCACCAGCAAAGCCCCCCCACACCATCACACCTCCTCCTCCATGCTTCACGGTGGTAACCAGCCATGCAGAGTCCATCCGTTCACCTTTTCTACAAAGACACGGTAGTTGGATCCAAAGATCTCAAATTTGGACTCATCAGACCAAACCACAGACTTCACTGGTCTAATGTCCATTCCTTGTGTTCTTTAGCCCAAACAAGTCTCTTCTTCTTGTTGCCTGTCCTTAGCAGTGGTTTCCTAGCAGCTATTTTACCATGAAGGCTGCTGCACAAAGTCTCCTCTTAACAGTTGTTCTAGATATGAGAAGGTGTGTCCAAACTTTTGATCGTTACTGTATATATATATATATATATATATATATATATATATATATATATATATATTATATATATACACATTAGTATAAACATCTATTGACAGAGTATCACAAAATGACTGTATAAAGATGGCAGTCTCCCTCCGCTCAAATTAGGGAAGGAAATGAAAAGAAGGAGACATCTGTATTTGCTTCCTAAGTATCTCCGGAATGAATATCACAATAAGATACGGTATCTCTCTGCACTTTGTTGCTTAGATCTGATATAACTTGTTTACAGAATGTGACTCCCCGGGACCCCGATATCGTAATAGAGCAGTATCATCTTCATCGCATGGAAACTCTGTTGCATATTTAATATTTCAGACAGAGAAGTAGAAGCAAGTGTATTTTTTTCCGTGAGGATTGGAGCAGTAACACAAAGGTGAAGATTCCGACCTTCTTTGGCTTCATTTCCAATGACCCTTGGCTTTGTTATTTGCCTCATGAGTCATTAATACTAAGTTTGCCTGGCTCCTGGAAGCAAACAGCATGACAGAAAGCATGTTACAAGTCACTACTGGATGTACGCCTTATCTATATATCTACAGTATATCAGAAAAGTAAGTACACCCCTCACATTTTTCTCAATATTTTATTAAATCTTTTCATGGGAAAACACTGAAGACTTGACCCCGTGATACAATGTACAGTGTCAGTGTGCAGCTTGTATAACAGTGTAAATTTGGTGTCCTCTAAATAACTCCACACACAGCCATTAATGTCAAAAGTGAGTACACGCCTAATTGACAATGGTGAAATTTTACCCAATTAGCCATTTTCCGTCCCCGGTGTCATGTGACTCATTAGTGCTACAAGTATAGCGTCTCTCTCACAGACGAGTGAGAGATGCAGTAATCAGGCTGTACACTAGGTGGCACCGGAGATACCTGGAGGCTGAGGGTAGTCAGGCAAGCCGAGGTCAGAACCGAGAGGACACGGAGAGACACAGAGAGCAGACAGGAGAGAGGTCGTAAGACAAGCCGGAGGTCGGGTACCAGGAGAGAAAGTATAACCACAAGGGGCAGACAGAAGAGTAGTCAGGAGAGAAAGCCGGGGTCATGAGCCAGACAGGAACGGAGAAGACAGAGGGGAGTAGACAGAGCAAGTCAGGAGGTCAGTCCGGGGTCATGTATTAAGATCACTCACTATACCAGGAGACAGACGCTTTCAGCAACAGAGCCAGAAAATAATACAACTGGCAGAGTTCTTAAGGAGGATGCTCAGTAAAGAAGCCTGAGCAATTACCCAGAAGGTGGAGCAGCTGAGCAATCAGCACCTTCCAGAACCAACCTGGACTCCAGTATAGTGACCCAGCTGCTAGATCTGTAAGTGCCGCAGAGCATCTCGAGGTCTGTTAGATGCTCTGCACAGACAACCGTGACAACAAGGTTTCACCTGCACTCTTGCTCTCCTCCACCTTCTGTTTGAGGAAGGCCAACAGATGCTCAATAGGGATTAGGTCTGGAGACGCTTGGCCAGTCCAGTTTCTTTAGCGAGGCAGTGGTCGACTGTGAGGTGTCTGGGGTCGTTATCTTGTTGCAATATGAAGGAAGATTGCCCTGGCCATCAGCTGAAATCTTCTTTGCTGATTTTAACTCTTGTTAAAACATAATACTGTCGTGCATGATGCGGATCCACGTTTATGGATCACTACTAGACAACCTACGTCACTCGAATCGGCACCTGAAGTTTGCTAATACTTGTTTGACCTGGTACACACTTCCAACAAACAACCTGATTCTGTAAGTAGCTCTGTTCTGTCGGGCACTGGTTGATTTATTCATCTTTGCTTCTGGCACTTTAGGAGTTCATGCCTCCTGGATCAGTGGCTGACTTCCCAGTGAACCAGGTTTGCTAATCACCATTTCCAGCTGGTCTCCTCCTACCATGTACCATTGCCGAAGATAGTTTCTGACCCAGGCGTCCGTGGCATTCCTCTATTTGGTGACCAACTATTCATTGTTTGCTCTGGTTGAGAGTTCCCTGGTGTGAATTACTCCTAACCCTTTTGGTTTATTCCCTCAGGTGTCATTTTGTCTCTACTCTGTGGTTATTTGTGGTGTGAGTGTGTTTCAGTTTTATCCCCTCATCTGTTTCTTTGGGAGGTTATTACTTTGTGTCCTGCCCATCCCTGGGTTGGTGGTCTAAGGGGTACTTTGCACGTTGCGACATCGCTACTGCGATATCGTCGGGATCAAATCAAAAGTGACGCACATCCGGCGCCAGTAACGATGTCGCAACGTGTAAAGCCTAGATGCGCCGATAAACGATCGCAAAAGCGTCGTAAATCGGCGATCTGTGTAGCGTCGGTCATTTCCATAATTTCGGATCGACCGCTGTTACGATGTTGTTCCTCGTTCCTGCGGCAGCGCACATCGCTGTGTATGAAGCCGCAGGAGTGAGGAACATCTCCTTACCTGCCTCCACCGGCAATGCGGAAGGAAGGAGGTGGGCGGGATGTTTACGTCCCGCTCATCTCCGCCCCTCCGCTTCTATTGGCCGCCTGCCGTGTGATGTCGCTGTGATGCCGCATGACCCGCCCCCTTAGGAAGGAGGCGGTTTGCCAGCCAGAGTGACGTCGCATGGCAGGTAAGTGCATGTGAAGCTGGCGTAGTGATAATGTTCGCTACGGCAGCTATCACAAGATATCGCATGTGCGACGGTGGCAGGGACTATCGCGCTCAGCATCGCTAGCATCGGCTAGCGATGTCGCAGCGTGCAAAGTACCCCTTAGAGCCAGCTTAGCACCCCCTGACAACTACTGAGTCTGTCCGCTTTGCGCAAACTCAAGAGAAAAACATGTACAGTAGTAACTTGCTGCGCTAACCCCTGTGCAAAACCACATCATGCCGTGCAAAACAAAATTCAGCTCTGCCAAGTCAGAATGTCAGAGGTAAAATATATAGGATCCGAATCATCATTTGCACTTTGTTTTAAAAGGATGAGAATCCAGTTTCATGGTGTGTGGATAAAATAGAAATTTTTTTGTAAGTCTATCCAATAATAGCATTCCTTGTGTCACCACTCATGACCAATAGACAACGCCAGAAGCGTCTTACCTGGGCCAAGGAGAAAAAGAACTGGACTTTTCTCAGTGTCCAAGGTGTTGTTTTAAGATGAAAGTAAATTTTGCATTTCATTTGGAAATCGCGGTCCCAGAGCCTGGAGGAAGAGTGAAGAGGCCACAATCCAAGCTGCTGAGGTCTAGTGTGAGGTTTCCACAATCAGTGATGGTTTGGAGAGCTGTTATGATTCAGTGACCGAGGAGGATCAGAAAAAGGACAAAAATGCGGAAACCCAAAAAGTAACCAGAGTGACTGGAACCTTAACGGACTGCAGACCTAATACTGACACACAACTAGCAGTAGCCGTGGGACGAGCCTACGATGACCTAGTCGCGACAACACAGTCGGAGAACTAAATATTCTTACAGAGATAAATATAAGAAAAGCTAATCTGCCTCAGAGCAACATGTAAAGACTATGGTTATATAGAAAAACAAAATACATAGCTAGAAAACAGATTCAGCAAAGATGAGGCCCAAACTATCTATATAGGAAAGGATAGGAAAGAGCACTGTCTGCAGCTGTAAAAACCCTAATAAATCTCAGCACGCCTGGTATGGAAAAGCCCTGAGCCCACACAGGCTCTCCCCCACTATATCAGTACTGTTGTGTTGCTGGGATCCAAAAAACACTAATATAGATGAGGGACTAAATTTTATACCAAGCATGACAAAACACAATACATAGCAGAACATGGAGCTAGGTATACAGACACTCCCAGCAGGGAATGATCCAACTCCACCAAGAACTCCACACAGGCAAAATCAGGAATTAAGCATTAGTATCAAAACAGAAAAAAGTACAATAAAGTGGAAACAATAAGCAGAGGTACAAAGACCAACTTATCTGAGAGGAGTTCTGGTAGAGAGAAGGGCTGGTTTCAGAATGTCCTTAGCACACAGGAGATACATTGAGCATCGGCAAGGAAATGGAAAAAACTACTCCATTATATAGGCCCAATCTGAATGACCTGATTGCCAGTCTTCCACAGGTGTCTGGCTCCCATTCAACAAGTCAACTGCACTGCCAGCACTGACCACAAAAGGGAGCCCCAAACTGGAAAATGTATTCACAACAGGGAGCCATGTCATCTGCTGGTGTAGATCCACTGTGTTTTATCAATTTTAAAGCACTTCATGCTTCCCTATGCCGACAAGCTTTATGGAGATGGAAATTTCATTTTCCAGCAGGACATGGCACCTGTCCACACTGCCAAAAGTACCAATACCTGGTTTACTAACCACAATATCACTGGGCTTGATTGGCCAGCCTAAACCCCATAGAGAATCTATGAGAGACACCAGAGCCAACAATGCAGACGAGCTGAAGGCGGCTATCAAAGCGACTTGGGCTTCCACAACACCTCAGCAGTGCCACAGGATGAGCGCCTCCATGCCACATTGACGCATTGATGCAGTAATTCATGCAAAAGGAGCCTCGACCAGGTATTGAGGCATTTACTGTACAGAATTTTCATTAGGCACCAACAAAATAATTTTTTCAGTAAGCCTTTTATAATATTCTAATTTTTTGATATAATGACTTTTGGGTTTTCATTGGCTGTAAGCCATAATCATCAACATTAACAGAAATAAACACGTGAAATAGATCCCTCTGTGTGTAATGACTCTATATTATGTATAGGAATAGATCCCTCTGTGTGTAATGAATCTATATTATGTATAGGAATAGATCCCTCTGTGTGTAATGAACCTATATAATGTATAGGAATAGATCCCTCTGTGTGTAATGACTCGATATAAAATATAATAAACATGTGAAATAGATTCCTCTGTGTGTAATGACTCCATATAATATATAATAGACACGTGAAGTAGATCCCTCTGTGTGTAATAACTCTATATTATAAAAAAACACGTGAAATAGATCCCTCTGTGTGTAATGACTCTATATAATATATAATAAACACGTGAAATAGATCCCTCTGTGTGTAATAACTCTATATAATATATAATAAATATGGGAAATAGATCCCTCTGTGTGTAATGACTCTATATAATATATAATAAATACGGGAAATAGATCCCTCTGTCTGTAATGACTCTATATAATATATAATAAACACATTAAATAGATCACTCTGTGTGTAATGACTCTATATAATATATAATAAACACATGAAATAGATCACTCTGTGTGTAATGACTCATATAATATTTAGTAAACACGTGAAATTGATCCCTCTGTGTGTAATAACTCTATATAATATATAATAAACACGTGAAATAGATCCCTCTGTGTATAATGACTCAATATAATATTTAGTAAACAAGTGAAATAGATCCCTCTGTGTGTAATGACTCTATATAATATATAATAAACACAAGAAATAGATCACTCTGTGTATAATGACTCTATATAATATATAATAAACACGTGAAATAGATCCCTCTGTGTATAATGACTCAATATAATATTTAATAAACATGTGAAATTGATCCCTCTGTGTGTAATAACTCTATATAATATATAATAAACACGTGAAATAAATCACTCTGTGTGTAATAACTCTATATAATATATAATAAACACGTGAAATAGATCACTCTGTGTGTAATGACTCTATATAATATATAATAAACACGTAAAATAGATCCCTCTGTGTGTAATGACTCTATATAATACATAATAAATATGTGAAATAGATCCCTTTGTGTGTAATGACTCTATATAATATAAAATAAACACGTGAAATAGATCCCTATGTGTGTAATGACTCTATATAATATTGAATAAACACGTGAAATAGATCCCTTTGTGTGTAATGACTCAATATAATATTTAATAAACACGTGAAATTGATCCCTCTGTGTGTAATAACTCTATATAATACATAATAAACATGTGAAATAGATCCCTTTGTGTGTAATGACTCTATATAATAAACACGTGAAATAGATCCCTCTGTGTGTAATCACTCTATATAATATATAATAAACACATGAAATAGATCACTCTGTGTGTAATAACTCTATATTATAAAAAAACGTGAAATAGATCCCTCTGTGTGTAATGACTCTATATAATATATAATAAACACGTGAAATAGATCCCTCCGTGTATAATGACTCAATATAATATTTAATAAACATGTGAAATTGATCCCTCTGTGTGTAATAACTCTATATAATATATAATATACACGTGAAATAAATCACTCTGTGTGTAATGACTCTATATAATATATAATAAACATGTGAAATAGATCCCTTTGTGTGTAATGACTCTTTATAATACATAATAAACATGTGAAATAGATCCCTTTGTGTGTAATGACTCTTTATAATACATAATAAACATGTGAAATAGATCCCTTTGTGTGTAATGACTCTATAAATATATAATAAACACGTGAAATAGATACCTCTGTGTGTAATGACTCTATAGAATATATAATAAACACGTGAAATAGATCCCTCTGTGTGTAATGACTCTATATAACATATAAAGGAACAGCCAAGAAATCAGAGGACCCACATGTTGGAGTTGTTGGTCCCATAGCCTGGAGGTTTGCCAAGAAAGAAGTGAAAACCCCTTTAAGGAGAAAAAATATCAAAATGAGCAGAATTATGTCACTTCAGATGCAAAAAGTACAAAGTAACATATAAAGATGACATTAATTATGATGGATGAAAAAATATTTTGTATAATGTCGCATTTTATTTTATATAGCTGTACTACCCGGCTTCGCCCGGGTTAATAACTGCTGTTAACAAAATAGAATGTATTAACAAAAATGTATTCTGCACACAAACACCACAAAACAAATAGATAGAAATGTAATTATGTCTGTCTCCCCCTCTGTATATATCTCTCTGTCTCTCTCTCTCTTTGTCTGTGTGTCTCTTTCCCTGTCTGTCTCTGACTGTCTCTGTCTCTTTCTCCATCTGTCTCAATCACTTTCCCTGTCTGTCTATCTATCTCTGTCACTGTCTGTCTATCTATCTCTGTCACTTTCCCTGTCTGTCTCTTTCCCTCTCTTTCCCTGTCTGTCTGTTTCTCTCTTGCCCTCTGCCTCTTTCCCTATGTCTGTCTCTTTACCTGTCTTTGTCTGTCTTTTTCCCTGTCTGTCGCTTTCCCTCTCTTTCCCCGTCTGTCTGTCTCCCTGTGTCTGTCTCTGTCTCTTTGTCTGTGTCTGTCTCTTTACCTGTCTGTGTCTGTCTCTTAACCTGTCTCTCTCTTTCCCTCTCTTTCACTGTCAGTCTGTCTCTTTGTCTGTGTCTGTCTCTTTATGTCTGTCTCTTACCCTGTCTATGTCTGTCTCTTACCCTGTCTGTGTCTGCCTCTTTCCCTGTCTGTCTCTTTCCCTGGCTGCATTGTGACATGCCAACATTCCATATAAGGGCGTGGCTGCGCATTCTTCTGAAGTTCTGGCTGCACTGTGGCTCCCAGCTCCATTCGCTTTAATGGAGGCAGGTTTTTTGGTGAATAATTGTAAAGCCTATGACGCTCTCGGGGTCCAGAAGTGTGAGTGTGCAAAATTTTGTGGCTGTAGTTGCGACGGTGCAGATGCCAATCCCGGACATACACACACACACATAAACATACACACATTCAGCTTTATATATTAGATCTGTCTATCTATCTTGTAGTCACCCATCTAAATGTAAGCGGTTACATAAATGTTAAAATTATATTATGGTATAACTGAAAAAGTGACGGAGAATACCAAATTCTGAAAAGCCAAATGTTTGACTTGCTCGGCCTTTGACTTGCTGACCCTCCTCGTACACAATTCTCTTGCTCTGGCGGCTCCAGACAAAACACGCGAAGAAAGGGCAGAGAAGCGCGTTTCACTGGACATTCTCCTACGAACCCAAGCTTTTTTAAATTGGTTTCAAGCCTTCGCCCGTGAGTCACATTTTAATAAAGCATTAGTACATAGTTACAAGATAAAGATCGGCCATGGAAACCCACAGTCATTTCAGTCAATTATATCTGAAAAAGTTCATAATAAGTTTTCACAGTAACAGAAGCCAATGTCAGGATAATGATGTTTGACAGCGACTGTGCGAGGCCCGCTATCACTGATCACTGTGTATGGTCCTGAACCCCACTCAACGCTGCCATTCATTTTCCAATGTAACAAAAACAAAGAAAATGGAATTTTTATTCTTGATTTTATTTCAGAATCAAAATATTTAGACATTAGACACATTGCTGGAGCAGAAGAATATCATCAGTTTCTCCGTTCGTTAGATAACCAAACTTTAAAATAATAAACTTTGAAATCATAAAAAAGTAAATGTCAGGAGGAAAGTTTTGGCGTCAGTAAGTGCTTAATTTTAAGTTTATTGACATTAGATACATTTAAGACTGATGTGAGATTTGATGTGATAATAAACTGAAAAAGACTAAAGCGGGCTTTACACGCAATGACATTGCTAACGAGATGTCGTTGGGGTCACGGAATTCGTGACGCACATCCGTTCTCGATAGCGACGTCGTTGCGTGTGAAACGTACGAACGACCGTTAACGATCAAAATTACTCACCTTATTGTTGATGGTTGACACGTCGTTCAAATCCCAAATATCGTTGCTGTTTCAGGACGCAGGTTGTTCGGCGTTCCTGCGGCAGCACACATCGCTACGTGTGACACCCCAGGAACGACGAAAAACACTGTACTTGTGCACTCCGGCAACGAGGTGGGCATGTCTTACCTTCGGCTGCTCTCCGCCCCTCCGCTTCCATTGGACGGCTGCCGTGTGACGTTGCTGTGACGCAGCACGAACCGCCCCCTTAGAAAGGAGGCGGTTCGCCGGTCACAGCGACGTTGCTAGGCAGGTAAGTCCATGTGACGGGTGTTAGCGATGTTGTGTGCCACGGGCAGCAATTTGCCCGTGAAGCACAATCGACGAGGGAGAGTGCTTTCACCAGCGACATCGCTAGTGATGTCGCTGCATGTAAAGCGCCCTTTAGGCTGAGTTCACATGTCCAGTAATTATCCGTTAGACCAGATCCCGATTGGGAAAAAAGTTCTGCAAACACAACTTTTTTGTCTATTGTTAAATACCGTATTTTCCAGATTACTCACTGCAGTGGAACAGCTCAGGAGGGTCAGTGGACAGAGGGTCAGCAATACTGCAGGATTGTGGGGTGTGACAACGGCAGGCGCCATTGATCTGCCTGCGGGCTGTTTTGAATCACCGGCAGTTGACGCGATGGACTTCAAAAAATTGTTGCAGAGGCTAATCTGCACACACCGCCTTTGTGGCCATTTTCTTGAAGCCCATTGCATCAACCGCTGACAATTCAATTTCTCCCGTAGCCCGCCTGCAGATCAACGGCGCCCGCCGCCCGCAGTGTAAAGCACTAGGGAGAGGCAATCATGGGCCAGGGTCTTTACAGAGGTCCTCAACCCACCCCGACACAGTACAGACACAGGTAGCAGAGTGAAGTAGGTGTTATGCGGTGGTGTGAAGGTAATACCTTCTGTCAGCTGCTGTCGTTCATTCTCTGGGTCCTGTTCACTCCCATGGGCTTCAGGCTCCATACACTCAGTAAACAGTCGAACGCAGGGTACAACTTGAACGGTCTTACTGCACAAAAGTCCAACAACCATTTTACATCTTTTCAGTATTAACATCGTCATCCTCCTTATCTTTCAGACACTTCAGTTCCAACAACCGGCGTGGCCTTGCGGAGATGGCCATGATGGGGTGACTGACCCTTCCTCTTCGGACCCACTCTCCCAGCATGGTGGTGGGACACTTGGCTAATGGACAGGTAGACCACTTGCCTTACTGTCGCAACTGCTTTCCCTCACCCTGAACTTAGGTCCCACTGCAATGGAGCACTTACTTTTGTTGCGGATGGGGGCCGGGCCGCTGCAGGGGTTGCTCAAATCCGGATT
Organism: Anomaloglossus baeobatrachus; assembly: GCF_048569485.1. Classification (NCBI taxonomy): domain Eukaryota; kingdom Metazoa; phylum Chordata; class Amphibia; order Anura; family Aromobatidae; genus Anomaloglossus; species Anomaloglossus baeobatrachus. Next base: position 28,292,270 of record NC_134359.1, read on the forward strand.
CGTTACTGCGGCTCGAGAGGTAGCCGGACCCGGGCTCATACGGCCGTCCGCCCTCACAACTATAGGAAAGGGGAATATTTGCAGGGGAGAGAGTTTTTGTCAGTGACGCCACCCGTGGGTTGCGGTGAGAGTTGGTAGCACCGCCGCTGGCTGGTGATGGGATGCCCAGGGTTGATGGAGCAGGGCAGCAAGATGGAATCCCTTCCACGGGTAGGGGAGGTGTAGTCCCGAGGCCCAGGGGTGTACGAGATCAATGATTGCTGAAAATTACGTGCAGGGTTGGACCGGGGATGGTTGGTGTACTCACAGTTCCAAAGAATTGTACACAAAGTCCAGTGGTAAACCAAATTGCCAGTGACCATTCACCTCCGGCGGGTGTATTCGAGTCCCACACCTGGGTGTAGCAAACAGGGGTCCCTTCCTTCTGCACTCAGTGTTTGTATTTTCAATGGGACATCTCTGCTTGGAACGGGAAAGTCCACTCCCGGTACTATGTATGTTGGGAGCTGTGGCCCGCGAAATCTGACCCTTGGGATCTCTGTGGGTTCTGGCGGACACCCTATCCCCCGCGTTGGGCTTCTGTTGGGCTTCTGTAGAACAAGGCCTGAAACCTCATCCCCGGGTGGTCAATTGACAAGGGGCTTGCAACCTTCCTCGCCCTAGGGTCCAGGCACACAGACTGTGCACGGCCTCCGGACCGGATTCCCGCTGTCGGCACTGACGGGCTACGACCCTGCCCCGGTCCACTTTAGGTCTCTCGTGACCGGATCTCCGCCGCCTGTGGTCCTGCTTGTCGTCTGCCACCTAGTCCGGTAGTCCAGGGGCCCCAACCCCTGACTCCGGTGCACTTCACACTCCTCCACAGTCAACTAACTCTCCTCTCTCTGTCCCAGACTTCACTCTTTTGTTCCCACCCCTGACACCTCAGGATCCCTAGGTGCGCGCTCCCATCTACCTGGTCCCGCCCACTGGTGTGTCCCTATTGTCATGGGGGGGTGACTAGGCTTTACTGGCTGGTGTTGTGCACCTAGGTGTGGGTTTTGTGTTGGACTGCCAAGGAGGGTGGAGTATTGTACCTGAGAGATTTGTGCAACCTTTGTGACTACCTGGTTTTGCCAGGGCGTCACGCTTTCACTTTGCTCTTCTCTCCTTCTTTCTGCTTCTGTACCGGTAGCAGGGACCAGGGGATGGTGAAGGTTTGGGCTTCCTTCACTCCTTAGGTCCTGTCCCTGTCACCTCCACCTTTCTGTGCTTCTATCCCTCCTGGACTCTTTCTAGTTCCTTACACTTCCACAGCGTCTCCCTATCTGAATGACACAGAAAGCTGCCTGTCTCTATAACTCCTCCTTTGCTGATTAGCCATCCTCACAATTAACTCCCTGCTGCCCTGTTACTCTCGATCCCTCCCCTCTCACTAAGGGACCCGAGAACAAGTGACACCTGGTGGCAGCCGGCTGTATCACAGGAGAATACCATACATTAGAATACAATGCAATACCGTAAATCACATTAGTCTAGGTGGAGTAGGGCACTGACACTATTACAGCAACAGCCCTTGAGTCCGCAGTTTCGCTGACCCTCCATCCACTGACCCTCCTGAGCGACAACACAACACCCCCTCCTCCGAGCCCTCAGTATCGCCGACCTTGCCTCCTGAGCCGCTCCTCCACCTCCACTCGTCCTATTGAACTAATATAAGAGGCACTAGGATTATAAAACGGACCCTAATTTTAACAGTAAAAAATATTTTTTCCTGTTTTCCTTCTTTAAATTTGGGGTGCGTCTTATAATCCAGTGCGTCTTATAAAACAAAAAAATATGGTAACTGATTTCTGTAGGATACGTTTTTTGGAGGATGGATCCATTAACAGATTGCTGTTTAGCCATCCGTTGTTCTTGCATTTGTAATTGGTTTGTTTTTTTTCTTACAGGATCTGTTATAAATGGAAGATAAAAAGCAATCAATTAACAGATCCGTCCTCCAAAGTCTCATATTAAAAAAAAACTGATTCGGCAGAAATTATTTCTCTGCAGGATCTGATCTAGCGGATAATTACAGGACACGTGAACTCAGGCTAAGCAAATGTATTTTGTCTAGGGTGCATCTAACTTAAAGGGGTTGTCCACTACTTGGACAAACAATTCTTAATCACCATGTTTACCCCCGTTAAAGTAAAGAGGCTTACACTAATCTCCGGTGCCGGTGCCGTTCCAGCCGTGTCGGCACTCGCTCTCCTGACAATCATGTTACGTTGTTACAACATGCAATTCCCTGAGCCCAATCAGCGGGGAGGATGAAGCCGATGCTAACTGGAGTGAGGATGTGTTGTTACTTTAAAGGGGACAAACATGGTGGGGGCAATCTACCCAGACAACACCTTTAAATAGGTAAAGAATGAATGAAGAGATTGGGAAGGACCACTGCACCGAAAATGTTTAGAATATGGTTATCAACAATTTTGGTGTCTAAATGGGGTGTTACACGCAGGGTTATCGCTTGCGATATTGCTGGTGAAAGCACCCGCCTCTGTTGTTTGTGCGTCACGGGCAAATCGCTGCCCTTGGCGCACAAAATCGTTAGGAGCCGTCACACGTACTTACCTGCCTAGCGACGTCGCTGTTGCCGGCAAACCGGCTCCTTTCTAAGGGGGGGGGGGGTACGTGTGGCGTCACAGCGGCATCACTAAGCGGCCGCCCAATAGAATCGGAGGGGCAGAGATGAGCGGCCGTAACATCCCACCCACCTCCTTTCTTCCTCATTGCCGGCGGCCGCAGATAAGTTATAGTTCGTCGTTCCCGAGGTGTCATACATAGCGATGAATCGGGAACGACGAACAACCACCGTCCTCTACAATCAACGATTTTTTTAAAATGAACGACGTGTCAACGATGCACAATTTGGTGAGTATTTTCCATCGTTAATGGTCGTTCCTTCATGTCCCACGCAACGACGTCGCTAACGATGCCGGATGTGCGTTACGGAATCCGTAACCCCGGCGATATATCGTTAGATACGTCGTTGCGTGTAACGGGGCCTTAAGGCTCCGTACAGTCATTTTAATGGAACCCACAACGTAGTGGGACCACTATGAATTCCACCACCGGCATCCAAACGACCCCAATGGATTCAACCAATATGTCCATCGTTTAATGGATGGAATCTCCAAACTGAGCCACCAAAGCAGATGTGAACAGCGTCTAATGTTATATCCCCACCTACACTTCATATAGAAAAAAATCTATCAGCTAATTTTTTCTCTATTCTCCATTTACGGTTTTCTGATAAAAGCAGAAGAAATCCCTTTCGATGCAAATGAATTTAGAAAATGAATAACCATTTCGAGACACAAAAGAACGAGCCGGCGTTATTTACTTACGGGATCAATGACTCATGCGCGGTTTCATTATTTCATTATGACATTGTGCATTGTGTTATCACAGTGTGTAGAAATACATTGTACGTTCTGTGTATTAATAGTAACAAGTCGCATTTCTTGGTTTAGAAAGACCCTCAACAATTACTCAGGAAAACAAAATCTCCGGCCCGGAAAGTGGCGTCTCCATCCGCAGCCAAGTTATAAATTAACATTAAAAGTTAATCTATAAGTCCTAAGCGCCATAACTCATAACTGCTGATCTCTATTTGTTATCTGCTCCAGTAGATTTGCCAAGCAAACCATTAGTGTGAGGATTAATTTAAATGTCGACTGTAATAATGAGGTAACGCACATTTACACAGATTGAAAATGCTGTAAAAAAAAAAAAATAGTGCAGTAGTACTAACTAGCGAAAGTATCCACATCGAAGAAATTATAGTCAAGGCTAAATATTGTGTATTACATAATATAAAAACATCCTAAAATCCTCCAAAAATTAGAAGGCTTTTGTCAAAATCTGGTTTCCATTTGAATTACTTCTTAGATCGTTTTGGGATTAAGAAAATTTGCCAAAATTTTACTTTGGCAGATTTGCTCGGTTTGCAGCAAATAGTCTTGGAACATTGCCAAATGCTGAGGTGTGTCCAGACTCTGTTACTGCAGACTTTTTGAGACTCCTCACAGTGTGGACTGTGCACACTGTTAGGATTCTCCAGTGCTGATGCTAGGAGCAGGCAGGCACGTTACTGTAATTTTTTTCTTTTAACTAAAAATGGAGGATACCAGAATGTACCACACAACTATGGAACTTAAAGCTCTTCTGAAGAAACTGGCACAACTGGAGAGTGATATATTTGGTTTTCTTTAGATATTTTGTCATACCATGCCTGATGAAGGGAACTGAGAAGTCTTGAAAGCTTGCTTTGTAACATCATCTTATTTTATTTTAGTTAAGGGGGCTTTACACACACCGATATCGCTAGTGATATCGTTGGTGAAAGCACTCGCCCCCGTCGTTTGTGCGTCACGGGCAAATCGCTGCCCGTGGCGCACAATATCGTTAGGAGCCGTCACATGGACTTACCTGCCTAGCGACGTCGCTGTGGCCTATGAACCACCTCCTTTCTAAGGGGGCGGTTCGTGCGGTGTCACAGCAGCGTCACTATGCGGCCGCCCAATAGAAGCGGAGGGGCGGAGATGAGCGGCCGTAACATCACGCCCACCTCCTTCCTTCGTTATTGCCGGCGGCCGCAGGTAAGCTGTAGTTCGTCGTTCCCGAGGTGTCACACATAGCGATATGTGCTGCCACGGGAACGACGAACAACCTGCGTCCTCAAGAATCAACGATTTTATGAGAATGGACGACGTGTCAACGATGGACGATTTGGTGAGTATTTTCCATTGTTAATGGTCGCTCGTTGGTGTCACATGCAACGACGTCGCTAACGATGCCGGATGTGCGTTACGGAATCCGTGACCCCGGCGATATATCGTTAGATACGTCGTTGCGTGTAACCTTACCAATTAACAGGTATCACAACTACAACATTTTAATTTTGTTTCTCTCACTGAATTTCCCGGTGTGCCTCTGTACAAGAGTGGGCTTTGCACCCCCTTACATGAGCAGTATTGGACACAGTATACTTAATGCTACATGTACGGACTTGATACAGACTTGACTTCATATAGGGTTCGGGCTCCTGGATAAAGCTCAGGTCAAGTCCCGTTCCCAAATTGAACTTTTATCTAAAGTCCAGCTTAACTCGGCAAACCCTAACTTCCATGGATGTGCTCATCTCTAATAATAATCATCATCATACTGTAAGTGTATCCTGCAATTTTCACCCGTTTTCCCCTCCACAGGTTCTATCTCAAATTTTCAGTTGTCTCTAAGCTAGTGGGTGAAGATTACATGTGACCCTAGATAATACACATAGATCACAAGCTCGATCCTGTCCATAGAGGAAGAGGGGAATTTCCCGGAGTGCCTCTGTACAATAGTGGGCTCTGCACCCCCTTACATGAGCAGTGTTGGGCACAGTATACTCAATGCTACATATAAAGACAAGGGCAGCTTCTGATGATTCATTTCAAGGGGCTATCCGGGACTATGGTTATTTTTTGCTTTAGGGCAAGAACGTGCAGGTAGGTAATTGTTAACTACCTGCCTGTACTAACCGGTGACAATCTCTGCCTATTCGCAGCGGTCACAGACCACACTGAGTTCTCTGCTCAGTTGATGGGGTGTCTATGCCAATATCATCCTGATTGACAGCTGGCTCCCCCTATCTAAGTGCATGTAACTGGTTGTCAATCATCATGACGTCGGCAGAGCATGCAGGGAGAGGAGGAGCTGCTCTGGTGACGTGAGGGGAAACAAAGCAGGAGAGTCCCTTTCTGAACTGGGCAGAATTAGAAGGTAGCAGTAGTTAGCAACTACCTGCCTGTACGTGCAAAGCCCCATATAAAAATCAAAGTCCTAGATAACCCCTTTAAATATATGTTGACAAGCTGCCCAGTTTATTATTTGTGCAAATTTGTAATATTGCATAAACTACAGCGAGCGACCAAAATCAATGTGACTTGGTAATCCAGTTTGAGACTGCAGAAGCATGATGGATTACTGCCCAAACACATCTATGAAGAACAAGTTCAAGCAGCAGCATGAAGGACATTGTACAACAGTACTGAGAAGTGTAGAAGTGATTCCAGCTCTGAGGGAAGATAAAACACTTACTAGAAAGAAACAGTAACTGCACATACTGTTTGTTTCTCGCCTTCTTCTTCCATACCCCTTTCCATAGACTTCAATAGGCAGCTGTAACCTGATCCCACAGTGAGTTGGCAGGATATTTCGTTTTGAGAAATAATTGTCACGCTAGGTATGGGGAAATACCAAGTGAACGGCGAAAGGGAAACCATGTGACTAGGGAAAGGGAGGATGGTGACCCATGAACAAACCTACTGCTGGTCCCTGGCAGCGTCAGACTGGCTACTGGAGAAACTGCCAATAATACCAGTCCTGGACGGGGTTACCTGCACTGAACTCCGGAGCTCTCAGCTGAGCTGCCGAGTTCAGCCCAGCCTGTCCGCAGCTGAATGCAGGTAATTGCAGCCAATACTGGTATTACCGGAAGCTGGCGGTAATACCAGTCCTGGCTGCGGTTACCTGAATTGAATTTCGGAGCTCTCACCGGAGAGCAGCCTGGACTGAACAGTGGGTTTGCAGGACTGAACTGTGAGCGCTGACTGATTCCCCGGCTATCACAGTTCAGTCCATGACAGCTGCGGACAGGCCGGGCTGAACTTCGCAGCTCAGGTGAGAGCTCCGGAATCCAATGCAGGTAACCACAGCCAGGACTGGTATTACTGGCAGTTTCTCTGGTAGCCAGTGAAACACTGGTCCCTGGGGTCCCTCACCACCCTACATATGTTCCGCACCTTTGCACCAAACTTGATACCTGACCCTAGGTATCCCTAGTGCTGTGCCCTAAATAGGGAATCGGTGGGATGAGCTCTTCGTCAACCCCAATAAACACTATAGACAACACAAGGAGGACACACAGGGGGAAAAGCATGAACAACTTAAGTACATATGACACAAGTAGAAGTTCAGCAAAGCTTTCAGCGATGATACGACAGAGGAGTACAAGCCACCTGCTTGCAACCAAGGCTTGAAGGAACTGAAAATATCACCAGCACCAGTCCAGGGAAGGAAGGGGTATTTAATCACCAAGATAATGCTGATGATCAGCAGCTGGGTGGAAGGAGGGCTCCTTCCGAGTCCAAAAGGGGAGAGATGAATCCAGCAGGAAAGCTACCTATACCAATGAATACTGACAGCAGGAACAATGGAAAGTCAGGGGAAAATTCTCTGCAGCCAAACGCTGTGACCTTCTATGGCCAGGAACCACATGCCTGTCTGCCACCCGTTGCAGCAAGAAGGAGTAGTAGGGGGAAAAAATGATATTTCTCAGATAAGACATATTAGAAAGTTACTTAGATTCACTTGTACAATGTCTGTAAATATTGATGACTATTTACACAGATATAACTAAGAAATAGCTGATTTGTAATTTAAGAAACTTAAAGATAATGAGAATTCTCACATTTACATTTTGTTTCCTATTATTGTTTTTTTAAAATATAAAACACTTAAAAACAGTAAACAATATCTCGTAGTTTTATCTAACAAGGTCACAACGGCAAACTTAAACCCAGCGGCAAAGAACATTGCAAGCAAACAATAGACGTCCCTAAATAAAACGAATTAAACCCTTAAAATAAATGTGTACGTAAGGACGGCGAGGTCTGCGCAAGATTTATTAGATCTGCACAAAAATGAGACATTATAAATAATACAGAGGTCGTATTAAGGTTTACATAAACATATCAAAGTACTTTAAAATGCACTATTAGCAAGAACAGCGCAATTGCCAACATCTGCAAAGCTTCCAGTTACTGTATCATCACTCCGGATAAGTGGCAACGAGTCGCTTTCTTCCTAATCAGCATTTCCACAGGCAAGAGGTGATCTGACCTGTATTAATCTTTACTTACTTAGCTCCTGTGCCCTACATAGCACATACAGTCATTTGCCTCGCCGCTCTGTCCATGTTGGCCATATATATAAATATCCGGCCTTCCAAGGGTATCCATTAAATACCTTGTTAATTATCGGACAATTAAATAGATTATTTCTGTCGCATGTTTCGGTTCTGTTTGGAATAGCGAGAAACTGTGTCAAGGACATATGGTGCGAAACGTGTCGTGTGTCCGGACGCCTTAACGTCTCATAAAGACACAAAAAATATTGAATGGATATTAGGAAATGGAGCGGAGAAGTGATGCATTAAAAGCAGATGTCCTTTCTTAATCTGGTCCATCTGGATCTTAAGAAGGCGTCATAATGAGTTTAGGTAATTATTCAATCATTAAAAGGAGCAGGAGCCTAGAGATGAGCGGGCACTACCATGCTCGGGTGCTCAGTACTCATAACTAGTGATGAGTGAGCACTACCATGCTCGGGTGCTCAGTACTGGTAACTAGTGATGAGCGGGCACTACCATGCTCAGGTGCTCAGTACTCATAACTAGTGATGAGCGGGCACTACCATGCTCGGGTGCTCAGTACTCATAACTAGTGATGAGCGGGCACTACCATGCTCGGGTGCTCAGTACTCGTAACTAGTGATGAGCGGGCACTACCATGCTCGGGTGCTCAGTACTGGTAACTAGTGATGAGCGGGCACTACCATGCTCGGGTGCTCAGTACTCATAACTAGTGATGAGCGGGCACTACCATGCTCAGGTGCTCAGTACTCATAACTAGTGATGAGCGGGCACTACCATGCTCGGGTGCTCAGTACTGGTAACTAGTGATGAGCGGGCACTACCATGCTCAGGTGCTCAGTACTCATAACTAGTGATGAGCGGGCACTACCATGCTCGGGTGCTCAGTACTCGTAACTAGTGATGAGCGGGCACTGCCATGCTCGGGTGCTCAGTACTCGTAACTAGTGATGAGCGGGCACTACCATGCTCAGGTGCTCAGTACTCATAACTAGTGATGAGCGGGCACTACCATGCTCGGGTGCTCAGTACTGGTAACTAGTGATGAGTGGGCACTACCATGCTCGGGTGCTCAGTACTCATAACTAGTGATGAGCGGGCACTACCATGCTCAGGTGCTCAGTACTGGTAACTAGTGATGAGCGGGCACTACCATGCTCGGGTGCTCAGTACTCATAACTAGTGATGAGCGGGCACTACCATGCTCGGGTGCTCAGTACTCGTAACTAGTGATGAGCGGGCACTGCCATGCTCGGGTGCTCAGTACTCGTAACTAGTGATGAGCGGGCACTACCATGCTCGGGTGCTCAGTACTCATAACTAGTGATGAGCGGGCACTACCATGCTCGGGTGCTCAGTACTCGTAACTAGTGATGAGCGGGCACTACCATGCTCGGGTGCTCAGTACTGGTAACTAGTGATGAGCGGGCACTACCATGCTCGGGTGCTCAGTACTCATAACTAGTGATGAGCGGGCACTACCATGCTCAGGTGCTCAGTACTCATAACTAGTGATGAGCGGGCACTACCATGCTCGGGTGCTCAGTACTGGTAACTAGTGATGAGCGGGCACTACCATGCTCAGGTGCTCAGTACTCATAACTAGTGATGAGCGGGCACTACCATGCTCGGGTGCTCAGTACTCGTAACTAGTGATGAGCGGGCACTGCCATGCTCGGGTGCTCAGTACTCGTAACTAGTGATGAGCGGGCACTACCATGCTCAGGTGCTCAGTACTCATAACTAGTGATGAGCGGGCACTACCATGCTCGGGTGCTCAGTACTGGTAACTAGTGATGAGTGGGCACTACCATGCTCGGGTGCTCAGTACTCATAACTAGTGATGAGCGGGCACTACCATGCTCAGGTGCTCAGTACTGGTAACTAGTGATGAGCGGGCACTACCATGCTCGGGTGCTCAGTACTCATAACTAGTGATGAGCGGGCACTACCATGCTCGGGTGCTCAGTACTCGTAACTAGTGATGAGCGGGCACTGCCATGCTCGGGTGCTCAGTACTCGTAACTAGTGATGAGCGGGCACTACCATGCTCGGGTGCTCAGTACTCATAACTAGTGATGAGCGGGCACTACCATGCTCAGGTGCTCAGTACTCATAACTAGTGATGAGCGGGCACTACCATGCTCGGGTGCTCAGTACTGGTAACTAGTGATGAGTGGGCACTACCATGCTCGGGTGCTCAGTACTCATAACTAGTGATGAGCGGGCACTACCATGCTCGGGTGCTCAGTACTCATAACTAGTGATGAGCGGGCACTACCATGCTCAGGTGCTCAGTACTCATAACTAGTGATGAGCGGGCACTACCATGCTCGGGTGCTCAGTACTGGTAACTAGTGATGAGCGGGCACTACCATGCTCAGGTGCTCAGTACTCATAACTAGTGATGAGCGGGCACTACCATGCTCGGGTGCTCAGTACTCGTAACTAGTGATGAGCGGGCACTGCCATGCTCGGGTGCTCAGTACTCGTAACTAGTGATGAGCGGGCACTACCATGCTCAGGTGCTCAGTACTCATAACTAGTGATGAGCGGGCACTACCATGCTCGGGTGCTCAGTACTGGTAACTAGTGATGAGTGGGCACTACCATGCTCGGGTGCTCAGTACTCATAACTAGTGATGAGCGGGCACTACCATGCTCAGGTGCTCAGTACTGGTAACTAGTGATGAGCGGGCACTACCATGCTCGGGTGCTCAGTACTCATAACTAGTGATGAGCGGGCACTACCATGCTCGGGTGCTCAGTACTCGTAACTAGTGATGAGCGGGCACTGCCATGCTCGGGTGCTCAGTACTCGTAACTAGTGATGAGCGGGCACTACCATGCTCGGGTGCTCAGTACTCGTAACTAGTGATGAGCGGGCACTACCATGCTCAGGTGCTCAGTACTCATAACTAGTGATGAGCGGGCACTACCATGCTCGGGTGCTCAGTACTGGTAACTAGTGATGAGTGGGCACTACCATGCTCGGGTGCTCAGTACTCATAACTAGTGATGAGCGGGCACTACCATGCTCAGGTGCTCAGTACTCATAACTAGTGATGAGCGGGCACTACCATGCTCGGGTGCTCTGTACTGGTAACTAGTGATGAGCGGGCACTACCATGCTCAGCTGCTCGGTTCTTATAACTAGTGATGAACAAGCACTTCCATGCTCAGGTGCTCAGTACTCGTAACTAGTGATGAGCGAGCACTACCATGCTCGGGTGCTTGGTACTCATAACTAGTGATGAGCGGGCACTACCATGCTCGGGTGCTAGGTACTCATAACTAGTGATGAGCGGGCACTACCATGCTCGGGTGCTAGGTACTCATAACTAGTGATGAGCGGACACTACCATGCTCGGGTGCTAGGTACTCATAACTAGTGATGAGCGGACACTACCATGCTCGGGTGCTAGGTACTCATAACTAGTGATGAGCGGGCACTACCATGCTCGGGTGCTCAGTACTCGTAACTTGTGAGGAGTGAGCACTACCATGCTCGGGGGCTCGGTACTTGTAACTAGAAATGAGCGAGCACTACCATGCTCAGGAGCTCGGTACTCGTAATGAGCAATTAATGCTTAGATGAGCATGACTCGAGTATCCGAGTATAATGAAAGTTAATAGAGAGCTTGAGCATTTTCCCATAACTCTTCCAGAAAAATGCTCCTGTCCCCTGACTTCCATTATACTCGGGTACCCAAGTCATGTCGATTTCATTAACTGCTTATTATGAGTACTGCAAATCAAAAAAGGTCCGTGGAGCCTCTGTTAGGAGTCTCAACACAGAAAATAGCCAGATATCCCTCCGGGAAGGACCCTGCCAAGGAGTGGCCTTTTTTAGGAGACCACCATATGAAGTGGCCCTTTTAGTCAATATCCAACTTTTTATCAAGTTTAAAGATATGACAAGGGAATTACCAAGGCCAGGTATCCATCCACAGACAGCTGTTTCGGGGTGTTGCCCCTCATCAGTGTCGAGTAGGATTCTGGCCAGGTGGGAGCAATGCCTATTAGAAAAACAAGACAAAACAATCACTGATCTCGGGTAGACCAGCCAGAGAAAACACTGCCGGCAGCCAACGAGGGCGCTCAACACAATGAAATCCTAGGTACATTGCCCCTAGGTACATAATAAGTACTCATTATGAGTACAGAGCACCCGAGCATGGTAGTGCCCGCTCATCACTAGTTACGAGTACCGAGCACCCGAGCATGGTAGTGCCCGCTCATCACTAGTTACGAGTACTGAGCACCCGAGCATGGTAGTGCTCACTCATCACTAGTTACGAGTACTGAGCACCCGAGCATGGTAGTGCTCACTCATCACTAGTTACGAGTACTGAGCACCCGAGCATGGTAGTGCTCACTCATCACTAGTTACGAGTACTGAGCACCCGAGCATGGTAGTGCCCGCTCATCACTAGTTACGAGTACTGAGCACATGAGCATGGTAGTGCCCGCTCATCACTAGTTACGAGTACTGAGCACCCGAGCATAATAGTGCCCGCTCATCACTAGTTACGAGTACTGAGCACCCGAGCATGGTAGTGCCCGCTCATCACTAGTTACAAGTACTGAGCACCCGAGCATGGTAGTGCTCACTCATCACAAGTTACGAGTACTGAGCACCCGAGCATGGTAGTGCCCGCTCATTACTAGTTATGAGTACTGAGCACCTGAGCATGGTAGTGCCCGCTCATCACTAGTTACGAGTACTGAGCACATGAGCATGGTAGTGCCTGCTCATCACTAGTTACGAGTACTGAGCACCCGAGCATGATAGTGCCCGCTCATCACTAGTTAAGAGTACTGAGCACCCAAGCATGGTAGTGCTCACTCATCACTAGTTGCGAGTACTGAGCACCCAAGCATGGTAGTGCCCGCTCATCACTAGTTATGAGTACTGAGCACCCGAGCATGATAGTGCCCGCTCATCACTAGTTACAAGCACTGAGCACCCGAGTTTGGTAGTGCCCGCTCATCACTAGTTACGAGCACTGAGCACCCGAGCATGGTAGTGCCCGCTCATCACTAGTTGCGAGCACTGAGCACCCGAGCATGGTAGTGCTCACTCATCATTAGTTACGAGTACTGAGCACCCGAGCATGGTAGTCCCCGCTCATCACTAGTTACGAGTACAGAGCACCCGAGCATGGTAGTGCCCGCTCATCACTAGTTATTAATCTATTATGGGTTGGCAGATCGATTCGAAGGACTTCGGTCTACCGGCCAGGTCAGTAGTTTATTGCTGCTGAAAGGGAGGCTCATAAATTTCTTCAGGGATCTCCAACATGGACTTTGATTAGCCAGGGTTGGCGCAATCTCATAATTGTGGCGGATTTGCGGTTTCCAGATATTTTGGGTTGATTCATCAATCGCAACTTTTTAAGACGTTGCTATAGTTTCAACTCTATCCAGTGCAATACTTCTGGTGTTATTTTATAAAAATATGTCTGAAATTTTGGTGCAAATATAGCGACTTTTTTTTTTTTGCTACTTTGCAAAAATTGTTAAATACAAAAATAAAACCACCTGTGCCATTTTGAAGAATTTGGTGCAAAAAAAATCTACTGAATACCAAAAAAAAAGGAAAGTGATTTAAAAAAAAAAAACAATAACGCAGACGATGAATTGGTTCTAAGTTAGTACCAGATTTATCCATGGATTTCAGCTGATCACCTTTTGTCCCTGCAGACTTTTTGTCAAGGGTCTTATTTAATTAGGGAATTTCCAAATCAGGCAGCTACAGTATTTAAGAATATTTCACCAGGAGTAACAATGATCCAAGAAGGCAGCAGTACCTCTCCTTGTATAATGTGCAAACATGAAGCCTTCCAAATTGTATCCATATTGGACTAATTAGACAATTACATGTGCTGCTAATGGCAGAAGTGAAAAGAAACACAAGTATAATTATTTTACAAAAAGCTTTGGTAATAACTTAGGAGAAGTCAATGGTGATTGTCTGTCAGTCAGAGGGGATTTGCTATAATGAGGCACATAGGTAATCAGCGCGGACTTGCAAGAATATTTTTTCATGATTGCTTTCCAGGGGGATCTGATTAAGTAAAATATGAAGTGACTCCTTAAAACTGCTATTTTCCAGGCTTGTTCTAAGACATTACATGTGTTCCTTACAGAAAAACCCAATGGGGTTAATTTATTAAAGGAGCTCAGCCCCACTTAGCATTTGGGAGGGTGTCAACACTTTAGCTTAACTGGGTAGCGTAATTATTTCTAGTTGTGTATAAAGGAAACATTTGGCAATGTTGTCCAAGTTCTGAGGGACAGCATGTACTAAAGTTATTGCTTCTTGCAATGGTTATCATTGACCCCGTGGCATACCATCTCAAGAACAAATAAGAACAAAAAGAACATTCAGTTCAGGACCTGGACTTAAGGACCATTTACACGCTGCAACATCGCTAACGATTTATCGTCGGGGTCACGGTGTTTGTGACGCACATCCGGTGTCGTTAGCGACATCGCAGCGTGTGACACGTACGAGCGACCTTCAACGATCACAAAAGAGGTAAAAATCGTTGCTTTTGGAGAGGTCGTTTATTTACCAAAAATCGTTGTATGTGCAGTAACGAGGTTGTTCCTCGTTCCTGCGGCCGCACACATCGCTATGTGTGACACCGCAGGAACGAAGAACATCACCGTACCTGTGTCCACCGGCAATGAGGAAGGAAGGAGGTGGGCAGGATGTTACATCCCGCTCATCTCCGCCCCTCCGCTTTTATTGGGCGGCCGCTTAGTGACGTCGCTATGACGCCGAATGAACCACCCCCTTAGAAAGGAGGCGGTTCGCCGGTCACAGCGACGTCGCTAGGCAGGTAAGTATGTGTGACCGTTCCTAGCGATGTTGTGCACCACGGGCAGCGATGTGCCCATGACGCACAACCGACGGGGGCGGGTACGCTCGCTAGCGAGATCGCAGCGTGTAAAGTACCCTTTATTTGAACTTGATCTCGGAGCACAAACCCAATTGGAAGTCAATGATTGGGCAGTTTGGCTCTCCATTCACATATAGTCAGCCAAAAACAGAGTATTTCCAGGGAATAAAGAGCTTTTTTTTCTACGCACAACATCCGAACACATTGTTTTTACCGTCAGTAAGAGCCATTCGGAGACTGCAAGCTGCTCCCACTGGGCCAAGCACCGACCGTACCCATGCACGCTGATGCTCGGTCACGTGGTTAGAATACATACAGCACCTGAACTCCGACGCTGATTGTTTGTAAAGTCCATGTTCAATATGACCCCTGAACTTTACAGTTTTGGTTCGCTCATCTCTATTGGGAAAATCTAATTTTGGCAATTTACTAAGCCTGAACTAGAAGCAGGGAGTCAACTACTTGGACAACCCCTTCTTAAGCACTATATTTCCAAGTGTAAAAGGAAAATAACACATATTAATCTAACAATCCGGCACCATTCCAGTAATGTAGGTGATTGGTCTCCTCTGGCAGTTGAGTGAACCCAAACGGTAAAGTTCAGGGTTTGAATCCCGATACCGGGTTTCCGGGGTTCAAACTTGAACACAAATCTTTTTTTAAAACAAATCTGTGTCTGATGCTGTTCATATGCTAACCTCTAATTGAGCATTGCTGTGCTCGGGTACGCTCGGTGCTCGGACCAGTGCGAGCCGCTTGCAGTGTCTGAATGGCTCTCACTGGGGATAAAAACAACATTTTTGGATGCTGTGTGCAAATAAAAAAAATGCAGCCGAACATTGACTTCCAGTATACTGGTTACTGAAACTGACCCCTTTGGTTCTTTACTTATATGAGGTTAGGGCTCCGGGATCAATTTCAGGTCAAGTCCAGGTCCCAAATTAAACCTTTAGCTAAATTACTACTTAAGGCGGCGAACCCGAACTCCCACAGGTCCGCTCATCTCTACATGTGAGCATTGCGGCCACTAATGGGCTGCTTCGCTCACACTTCCTTTGGTCAAACTTTGGATGTCCAAAGAAAGTGTGAGAACTGCAATCCATTAGCAAATGCTCATTGTCTACAGTGCTCACATGGCAGGTCAATGTTGTGCGAGCCATAGATAACTAGTACCCACAATTACTGGAACAGTATTGGTGTAGGTTGTAGGTAGTGAGTATCTGTAAGTTTTATTTAAAGTTTTATAATTTAGTATTTAAGTGAAAATCACTGTAGTGATCTGAAATGACCTCATGAGGTCACTCCAGGTCACAGCAGCGGGTCACACAGTAGTGTGTGAACCACTGTAGGCATCATGAGTTCACCACAAGTCAGTGCCCTGGGTGATTCTCACTCCAATTATCGTGAGAGCCCACGCCAATGAACTTTGGTGAACTCATGAGTTCAGCTTAGTTCACTGCTATTGGTTCTCACATAAAGTATTTCGAGAGCCCTCTGTCTAGAGCTGAGATGGCAAGAGGACATGACTCCAGCTACTGATTGGCTCCAGCAGGGCACGAGAGACCTGCCTCTTTAAGTCACAGACAACACTTCTTTACTACTGCAGAACTATAACCAAGAGAAAGAGGTCCTGTGTGTGTGTGTGTGTGTACACATATATATATATATATTCACTATATAACACTGAATGCGTCCTTTAGTGCAAAGCTGAGCCGGTAAGTGCTATGTTCACACCCACCCACACTAGCGTCATGGTGAGGGAGGGGAGAGGCGAGGAACCATCCACCCACACCACACGCATCATGGTGAGGGAGGTCAGCAGCATGCGGACATCACGTCACCTGAAGATGGCTGCACCTGTACGGAGGCTGCTGACTGGCATGCTGTGGTGCAGGGCATTGACTGCTGGGGCCCGGTTTGAAGGATGGAGGTGTTTGGTATCTGCACCGGGGAATGTGGGGTCTCTGTGGAGGCCGCATGTTGCTATGTGATTAAAGAGGCCGGCAGTGGTGTCTCAGATCAGGACACCCATGTAGCACGAGGCGGAGGATCTGCTTAAGCAGGTACAGCAGTGCGGGGGCCAGCCGAGGTTACTGACGTCACTGCACCGACCACAAGGGTGCACGCTGCTGCTCTCTGTTATCTGCGAATACAAATACACACACTGCCAATTCAGTTATGTCACTTGTGGCGACTACACACGCATACTGTATATATATATGTTCATGCACTATAGTCACTATATGATGCTGAATGCATCCTTCTGTCCCAGGCTGGGATAGAACCGTTTGGCCGGCAAGTGCACAGATCTAGGTTCACCTTGTAGTTAGATTAGTTAGATTTGTCAACAAAATGGCGCGAGAATCAGCGCGTGAGTAAACTGCCATCTCCAGAGCCATTTTATAGAAGATACCGTCTCTGTCAATATCACCAGTCTCCAGTTTGTTTTACTTGATATTCGAAGACACAGTGTCTTCAATAAAATGGCGCTCAGTTGGCGGTATACGCATGCGCTGATTCCGGCACCGTTTTATTGAAGAATTTAACTATAACATGAACACAGCAGTGTGCATACGCCGGCCATAGGGATGATGATTGCGGCCACAGCGCAAAATTTAAATAAAGGGGAGGAAAGCAGAAGGAATAGATAAAGAAAGACCCTGACCACAAAGTCCCACCCTGATCCTGAATCATTGAAACCCTGGTGTAGAACGGGTTCGATAGCTAGTGCCTTAGCTCCTGGAAAAACCTCCACACAGAATGTCCACAGGCCCGTTATTACCATCTTCAACTTCCAGCTGACCTTCACTTTGACAATGAACACATGCACTCAGGTCTCCAGTAAACAAACATCTTTATGGTGGTCATAAGGTGCGTAGCCCAGCAATCTCTTATCTCCTCAAAGACATCCTGCAGAGTCAGAGCCCAGTGAGGCCACTTCAGTACTGTCCATCCACAGTCTCTTCTGAGACTCCCTTGGTCAGACCGCTTCATTTGCTACTGCTCTTTGGCTCTGGCCTAGTTCTCTCCTCATTCGCATTATAACTGGGTACTTCTACTTTCTAGGTGGCTTCAGCCACACACTGACTCACTTCCTGCAAGACGCTTCTATATAAAACTTTCTGTTTATTACAGTATTGTGTACATCATACTGTTCTGGGGGCACTGTGGAGGCATCATAATATGTATAGGGCACTGTGCAGTTATTTCTTGGTGTAGCACCCCAGGGTTGCCACAGTAACAACACAAAGGGTTAACCCCACACAACACTAGCACCTCCTGGCCAGAAGGGGGAGACCAAGCTGCTTCCCTGTATATTCTGGTGTGGAGAGGAAGTGGTCAGTTCAGTTTGTTTCTTCAGTCAGTGCAGAGGACTGAGGGAAAAGGATCTCTGCAGGTTGGAGCTGGCTCTAGCTCACCACAGGATCCGCTGACCAATTCCAGGCCTAAGCCAAGGGTCTGAGGGAAGGAGACAGATTAATCAGAGGAACATACCTGGGAGAAAGAGTATTGCTGAACTCACTCCAGTGGAGTGCACAGAACGGAGGCCGGATCCGAGGCTGAGCAGATTACACACAGCACAGCTAACAAAGGAGAAGTGACGATCCCAGATCTTTCACCTGTACCACAGACACAGCAACACACAGGAGAGTTCAGTAACATACAAGTGAGGACTCAAGTTGCCTGTCAGGTCGGTACGTGGGAGGAGAACAGGGCTGGCTGCCTAGTTTATACAGCAGCAGGGCCACACAAGCACAGTGCAGAAAAGGGAGCCAAAACGGCCCGGCTGGGTGGGAGAAACCCTGAACCCTTCACAGACTCCATGGACAGTACTCTGCTGAATACCATCATCAGTAAAGGACAAAGAAACTGCAAAACTGTGAGTCTGCTTGTTTATTGTGCTCGTGTCCTTCGCTCCCCCCCATAGACTATTATCACACTGCCCCGGGGAGAAGGCTCTACCCATGGGGAGCCGTCCCATCTCAAGCTGCCATCCATCACCCCGGAGGTTCTGAAGCAGCGGTGGTCATCTCTGATTACATTCCACGGGTGGCGTCACGAACATAATCCCCCTTTTTATTGTGGAACCAGGGATCACAGACCGGGTCACGACACCGTGATCTCCTTTTCCAGAAGTGACTCCTTGGCCCGGGTCTGAGTATCCCCTTAACCCCTGGCGACACATTGGGGCACTTTGGGGGCATCATAATTAGTGGGGGATACTACGGGAACATTTTACTGTGTTGGAAGCACTGTGAGACATAGTTTGTTGGGCAATTGTCAGGGCAGCATATTGTTGAGGGGGTGCTGTTGGGGCATCATACTATGTGGAGGGTAGTGTGCAGTCATCATATGCTGGGGCACACTGGGGGCATATTGGGGGCATCATACTATGTGGGGGATACTATGGGAATATCATATTGTGCTGGAAACACTGTGAGACAAAGTTTGTTAGGCCATTGTCAGGGCATCATACTGTGCTGGGGCACTTTTGGGGGGGCATGTAGAGGGGTATGTAGAGGCACTATAATATCATCATACAATGGAGGGAATGCACCGTGAATTATAATACTAAGGGGTACTTTGCACGTTGCGACATCGCTACTGCAATATCATTGGGGTCAAATCGAAAGTGACGCACATCCGACGCCAGTAACGACGTGGCAACGTGTAAAGCCTAGATGCGCCGATAAACAATCGCAAAAGCGTCGTAAATCGGTGATCTGTGTAGTGTTGGACATTTTCATAATGTTGCACCTATAGGAGATACGATGTTGTTCCTCGTTCCTGCGGCAGCGCACATCGCTGTGTGTGAAGCCGCAGGAGTGAGGAACATCTCCTTACCTGCCTCCACCGGCAATGCGGAAGGAAGGAGGTGGACGGGATGTTTACATCCCGCTCATCTCTACCCCTCCGCTTCTATTGGCCGCCTGCAGTGTGACGTTGCGGTGACGCCGCACAACCCGCCCCCTTAGGAAGGAGGTGGGTCGCCGGCCAGAGCGACGTCGCAGGGCAGGTGAGTGCGTGTGAAGTTGCTGTAGCGATAATGTTCACTACGGCAGCTATCACAAGATATTGCATTTGCGACGGGGGCGGGGACTATCGCGCTCGGCATCGCTAGCATCGGCTAGCAATGTTGCAGCGTGCAAAGTACCCCTAAGGGTCATCTTATGATGTTTGGGATGTACTTTGGGGATGAAGTGTGTTTGGAATGCACTTTTGGGCATCATACTGTAGTAGGTGAGAACACTGAAGGGCTTTGTGTTAATATTTATGTGTGGGTCTTGAGACAGAACAGTAAAAAGTTTGTTACTGCTCATATGTACAACGACCCACTTGACCACACCAAAGATATATATTTATTTATTTTTTTATTTGCCCAATTTGGACTTTTGCTATGTGGCCCCATCATTTCTACGTACTCTCCTGGCTAGAATTTGACGTGTACATGTTACAGCTAAATGTACACCTGTAAAGGCTTCAGAGCTGAACTCTCCCAGCATTTCTCACTGCATTTATACCTGCACTGAGTTATTTTCCTAATAGTTTACAAATTTTAAAGTGTAACCTTTACACCGAATGTTATACTGAAACCTCACGGAGAATAAAATGGCTCCATAAATACAGCTTTAGAGTATATTATGTACAATGTATAAGGTTTTATCCCCCCAGGAATCTGCAAGCAAATATATGGTTGATGCCAAAGCAAGGGTTAACCCGCAGCTTCCATTTTGTGCTGATTGCCGTATTGCCGTACAGCCTTTTATCCAGCCTAATTCGAAACCTCTTCATCACAGGAGACAGGTAAACACTTTGGGCAGCTCGGTGTATAAAATGTTCTGGTAGCATTATTGCCTTTCATAGCTCAAGGTGGAGAGCTGAACTAGACCCAGGGTGCTACAATTAAAATAAAAGTGCACACATTTCGCCTTAATGCTAAATGAGACTTGCGGTGGCAATCCCTCAGACGGCCGTTACCGCTCCCATTGCTGGGGGAATCGCATCATTCCTACACTTCTGCCTGATTCTGCAGGAATAATTGCCCAACCTCCCCCTGCTGTAATTGAGCAGATTTTCATTCCTAATGGTAAACATAATGTTTGGGAAAATTGTTCAGAATATTCTCCACTGGCTGCCTTGTGCGCCATTCTCTCAGACTTTAACTATTTCTGAGCAGTCTACTTTTTTATAGCATATATATATATATATATATATATATATATATGTATATGTATATATATATATATATATATATATATATATATATATAATATAAAGCTGAGTGTATGTATGTGTGTGTGTGTGTGTGTGTGTGTGTGTGTCCGCTAAAGGAATCCGCACCGTCGCATTTTACAATCACAATATTTTAAATAGATACCCCATGTGACTCAGGGAATGTCATAGACTATGTTTTGACGGGAAAATTTAACCCCACACTTTACAGTTACTCTCCAAAAAACCTGCTTTCACTAAAGTCAATGGGGCTGTTGGGTTATTAATAGGAGCTGTAATTGGTTGCTATAGGACGAAAGGAAATTGTTAGTATAAGAAGCTTATGTGTGGGGTAATAAGATGTTAGTGGGGAAACGGATAGACAGAAAGAGGCAGACAGAGACAGACAGACAGGGAAAGAGACAGGGAAAGAGACAGAGACAATGAACAAGACAGGGAAAGAGACAGAGACAAGTAATAGACGGGGAAAGAAACAGACATGCAAAAAGACAGAGGTGGAAAGAGACAGAGGTGGAAAGAGACAGAGGTGGAAAGAGACACACGGGGAAAGAGACAGATCTGGAACGAGATAGACCTGAAACGAGACAGATCTGGAACGAGACAGACCTGAAACGAGACAGACGGGGAAAGAGACAGACGGGGAAAGAGACAGACGGGGAAAGAGACAGACGGGGAAAGAGACAGACGGGGAAAGAGACAGACGGGGAAAGAGACAGACGGGGAAAGAGACAGACGGGGAAAGAGACAGATGGGGAAAGAGACAGATCTGGAACGAGAT
This sequence comes from Anomaloglossus baeobatrachus, assembly GCF_048569485.1. NCBI lineage: Eukaryota > Metazoa > Chordata > Amphibia > Anura > Aromobatidae > Anomaloglossus > Anomaloglossus baeobatrachus. The sequence continues at coordinate 28,314,141 of NC_134359.1, forward strand.
AGACCTGAAACGAGACAGATCTGGAACGAGACAGACCTGAAACGAGACAGACGGGGAAAGAGACAGACGGGGAAATAGACAGACAGGGAAAGAGACAGATCTGGAACGAGACAGACCTGAAACGAGACAGACCTGGAATGAGACAGACCTGAAACGATACAGACGGGGAAAGAGACAGACGGGGAAAGAGACAGACGGGGAAAGAGACAGACGGGGAAAGAGACAGATCTGGAACGAGATAGACCTGAAACGAGACAGATCTGGAATGAGACAGACCTGAAACGAGACAGACGGGGAAAGAGACAGACGGGGAAAGAGACAGACGGGGAAAGAGACAGATCTGGAACGAGACAGACCTGAAACGAGACAGACCTGGAACGAGACAGACCTGAAACGATACAGACGGGGATAGAGACAGATGGGGAAAGAGACAGACGGGGAAAGAGACAAATCTGGAACGAGATAGACCTGAAACGAGACAGATCTGGAATGAGACAGACCTGAAACGAGACAGACGGGGAAAGAGACAGACGGGGAAAGAGACAGATGGGGAAAGAGACAGATGGGGAAAGAGACAGACGGGGAAAGAGACAGACGGGGAAAGAGACAGATGGGGAAAGAGACAGATCTGGAATGAGACAGACCTGAAACGAGACAGACCTGGAACAAGACAGACCTGAAACGATACAGACGGGGAAAGAGACAGATGGGGAAAGAGACAGATCTGGAACGAGATAGACCTGAAACGAGAGAGATCTGGAATGAGACAGACCTGAAACGAGACAGACGGGGAAAGAGACAGACGGGGAAAGAGACAGATGGGGAAAGAGACAGATGGTGAAAGAGACAGACGGGGAAAGAGACAGACGGGGAAAGAGACAGACGGGGAAAGAGACAGACGGGGAAAGAGACAGACGGGGAAAGAGACAGACAGGGAAAGAGACAGACAGGGAAAGAGACAGATCTGGAACGAGATAGACCTGAAACGAGACAGATCTGGAATGAGACAGACCTGAAACGAGACAGACGGGGAAAGAGACAGACCTGGAATGAGACAGACCTGAAACGATACAGACGGGGAAAGAGACAGACGGGGAAAGAGACAGACGGGGAAAGAGACAGACGGGGAAAGAGACAGATCTGGAACGAGATAGACCTGAAACGAGACAGATCTGGAATGAGACAGACCTGAAACGAGACAGACGGGGAAAGAGACAGACGGGGAAAGAGACAGACGGGGAAAGAGACAGACGGGGAAAGAGACAGACCTGAAACGAGACAGACCTGGAACGAGACAGACCTGAAACGATACAGACGGGGATAGAGACAGATGGGGAAAGAGACAGACGGGGAAAGAGACAGATGGGGAAAGAGACAAATCTGGAACGAGATAGACCTGAAACGAGACAGATCTGGAATGAGACAGACCTGAAACGAGACAGACGGGGAAAGAGACAGACGGGGAAAGAGACAGATGGGGAAAGAGACAGATGGGGAAAGAGACAGACGGGGAAAGAGACAGACGGGGAAAGAGACAGATGGGGAAAGAGACAGATCTGGAATGAGACAGACCTGAAACGAGACAGACCTGGAACAAGACAGACCTGAAACGATACAGACGGGGAAAGAGACAGATGGGGAAAGAGACAGATCTGGAACGAGATAGACCTGAAACGAGAGAGATCTGGAATGAGACAGACCTGAAACGAGACAGACGGGGAAAGAGACAGACGGGGAAAGAGACAGATGGGGAAAGAGACAGATGGTGAAAGAGACAGACGGGGAAAGAGACAGACGGGGAAAGAGACAGACGGGGAAAGAGACAGATCTGGAATGAGACAGACCTGAAACGAGACAGACCTGGAACAAGACGGACCTGAAACGATACAGACGGGGAAAGAGACAGATGGGAAAAGAGACAGACGGGGAAAGAGACAGACGGGGAAAGAGACAGACAGGGAAAGAGACAGATCTGGAACGAGATAGACCTGAAACGAGACAGATCTGGAATGAGACAGACCTGAAACGAGACAGACGGGGAAAGAGACAGACCTGGAATGAGACAGACCTGAAACGATACAGACGGGGAAAGAGACAGACGGGGAAAGAGACAGACGGGGAAAGAGACAGACGGGGAAAGAGACAGATCTGGAACGAGATAGACCTGAAACGAGACAGATCTGGAATGAGACAGACCTGAAACGAGACAGACGGGGAAAGAGACAGACGGGGAAAGAGACAGACGGGGAAAGAGACAGATCTGGAACGAGACAGACCTGAAACGAGACAGACCTGGAACGAGACAGACCTGAAACGATACAGACGGGGATAGAGACAGATGGGGAAAGAATCAGACGGGGAAAGAGACAGACGGGGAAAGAGACAAATCTGGAACGAGATAGACCTGAAACGAGACAGATCTGGAATGAGACAGACCTGAAACGAGACAGACGGGGAAAGAGACAGACGGGGAAAGAGACAGATGGGGAAAGAGACAGATGGGGAAAGAGACAGACGGGGAAAGAGACAGACGGGGAAAGAGACAGATGGGGAAAGAGACAGATCTGGAATGAGACAGACCTGAAACGAGACAGACCTGGAACAAGACAGACCTGAAACGATACAGACGGGGAAAGAGACAGATGGGGAAAGAGACAGATCTGGAACGAGATAGACCTGAAACGATAGAGATCTGGAATGAGACAGACCTGAAACGAGACAGACGGGGAAAGAGACAGACGGGGAAAGAGACAGATGGGGAAAGAGACAGATGGTGAAAGAGACAGACGGGGAAAGAGACAGACGGGGAAAGAGACAGACGGGGAAAGAGACAGATCTGGAATGAGACAGACCTGAAACGAGACAGACCTGGAACAAGACAGACCTGAAACGATACAGACGGGGAAAGAGACAGATGGGAAAAGAGACAGACGGGGAAAGAGACAGACGGGGAAAGAGACAGACAGGGAAAGAGACAGATCTGGAACGAGATAGACCTGAAACGAGACAGATCTGGAATGAGACAGACCTGAAACGAGACAGACGGGGAAAGAGACAGACCTGGAATGAGACAGACCTGAAACGATACAGACGGGGAAAGAGACAGACGGGGAAAGAGACAGACAGGGAAAGAGACAGACGGGGAAAGAGACAGACCTGGAATGAGACAGACCTGAAACGATACAGACGGGGAAAGAGACAGATCTGGAACGAGATAGACCTGAAACGAGACAGATCTGGAATGAGACAGACCTGAAACGAGACAGACGGGGAAAGAGACAGACCTGGAATGAGACAAACCTGAAACGATACAGACGGGGAAAGAGACAGATGGGGAAAGAGACAGATGGGGAAAGAGACAGACCTGGAATGAGACAGACCTGAAACGATACAGACGGGGAAAGAGACAGATCTGGAACGAGATAGACCTGAAACGAGACAGATCTGGAATGAGACAGACCTGAAATGAGACAGACGGGGAAAGAGACAGACCTGGAATGATACAGACCTGAAATGATACAGACGGGGAAAGAGACAGATGTGGAAAGAAACAGACGGGGAAAGAGACAGACGGGGAAAGAGACAGACGGTGAAAGAGACAGACAGGGAAAGAAACAGATCTGGAACGAGATAGACCTGAAACAAGACAGACCTGGAATGAGACAGACCTGAAACGATACAGACGGGGAAAGAGACAGACGGGGAAAGAGACAGACAGGGAAAGAGACAGACAGGGAAAGAGACAGATCTGGAACGAGATAAACCTGAAACGAGACAGACCTGGAGTGAAACAGACCTGAAATGAGACAGACGGGGAAAGAGACTGACAGACAGATAGAGAGAGACAGATATTTAAACACTGAGATAGAGATAGACAGACAGACACAGAGATAGAGAGAGACAGAAACAGAGATAGAGACAGACAGACAGACTGATACAAAGACAGACAGAGAGACTGATACAGACAGACAGAGACAGACATTAGAGACAGACAGAGACTGGGAGAGAGACAGTTACTATCCTGGGTAATGCCCAGGTACAACAGCTAGTGTGTATATCTATATATATATAATTGCCTTATTCTGTCTGTCTGTCTGTCTGTCTTGCTCCAAAATTGTGTCACCGTGACAGTGTCACCGTGACAGTGTCGTTAGCGTGACAACTGTTGGATTGGCCGCTGGGCTCGGCCTGGCCCCGCCCCCCCCCCCCCCCACGGATTGGCCGCTCACCTCGGCCTGGCCCTGCCCCCCGTATGGATTAGCCGCTCGCCCCGGCCCTCCGCATGCATCGCCCACTCCAGCGTACACCGGCTCCCGGTACACATGTGCAGGGAGCCGGCATACGCTGATGCCTCGCCCGCTCAGCCCAGCTCCAGCGTACACCAGCTCCAAGTACACATGTGCAGGGAGCCAGCATACGCTGACGCCTCGCCTGCTCGCCCCCGCCACACGTTGGCACACTCGGCCCCGCCCCCGGCGGACATAACCTTGCGATGCTGGGATCGTGATGGAGCCGGTGTACGCTGGTAACCATTATACACATCGCGTAACTATAGGAAGCGGTTCCCTTAGTTACCCGATGTGTATCATGGTTACCAGCGAACACCGGCTTCCGGTACACATGTGCAGGGAGCCGGCATACGCTGCGATCAATAATGAAGTGTCATGCAGCGGTGAAAGAGATAAAGACACTGCAAGACACTTCATTATAGGCAGCGGGCACCCCCAGAAGAGAGAAGACAGAAGAAAGAAGACCCCGCAGTCATACTCACCAGACGCCGACCGGGACCAGGTGAGCGCATCAAGGTCCTGCAGCGGCGGAACACACACACACACACACACACACACACACACACACATAAGAACAGACACACACACATCAGATCACACTCACTCACTCTCACACACACCTCACACACACATCAGATCGCATCCACACACTCACAACATCCAGTGATATCGCTTACTTCTCGGCGGCAATACTGTGCGTGCAGTGACCTTCCAGGACCTGCCGGAGGATCACATGGCCGGAAGCATGTGGTATCTCCGGATGTTGTGAGTGTGTGAGCGCGTATGTGCGATATCGTCAGTGTGTGTGTTTGTGTGTATGCGATCGAATGTGTGCGTGTATGCGATCGGATGTGTGCGTGTCGGCAGAAGGCAGAGGAGCACGGCGTGCAGCACAGCTGCTGGGACCGCCCACCGGAGGGCACAGGGAGAAGTGGGGTGTGAGTGTATGCGATCAGATGTGTGCGTGTATACTGTTTGATGTGTGACTGTGGAGCACGATGGGGAGTGCGCAGCTTGGGGGATGGAGCACGATGGGGGGTGTGCAGCATGGGGGATGGAGCACGATGGGGGTGCGCAGCATGGGGGATGGAGCACGATGGGGGGTGCGCAGCATGGGGGATGGAGCACGATGGGGAGTGCGCAGCATGGGGGATGGAGCACGATGGGGAGTGCGCAGCATGGGGGATGGAGCACGATGGGAGTGCGCAGCATGGGGGATGGAGCACGATGGGAGTGTGCAGCATGGGGGATGGAGCATGATGGGGGTGTGCAGCATGGGGGATGGAGCACGATGAGGGGGGCACAGCATGGGGGATGGAGCACGATGGGGGGTGCGCAGCATGGGGGATGGAGCACGATGGGGGGTGCGCAGCATGGGGGATGGAGCACGATGGGGAGTGGGCAGCATGGGGGATGGAGCACGATGGGGGTGCGCAGCATGGGGGATGGAGCACGATGGGGGGTGCGCAGCATGGGGGATGGAGCACGATGGGGGGTGCGCAGCATGGGGGATGGAGCACGATGGGGGGGTGCGCAGCATGGGGGATGGAGCACGATGGGGGTGCACACCTCCCCCCAAATCACACACACACAGCGCCACACGCGCTCCGCACAACACACCACACACACACTGGGAACCACAAACACCGCCCTACACAGACACCTACACACAGACAACGCCGCACACACAACACCCAACACACAAACACCGCGGCATACACAAATATACGCACATACCGCACAACACACACTGCACAAAACATACCTCCCCCCAAAACACACACGCGCACTCCACACCCACACAAACCGCGCAACACACACAGCACCACACACAGACAACTCTGTAGACATACAGCGCTCCACAAACAACGCAACACACACAACGCAACACACATACAACACCGCTCTCACACCCCCCCACACCCAGACAACACCCAGAACATTTACAGCGCCCTACACAAACACTGGCAACTACACACAACAACATCGATATATATAACAAAAAACATACATTAACTACACAATAAATTCTAGAATACCCGATGCATTAGAATCGGGCCACCTTCTAGTGCATATACATATATATATATATATATATATATACCAAAAAGGCATCAAATTTCTTTCTTAAAAAACCTATGATAAAGGAACAGAAGCGCAAAAAATCATATGTGATGTGTGTCCCCTGCATCCTCCATGGTGGTTAATACATCCATGGTAATTAAGGGGTATTCCGTAATTGATGTTTAACATGTTGTTTGAAATTTTAGTATCATGATGTGACTATGGAATAGTGAAGGACAGGGGCTTCTATGCTATCTCTATCCTCAAGGTTACTCCTGATAGTGGAGATGCCTGAGCCCCGTCCCTAGCTATCATCGTGATTAGAGATGAGCAAACCTGAAGTTAAGTGTTCAGTACAAACTCAGACTTTCAAGAAAACAGAGTTCGGGTTAGTAGTTCGGGTGCTTTATAAATGCAAACTAGTCGTACAAGCATCGGTGTGCTGGGGTACGCTCGGTGCTCAGCCCAGGGCAAGCCGCTGGCAGTGTTTGAATGGCTCACACTCGGGGTGACAACAGCATGATCAGTACTCCCCAAAAAAATGGAAAGAAACACTGCCAGCCCTCCCCTGGAAATGTTCTGTTTATGACTGGCTGCATGTGGGTGCAGACCCGATCTACCCATCAGTGACCTCAAATAAAGTTCAGGTCAGGTGCAGGTCCAAAACCGAACTTTAAAAAAGTTCAACTGGACCAGCAGAACCTGAACTTCCATGTGTCTGTTCATCATCACTCCTAACCAGAAATAATCTGATTCCAATCTCACACCATTGAAGGAAGGGGCAGAAATGAACTGAAAAAAAACAAAAAAAGAGAGACAATGGAAAACCAAAATGTTGACACACTGCACACACAGGAGTAGACAAAGAGAGACTCAGGAGAAAAGCAAGAACAGGAAGGTAGCTACAAAGAGTAACAAGAGTTAACTCCACAGCCACACTCAGCAGCAAGTAGCATAATCACCAGATAGTCTGGATCACAACACCTCACCAGACCAGCTAAGATAAACTATAGCTGGTATAAAGATGGCCAGTGGGACTCTGCACACGTGCCCTGATAACTGGAGGACATACAAGCCTGTCATTGCTGCTCAGTATTCAGTGTTTCACATCGCTGTTGCATCCTCTGTCCAAGAATTCCAGTTTGGTTTCACTAATAAAATGCCTGGCATAAAAGGAAGGATCTAGCCAACATATTTAGGAAGGAAGCAGATGTTACTGGCTCCCCACAACATGTGATCAAAGGAGACTCACAAGCAGACCAACAGAGATTAACTCTTGCTAGCCTGCCAATGAACTACCAATCTACAGGTCGATAGCCAAGTCTGCCTGCATTGATCACAGACAAAAGATGAAGTTACCAGGCGGAGAGTCAGAATCAGTAGTCTGAACAGCTCCCAACACTGCCATGACAGTCGACGAAGCTTGGAAAAATCACCATGTGACATTTAACCCCAGCCCCACCCATAGCTGCAATCGTTGTAGGCTATTTATGATCATGGTTTGCAAAAATCTTATATCTTTGTATATCCCCTAGTTTGTCAGGACATTGTGCCATTAATGACACTGAGACCGCCCTAATGACATAAAGGGGATCTCTATTTCCTGATTCTATCATACCGTATGCAGCGGTAAGGAATCAGTATTCTCCTCATGTTAAGCTGGGATATTCACCTGACAGGTATTTATGGCATATCCATATAACAGGGAGAAACAGTGGATGGATATCTGTCTCTATATTATTTACAGGGAGAGAGTAGAACACAGTTGTATCTGTGCCTTTATTATTTCCCATGACAAAATGTGAACATTGCAGCTAATCAATGGCCACTGATTGGCTGCAGCATTCACGTGAGGCTCCTCGGGATGTTAATCCCAGCCAATAGACACTGGATCAAAATATTGATTTCTGAATCTTCCTGATATAAAACATTATTAGTATTGTTGTTTCTAAATGATTATGAACTTATTTTCTTTGCATTATTGGAGGTATGAAAGAATTGTGCGTTTTTTGTTATTCTGACTATTTCTCATTTTCAGAAAATAAATACAATACTTGTTGCTTGGAAATTCGGAGACGTCGTCAGTAGTTTATAGAATAAAAGAACAATTTACATTTTACTCAAAAATATAAAGAGAAAAATCTGAAAAACTGACAATTAATTTTTCCAAGAGCTGTATGTGCATATATCACACGAGACTCACTAATGCAAGTGTAAAGGCCACTGTACATCGCAGTGAAACGCACAAACGACCGTTAACGATCAAAATTTCTCACCATATCGTTGATTGTTGACGCGTCATTCTATTCCCAATTATCGTTGCTGTTGGAGGACGCAGGTTGTTTGTCGTTCCTGCGGCAGCACACATCACTATGTGTGACACCCCGGGAACGAGGAACATCACCGTACCTGCGGCCGCCGGCAATGAGGAAGGAAGGAGGTGGGCGGGATGTTCCGCCTGCTCATCTCCGCCCCTACACTTCTATTGGGCAGCTGCTTAGTGACGCCGCTGTGACGCCAAACGAACCGCCCCCTTAGAAAGGAGGCGGTTCGCCGACCACAGCGCCCCCGCTAGGCAGGTAAGTAGTGTGACCGTTCTTAGCGATGTTGTGCGCCACGAGCAGCGATTTGCCCATGACGCACAACCGACGGGGTGGGTGCTTTCACCAGCGACATCGCTAGCAATGTCACTGTGTGTAAAGTGCTCTTAAGAGTGTGAGAAAACAAAACATCGGACGGCATCCGTTTTTTTCTCGCACCCTTAGACTTGTATTGGCAGAGTTTCATAGAACATTTTTTAAACTGATAGCATGAAAGTAAGGATAATGAAATTTCATTGCAAAATCTTCAGTTTTACTCAAATTGCTTTGTGCAAAAATAAACACACCCCACATCAAAAACTACTACATCTAGCACATCTCCTACAGCTAGCATTTTGCCTGACATCCATGATTTTTAAGGACAGCACTTAGGGGCACTTTGTACACTACGACATCGCGAGCCGATGCTTGCGATGCCGAGCACGATAGTCCCTGCCCCCGTCGCAGCTGCGATATCTTGTGATAGCTGCTGTAGAGAACATTATCGCTACGGCAGCTTCACATGCACTCCCCTGCCCTGCGACGTCGCTCTGGCCGGTGAACCGCCTCCTTCCTAAGGGGGCGGGTCGTGCGGCGTCACAGCGACGTCACGCGGCAGGCAGCCAATAGAAGCGGAGGGGCGGAGATGAGCGGGACGTAAACATCCCGCCCACCTCCTTCCTTCCGCATAGCCGGCATGAGCTGCAGGACGCAGGTAGGAGATGTTCCTCGCTCCTGCGACTTCATACACAGCGATGTGCGCTGCCGCAGGAACGAGGAACAACAGCGTACCATCGCAGCAGCGTAATTATGGAATTCCCCGACACTACACCGATGATACGATTATGACGATTTTGCGCTCGTTAATCGTATCATCTAGGATTTACACACTACGATGTCGAGAGCGATGCCGGATGTGCGTCACTTTCGACTTGACCCCACCGATATCGCACCTGCGATGTCGTAGTGTGGAAAGCCGCCTAAGTCTTTTAGGCCTGGAATAAACAAGTTGGCAATATATTGCAACAACTATCTTTTTCCATTCTTCCAGAACAACCTTTTAGAGCCCGGATGTTGGATGCAGAGTGATGACAACTTGTCTCTTCAGAAGTTAGAACTCCCCATAGGTGATCAGTTGGGTCAGATCAGGAGACACTCGGCCACTGAATCACTTTCACCCTATTCTTCAGAAATGCAGCAGATGTGTGTTTTGTAAAATTGTCATGTTGGAAAAGTGCACGTCTACCAAGGGCAGTGCTATACTGGCACTATCAGGCTGATTCTATACATACCTTTAGTTGTGAGTTTGGATGTATAAGTTTTGAAAACACAAGAAAGTAAAATTTGCAAAATCATCAGCTTTTTGAATGACAGCAGCTGCAGCAGCTGATAGCTGTGGTGGGTATTCATAGTTACCCCCTCCCCTCGTTATTTATGTTTATTCTATTATAGAATCGATTAACTTTATGACTAAAAGGACCTGTGCTGATGTCATATCCATGTGACCAAAAGGGGTGGGGCCTCAGCCAACATAGCTGATAGCAAGAAGCAACATTTTTCTGTTGGCTGAGGCCCCGCCCCTTCTGGTCACATGGGTATGACATCAGCACAGGTCCTTTTAGTCCCAAAGTAAATCGATTCTATAATAGAATTAGTATAAATAACAGGGGGAGGATGGACAGGCAGGGGGACAGGAATCAATATGGATATCCACCCCAGCTACCAGCTGATCGGCAGCTGCTGTCATTCAAAAAGCTGCTCATTGTACAAACTTTATTTGTGTTTCAAAACCTATACATCCGAGCTGACAACTAAAGGTCTGTATAGAATCAGTATGATAGTGCCAGTATAGCACTGGCTTAAGGCCTTGTTCACACACTGCGTTTTTACCTGTGTTCTTGGTGCGTTGTTGCTGCAGAAATTCTTGAGAAAATGGCTGTAACCTTTCGGCAGACATTCCCCAGCAAAACCTATTTAAAAAAAAATAGCTGTGCACACACTGCGTTTTTTCTTAAGAACATTTTTTCTGCAGAATTTTTTGAGAAAAAGAATGAGCTTGTTGCTTCCTTTCTGCTGGTAGCTGCGTTTTTTGCCATAGATAATGGTAAAAAAAAACCCGCAGGGACCAACCTGCGGAAAAAACGCACCAAAAACGCATCGAAAACGCATCAAAAACACTGTAAAAATGCATGCAATTTACGGTACGTTTTTTGACCGCAAGTGCGGTAATCTTGCAGACTCAAGAAATTTCTTGAGAAAAATCCTTTTTCTAGTGTGAACAGAGCCTTAGGTTATATAGGAAAATCCAGGTGATTGGTGCACTTTAATAATCAATTTATAGGCATCAATAAATATATACTGTATGTACATTATGATAAGACCAAATTGTGATTTTTTTTTTTTTTTTTGTAGTGATTCCCACCTAATGCCAGGATAATACTTGGACCCCTAAATAATTGGAGTGACTTTTGTTACAATGTATCACTGGACTTTTACACAAAAGTCCATGTGTTATTCCTAGAAAAAAAAATGTAAGGGTATGTGCGCACGTTGCGTACTAGCCCAGCACCGTAAAAGGTGCGCTTCAGAGCGCAGCTGAAAAGCTCCGTTCTGAAGCGCATGGTGCCGGAGAGAACGTGCGCTCTGCCTGCAGCTCCTGCCATAGACAGAGCAGGAGCTGCCGGCAAAGCGCACGGAAGAAGTGACATGTCACTTCTTTTTGCGCAGCGCTTCGGCAGCAGCCGAAGCGCTGCGCTCTAAAACGCCACGTGCGCACGGCCCCTGCACAATCTCCATAGACTGTGCAGGGGACGCAGGACGCATGCAGTTACGCTGCGCTACAAAGCGCAGCGTAACTGCATGAATTTACGCAACGTGCGCACATAGCTTAATTGTGCAAAAAAAGGTGTTTACAAACTTCCAGCTTTCCTTGTGCCTCATTTTGCAAACTAGAGTCCAATAACCTTTGATACTACGCAGGTATTTGCTGACAAATGGGGGTGGTATTTAAAGAGCCATACCTGCAAAAGTTATGCCAATGCAAATTATCAGGACAGGAAGAGATACCTTGTAATTCTGCATTGTGAGCTTAGTCTCCAGCTTTTCATACTCCAGGAGGAAGGTTTGTACAGTCATATTAACTACTGTATGCAAGAGGCGTTACTTAGGGTACGAGATCAGTGTTTTATAAGTCAGTGCACCCTATAGAGAAGACTAGACGTTGTCATGTATCTTATGGCTAAGAACAAGGTGGGATGTTTACACACGTATACTGCGGACAGGTATGTGCTGTATACCATTACAGTGTGTATATTAGATTCCTCAGCATGGAACTTGTGTCATCAGTATTTTTCATTGCGCTGCAACTTTTCCTGTATTGAATGAGTGCTCTGCTAAACCAATAGAACGTTCTGCAACATTGTAGCAGCTGTGCAACATTTGTGTATATATATATATATATATATATATATATATATATATATATATATATATTTACAAATATGGAGACAACTAGCACTGGCTTCTGCAGTGTTGAAACAGTACTGGAACAGTAAAACAGGGAGGGTGACAGTTATTTACACATACATGGTTACCGGTTACCATTTTATTAATCCAATATTATATTAATTTTTAGTTTAATGGACAGCCCCTTGTGGAATGGAAGCAATATTCTTCACAACTGAAAGCAACGAAAAATCTTTAATAACCAGCAGAGGCGTAACTAGAGTTTGATGGGCCCCGGTGCAAAGTTTGGACCTGGGCCCCCACACATACACCAACACTTGGGGTACGGGATAATGTCCCATGATCTGAAATCCCTCTATCAGCACCCAGCTTTCCTATGTTCTGATATCCATCTTGTCCTCGTCACCCAGCTTCCCCATGCTCTGCTATACATCTTTCCCTCAGCACCCAGCTTTCCCATATCAGAGCATGGGAAAGCTGGGTGCTGAGAGATGTATAGCAGAGCATGAGAAAGCTGGGTGCTGAGGGAAAGAGCCTTTTTCCCTCAGCACAAAACGTTACTATCCCCTGCTTGCATCTTTGTCCCCCCTCATATATAGTTATCCAAATACTATAATGGCCCCCACATAGCCTTCCATATAGTATAAAGGGGACCACATAACCCTTCATATATTAGAATGCACCTCCATAGTCTTCCATGTATTATAAATAATGCATTTCCCATAGTTCTCCTTGTATTAAAATTCACCCTATAGTACTCCATATATTATACAGCACCACATAGTCCTCCATATATTATAATGCAGCCCTATAGTCCTTCATGTATAAAGTAGCCCTCCAATTATTATAATGAATTTCCCATAGTCCTCCATATATTATAATTCACCCCATAGTTCTCCATATATTATAATAATGCAGCCCATAGTACTCCATATATTATACTGCACCACATAGTCCTCCATGTTTTATAATGCAACCCCATAATCCCATATGTATTATAATGCAGCCCCATAAACCTTCATACTCCTCCATGTATAATGCACCCCTATATTCCATGAATAAGGTGTCCTTCATGTATTATGCAACCCCATACTCCTCCATGTAAAATGCACTCTATAGTCCATGTATAAGGTGTCCTTCATGTTTATTATGCAGCCCCATAGACCTCCATGTATAATGCAGCCCCCTAGGCCTCCATATATAATGCAGGCCCATAGACCTCCATGTATAATTCAGCCCCCCCAGGCCTCCATTTATAATGCAGCCCCCCAGGCCTCCATGTAGAATGCATCCCCCCCAAGGCCTCCATGTATAATGCAGCCCCCCATGCCTCCATGTATAATGCAGCCCCCCCATGCTCCATGTATATTGCAGCACCCCCATGCCTCCATGTATAATGCAGTCCCCCCAGGCCTCCATGTATAATGCAGTCCCCCCAGGCCTCCATGTATAATGCAGTCCCCCCAGGCCTCCATGTATAATGCAGCCCCCTAGGCCTCCATGTATAATGCAGCCCCCTAGGCCTCCATGTATAATGCAGCCCCCTAGGCCTCCATATATAATGCAGCCCCCTAGGCCTCCATGTATCATGCAGACCCCATACCTCAATGTATAATGTAGCATCCCCAGGCCACCATGTATAACCAGGCCTCCATGTATCATGCAGCCCCCCAGGTGTTCATGTATAATGCAGCACCCCACATCTCCATGTATAATGCAGCATCCCAGGCCTCCATGTATAATGCAGCCCCCCAGGGTTCCATGTATCATGCAGCCCTCCAAGTCTCCATGTATAATGCAGCACCCCCAGGCCTCTGGCCACCGTGTACTCACTGATATATAAAAAACAAACAAACAAAAAAATAAGCAAAAAATACTCACCTCTCTCTCCTTGTTCCACCGCTGCTCTGTGCTCACCTTTCTCCTCCATTCCCCCACTGCTCCGTACTCACCTCTCTCCTCGTTCCCATGCGGCTTGGGTAAGCATTCTTCTATCCTGCTCTCTGTGTTCTGCATGACTCAGCACAGCAGTCACACAAGAGTGACATCACGGCACAGGCACAGGGGGAGAATTATGGACCATGGAGTGGCGCGGGCCGCTCGATGGTTTATCATTGCTGTGTGCAATGACGGGGGAGGGGGCCTAGTGCTGCCGCTGACACCAGGCAGGTGGGCCCGGTGTCAGCGGTGGTGGCACCGGGTCATATAGCGGCCTGGTGGTCTGCGACAGAACAGCAGGGCTCCTCTCTCACAGAAAGGAGCTGGCTGCTGATCTGCAGGGTGGCCACGGGCCCTTAACCTGCTGGGCCCGGTCGCAATGGTGACCTCTGGGACCGCAGTTGTTACCTCCCTGCTAACCAGGCATTCCCTCTTCATTGAGTTATGTACATAGTAATTCATTTAATGCATGGAAAGAAAGGACCCAACTTAGGTTTAGTTGACAGGTCCAGTAATTATCCGATAGAACGGATCCAGTAGCAATCTGTTGTCAAAAAAGTTTTGCAAACTTTTTTGTCCGTTACGAAAGCATTAATTTTTGCAGAATTAGTTTTTTAAACATGGAAATCTATGGAAAACGGAAACATTAACTGATTGCTACCCGTGTGTCCCCGAAAATATGACACTGTCATATTATTTCTTGCACCAAAAAATGCGCAAGGGCTTATTTTCGGGGTAGGTTTTTTTTCTGGGAAACATGGGTTGGGGGTAAGTTTTCCCCCTCCAAAAACGTAAGAAACCCCTTTCCCAGGAGAATCATACTTATGAGTCCCTGGACGTCTGTATCGGTCCCAGGTTCCCAGGTTCCCACTGCAGGTCCTCACAATCCACTGTGTCCCAGTTCTCCAGACCAGTACGGTATCATCGGATGTGTATGTATGTGTGCTGCCCCCGCGTCAGCAGCCTGCCACCGCTGCTCGGATCCGGATCCACGGTAGCTCGAGGGGTCTCCGGACCCGAAGGGTCGCGGTCGTGTGGCCTACCCGGAAGTAAAGGGGGGTTATAAACAGGGGATTGTATGGACAGTTCGTGATGCCACCCGTGGTATGTGGTAAGATGGAGTACCACCGCTGCAATGGGGAATACCCGGTGGCGATCGTGTGGGCAGCCAGATGTTTAACCCCTCCATGGGTAGGGGGAATGCCCCGGGACTCGGTATTGGTGACAGGGAGGTGCCGTTGGGACGGTCGGGGATCACTTTAGTACTCACTCAATCCAATAACACTGACACCGACAACCGTGGTAAACCAAAGTTCGTAGTACCGCTGCAGCAGGGAGGGAGCATGCCTGGATCCTGTGCCCGATGGTGTTGCTTGTTATCCTGTGGCCTTTTCCGTGGCACCTCACTTCTAACTGGTCCCTCTAGCTTAGAACTATCGGGTCCCACTCACCAGTATGGCTAACTGGGTGAGCTTGCTCTCAGGGTTCACCCTTGGGATTTTCTGGACTATGTAGTAGGAAAGTCCTATCCCCCACGATGCGCTAGTACCCTGATTTTGGAGCGGGTGGAGAATGGATCTTGAAGGCTCCGTCCTCCTCGGGTAAATTGTTAAGACGCTTGAAGCATCTTCTCGACCTAGGGTCCACGTACCCCGTCGTGCCCTAGCCCCTGCCCGGTGATGGCACATGGCTGCCGGCTGTCCTCCTTGACAGATCGTGCCCCTTGGCAAGATCCCCCTGCGACCGGGGTCCAGCTCCTACTAGGCCCAGACCAACGTCTGACACCTAGTAAACCAAGGAGCCCAGCTCCTGACCTCTCCTCTCGAGAGTCACTCCTCAACTGAACTACTCCTGACCTCCCCTTACCAATCCCCCAAGTGGGCGACCCTATTCCCTTCAGGTCAGCCACTAGTGTGTCTGGTGGGTGTAGTGCAGAGTGTTCCTAGGATTTTGATTAGCTTGTACTTAGAAACACCAAAGGTCAGGGACCCATAACCAAGGAGGAGGTGGATACTGTGCAGAGAGCAGATTGCACAATAACCTGTGACGACCTGATAGGCCAGGGCGTCACATACGTGTGTGTGTGTATATGTGTGTGTGTCTGTGTGCACGTTCCACCACAGGTTCTTGATGCGTTCCACCGCAGGTTCTCCATGCTTTCCACTGCAGGTGTCTGTGTGTGTGTGTGGATGCGTTCTATCGCAGGTCCTTGATGCGTTCTATCGCAGGTCCTTGATGCGTTCCAACGCTGGTCCTCCTGTTCAAAGTCTGGAGAGCATGATTGCAAGGTCTTATGTCTTCTTTCTTTTGGGGGGTGTCTGCTTTCTATAATGAAGTGTCCTGCAGTATCTTTAACTTTTTTTTAGCTGCATGGACACTTCATTTTTGAACCGCGACCAGAGCTTATTTTCAGGGTAGGACTTATATTTAAGCCTTACTCCGAAAAAAGGCCGAAAAATCCTGCTAGGGCTCATTTTCAGGCTAGGGCTTACTTTCGAGAAAACTGATCCGGCAATAAAAAAATAGATCCTTTACAAATGAAAGAAACACACATGGATAAATAGCAATCAGTTAACTTATTTTCCATAGAATTTAATGTTAAAAAAGGATCAAAACAGACAAAAAAGTTGTGTTTGCAGAACATTTTTGCCAATGAATCCGTTCTAATGGATGATTACTGGACATATCAGCTTAGCTTTAGACATTTTAAAAGAAAAACTCTCCAATTTAGCTCAGAGGTGGAACCACATTGGGAAACCCTCCTTTGTGCCCCTTATATGCCCATATAGGTGCCTTTGGCAAGTCTTTGTTAAGTAAATGAGTTGGAAATAAATGCATATCATGCACCGAGAGCACATTAGCTATGATATATTGAGTATGACGGGATATTTTTGCATTTCAGGTCAGGTTTGCAGAGCGCTGTACAGTCCTGTCCCTTCCATCATTATGACTACATCGAATCATATGTCACCTGTAACAAGGTTAGAGAGCGAGGCGTCTCGGATGGGCTGCTCGGTGCTGGACGAGGACTTCGCTCTTCACTTAGACAATGAAGATGAATTGAAGCATCTCAGACAATGTTTTCACATTCCAAAGATTAAGGATTTGCCAACAAGTAAGACACATTATTAAGTTTTTTAGACTCTTTGGCTTCTATTCTGCATATTTTTTTATTAACTGGGTGAAAAGCAATCAGAAATAAGAACCTCCAGACATGCGTTCATTGGAGCCAGGCCAGGAGCGAAAATGGCAAATGTCCTTGGCGCAAAAAGACGGGGGATCGACTGTGACATTTACAATATAATGAAGTTTGCAAACTTATGCAACTACTTGTTTTTTTCCTCAGATGCATCTGAAATAGAAAAGAAAGAAATCAACTTTACAAATAGTCTTGATAAAAAAAGTTCCATTATTTATCATTGCTGATAATAAAATATTATTATTATTGATATTAATAATGATAAATAGAGAACTTTTTTTTATCAAGACTATTTGTAAAGTTGATTTCTCTCTTTTCTATTTCAGATGCCTGGAAAAAAATGTGATTACATAATAATAATAATAATAATAATAATAATAATAATAATAATCATAATAATAGGAATAATAATAATACAAAAATACTAATGATAATAAGTAAATAATAATGAAATAATAACATTAATAATAATAGGATATTTTAATAAGTAATAATAATAATCATAATATGTCATTTTAATAAGTAAATAATAATAATAATAATAATACTATTAATAATTGGACATTTTAATAAGTAAATAATAATACAAATGATAATAAAAAAGTAATAATAGTAATAATATGTCATTTTAATAGGTAAATAATAATAATAATAAAAAAATGATAATAATAAGTAAATAATAATGAAATAATGACATTAATAATAATAGGATATTTTAATAAGTAATAATAATAATAATCATAATGTGTCATTTTAATAAGTAAATAATACTAATAATAATAATACTATTAATAATTGGACATTTTAATAAGTAAATAATAATACAAATGATAATAACAAAAAAGTAATAATAGTAATAATATGTCATTTTAATAGGTAAATAATAATAATAATAAAAAAATGATAATAATAAGTAAATAATAATGAAATAATCACATTAATAATAATAGGATATTTTAATAAGTACATAATAATAATAATCATAATCATAATAATAATAGGACATTTAATAAGTAAATAATACTAATAATAATACTAATAATAATAGGACATTTTAATAAGTAAATAATAATAAAAATGATAATAACAAAGTAATAATAGTAATAATATGTCATTTTAATAAGTAAATAATAATAATAATAATATGACATTTTAACTATTTTAATTATTATTATTATTATTATTATTTACTTATTAATATAATATTTATTAATTCCATAGCGCTTTACATACATTGGCAACACTGTCCCCATTGGGGCTCACAATCTAAATTCCCTATCAGTATGTCTTTGGAGTGTGGGAGGAAAACAGAGAGCCCGGAGGAAACCCACGCAAACACGGGGAGAATATACAAACTCCTTGCAGATGTTGTCCTTAGTGGGACTAGAATCCAGGACCCCAGCGCTGCAAGGCTGCTGTGCTAACCACTGAGCCACCGTGCCGCCCGTATGTCCTATTATTCTCACATACCACTGTTATACAGTTAATCCTTGCTTTTTCCCAGATCTGATACATTCAAATATGTCAGATTGATCCTAGGGCCTCATTAATCGCTAGTATAAATGCCTTGTGCACCCTGTTGGTGTAGTATAATATAACGCCACCTACTGGTAGATGTGGAAGTCAACATATTCCCTTTTAAAGGGAACCTATCAGGTCCAATATGCACCCAGCACCAAGAGCAGTTCTGGGTGCATATCTATAACCCCTGCATAACTGCCCTAAACCTAGTAGCATAGATAAAGAGATCTTCAGAAAAAGTATTTCTAAAGATCCTTTATCATATGCTAATGAGGCCAGAAACTAGTTCCAAGGGTGTTACTTCCCTTAACTATAGACAAAAAGACTGGTGGCCCTCACCAAATTGAAATGTGAACAGATGCATAACTGAACATGACATAAAATAAATGCAGGTCCATGTTCACACATTCATGGTTTCCATATTTTAGCATTATCGGATTGCAAACTGTCTTTTTTTTTGTATTTTATGTCATGTTCAGTTATGCACCTATTCACATTTCAATTTGGTGAGTGCCGTCAGTCTTTTTGTCTATATTTAAGAAGGTCATACCTTCTGACCGTGCACCCCTCCCTCAGTTGCCACAGGTAATCTTATCCTATATAGCAGGTTTCTACTTGTCCATACACAGGAGGTTTTAAACCCAGAGAGTGGCTTCAGCATAGTGTAGGTACCCAGTTATGAGATATGCCGTGAAGTGGCGACTGGGCAGATATTTTTTATATGCTAAATATCTCATTTTTCTTAGATTTCCCTCAGCAGTAATGCAAGTCCATGTTCACACATTGATGGTTCACATACTTTAGCATTATTGGAGTGCAAACTGTCTTTTTTTGTACTTCCCCTGACTAGTCCGCCCTCTTAGCATGTTAACACACCCACAGGGGCATGCTAATATGCAATTCAATGCCCATCTTCATGAGCAGTGATGTGCGTACCTGTGTCCATCAGACACCGGGTTTAGGGTCAGTGTGCATGGTAAGAAATCCTGGCACTTCCAGTCATGCGTGGGACTCATACATCCAGCTTCATAGTACACATGGCCAGAAATGGTAGGACTTCTGATCATGCGCACTAAGCCTGAAATCCAGCACCGGAGGTGGTGACTATGATCACAGGACACGTGTCACTGCTGATGACGCTGAAGAATGGGCATTGAATAGTATGCTAGCATGCCCACAGAGGCGTGGTAACATAGTAAGAGGGGGGACTAGTCGGGCAAATAACGCCCTTGCGACTAGTCTCTGGCCTCATTAGCATATCATAAAGGATGTTTAGAAATACTTTTCTTAAAGATCTCTTTATCTATGTTACTAGATAGACGGAAGGTTAGGGAGGAATTAGGAATATACACCCAGAACTGATAGTGGTTCTGGGTGCATATTGCACCTGACAGGTTCCCTTTAATATGAATCGTAATTAGGAGATTGCATGAGAAGACATGTTGTGGAGGTCGCCTGAGCTGTAGTTTGTTTGTTTAAACGTAATAAGAATATCTGTGTATGTAAATAATCAAAATATAGATGTAGTTGCATAATAATCTGTCTGTCTATGTAGCCAAAGCATAGACCCATAATTTAATTCTAAGCTGTATAGTCATGAAGGAGTTAACCAAAGATAATGAAGCCAGAATGTGAAGCTGCAAAGTCTTATCAGTAGAGTTCACACAGAAAGAATGTACAAGAAACAAACAATGTGCTGGGAGAAAATAGGGAGTGAAATACTCCTTACTCCCTTTTTCTAGCTTCAAGGTTAGAGATGCAATCTGTATAATTGGGTTTCTTCCAATACACAAGCTCAGTGGATGACACTGGCTGAAAGAGAGAACATGTCTGTGTTCATTGTCTTATACATTGATATATCGGCACTGATATACAGCTAATACGGCACCGTCTCTGATATCCCGAACGAAGACTCCATTAGCAGTCTTCACCCAAATTCCTCCCTTGACAATGTCTGTATTCTGAGGTCTCTCCAGACCACAAGGCATAATAAATGGAGGGAAGGAATTAAAAGATGTAAAGAAAAAAAAATACACCTTCTGCTGAACTGTCTGGGGCCCTCCTCTTATGTGCAGATTGCTTAGCCTGACGAGATACACTTGCACAGCATGTATATTGAGGTTATTGATTCTCTATAAAAATAAAAAATTGCATTCTACTGTTATTATTTACATTTCCTTTTCATTTGAGTATAACATGCATGTTTTAACCCTGTTCTGTCCGGGTTAATGTACTTTGAACACTTTATTTATAATCCTAAATATTGGTTGTAACTTTCATCTGCACAGGAGACTTGCCTGCTGACCACACTGAAACTGCATAAAAAAATGCATATGGTTTTGGTGTGTTTTTCTGCCAGGAGATACATATTTGGTGCAGAAATGTCTGTAATAAAATACTCAATGTGCACATATCTCTTTATCAGGTAATCTGACATTGAGCTCAATGAGTTCACCTGAGGTCACAGCTGGGGTTCCCAAGGTACCACAGCTGTGACCTCAGGTGAACTCAATTAACTCAGCTCAGGTGAATTTCCTGGCAAAAAAATGCACCAATAATGCAAAGAGGTTCTGACACTTTATTGGTGCATTTTTCTGCCAGGAGTTGAAGTGAATTCAGTAACCTCATGTTAGTTGAACCCATTTAACTCAATGGTGGATTACCAGATTAGGCTATATGTGCATGTTCAGTATTTTCTTATAGAAATCTATGCACTAAATCTACATCTCCATTGCAGAATTTTTACAGCCCTCCTAGACCTACTTCCAAGGTCCTCCAGAAAATTTTTCGAATTTCCCTTTGACTTGCATTAGGTTTGTTATTTGGCACAAATACACAAATAATAAAAATTATTCGGCACAAAGATTCCGAACCTGAATATTTGACTATTCGCCCATCTCTACTAAAGATGTGATGAAGAGACCAAGAAGAAATCTACATTTGATGACTATTGGACAATTAGAGATCTTATAAGTGACAATGGAAGTGGAAGTTGACATACACGACATCAATGTTGCACTGACAACTTCTTTATTATTACTTTGTATTTATTTTATGTTTTATATATTTATTCCAGCAGATATATCTCTTGTCAATGAAGAAGACGAGTGTATTTATCTTTGTGGGAATTCACTTGGGCTTTTGCCAAAAAATGTGAAACCCTATCTTGATGAGGAGCTGGACAAGTGGGCAAAAATGTATGTATTGTTTTTTTATTATTATTATTATTATTATTATTATTTGTGCATTTTATATATACTCAATACTTTTGTAGCTTTAACTAAGCTTAAAGAATAACTAAACTTTTTCATATTATTTGTATTTATTTAATTATCTTCCAGGCATTGCAAAGTAATAGTATTTGTCCAGTTTACAGTATGCAGCTTTAGAAGATCCTTTTAACTGCTGCTTGGCAAATATCCATAAATTATTTAAACAGTATGTGTAGGAGAACTCCCCTGACTGAGTAAAGAGACTCATACAAGTGAATTGTCTTACGGATTCTTGGGAGATAATTAATTAAATGTAAAAAATAAAATAAATAAAAAATAAAAAAAAAGTTTAGCTCCTCTTTCAATCAGTTGACAAATGTTGCCATGCTATAGTGTCAGAAGTTGGGTCTGTTACTTTTACTACTACATTAGTTATCACTTATCCCAGAAAATCTGCACTGACTTTTTTTTAGCATTTTTTTTTCCAAGTTTAGAATTTATTATTTAATGTAGAATAATATATAATATATTTTCAGATTGTTACATTATTTACTCTAATGGTGATTCTAAATAATATAATAACACAATTCCTATTATTACCCACATTTTGTAGTACTCCCATATAACCATATAGTCACAAAAGAATACCTCTTCGGTATATAGAAACTTATGGTAATATTAATGTGATGAATGTCACAAGGTGGCGCTAGACACACTTGTATACAGTAAATGTAGAGGTAGTCAGACAGGCTGAGATCATAAACCAGGAGGTCACAACAGTACACGGGGGGCAGACAGAGACAAGGTCAAGATACAAGCCGAAGGTCAGGGTTCCAGGAGAGTACGTACAAACTACAGGGAGCAGGTGAGGACGTGGTCAGGAGAAAGTCCGAGGTCAGAAGCCGGGAAGTCAAAACAGAAACAGGGAAGGACAGGAAGAGACAGGTAAACAGAAGTCATGAGTTTAGAGACCAAGTTCTGAACACTGAACACCACGGGAGCCAACAGCACAACTAAAACCAGGAAGTACGACTAGCGGTGTCCTGAGCTATCATACTCCCTAAAGAAGCAGAGCAATCAAGAGGAAAGAGAAGTATCTGTGAGAGGATCTCCCAGGACCAGCGTGAAACCCAGTGCTGTGAAACAACCAGCAAAGCATTCATCCTGCAAAATGCTCTGCACCATAAGCAACATATACCGGCTCTGCAGGAGAACATAGCAGAACAATACAGAATGTTCTGCTCACAGTAATTGTGAAAATTACATATTTATGGTTAGAGGATATATAGGTACTTCATCTTATTTGGCCACAAAGTAATGGTATTCTGTTGACAAGATATGGCAGTATTATCTTGGCATTGTATGGTTGAATGGTAGTGCTACACTATATTAATGTGCATTATTTGAGGTTATTTGTTATTTTATATGGGAACTGTTTGACAATGTGATGTGGACAATTTAAAGGGACTGTCAACTTGTAAATCAACCCCTTCTCATTCCCCATGTTTGACCCCTTTAAAATAAAACACTTATTCTCACCTCCAGTGTCGGCGCGGTTCCAGTGGTGTTGGCACTTGCTTTCCTGGGGCTCATGGGAGGCTGTTACGTCATGTGACCCCTATGCCCAACCACTGCCGGCTTCCCTCTCCTGCCTTCAGCCATATAAAACATCAATAAGAGGTGAGCGGCAGCCAAAGCTCCTACTTCTTCCTGATTACTTATTCATCCATAGGTGGGAAGAGGGAAGCCGGGGGTGATTGTGAACAGGGATTGTGTGACGTATCAGCCTCTCGTGAGCTACAAAAGAGCAAGTGGTGGCACCCACAAAAGAGCAAGTGGTGGCACCCACAAGAGAGCAAGTGGTGGCACCCACAAGAGAGCAAGTGGTGGCACCCACAAGAGAGCAAGTGATGGCACCCACAAGAGAGCAAGTGGTGGCACCCACAAGAGAGCAAGTGGTGGCACCCACAAGAGAGCAAGTGGTGGCACCCACAAGAGAGCAAGTGGTGGCACCCACAAGAGAGCAAGTGGTGGCACCCACAAGAGAGCAAGTGGTGGCACCCACAAGAGAGCAAGTGGTGGCACCCACAAGAGAACAAGTGGTGGCACCCACAAGAGAACAAGTGGTGGCACCCACAAGAGAGCAAGTGGTGGCACCCACAAGGGAGCAAGTGGTGGCACCCACAAAAGAGCAAGTGGTGGCACCCACAAGAGAGCAAGTGGTGGCACCCACAAGAGAGCAAGTGGTGGCACCTCTTGAGCCGCAACGGCACCGGAAGAGAGTATAAGTATTTTTATTTTATTGGGCCAAAAATTGGGAATGAAAATGGGTTGTCCAAGTAGTGGGCATCCCCTTCAAGGGAAAATATTTGGATGTTGTAGACAATATATGGCAGTGTGAATTTGGCACTGTGGTACGCAGGTACTATATTATATGTGTTTATTATTTGAACTATTATATGGGAATTATATGGCACCATTATGTTATTAATTTAAGGATATTTACTCACTATGTAGCAGTATTTTGTAGATAACATACGGCAGTATTCTCTTGGCACTATTTGGCTGTATGGAAGTACTACAGTATGGTGGTGGGTATTATTTGAGATTTATTGTGGTATTATGGTATATAATGTCTTAAGAATACTGACTAAATAATATGACGTATTCTAATATCCTTTAAACATCCAAATAATACTGCTATAATGTAACACCTTCTTCAATAATATATGATATGGGGGACTTTAGTCGTTTAATAAATATATTCATTATGAACTCCTGTACTCTATTGTTAATATATATAATGTAACGCCTGCATGGAACCACATGCTCAGGCCTTATTTTGTAAACATCATGTATATGAGATTAATGGTTATAGTGATACTTTGTTGCAAACATTTCCATATTAATTCACAGTCAAAGACAACGAGATCCGATGGTAACTTTCCCCATCAGAAATATTTGCCATTTCTCCATTCCTTTAAAATTCTTCCCAATGACAAGGTCACAGCAAATGATCAAATGGATTCCTGGAACTGTAGGCAGAATTTACGTACAAAGGGTACGAGGATGATGCAAGTCATCAGAATCCTGAAGTGCCGAAAACCCATTACCAGCACTTAGAGATCCAGCTCCCCCCCAGCAGCAATCACTGCGCTACATAGTAATTAAACGTCTAATATTGAGAGGAGTAACAGGAACGGCCGAGGTGAAAGACAGCGCTCATTAAAAGTCACATTATCATTTAGAATGTTCTATTACCAGATGGAAGCGATCACATGATTCAATGGAGAAAATATCACTTATTAGTGCATCATGAGTAATGGATGGCTATTAGGGGTAAAAGCAAAAAAACCTTCATATTAATGAATTATTGCTAATGGGAAACATGCAAACACACAAATCAATAGTAAATACATTAATTAACGTCAGATACATAGCACTTGCATAAACATAAGGGAATTTCAACTAATAATCAGGGGAGTAAAAATGAAATATGGGGGCTCTATGCAAAACATAGGTGATAGTCCGAGTCTACCGTGACCCGCTGCAACAAGAAAGAGGGTTCAGAATATGAAATGCTTATCGAAGATTTGTGATCATTTTACATTTTGCAATTTGCATTTAATCCATCTTGCATTGGATGTGTAGCACCCACAGGGCAAGGGGTTAACTTTACTCGTCACCGGGCCTGGTGATGTCGGGTCTGGGGATGTCACGGGTGGCCCTACCCGGCTTCATGGCCCCGAGGTGTACAATAAAGAAGGGGGGGATGATAATGGTGGAGGTTGGTTTCGTGACGCCACCTGCGGTATGCGGCCGGGAAATTAGCCGTCACTGCTGTCGCTGTCCTCCGGGGCTGATGGTTGTAGCAGTTAAGATGTTTCTGCTCCCCACAGGTGGAGCGGTCTCCGGGGAGGATGATGAGGGGAGTAGTAATGGCGGGCGCCGGCAAGGACAGGCGGACACAGTCTCTGCGAGTTCAAGGTTTTTTTATTCATAGACCTGGTTTACCTGGAAGATGCCAGTGACTGCCATGATGAGCCCCAGTCAATTCCGGATCCTTTGGAGGTCAGAACCCGTACAGTGAATAGTGGGCCCTTCTTCCTTGCGCTTCTAGAGGTGGATCCCCGTGGCCTGAAGCTTCTTGAGGACCCCGGTTCTTGAAAAGTGTTTTCTCCCGTCCTGTATGCAGGTGCCGTGAGTCCGTTGTGGGGCCTACCTTAGAACACGACCCTGGACACTTTGTAGCACTGTGCTTCGGGAACTGTGGTGGCCAGAGGGACATACAATCCCCCTGTCCTGCAGATTTTGGTGATACAACGGGAAGTTTGTTCCACCCTAGGATTCTGCACCCGGCACCGCGCCGATCCTGAGGGAGCAATGAAGCTCTCCCCTCGGCCACTGTATTGACTCCTGCGTCCCAACAAAGCCACTGTTAAAACCCAACTGCTCCCTTCCTCTCCTGCTGGAGAACTCAACTGTTGTTTTGCTCCTAACTCCCCCTGGTGGCTGCTCCTTCCCCCGGTTCCCTATCACTAGTGGGTGGCAGTTCCCCATGTTTGGTGACTGCCTTAAGACCCAATCCTAGCCGCTCCCCAGTGGGGAGGCCAATCTGGTTGTGTGTGTGAATTGGTGTGTGGTGGAACTGGTACCGACCTCCTCTGGATCCAGGATGAGTACCGCACCTTAAGTAAGGTGAAGTACCCTGTGGTGACTGAAGCCTCAGGGGCGCCACAAATGAATAGAGGTTGCTGTGGCCCATTACAGCTGCAGTGCCTGATACCCTGGTAATTAGACTTCTGGTATTTTCTAAACACAATGCAAAACTTGCTATATTGGAAAATTAAACCACGAAATAATATATGCTCTGCACCCTTCAATAAATGCAGTTAAAGGAGTATTCCCTTCATTCTCCTCTGTGTGAATCAGACATTGATGGCTTATCATACAATCATAGAACGTTAGAGTTGGAAGGGACCTCCAGGGTGAGCGTGGACAACCCCGGCTCAATGCAGGATTCACTAACCCATCTCAGACAGCTGTCTGTCAACAGTGTCTGTGTCACAGATGTGTCACATCTTGTCACGAAGGGGTCACGGCTGGCTGACAATCCAGTGGCAGTGAGTGTTAAAAAATCCCAGAGATTGGCAGCACGTGTTGTTATCTGACAGTTCCCTGTTTCTATATCCAGCAGACTCTATGACCCTTAAAAACTGTCAGTTTTTCCTCTCAATTGCCAGCCTCTGACTTCCTTTATAAGCCCTGGCGTGCTTTTGGTGCGGTTTACAGTTGTTCCTGGCTGTGTTGTGCCGAGTTTGTGTCCTGTTGCTTCAGAGACTTCTGTGCTAGCTGGTCCTAAGATAAGTGTTTGACTTTTGCTGTCTACCTGGGCTCAGGTGGTAGCATTTGTGTCTCCATTAGTGTTAGTAGTGCTATCAAGCACTCATACCCATAATCCTTACAATCAAGGTTTGCTATGGGTAAGGTATCCAGCTCGACGACAGGTACGGAGCCTGAATAGGGCTGGTGAAGGCAGTGAGGGTGAGCTGCAGGTTGTGGTTGGGGTCACCACTTCCCCCTTTCCCTAGCAATAGGGCATTCATTTCCCCTTCCCTTGGTATTGTGCTATATGGCTGGTATAACTTCTATCCCCGGCCATGACAGTCTGTTTGAATACTTCCAATGAAGGAGAACTTAACACTTCTCGTAGCCGCCTGTTTCTCTCAATAATCACCCTCGTGTCTTCTTCTTTTCAGTTTTATTCCATTGCTTCTCATGTTTCCATGTGCAAATCAGAATAAGGATGATCCCTCTACATTGTGACATCCTTCAGATATTTGTAGACAGCTATTAACTCACCTCTCAGTCTACTTTTTTGGAAGCTAAACATTCCCACAACCTTTAACCGTTCCTCGTAGGACATAGTTAAAGTCTGCTCACAAGTCAGGTTGCTCTTCTCTGAACTTGATCCGTTTTTTTCATGTCTTTTTTAACATGTGGTGCCCAGAAGTGGACACAGTATTCCAGATGAGGTCTGACCAAAGCAGAGTAGAGGGGGATAAATACTTCACATCATCTCGACTCTATGCTTCTTTTAATACATTCCATAACTGTGTTTGCCTTTTTTGCTGCTGCATCACACTGGTGACTTCTGTGTAGTCTGTGAACTATTACTATACCCAAGTCTTTTTCACACGGGCTGTTGCTAACTTATATTCCTCCAATTCTATAGATGTAATTTTCATTTTTCTTGACTAGATTAAGAATTTAGCATTTTTTCCAGTTAAATACCATTCTATTAGTCACTGCCCATTATTCCAGTTTATCTAGATCCTCCTGAATCCTTACTATGTCTTCTCTAGTGTTAGCTATCCATCCTAGCTTTGCATTGTCTGCAAATGAACTCTGCTGTCTCTCTAAGTATGGGCAGTACTAAGTGAATGCCAAAAGCAAAGGGAAGGGGGAGATGGTGACCTCTGATCAAATTTATCACTGGTCCCTGGAGTCCTTCACCACCATAGATAGGTTCCCCACCTATGTGTCGAGCAGGATACCTGATCCTAGGATGACCCTAGAGTTGAGCCCTAGATAGGCAATGGGTGGGATGAGCTCTTCGTCAACCGCACTAAGCACTAAAGAAGACACAAGGGAATACACACAAGGGGAAAGTGCATGAACAACTTATCTCCAGCCTCAGGAAGAAGTTCAGCAAAAAATAGCAATGATTCTACAGATGAGTGCAAACCGCTTGCTTGCATTTGGAGCTTGTGAAGGAACTGAATATCACCAGCACAAGTCCAGGGAAAATTACAGTATTTAAACCCAAGGGGAAATACAGATGAGTGCAAACCGCCTGCTTGCATCCAGAGCTTGGGAAGGCACTGAATATCACCAGCACAAGTCCAGGGAAAATTAGATTTAAACCCAAGGGGAAATACAGGTGATTTGCAGCTGAAGGGAAAAGGAACTTCGCAGGGTCTTAGAAGGAACAGGATGAAAACCCAGCAGAGAAGATACCTAGTACACTGAATACTAAGAGCAGGAATAATAGAAAGTCAGGCAGGCAAACGCTGTGACCTGCTATTGTCGGACACCACAAGACTGTCGGTCACCCATGTCAGTTGGTCTGTGCACTTTTTAAACAGGGGACCTGACACCCTCATTATTAACTATACAGTGTGTCCACCCATAACTTGTCCACCGCCATTAACTTGAGAACGGTGGCAGCTATAGACATAAAAGTGGTGTCTAGGTATAGTAAAGTGGCCATGTGCTACGCAATGAAACCACCTATAGCGCCACCTGGTGAAAAACAACGGAGTTAGCATTTTTATCTCGAAAACGGAACGAGATAGAGAAAAAAAGTGAATTATAAAGTTGTAGGGTATCATTAATTGAATACGAAATCGACACCTTGCATACAGAAATGCTATGATATGAAACCCATGACCCCCCCCCAAAACATTGAATGCTGGTCACGCATAGGGCGCTCATTTAACTTTGATGCTCATAGTGGCCCCCGTCAGCTGCAATACACATCTGGACTCTCGACAGCATTCTGTATCTCGCTGCACGCTCTGCAATATGGTAGGTGACATGTTTGCCCAAGCATTTGGGATACGTCGTCGTAGGTCCTGCAATTGTCACGCTCCCCGGGTCCTCGGCTCCCCTCCCCGGGTCCTCTGCTCCGCTCCCCGGCTCACCTGCCACGCTCCCCTCGTCCCAGCCTCCGGTGCCCGTCCTCCATAGGTCCTCTGGTCGCCGATCCCGGCGTCCGACATCTTCCCAGGCCCTGGCCGGCTCTCCTGCGTCCTCCTCGCAGCCTCCTTCCCTGGCTTCTGGCACCCGAGCCGCGCGCATGCGCATTAGGGCACGCGCGCGGTCACTGACCCTTTCTTAAAGGGCCAGCGTCCAGTAACAGGAAATGAGGTTAGTCAGGTTCAGGGTATAAAGGGGGTTCTTGTCCAAGGGGGCGGGGCCTGATCTTCGTGTTCCCTGAGCTAGGAGTCAGGTCTCCTGGTGTTTATGTGCCTGTACTCACCTATCTCTCTTTGTAGAGCCGTACCTGTGTGTCGCCAGGGGTTAAGGAGATACCCAGAACCGGGCCAAGGGGTCGCTTCTGGAAAGGGGATCACGGTGTCGTGACCCGGTCTGTGCTCCCTGGTTCCACAATAAAAAGGGGGGTTATGTTCGTGACGCCACCCGTGGAATGTGATCAGAGATGACCACCGCTGCTGCAGAACCTCCGGGGTGATGGAAGGCAGCTTGAGATGGGACGGCTCTCCACGGGTAGAGCCTTTTCCCCGGGGCAGTATGTTAGTCTATGGGGGGGAGTGCAGGACACGAGCACAATAAACAGGCAGACTCACGGTTTTGCAGTTTCTTTGTCCTTTACTGATGATGGTATTCAGCAGAGTACTGTCCACGGAGTCTGTGAGGGGTTCAGGGTTTCTCCCACCCAGCCGGGCCGTTTTGGCTTCCTTGCCTGCACTGTGTGTCTGTGGCCCTGCCGCTGTGTGAACTATGCAGCCGGCCCTGTGCTCCTCGGTACCGACCTGACAGGCAACTCGAGTCCTTACTAGTATGTTCCTGAACTCTCCTATGTTGCTTGTGTCTGTGGTACAGGTGAAAGATCTGGAATCTTCACTTCTCTGGTGGTAACTATGCAGTATGTAACCTGCAGTCTCGGATCCAGCATCCGTTCTTGTGCTCCACTGGGGTGAGCTCTGCAATGCTCTGTCTCCCAGGAATGTTCCTCTGTGTACGCTTTCTCCTTTCCTCAGACCCTCAGCTAGGCCTGGAATTGGTCAGTGGATCCTGAGGTGAGCTAAAGCCAGCTTCCAACCTCCAGAGATCCTGTCTCCTCAGTGCTCTGCACTGAACTTCCAAACTGAAACTACTTCTGACCATTTCCTCCCCCCCAGCAGAATGTACAGGGAAGCAGCTTGGTCTCCCCCTTCTGGCCAGGAGGTCTTGGTGTTGTGTGTGGGGAGTTAACCCTTTGTGTTGTTACTGTGGCAACCCTGGGGTGCCACATTCCCCCTTAGTGAAAAACAGTACTCCGGGACTGTGAAACAAACAAACAAGTTATCACAACAATTATATATATACAGAGTCTCAAAAGGAAAAAATACAAAAACCTTAAAGCTCAAAAAGAGTCCAAAATGTTCAAAAATATATAAGTGTTCATACAGTATAGTCTCTGTAGGTACTGGGCTTTTGGTCTTAACGTTGCAATTAAATAAACATTTCAATCAACAAACACTTCTTAAAGGTGTCTCTACTCTGGTCATAAGTGCAGTAGGCCTCACGGCCCTCGGGCCACCAACAATGTGATCAAGTTGTAACTCTCCGCGCTGCCACCTTATACCACTCTTCTCTCACCTTTTCTGTACACTAAACTGTTACGGTTTTTCATATAAACATTATAACATATGTACATTTTATATGCAATTCCACATTAGTTTTTATATCTTGCTGGTATCTGACCCTGAGTACTACGCTGTGACCTGCGTACTGCTGGTGTACTGGGTGTACTGGGTGTACTTAGCATAATGGTGTGGGTGGAAGTGTACCTATTTGGTGTTTCTGGTACTTGTGAGGATGGGGGGCTGACTGTAGGACTGGCAAGCTCACTGGGACCAGGAATCTGTTCTTCCTCTACGGTTTCAACTTCCAGTTCTTCTTGTCTTGAGACTTCTTGTGGTATGGGTTCTGATGGTGGTTCCACCACTTGAGGGAAGGCGATCATTGGGACTACTACTGCTCCATAGTAATTTGGCCATGTTTTTGGGAAATCTCCTAAGACTGTATGGAACACATCTTCTTCCTCCTTGACAGGTTGTACCTGTATGGGTAAGGTGACTTCTGGTGTCTTCAGGGTTTCAGGACACGGTTTGAGTTGATCTCTTGACACGACAGCTGATGTCCTTCCTTCATCCTTACTGATGAGACACACTTTGGGATTATCCATACTGGATGGTAAGACTGTATATGGGGTGGTTTCCCACTGATTATCCAATTTGTTTGTGCGGCGTTTCCTCTTGAGAACTTGGTCACCAGGTTGCAATGGGGTTGCTAGAGCATGCTGGTTGAAGGTTCTCTCCTGTCTTCCCCTAGCTTGTTGGAGACTTTTCTCTACGCACTCTTGTACTTGGCGATACTGCTGCTGACGTAGGGTATCCCAATTGGATTCTTGAACTTCCGCATCTGGCTTCAGAATTCCCATATCTAAATCAATTGGCAGTTTACCGGGCCTTGCACGCATGAGGTAAGCGGGGGTGCAGTTTGTAGAACTCACCGGGACATGATTGTACAAGTCCACTAGGTCTGGCAATTTCTCTGGCCATTGATTTCTTTCTGACTCTGGTAAGGTCTTCAACAGGTCAATCACAATATGGTTCATCTTCTCGCATAAGCCATTTGTTTGGGGATGGTATGCTGTTGTGCGGATCTTTTTACAGCCATACATGTTGCAGAATTCTTGGAAGATCTGTGATTCGAAAGCTGGACCTTGATCTGCAAGGACTTGTTCTGGGTAACCATGGGGTCTGCAAAAGTACGTCTGGAATGCTTTAGCTGCTGTTCTAGCTGTAAGGTCTTTCACGGGTACCACCACTAAGAAGCGTGAGTAATGGTCCACGATGGTTAAGGCATAGACATAGCCAGACCGGCTTGGTGACAACTTGACGTGGTCTAATGCGACTAGCTCGAGTGGTTGCTTGGTTACTATGGACTGGAGTGGAGCTCTCTGGTTCTGTTGATCCTTTCTTCTGAGGTTGCACGGTCCGCATTTTCTACACCAATCTTCAATTGATTTTCTCATGCCAACCCAGTAGAATCTTTCTCTTAAGAGCACTTCCAACTTTTTCCAACCAAAATGACCAGCACCGTTGTGGTAAGCTTCCAGAACCATCTTGACGTCTCTCTTGGGCACGATGATCTGCCAGACCAACTCATGTGTTTTTGGATTGGTGTGCCTTCTACAGAGCTTCCCTTGGTACAGGAACAATTTACCTCTCTCTTTCCAGAGATGTTGTGTCTCAGCTGGGGCATTCTGATTTGGGTAAGCACCTTGTTGTGTAAGCAGTTCTTTCACTAGCTTCACAGCTGGATCGCTGTCTTGTGTGTCAGCCCATCCGTGGTGTGCTAATGGGTTGAGAGTTGCCTGCTGTTGTTTTTGGTAGACACTCGGTTGATACTGTCCCATCTTAGGACGGTGAAAGGCTGGCAGCTCAATTTCTTCCAGTCCCTCCGGTTCCTCTTCCACGTCCCCCGAGTGTGGCATCCGGGATAAGGCATCTGCATTCCCATTCTTGTGGCCTGCCCTGTACTTGATGACAAAGTTGTAGTTTGACAGTCGGGCTATCCATCGCTGTTCCAGCGCACCTAATTTTGCAGAGTCCAGGTGGGTCAACGGATTGTTGTCAGTAAAGATGGTAAATTCTGCAGCTGCCAGGTAGTGTTTGAAACGCTCTGTTACAGCCCAAACTACTGCCAGTAGTTCTAACTTGAAGGAGCTGTAATTCTCTGGGTTTCTTTCTGTAGGCCGGAGCTTCCTGCTTGCAAAGGCAATAACTTTCTCCTTGCCTTCCTGCTTTTGAGACAATACTGCTCCCAGTCCTACGTTGCTGGCATCCGTGTACAAAATGAAGGGTTGATGGTAATCTGGATATGCCAGGATCTCTTCTCCTGTCAGTGCCCACTTCAACTTCTTAAAGGACTCTTCTCTCTCATCACTCCACTGGAAAGGAGGATTTCGGGCTGCAGACTTCTTTGACTGTCCTACCAGGATGTCTTGTAGGGGAGCTGCTAGCTTCGTGAACCCTTTTATAAATCTTCTATAGTAGCCCACCAGTCCCAGGAATTGCCTCACCTCTTTCACGCTGATGGGTCTCGGCCAATCTCTTATCACGGTAACTTTTTCAGGATCTGGTGCTACCCCTTCTGAGCTCACGACATGTCCCAGGTACTGTACCCTTGGCTTTAGAAGGTGACACTTGGATGGCTTGATTTTCATGCCGTATCCGGATAAGGCTTCAAACACTTCTGCCAGGTCTTGTAGATGCTGTTCATAGGTCTTGGAGTAGACTATGACGTCATCCAGGTACAGGAGGACAGTTTCAAAGTTCTTATGTCCTAGGCAGCACTCCATCATTCGCTGGAAGGTTCCAGGTGCGTTGCAGAGTCCAAACGGCATACAATTGAACTCACAGAGGCCCATCGGTGTGGTGAATGCTGTCTTCTCCTTATCAGCCTCTGCCACAGGAACTTGCCAATACCCACTAGTCAGATCTAGGGTGGAAAAGTAAGTAGCGGATTTTAATGCAGCCAATGACTCTTCTATCCTAGGTAATGGGTAGGCATCCTTGTGTGTAATGCGGTTGATCTTTCGGTAGTCTACACACATCCTCATGGTCCCATCTTTTTTTCTAACTAGCACTAGTGGGGCTGCCCAGGGGCTACAACTATCTCTTATTACCCCTGCTTCTTTCATTTCTTTGAGCATGTCTTTGGCGCATTGGTAGTGAGCCGGTGGTACTGGTCTATACCTCTCCTTTATGGGTGGATGGTTACCTGTGGGTATAGTGTGCTCTACCCCTTTGATCTGCCCAAAGTCTAATGGGTGTTTGCTGAATATTTGTTCATATTCTTTCACTACTCTGTATACTCCATGCTTTTGATGGGAGGGTGTAGAATCGGTACCTACATGTAGCTTTTGGCACCAATCCTCCAGCTTTCCCTCTGAGCCATTGTCCTCCGCCTGATTTGACGGCTTCAAGGGCTCAACGGTGGTGATGGCGTTGTTATCAACCGTATATAGCTTAGCCATGGTAGCATACTTTGGTAGGGTGACCTCATCTTCCCCACAATTTAGAAGGCGTATTGGCACTCTTCCCCTGTGTACCTCAACTATTCCTCTGGCCGTCAGTACAGTGGGCCTACTGTCTGAGTACACGGGTTCTACCAGGGCCTGATAGTCTCGCCCTCTGATGCCTATTGCGGCTCTACACCAGACCAGCATTTCAGTTTTGGGAGGAATTACAATGGGTATTGGGTCACTTACCCTTGCACTGCCAATTTCACCTCCTGACATTTCTACCTGCTGCTTCAGCATCAAGGCTTTAATTTCCTTCTGCAGGAGTCTCTGTTGCCCAGGTTTGGCAGTCTCGACGATCTGCTGCAAGACAGTAATTACCTCTGCAAAACAATTTTCAATTACATTCATTCCTAGCAGCATAGTTGGTTCACGTTCTCGTCGGTCAACATCAACAATGATAATACCCTGATTCTGCAATTCTACTCTCCCAATCTTAATGGTCATTTCTCTGAAACCAACCTGTGGTACTAATTCACCATTGCTAGCCCATATATTCAATGCAACATTAGATGGACCACTGCTAACGTCTGAATCAGCCCAGTACCTCTTATAAAGGACATGCGGAATTGATGATATTTGGGAACCAGTGTCCAGCAAGGCGTTGAGCGGAATGCCATCCAGCACTATGGGGATGACTGGACGTCCCCCCACATACTTGTCGTGCCAGGGTGAAGGACCTTGAGAGTTCATTCCTGAGGAGCGGCCCGCCTCCCCAGGGGATCCCCATTTAAAGCACATTCACGGGCAAAGTGACCTGGCTCATTGCAACGGCGGCAAATGGGCTGTCCATCTGGCTGGTAGCGGTCGCTGGGTCGTCCTCTCGTCGCTTGGTATCTCCTAGGCCTCATCCATGGGACATCCTCCTTGCTGGTCGCCAGCTCAATCTTGGGTGCAGACTTGGATCCACGCAGCTCCTGGACGATTCTAGCCATGGAAGCAACAGTGTCTGTAAGGGCTTCAAGCTTTTGATGTAGAGCCTCATTAGTGATTGGCTCCAGGTGGTTAGCAGCAACCGCTGACATGGCCGATGTCACCGGCACTACTGGCTGCTGGGGTGCCACTGTAAGGTGTTGAACAGAGTCTATATCCTGCGGCTCCTCCACCTGCTGGAGGCGGATGGCTCTATCCTTTAGCTGGGCAAATGTTAGTCCTGGATCCTGGATCACCATCATGCTCAGTTGTCCCCGGTGGGAAGGGGATGAGAGTCCATCCAGGAATTGGTCTATCAGCAGCTTATCTGCTCCAGGGGCTAAGGCAGGTTCTGCTAATTTAAGTGCTCCGAGCGCCTCCTGCAAGTTTAAGGCAAAGTCTCTTGCGCTCTCTCTAGGTTTTTGCTTGCATCCAAAGAACCTCATTTTAGCCCGGCTGCCAGCAGTGGATTCAAAAGCTGCTTTTAGTCCAGCTATTATATGCTCTACAGTGTCCTTTGCATCGTCCGGCCAGGATGTAGCCTCCCGCTGGGCATTGCCAGTTAACTGTCCCATAAGCATACCAACACGCTGAGCTTCTGTCAGGGGGTACATGCTGTAGTAGATTTTTAGCTTTCCGATAAAGTCATTAAGTGTGTTGGGCTCACCTGAGTACTGCGGCAGCCACACTGCACCCGGGGTGTACGGCATCAGGAACGGCATGATAGGTGCTGCTGCACCGCCGGGTACAACAGCATCTCCCTGCTGCGACATCTTTGCGCCCCCTTAGTTAATTTCACCAGTCTTCTTGACAGCAAGCCTGGGACACTTTTCTGCGTTTTCGTTCGGGTCGCAGCACCGAGCGCACCTCCTCTGCAAGCGGTGGGCGGAGTCTTAGTTTAGGCGCGATGTTTTCCCGCGCGTAGCAGGTAATGGCGCGATTAAAGATGGCGCCTGGAAAATTTTACCAATGATGTTTTTGAATTTTTCCAGGTATCTTTGCAAAGTTTAAAGTCCGTTCTTTGTTGCAACAATTCACAGTGCAAGTCTTTTATGCGATGCAATAAGTCTTTACAGGCACACGTCACCCGGGTTGCAGCCGGGTCCAGTCCGCATCCTGTTCGTGACGCCAAAGTTGTGTCGCCAGGGGTTAAGGAGATACCCAGAACCGGGCCAAGGGGTCGCTTCTGGAAAGGGGATCACGGTGTCGTGACCCGGTCTGTGCTCCCTGGTTCCACAATAAAAAGGGGGGTTATGTTCGTGACGCCACCCGTGGAATGTGATCAGAGATGACCACCGCTGCTGCAGAACCTCCGGGGTGATGGAAGGCAGCTTGAGATGGGACGGCTCTCCACGGGTAGAGCCTTTTCCCCGGGGCAGTATGTTAGTCTATGGGGGGGAGTGCAGGACACGAGCACAATAAACAGGCAGACTCACGGTTTTGCAGTTTCTTTGTCCTTTACTGATGATGGTATTCAGCAGAGTACTGTCCACGGAGTCTGTGAGGGGTTCAGGGTTTCTCCCACCCAGCCGGGCCGTTTTGGCTTCCTTGCCTGCACTGTGTGTCTGTGGCCCTGCCGCTGTGTGAACTATGCAGCCGGCCCTGTGCTCCTCGGTACCGACCTGACAGGCAACTCGAGTCCTTACTAGTATGTTCCTGAACTCTCCTATGTTGCTTGTGTCTGTGGTACAGGTGAAAGATCTGGAATCTTCACTTCTCTGGTGGTAACTATGCAGTATGTAACCTGCAGTCTCGGATCCAGCATCCGTTCTTGTGCTCCACTGGGGTGAGCTCTGCAATGCTCTGTCTCCCAGGAATGTTCCTCTGTGTACGCTTTCTCCTTTCCTCAGACCCTCAGCTAGGCCTGGAATTGGTCAGTGGATCCTGAGGTGAGCTAAAGCCAGCTTCCAACCTCCAGAGATCCTGTCTCCTCAGTGCTCTGCACTGAACTTCCAAACTGAAACTACTTCTGACCATTTCCTCCCCCCCAGCAGAATGTACAGGGAAGCAGCTTGGTCTCCCCCTTCTGGCCAGGAGGTCTTGGTGTTGTGTGTGGGGAGTTAACCCTTTGTGTTGTTACTGTGGCAACCCTGGGGTGCCACACCTGCCTCGCCATCCAGTCTGCCGTATCCCGAACCCCGCACGCTGTCCGTCTGCCATCCGACAGCACCTGCCATCTCGGATCCCTGCGGTGACCCGTCATCTTGCTCCAGAGGTTCCGGACTCCGCCTGATATCATCTCGGCCTCCGAACCTGAGCTACGTCACCAAGACTACCTTCTGTGACTCCGTGGTCCCAGGGACTCCTCCGCTGTCTTCACTTGCACGGACTATCCTGCTGCCCTTCAGTGCTTCAGCTGCCGGACTCCCTGCCTCCATCTTAGAGTTCGGTCCAGTGGATCCACCTCCTGGGTCTGCCCGACCGCCCGGCCGTGACAGTAAGATCAGGCCATGGATCCCGCTGCTGCACTAATGGCCCTGCAAGAGGAACTCCAACGCCAGCGTGAAGTCCAGACCCGCATGCTGCAATTCATGACCTCCGTGGACACCCGCCTGTACACATTACAAGCATCAATGACGCCTGCGGCACCCAGGTCCCCCGCCAGGCAAGCCATGGCTCCCGTACCAGTGGCAGCCTCTTCAGATGCTTCCCGACTCCGTTTGGCGTCACCTCCTCGGTATGCTGGAGATCCCAAGACCTGCAGGGGCTTCATAAACCAATGTTCCCTTCACTTCACGCAGCTGCCACATCTGTTCGCCTCCGACCAAGCCAAGGTCGCCTTTATAATGTCCCACCTAGAGGGCGAGGCGCTGGCGTGGATGAACCCCTTGTGGGAGAAGGAGGACCCCATGACCAAGGATCTTCAACAGTTCCTACAGGCCTTCCGCAGTACCTTTGACGAGCCAGGACGCGCCTCTGCCTCTGCTTCATCACTCCTCCGCCTACGTCAAGGGACACTGACGGTGGGTCAATACGCCATCCGTTTCCGCACTTTGGCTTCAGAACTCGGGTGGAATAATGAGGCCCTAACAGCCGCCTTCTGGGAAGGACTCTCGAGTCGCATCAAGGATGAGTTGGCGGGTCGGGACGTGCCCTCCACCCTAGATGCACTGATCGCCCTAGCAACTCGTGTGGACATACGTTTTCAGGAGCGCTCCAAAGAGCTATCTCGGGAGAGACGCCCGGTACGGCATTCTCCTCCTCCGCAGAAGTCCTCCGTTCCTCAGTCATCAACAGCTGGGATTCCCGTCCACGAGCCCATGCAGATCGACCGAGTGCGGCAGTCTGAACGACGTCGAGCAGAGCGGCTCGCCCAGGGCCTCTGCTTTTACTGTGGTGAGGACACCCACCTGCTACGCTCCTGTCCAGAGAGGCCGGGAAACTCCAAAGCCTAGGGTTGGTAGGAGAGGCCACCCTAGGTGCTGGGATCCTCTCTGACCCAGTTACATGGACAGTGCAAGTGACCACGGGAGAGACGCGGTTCACGGCTGATGCCTACCTCGATTCCGGGGCAGCAGGCAATTTCATCCAGCAGGCCACGGTGGACAAGTACCGGGTGCCTGTCATGCCACTCGACAAACCCCTAGTGATTGCCTCGGTGGATGGGAGGCCTCTCTCTGATACCATCTCCTTGATCACCAGGCCTGTCGAACTACGCATCGGTGCTCTTCACACCGAAAACATCGCTCTCTACGTTCTCCCACACATGTCCCACCAGATCCTGTTGGGACTCCCATGGTTGCGGACACATGAACCATCGGTTAGCTGGGGTACTGGCGAAGTCACCCGTTGGGGCTCTTCGTGTCATGAGAGGTGCCTAAAGTCCATACCACCCCTCCGACGACCTCCGGTTCCTGAGACCCTAACGGGGCTGCCTTCGGCCTATTGGTCCTTTGCCGATGTCTTTGACAAAAAGGAATCCGAGGTACTGCCGCCACATCGTCCATACGATTGTGCCATTGACCTGCTTCCAGGGACAACCCCACCTAGAGGACGGATATATCCTTTATCTCCAGCCGAAACCAGGGCCATGTCAGATTACATCTCAGAGAGCCTAGCAAGAGGGTTCATTCGGAGATCCTCCTCTCCTGCTGGAGCAGGTTTCTTCTTTGTCAAGAAGAAAGAGGGAGACTTACGCCCATGCATAGACTACCGGGGTCTCAACCAAATCACCGTGAAAAACAAATACCCCCTGCCGCTCATTCCCGAATTATTTGACCGGCTTAGAGGAGCTCGTGTGTTCACCAAGCTGGATCTTCGGGGTGCTTACAATCTGGTACGCATCCGCTCTGGTGACGAATGGAAAACCGCGTTTAATACGCGCGATGGACATTATGAGTACTGCGTGATGCCCTTCGGTCTGTGTAACGCTCCTGCCGTCTTCCAAGAACTGGTGAACGACGTGTTTCGGGACCTTCTCTACATCTGTGTGGTTGTTTATCTAGATGACATCCTTGTCTTCTCTCCGGACCTCCAAACCCACAGAGAAAACGTACAGCTGGTCTTACAAAGACTGAGAGAGAATCGCCTGTACGCAAAGTATGAGAAGTGTGTCTTTGAGCAGTCGTCCCTCCCCTTTCTGGGGTACATCATCTCTGATACTGGACTGCAGATGGACCCCAAGAAGGTCTCCGCCATCATCAACTGGCCTCCGCCTTCTGGACTGAAGGCAATCCAACGCTTCCTGGGATTCGCCAACTACTACCGCCAGTTTATCCCGCACTTCTCTGCCTTGACCGCTCCTCTCTCCGCTTTGACCAAAAAGGAGGCTAATCCTAAGGACTGGTCACCTGCGGCAGACGCCGCATTTTGTTCTTTGAAGCGAGCATTCGCCTCCGCCCCTGTACTCCACCGACCGGAGTTAAACCGCCAGTTCACCTTGGAGGTGGATGCCTCCTCCTCAGGAGCCGGAGCAGTGCTCATGCAAAAATCCTCCTCCGGGAAGATGGTGACCTGCGGTTTCTTCTCTAAGAGCTTCTCAGCACCCGAACGTAATTACACCATCGGTGACCGAGAACTACTGGCGGTCAAACTGGCTCTGGAGGAGTGGCGCTACCTCCTGGAAGGAGCAGTGTACCCCGTGATTATCTACACGGACCACAAAAACCTGGAATACCTGCGGTCCGCTCAGCGACTGAACCCACGGCAAGCCAGGTGGTCCTTATTCTTTGCCAGGTTTGACTTCCAGCTCCACTTCCGACCAGCGGACAAGAACGTACGCGCTGATGCCTTGTCTAGGTCTCTCATGCCCATGGAACAGGAGGAAGAGACTATCCAGCCTATCATCTCTCCTAGCAAG
Organism: Anomaloglossus baeobatrachus; assembly: GCF_048569485.1. NCBI lineage: Eukaryota > Metazoa > Chordata > Amphibia > Anura > Aromobatidae > Anomaloglossus > Anomaloglossus baeobatrachus. Next base: position 28,355,499 of record NC_134359.1, read on the forward strand.
ATTGTTCCGGTGGCTCCTGTCACTCTGGCCCAGATACCACCTGGGAAGACCTATGTCTCGGAGACCGACAGGCTAACGGTCTTACACTGGGGTCATACCTCAAAAACAGCCGGCCATGCAGGCCAGAAGAGAACATGGGGTGCGATTGTACGCCATTACTGGTGGCCATCTCTTCGCACGGACGTCGCCGCCTTTGTCTCTGCCTGCTCCTCTTGTGCCAGAAACAAGACGCCCAAACACCTCCCACATGGCCGCCTTCTGCCTCTGCCGATACCTTCGATTCCGTGGCAACACATAGCAATGGACTTTATTACGGACTTGCCATTGTCATCCGGGCACACAGTCATATGGGTCGTGGTGGACCGGTTCTCAAAAATGGCCCATTTCGTTCCTATGGCTGGACTGCCCTCTGCTCAGGAACTCGCGGACGCTTTTATACAACACATCTTCCGCTTGCATGGCTTTCCATTACACATCGTATCAGACAGAGGAACTCAGTTCACCTCCCGCTTCTGGAGGGCTCTCTGTAACCATCTGGGAGTGACTCTGGACTTTTCATCTGCATACCATCCTCAGTCTAATGGCCAAGTAGAGAGGGTCAATCAAATCTTGACCTCATTTCTACGTCACTATGTTAACGCCCATCACGACGACTGGTCCGCTCTTCTACCTTGGGCTGAATTCTCCCACAACCACCACATCAGTGAGTCGTCCTCCAGCTCTCCCTTCCATGTTGTTTACGGACTTCAGCCTTCCATCCCATTGCCTGTATCCCCCTCTTCGGATGTCCCTGCTGCAGATACAGTAGCCCGTGACTTTGCCACCATTTGGGACTCTGTCAAGGTGTCTCTAGGACGTGCTTCCCTGCGGATGAAGAGACACGCAGACAAGAAACGCCTGGATCCTCCGTGTTTCTCTCCTGGAGACCTCGTCTGGCTTTCTTCCCAGTACGTCCGCCTGAAGATACCTTCATACAAGCTGGGTCCTCGCTACATTGGGCCGTTTAAAGTCCTCACCAGGATCAATGAGGTCTCCTACAAGCTGCAGCTCCCGGCCACGATGAAGATACCCAACTCGTTCCACGTCTCCCTGCTCAAGCCGGTGGTCCTTGGTCCCTTCTCCGCTGCTGCCAGTCCAGCTCCTCCACCTATTGCCGATGATGACATCTATGCGGTAAGGGATATCGTGGCCATGAAGACCGTACGAGGTCGGCAGTTCTTCCTGGTGGACTGGGCAGGGTATGGTCCTGAGGATAGGTCCTGGGAGCCCAGGGAGAACGTAGGCACTCCTCTTATCCGTGCCTTCATGTCCCGGTTGCGGGGAGGGGGGCGTGGGGGGGGGGTACTGTCACGCTCCCCGGGTCCTCGGCTCCCCTCCCCGGGTCCTCTGCTCCGCTCCCCGGCTCACCTGCCACGCTCCCCTCGTCCCAGCCTCCGGTGCCCGTCCTCCATAGGTCCTCTGGTCGCCGATCCCGGCGTCCGACATCTTCCCAGGCCCTGGCCGGCTCTCCTGCGTCCTCCTCGCAGCCTCCTTCCCTGGCTTCTGGCACCCGAGCCGCGCGCATGCGCATTAGGGCACGCGCGCGGTCACTGACCCTTTCTTAAAGGGCCAGCGTCCAGTAACAGGAAATGAGGTTAGTCAGGTTCAGGGTATAAAGGGGGTTCTTGTCCAAGGGGGCGGGGCCTGATCTTCGTGTTCCCTGAGCTAGGAGTCAGGTCTCCTGGTGTTTATGTGCCTGTACTCACCTATCTCTCTTTGTAGAGCCGTACCTGCCTCGCCATCCAGTCTGCCGTATCCCGAACCCCGCACGCTGTCCGTCTGCCATCCGACAGCACCTGCCATCTCGGATCCCTGCGGTGACCCGTCATCTTGCTCCAGAGGTTCCGGACTCCGCCTGATATCATCTCGGCCTCCGAACCTGAGCTACGTCACCAAGACTACCTTCTGTGACTCCGTGGTCCCAGGGACTCCTCCGCTGTCTTCACTTGCACGGACTATCCTGCTGCCCTTCAGTGCTTCAGCTGCCGGACTCCCTGCCTCCATCTTAGAGTTCGGTCCAGTGGATCCACCTCCTGGGTCTGCCCGACCGCCCGGCCGTGACAGCAATGTTGGTGGAGGGGTCGCATACACCTGCTGTTTGATGTGACCTCACAGAAAGAATTCCAATGGGGTCAGGTCAGGTGAGCGTGGAGGCCACTCCACACAGCCACCATACCCAATGACTTGTAGGAAGGTCTCCATGAGGTATCGCTTCACGTCCGCAGCCTTGTGAGTTTTACACATTCTAATCATAGCATTTCTGTATGCAAGGTGTCGATTCGTATTGAATTGATGATGCCCTACAACTTTGTAATTCACTTTTTTTCTCTATCTAGTTCCGTTTTTGAGATAAAAATGCTAACTCCGTTGTTTTCCACCAGGTGGCGCTATAGGTGGTTTCATTGCGTAGCGCATGGCTACTTTACTATACCTAGACACCAATTCTATGCCTATAGCTGCCGCTGTTCTCAAGTTAATGGCGGTGGACAGGATAGGGGTGGACACACTGTATATCAGTTGTATTTGTGTTTCAATTCTCTGTGCTCCAGTTTTCTGCTCCATGGTCCTTCACAGTCTCTTCACATTGCTTTTCAAGGAACCATGGAGCGGTGCTAAATTGTCAGGGATTTGCAAGGTTAATACGAGTCCCCTAATTTATGCCATACGCACGTTCCTTTAGCATCTGACCCCTATGTGGGGTACATGATGCCTCCCGATCCTCTATTATTGCTGCAGTAATCGGGTCTATCCCCCCTTGTACAGACACGGATCACATTTAGGACAGTTCTGTGCTCATTTACGCCACAATTTGCTACTTTTCAGACGTTTACTTTTCTAACCATCTCAGCAATTCCTTCGGTCCTTTAAGACGTCACGCTCTATCCAGCCTTTTTAAAATCTATTTTCTCCTTATGGAAATGTTGCGCTCCAGACCCAGGGCCGGGCCGGGAAGCCGCAGCTATTTTGAAAGATGTGACATGCAGCAAAAAAAAAAAAAAACTTTCACCCTCAAAAGTTTCTTCGGCGACGTCAAAGTTAATTATTTCAATACTTAAAAAAGTACGAGAAGAAGAGAGATGATGAAATATCTGCATAGCATTTTACAGCAAACTGCAAATGTGATGGGACACGGATATCCCGGTGCCAGCAGCAAACACGCCATTATCTCAGCTGATTAGAATAAAGTATTCATTCGCCTCATTCGTGAGATCAGATTCTAAAAGCTTCTGCAACAATCGTCGTGAGTGCGTTCTGTTTACTCCGGGAAATCTCAATGATGGACAATGGTTTACTTATCTTTAGAATTTTCTTCACCTTAAAGGGAATGTATCATCAGAAAATAACTTACTCTTTAAAATGACAAGTCTGCAGTCACTCTGTGTGGCTGCAGACTTGTGAATCCTGACATTGTGCACACTGCGCGCTGCGAGGCTCCTCTATTGTCAGAGCCAGGAATACTGGTCATGTGATTGCAAATATACGGTATGCAGACTCCAGGCAAGAATCCGACTAGACTGTTCCCAACATGCTCAATACAAGTCCAGTTGTGAGGTTTGACATAGCGTGACACACAGAGTGACGTTTTAGGCCGGACAATCCCTTTAAATCAGATTTTTTTGGGTTTTTTAAAAAATATTGTCAATGTTGTTTTCTTTTCACATCATGATATTTATTTAAAAACGAAAAAAACTAAATTAGTAGTCTTGCAATTTTCATACTGACGACTAGGGCATTTTTAGAGTCTTTTGTCCTGTCCTTTCAGGAAGAGTTTTCAACTTCCTTCTTATCCTCAAAGCCAGGACTACAATGACAGATATCACCTCTATACAGAGCTGACAACACAGGATCCTGCATACATAATAGTCAATGTCACAGCTCACCTCCTCCCCCTCCTATATAATGACAGATAACACCTCTATACACAGCTGATAACACAGGATCCTGCACTCATAGTAGGTAATGTCACAGCTCACCTCCTCCTCCTCTGGTACAATGACTGATAGCACCTCTATACACAGCTGATAACACAGGATCCTGCATTCAAGTAAGTAGTGTCCCAGCTCACCTCCTCCTCCTCTTGTACAATGACTGATAGCACCTCTATACACAGCTGATAACACAGGATCCTGCATTCATAATAGGTAATGTCACAGCTCACCTCCTCCTGTACAATGACAGATAACACCTCTATAGACAGCTTATAACAAAGGATCGCAAATTCATAGTAGGTAATGTCACAGCTCACCTCCTCCTCCTCTGGTACAATGACTGATAGCACCTCTATACACAGCTGATAACACAGGATCCTGTATTCAAGTAAGTAGTGTCCCAGCTCACCTCCTCCTCCTCTTGTACAATGACTGATAGCATCTCTATACACAGCTGATAACACAGGATCCTGCATTCAAGTAAGTAGTGTCCCAGCTCACCTCCTCCTCCTCTTGTACAATGACTGATAGCACCTCTATACACAGCTGATAACACAGGATCCTGCATTCATAATAGGTAATGTCACAGCTCACCTCCTCCTGTACAATGACAGATAACACCTCTATACACAGCTGATAACACAGGATCCTGCATTCAAGTAAGCAGTGTCCCAGCTCACCTCCTCCTCCTCTTGTACAATGACTGATAGCACCTCTATACACAGCTGATAACACCGGATCCTGCATTCATAATAGGTAATGTCACAGCTCACCTCCTCCTGTACAATGACAGATAACACCTCTATAGACAGCTTATAACAAAGGATCGCAAATTCATAGTAGGCAATGTCACAGCTCACCTCCTCCTCCTCTTGTTCAGTGACTGATCACACCTCTTTAGACAGCTGATAACAAAGGAACCCGCATCTATACAGGTAATGTTAGAGCTCACCTCCTCTTCCCTTTCACAATGACCATTGCACATGCTCATTAGATGCTGCAATACAAAAGATAGGGTCAGAGTCTGATCATTGCTACTAATATATATGTGAATTTCCCTAAATACAATTTTTATATATGTGTATATATATATATATATATATATATATATATATATATATATATATATATATATATATACACATATATACAGTGCCTACAAGTAGTATTCAACCCCCTGCAGATTTAGCAGGTTTACACATTCGGAATTCACTTGGCATTGTGACATTTGGACTGTAGATCAGCCTGGAAGTGTGAAATGCAGCAAAAAAGAATGTTATTTCTTTTTTTTTTTTTAAATTGTGAAAAGTTTATTCAGAGGGTCATTTATTATTCAACCCCTCAAACCACCAGAATTCTGTTTGGTTCCCCTAAAGTATTAAGAAGTATTTCAGGCACAAAGAACAATGAGCTCCACATGTTTGGATTAATTATTTTTCCAGCCTTTTCTGACTAATTAAGACCCTCCCCAAACTTGTGAACAGTACTCATACTTGGTCAACATGGGAAAGACAAAGGAGCATTCCAAGGCCATCAGAGACAAGATCGTGGAGGGTCACAAGGCTGGCAAGGAGTACAAAACCCTTTCCAAGGAGTTGGGCCTACCTGTCTCCACTGTTGGGAGCATCATCCGGAAGTGGAAGGCTTATGGAACTACTGTTAGCCTTCCACGGCCTGGACAGCCTTTGAAAGTTTCCACCCGTGCCGAGGCCAGGCTTGTCCGAAGAGTCAAGGCTAACCCAAGGACAACAAGGAAGGAGCTCCGGGAAGATCTCATGGCAGTGGGGACATTGGTTTCAGTCAATACCATAAGTAACGTACTCCACCGCAATGGTCTCCGTTCCAGACGAGCCCGTAAGGTACCTTTACTTTCAAAGCGTCATGTCAAGGCTCGTCTACAGTTTGCTCATGATCACTTGGAGGACTCTGAGACAGACTGGTTCAAGGTTCTCTGGTCTGATGAGACCAAGATCGAGATCTTTGGTGCCAACCACACACGTGACGTTTGGAGACTGGGTGGCACTGCATACGACCCCAAGAATACCATCCCTACAGTCAAGCATGGTGGTGGCAGCATCATGCTGTGGGGCTGTTTCTCAGCCAAGGGGCCTGGCCATCTGGTCCTCATCCATGGGAAGATGGATAGCACGGCCTACCTGGAGATTTTGGCCAAGAACCTCCGCTCCTCCATCAAGGATCTTAAGATGGGTCGTCATTTCATCTTCCAACAAGACAACGACCCAAAGCACGCAGCCAAGAAAACCAAGGCCTGGTTCAAGAGGGAAAAAATCAAGGTGTTGCAGTGGCCTAGTCAGTCTCCTGACCTTAACCCAATTGAAAACTTGTGGAAGGAGCTCAAGATTAAAGTCCACATGAGACACCCAAAGAACCTAGATAACTTGGAGAAGATCTGCATGGAGGAGTGGGCCAAGATAACTCCAGAGACCTGTGCCGGGCTGATCAGGTCTTATAAAAGACGATTATTAGCTGTAATTGCAAACAAGGGTTATTCCACAAAATATTAAACCTAGGGGTTGAATAATAATTGACCCACACTTTTATGTTGAAAATGTATTAAAATTTAACTGAGCAACATAACTTGTTTATTTGTAAGATTTATGCATCTGTTAATAAATCCTGCTCTTGTTTGAAGTTTGCAGGCTCTAACTTATTTGCATCTTATCAAACCTGCTAAATCTGCAGGGGGTTGAATACTACTTGTAGGCACTATATATATATATATATATATATATATATATATACAAAAAAAATAAAATATATATCTATATAGATATAGATATATATTTTATTTTTTTTGTGTATATATATATATATATATATTTATTGTTTATGGTTTTAAAAAATATTCCCTTTAAGAACAGATAAGTCCTCATTCACATATTCACATTTTATGGACATATTTTATCTTCTTTTTTTCCCACAAATAGACTATTCAGCCATTATAGTCTAGGATCCCTCTCTGCATAGAAAGCGATGGAGAATTATGTGCATCAGACTTATCAATTCAATTAAATGGGTCAGCATAAAAGGCAGCAGACACCACAGACACCGTCTGAGATATGATGTGTCGTCTTTTATTCACTGTCTGGTTGCTTGGAGAAAAACGGAATATGCATCAGGTTTTTTTAATTTTTATTTTCGAAAAATAGATGATAAAAAGGGACAAAAGCACCAAAGTCGGATGAGAATCAGATCGGCACATTGTGTATACTCAGTGAGGCAGGACTCGGCCAGAGGCAAGATCTGCAAAGAGCCGGTAGTAGGAGCCGGCTGAGTCTTGTGTCACCGCTGCCTCCTTGCCCAGTGCACCACGTATGATGGGGAGGTTACACCGGGCTTCACCGTGCATTTCTGGAAGAGCAGAGATTTGCAATGACTCAGTGGTGACGTGCTCCTCACGCCTGCAGGGGTATACGAAAAGATTACTAGTTTGGGGAAAGCAATGTCCACACAGCTAGACACCCGCTAATTAGCAGTTATAAAATTAATTTTCGGAATATTAAAAAATTATCAAAGCCATGAAAGCAGGTTCATAAGGAAGTGCATTAAGTGCCGGCTCAATCTATGGCTCACTGCTCCAGCCCACCGGGAATCTGCCCGGTTGGGTAGACGGCCAGTCCGGACCTGGCGTAAAGGGATCAATAAAGAGGCGGATGCAGTTTGAGGTGCTTGGGAAACCTGACATGACAGATTCCCTTTATGGTCCATACTAAAATCGCAATGCCCATTTCACATTTGAAGTAAAGAAACTTTAAAAAGGACCAACCACCAGGATTTTCCTATATAACCTAAAGCCAGTGCTATACTGGCGCTATCATGCTGATTCCATACATACCTTTAGTTGTGAGATCGGATGTTTAGTTTTTGAAATACAGGCAAGTAAAGTTTGTGAAATGCACTGTTATTTGATTGATAGCAGCTACAGAATATCTAATAGGTGGGTCGGGTTTTGCTAGTAATTCACACCCCTGTCTGCCTGCCCTTCCCCCCCATCCTTCTTCCCTCCCTCCTGCCCCAGTAACAGGGGAGGAAGGACAGGCAGCAGACAGGGGCGGGAATAACTAGCAAAACCCGACCCACCTATTAGATATTCTGTAGCTGCTATCAATCAAGTAACAGTGCATTTCACAAACTTTACTTGCCTGTATTTCAGAAACTATACATCCGATCTCACAACTAAAGGTATGTATAGAATCAGCCTGATAGTGCCAGTATAGCACTGGCTTTAGTTTATATTGGAAAATCCTGGTGGTTGGTGCTTTTTAAATATAAAGGATACGGTGGCTCAGTGGTTAGCAGTGCAGTCTTGCAGCGCTGGGGTCCTGGGTTCAAATCCCACCAAGGACGACATCTGCAAGGAGTTTGTATGTTCTCCCCGTGTTTGCGTGGGTTTCCTCCGGGTACTTCGATTTCCTCCCACACTCCAAAAACATACAGATAGGGACTCCAGATTGTGAGCCCCAATGGGGACAGTGTTCCTGATGTATGTAAAGCGCTGTGGAATCAATAGCGCTATATAAGTGAATAAATATTATTATTATATTTGTGCAATAAAATATCTTTTGGATGACTTGATAATCCCATAATTTAGGTTCCTTAATCTCAGACACATTATAACATATAACCTATAAAATGATTCTTCTGTACAAGATTATTTAATATGCAATTTTCTTTTTCAGGGGAGTTCATGGTCATTTCATGGGGAAGCGTCCGTGGGCACTTGGTGATGAATGCATTGTGGACCTTATGCTTAAACTTGTCGGTATGTAATTTAGTTTTTTGTTGTTTTTTATTTAATCATCGTCCAAATCAACTATGGCAAGATATTTACCGTATTATGCTTAAATAGCACCATCATATTCTGCAGCACTACATAGACATCATCACTGTCCCCATTGGGGCTCACAATCTAAATTCCCTATCATTATGTCTTTTGGAGTGTGGGTGGAAAATGGAGAACCTGGAGAAAACCACAGAAACATGGGGAGAACATACCAACTCCTTGCAGATGTTGTGTTTGAACCCAAGACCCCTTAAAGATCCATGTTTAATAAATACAAAAATTTTAGAGAATAACTACAATTTATTTTTTATTTTATTTATTTTTCTAAGAATTTTATCCAGCGTGGAGAGTTCTGAAACTTTGCAAATCGCTTTATTACAAGATTTGTCTTCATTCCTGTAAAAAAAAATAAAAAATAATAAAAAAAATTATATATATATATATATATATATATATATATATATATATATATATATATATATATAATATATATATATAAAATATACATATACATTATATATATATATATATATATATATATATATATATATATTACATGCATTGGGCTTCCAACCCCCAGCTATTCCCTGCTCTATTTGCCTGCTTTCATCTTCATTGATATTAGAACATATGCATTTAATTGAAATACTCATTCTGTGTCATGATGTGACTGCAGGATAGCAAAGGACAATGGGCTCCTATACTGTCCCTCACGCTGGGGCACCTTAGGCTAACCCTAACCACTAGATTATCCCTGAAGGTTGAGACAAAAGAGTCCTGTTCCTTACTATTCTCCTGACCAGATCTAATCTGTTACCTTCCCCTCCAGGGAAGGAAGGGGCAGGAGTGTGGTGGACACACAGATTAAGGGGTACTTTGCACGATGCAACATCGCTACTGCGATATCGTCAGGGTCAAATCGAAAGTGACGAACATCCGGCGCCGGTAACGACGTCGCAACGTGTAAAGCCCAGAAGCAGCGATAAACGATCGCAAAAGCGTCGTAAATCGGTGATCTGTGTAGTGTCGGACATTTCCATAATGTTGCACCAATAGGAGATACGATGTTGTTCCTCGTTCCTGCGGCAGCACACATCGCTGTGTATGAAGCCGCAGGAACGAGGAACATCTCCTACCTGCCTCCATCGGCTATGCGGAAGGAAGGAGGTGGTCGGGATGTTTACGACTCGCTCATCTCCGCCCCTCCGCTTCTATTGGCCGCCTGCCGTGTGACGTCGCTGTGACACCGCACAACCCGTCCACTTAGGCAGGAGGCGGGTCGCCGGCCAGAGCGACGTCGCAGGGCAGGTAAGTGCGTGTGAAGCTGTCGTAGCGATAATGTTCGCTACGGCAGCTATCACAAGATATCGCAGCTGCGACGGGGGCAGGGACTATCGCGCTCGGCATCGCTAGCATCGACTAGCGATGTTGCAGCGTGCAAAGTACTCCTAAGACAGACAGGAGAAAACCAAAACTCAGACACACTGCAAACTTAAAGGAATAAACCGTAAGATACGAAGGAGAAAAGCAAGAGCAGAAAGGCAGCAACAAAAGGACAACAATGGCTAACACCACAACTGCTCACAGCAGTAATGCACAACAACCATAAGTAAGTCTGGATCACAACACCTCACCAGACCAGTATAGATAAGCTATAGCTGGCATTACAATGGAATAGTCCATCTATCCATAAGAGAGGAGCGAATAAGACTGGCTCCCCCACAGCATGTGATCAAAGAGACTAAAAGCAGAGTAGTACAGATTAATTCTGGCTAGCCTACCTTAGTCTGTGGGTTGACGCCTGAGTCTCCCTGCACTGATCACAGACATCAGAGACGCTAGCAGGCAGAGGGCCAGAATCTGTAGTCTTTAGTCTTTACAGACTCTGATGCCGCCATTACATTTGTTGATGCCTGCAAAAATCTCCTTCTGACATTCTGCCAGTGAAAGGGTGAGTTTACCACCTTTGTTTAATTGACTCTGGGGATAAGATGCTGCAGGACATTGTAGTGATAAGCAGAATACTCAAAGGTGGAGACTAGTGTTGACCCATCACTGCCATCATCTGTACTCCAATATCAATGAAGCTAAAAGCAGCTAAGTAGAATAAGGAAAACCAAGACTTTGGAAAAACCAAAAAACCAGACTGTGTCCGATGCACTCAACGCAAGTGTACTGCACGAAGCCGGAAACAGTCAAGTTTGATTCTGGCCGGGAGTCTGCATATCGCATACTTTGGTCCAGTGACCGCCATTCCCAGCTCAGACACTGGAGAATCTTCATAGCGCATACTGCGCACATTGTGAGGATTCATGAGTCTGCAGACTTGTGGATTTAGACTGTACAACCCCTTTAACCCTATGGAAATGTTCTTGAAGGACCTGATATGAGTGGTTCATGGGAGAAAACCAACCAATATAAAATAGCTGAAGCTGTTTTGTAGGGAGGAATCAGCTAAAATTCTGTTAGCCAACATGCAGGATTGATCAATAGGGATGATCGAATACCTCAAATATTCGGCTTCATGAATATTTGCTGAATAAATCGCCGCTATTTGACTATTCGCGAATATTCGATGCGCAATGTAAGTCTATGGGAAACCCCGAATCACAATTATTCAGAACTATTCGGGCTTCCCATAGACTTAGATTGCGCATCGAATATTCGCGTACCGGTGACCTATTCATCGGATATTCATGTAGCGGCGACCTAGTGGGAAAATATTTATGAAGCCGAATATTTGAGGTATTCGATCATCCCTACTAATCAACAATTACCGGAAATGTTTAGATGCAGTTATTGCTGCACAAGGTGGTCACATCAGATACTGAAAGTAAAGGTTCACATACTTTTGCAACTCACAAACATGGGTTGTTGGATCATTTTCCTATATAAAAAAATAAGAAAGTCTATTATTTTTTTCTCATTTGCTTTAGTTGGTTCTTTATCTACTTTTTGGACTTATGGGAAAAATCGAATGTGGTTTTAAGGTTCACAAACTTTTAAACACCACAATATGAACCTGTGCTGAAGGTGACATCTGCCTCCAATGTGGCTTATGGTTTAGGTCCTAGACATTTAGGGGGAAGATTTTCTGCAATGGGGGTCATCTATGAGCACTTACAAAAATGATCCATTTTATGGAAAATGCATAAAAAATTTTGCAAAATTGTGTATTTCTTCAAGGACCTTGTTAGGAATTCTGAGTTAATAGAATATACTTTTGAGACTCTCATTCATTAGACAATTGCTCCGAGTGATTTTTGCAGACTCAATTTATTTAATAAAAATTATGTAATTCGTCTTCTCTCCTCTAGGAGTGCTGTAGAAAAATTACTCACTTATTGCCAAAGTGTTCTACTGATTAGCCAATGTGACAAAAATAAATGTCTTAAGTAGACAGCCCCTTTAACATGTCTAGACTTTATGGTATAGTTTACAGTGACCACCGTCCTCTTTTTTAAAGACATTATCTACTACTTTAATATTGATAGGCTATTCTTAGTATAGGTCATCAATTTCTGATTAGTCGCAATCCGGCACCCCCACTGATCAGCTGTTCTCGGAGTGGTCAGTGGCAGCAGGTGACCGGAAATGCTCAGTTCAGAGCTACCCCGTCTTCTGAAAGTGGCTAGGGCCAGGTACTGCACATCCGCCTCCCATTCAAATCCATAGGAGGCGGCTGTGCAGAACCCTGCCGCTATCAGTTGACAGGGCAGCTCCAAAACTAAGCTGTAATGGGACAGTTAGGATGGCACAAGGACTACTAGGCTAACCTTAAGTCTGGGGACCCTGTGCTATCCCTTATCTCAATGGTAGACTAGATGGTAGTCAGGGTCGAGCCTCCAGTGGCCCTCTCTCCTGTCCAGGCCCTGCCCACTATGTCCCCACCACCCAAGGGACTAACCGGGACAGAGATCCTCCAAAAACCCACTAACAAGGTATGACAAACAGGGGAGAAATAAAACCACACACACTAAACACCTACACCAGGGGCAATACAGGGAATATGGGTAGGGAATAATTGGGGAAGGAAGGAAGAAGAAAAACAAAAAACTTCCACCAACCATACCAGACAGCGTAGAGCAAGCTCCACGCCCTCTCTGCTCCAAGGCTAGATCCTAAATGAATAGAATAACCAGAATATTACCCAGGAAGCAGAGGGTTTAAATCCAGGCCGATAATTGTTTACTTATTGCCAGCTGAGCAGTCTGTTGCAGCAAAAGAAGGCGCACTGACCCCACAGGTGATGAAAGGAAGAAACTTGTGTGAAGTGCATGGCCTAGATCAGTGGCTCCCAAACTCCAGTCCTCGTGACCCCCAACCGGTCATGTTTTCAGGATTTCACCTGTTCAATAGTAAGGAAATCCTGAAAACATGACTTGTTGGGGGCCATGAGGACTGGAGTTTGGGAAACACTGGTCTAGATGAAAAGAGGAGAACCAGCCCTGAGACATAAGCATTCCCGGCTGCTGCCGGCACTGAGAACAGCTAATAGGTGGGGTGCAGAGTGTCAGATCCCAGCCTATCTCACAGTGATGCGCTATCCTAAGGATAGCCATCAATGCTAAAGTAGTGAACAACCCCTTTTAAGTTTTGAATCAAATTCTACTAGACAGCAAAAAGTTAAGAAGAAGGGGTGAAGGGCTGATTTTAACTTTGTGAAATAAGCATCGTGGAATATGCTGGTTCAATGCCGCAACGAGCTGATTCAGCAGAGAACGGTTACAACAGAGAGCGCTGAAGTGATGAAGTATATATGCAAAAGGCAAAGTGCATTTAAATTAGGATGATTGGACCACGATTCATTACCATAGCGGTGTCTGATTTATATGGCACTATGTAAAGCCTCCTCCCAGCGCCCAGCATTATCAGCTCTGTAACACTCGCCTTCTATTAATCATTCCATGGAGATCAAATAATCTTAAATCCTATCTGCATCAACTTCAGAATGAATTTAGTATTCTAAAAATCAAACATTTCTCAAAAATTAAAAAAAAGGTCCGAATGGAGAGGAGAAGAGGTATTTTCAGAAGTTATCGTCAGTGCAGATTCTCCTGCTCTGGAATTGCTGCAGATGTAAAACGGACAGACAAATGGGGGAGATTTCACCAAAAGTCATCATCTCCCTACTCAGTTTTCGCTAAGAAATTGAAACACAGGGCAGATTTTATATTTATTCTATAGCAAATCAATTCTTGTTCCAGAATGATTACAGATTTGTTGCAGATTTTCTATGTTTAAAGGGTATATAAAAGATCTAAGGTCATGTTCACACGTTGCTTTTCTGCAGCTTATTTTTCTGCAGGCAAAGCCTGCTCTCTTGGCATTAAAAGCATTGCTTAAAAAAGAGGTTTTTACTGTTTTTTTGTTGCTTTTTTTGTTGCGTTTTGCTGCAGATTTTATGTGTAATTTCTGTACAGTACATCTTTATATAAAAATAGCTTTATTTACCAAAAACACAGTGAAAGAGAATGGTTGCCTTTTTGCATTTTGTCATTGCTTTCCATGGTGAAAAAAAGAAGTAAAAACGCTGAAAGAATTGACATGATGCAGTTTTCAATAACTCAACAGTTTTCCATTTCACTCATGAAAATAAGCAATTGTGTTCATGAGATGTCTGAAATACTACTGTATTGTAAATTACTGTATATAAATAATAAGTATACTATACATATAATGAATATATATAAATATAATATAAATAAACGGCACTGTATATTACTGTATATAAATAATATATTATAAAAATATATAATAATTATATAATATATATAAATAGCAGTGTATAGTATATTACTTTATATAGATAATAAAATATAAATATAATATATAATAATTATATAATACATATGAATAAAGAGCAGTGTATAGTATATTACTGTATATAGATATAATATAATATAAAAATAATATATAGTAATTATATAATTTTTATATATATATATATATATATATATATATATATATATATATATATATATATATTGGCTTGGACCGTGAAGAAGGCGGTTTATACCGCCGAAACCCGTTGTCCATAATGCACTATTTCCTGCAACTTATTATTTACAGCTCTGTTACATTTTTTTAATTTTTCTACCAATAAATCCATAGTATTATGCCAACCGGACCTCTTGATATTTGCTGGATCCCTCTCCCTTTTATAGATATATCCATATATAGATATAGATATATATATATATATATATATATATATATATATATATATATATATATATATATATATATATATATATATATATATATATATATTATATATATATATATATATATATATATATATATATTAATATATATATATATATATATATATATATATATATATATATATATCTATATATAAAATAAATAGTAGTATATGATATATTACTGTGTAGAAATAATAAATGTAATATAAAGTAACAGATAATAATTTTATATAAATAGCATATATATATATATATAATATATATATATCTATATATATATATATATATTGTGTATATATGCTATATAATAGTGTTTATAGCATAGTACTGTATATAAGTGATAAATATAATAGAAAATATAATAATTATATATTTTTTAGTATATTATATATTAATATAGTATGTTACTGTATATAAATATAATATAGAAATAATATATAATAATTATATTATATATATATATATAGAACTAAATAGTACTGTGTAGTATATTACTGTATATAAATATAAATAATATATACAGAATACATATAATATATATATATATATTTATATAAATATATAATATAAATAGTACAGCATAGTATATTTCTGTATATAACTACTAGATATGGTATAACTATAATATATAATAAATAAAATATATATGTATAAATATATAATATAAATAAATAGTATGGTATAGTATATTATTGTGTGTATAGTGTGTATAGTTTAAATATAATATATAATAAATATCTAATATATATATATAACTATAGCATAAATAAATAGCACTGTGTAATACTGTAAAAAGCAACAAAGTGAAACTGCTAAAAGAAAAAAAATACTCTTTTCTCAAAGCTAATAACAATACACCCACTATACCAAACTTACTAATGTTGAAGTTGACAGAGGACCGGCCACTTTTGGGAACCCACCACCTTGAGACCAGGACATTCCCAAAAAATCAGGACTATCCTGGCAAATTCAGGATTGTTTGCAATAAGGCTTTACTCTTGCTGAGATTTTTATTTTTCACACTTTGCATTTAAAACCTTAAATATAATTCTGCTTGTTTAATTTATCATTATAACAGTGCCATCTATTGGCTGTGACTAGCATTGCAGCTCAGTCCCAGTCACCTGGATTGGGTTTTGCTGCAATACCAGACACAACCATAAGGCAAGAGTGGAGCTGTTTCAAGTGACACAAATGTAATTATTTTTTCTCAGTTTATTAAGTAAAAGCAAAGCAGTTCATTAAATATCTTATTTATTTTCTTGCTACACAGATAATTATTGGAATAAATGTGAAATAATGCCGTCCTCCGAATTAAACAATGTCTGCATGCACTATAGTAAAAAAAAGGCTAATATATTTTAAATAATGTAAAAAAAAACCCTGATTTTCTGGATGGATACAAGGTTGTGATAATAAGTAGATATCTATGAGGATATGTTACCTGCCGCCCTCCAGTGGACTATAAGCAGCTGCTGGCGCCATCGGTTCACATTGTGTATTATCGCGCACTCTGTTCCATGTTAATCCATCTTTCTAAACTTTTTGAATCCCTATGAAATTTTTAAACTTTCTTTGCTTTAATAATGTACTTGAATGCCCCCATCCATCTGCCCTTATTATGAGGGGATATTAATCTGCTGTCGGAGCTCTAGCGTGCCCTTTCCAGTATTGAGAAAGCATTAAAAATGCCTGAGTCCTGAATATATTAACAGAGCGTTCAGTATAACACAAAAACAACAGGCGGAAAGATCAGAACGTGAAAATATCATCTTCTACAATGACTTTGGACTTAATAACTTACTACCTTTTGTGATGTACCTGATGTGTAAACAGTCTCCTCTGAGGCCCCAGTGTCAAAACTTTCTGCTGTCCTTATACAGTATGTGTTTCATGGTATGTATCATGGTCTATAGAAATAGTCTTTGACCCCTGGGGTCCATGCACATTCAATTACCAAATGCATGAATTATGTACGGTGGACATATGATGTATCTACTATGCCTTTCTGTCACGGTCGGGCATAGAAGCTATACCGGCCATATAAAGGGAAGGGGAAAGAAATGCCCTATCGCTAGGGAAAGGAAGTGGTGACCCCTGATAACAACCTGCAGCTCACCCTCACTGCCCTCACCAACCCTTCACAAGTTCCACACTTGTTACCAAGTTGGATTCCTTGCCCTAATCAAACCCTGATCTGGGCCCTAAGTAAGGGTGGAGAGCATGAGCTCTTCATCAAAACCACTATCACTAAAAGAATACACAAGGGAACAATACAGGGGAAACACAACTGCAATCTCCATAGCCCTGGTAGATAGCAAAAGACAACACTTATCTGAGGTGCAACAAGCACAGGAGTCTGGAGCAACAGAATATGACCTCTCCACAACTCAGCAAGGAAGAAACTATAAACCACACTCAAACCACCCCAGGATGAGGTTTATAAAGGAAGTCAGAGACTGGCAACTGAGAGGAAAAACTGACAGTTTCCCAGAGTCAGAGTCCACTGCTGCAGAAACCTTTAACTGTCAGAAAACAACTTGTGCTGCCAGTGTTAGTGCCAGTGTTTCCTAGAACTCACTGCCACTGGATTGTCAGCCAGCCATGACACATCCGTGACACATCCCAAATGAAGAGTTGTGAAGGAAGGAGATTGTCCATGTCGATTGCAGGCTCATTGGAGACTGATGAGGCAACTGCAGGATATGCAATTCCTGCCATTTTGACTACAAAGGTCTGATTTAGGCATGGTGCTGGAGTAATGTCCGGGTTCTTGTGCCGATGTATTTTGTCTTTGAGGCAAGACTTTATAAAGGAGGAGACAGTTATGTGGATGAGATGTCTCCAACCTCTACAGTTATCAATTTGTACTGGCCACTGACAGTGGTCAATATGGCAGACATGAAGAGATTTCTTCAGAATGTCCTTGTAGCTCTTCTTTGGTGCCCCTTTGTCATGGTGGGGAGTTCACTGTGCAGTGCAATCTTTGGGTGGAGGTGATATTTTAGCCAGGAGATGTGTTCTACCCAGCACAACTGTGTAAGAGACAAGGACAGCATTATCTGCAAAGAATGGATGATGGTCGAGTTGTTTCAAGTGTTGTTGTGAGCCACTAGATAGAACGGACTGCCGACAGTATATTGTTGGGATATCTTCCCCCAATCCATTCCACCACCACACCATTAATAAGAGCAGTCAGACTTTTTACTTATATAGAGTGACAGTCTCTACTTTGCGAAGGTCCTGTAATATTTTGGCTTGTTCCTAGTGAAGAAAGGTGCAGACCCTGGGTCGTACAGACGCCAAGCTCCTTCGCCAAGGAGACTCTGTGTACGGGTGTGATTTCAGGTGGGGTGCATAACAGTTACTGATTTCTTTAGGCTGGTGTCCATCACCCCACTGTTGGTCTTCATCGTACATGAAGTAGTAACCTATGCAAAGCCATAGTTTACTTGGCAACCAAATCTGTTATGACAGACAAGCCTAACTCCTCACTGTTCTGCTTCTACTGTTTCGGAGGTACTCTTTCTCAACCTTTCCCCTGCTATCCTGGAACTCCTCCTCAAGCTGTCGGATCTGTGTCTCCATTCCCCCCTCTTCCTTATGCCTTCATCCGCTTCTGGGCTCTGACTTCTCACTAGTCACACAATTCTCTAAGCCTGTTGGGGTGAGCCGTAGGCTCCAGACTTCTTGAGGTTACCTGAGGGTTCTATGACTGGCCCTGACACAGTGGCCAGGTCTTCTCTTATGCTAACCTTATCCAGAACTGGCACCCTACGAGGCCCACACTACTAGCCAACCCACTTGCCAACTGTCACTCCTCCTCTACCCTGATTTAACCCGATCGTATCTGATATCTAATCTACCACGGCTCCAGCCTAGTAGGTGGTGACATTGTAAAACGTCTTTGGCTTTGATACACTGAAAATCTATACTCCGCTTGCAGCATTTGCATGTTAAAACACAATTATAACAATCAACACCATATAATACATTTTGCATAAAAAATCTTTCACAGTACAGGTAGACAACATAAAGCATAGTGTGGCACCCTGGACTAGCGCCACACTAGGTTGGGGCGGAGCCAAGCGGTTGGCCTCGCCCACCGAGGAGTTCACAGGCCTGGAGGCGGGAAAAGCAGACAGTACAGTTCAGGAGGTTGAAGTGAGAGGAGTAAAGTGGAGAGTGTCTGGGTTTGCGGCCCAGGCACTGACAACAAGGTTGGCAGACGATGGTGGCCGTCTGCATGGATCGACGCGGAACCGTAGGACCGGGGTCGGGCGGTGGCCCGCCGGTACCGACCGGAGAGCAAAGTGATGCCAGCACACACAGGCAGGGCCATCGGACCCCAACTAGGCTTGGAGTCGCCGTCAACAGTCAAATCCGAGTGTGACAGGAACCCCAGGGGTTTCCTAACAACCAAAGACCCGTTAGAAGGCAACCGTCCGCACCGTGAGGGTATACAGCTACCGCCAAAGGCTAGAGAGCCAAGGGCCAGCGCCTGCGGGCAAACGGGCTCCTCCGGCATCCATACACCAGGGAGCGGACTACCGTTGGGGACCCATCGTAGTCAAGACAGTACACTAAGGTGCAGGGAAAGACAGCTGCCATCACCTATCCGGGGAGAGAGACACTGCAGCCGGCTGCGGGACCCGTCCATCCAGCCGTTTGGTTTACCAGAGACTTTGTGCATCTCTTGCTGAGTGAGTACACCCGTGCGCCGCGCTGTCCCTGCAACCCTGCACGTCACCAACCCTGCCTCCCCTTCACACCATCGGGCCCCGGGACCACCAACCCCTACCCACGGAGGGGGAAAACAACATCCCAGCTGCTCCCTACCATTGCTCCCGGGATCCCCGTCTCCAGCAGCGGTGGTGCCCATCTTCACCACAACCCGTGGATGGCGTTACGGACTAAATCCCCCAAACCAACCACCCTTTTCACTTACGGGTGAGTGGCGCCGCTCGAGTCCCCGGATCCGGCCCACCGCTCGAGCCACCAAGCAGCAGCCGCAGCAGCGCCGGACCCGAGTGTTAGCGAGCGCAGCAGCGGCGTCCTCCCCGCCGTGACACATAGAACAGTATAGGGACTTGACCACCTCTACACAAGCAGTATTCAATGATTTTGCAAAGTTTGATACTTAGTATTGGGCTGCCATACTTCCAGTGCAATTCCATCAACGTCTGTAGCCTTTACACTTTTCAGGTGGCTAATGGTCTCAATAGTTTCTTCATTGGCGGGGATCTCATCCAATTCCATTTTCATTGAATGTTGCAGAATGTAGCAGATTTCAGAATTTTGGACCAGGTGGTTGGATCCAAAAGGAGCCATCAATTAGTTCAAGATGAACGTCTCGTCTGTGAGGAGCTTTTGGCCATTTGTAGTGTGCAGAGGACATTGGACTTGATGTGAAGGAGCATACACTGCCTTTAGGACTTCCGAAAAACCCCTGTGGTCACCAATATCTGCACAAAGTTAAATTCTTTGTGCCAGATTGTTCTGGATAACATGAAGCTTGTATTGTAGACTTTTGCATATGAGTCATAAGGCAGCTTTCTTATGAAGACAAGCTAGGTGTTCTTGGTGAATAGATCTTTTCCATGCTCAGAATTTCTGAATCTCATTGTTGTTTCATCAAACCAGCCTTTTTTACTCTTCAGGAGAAGCCTAGGACTTCTACGGAGGTTTGCAAGATGCTGCTTTTTAGGTTTTTCCAGCGTGATTCTGGTTAAAGGTCTGTGGGACAACTGAGACTCTGAAGTCTAGACTGCATGTTTGCCTGAAAGCTGGTTTTCTGCCCAGATAACTGGAGTGTGACTACCTGGAATACCTTTCTTTGGATGCCCCCCTCTTTGACTTTGGTTTGAAGTGCAGCCTAAGTTTGTAGCACTCAGGTCAGTGTGACATTCTGCACTGGGTATCACTTGAAAGTGTATGACATCTTGTAAATCTATCTGTGCCATGAAATATAGTGTATGAGGTATGACTTTTTGAATCTAGGATTCATTCACGTTTTCTTCTGGCTCTCTTACTGCTGGCAGACGGTGTTAGTAATTGCAAGTTGCTGGTCTGTGCAGAACTCCGTGTTTGCTGAGTATTCCTTTCCAGGCCATTGAGTCCTCATCTGCGGGGTCAGCTTGAAGAGTAGGATCATATATTCAGAAGAGTGTGGCATACTGCTTGTTCCGAAGTGGGAGGTGACAGGAGATGATGCAGTTAGAATATCATGTTGGCAAGAATTGAAGTTTGTGGTCAATGTAGTTTTTAACCATAGAGCCACCCCCATAAAGACATCTAATACTCTGTATGGGTTTTTAAGACAATCTGTCTGGTGTAAAGGCTGCTTTATACACAGTGACATTGCTAGTGATGTCGCTGCCGATCGCACCCGCCCCCGTCGTTTCTGCGTCACGGGCAAATCGCTGCCCGTGGCGCTCAATATCGTTAGTCCTCGTCACACTACTTACCTGCCTAGCGATGTCGCTGTTGCCGGCGAACTGCCTCTTTTCTCAGGGGGCATTTCGTGCGGCGTCACAGCGACGTCACATGGCAGGCGGCCAATAGAAGCGGAGGGGCGGAGAGCAGCCGAAGGAAATACACACCCACCTCGTTGCCAGAGGACGCAGGTTCGGTGTTGTTCGTCGTTCCTGGGGTGTCACACATAGCGATGTGTGCTGCCTGAGGAACGACGAACAACCTGCGTCCACAACGAGCAATGATATTTGGGAAATGAACGACGTGTCAACGATCAACAATTTTTCACTATTTTGCAAGCGTTAGCGGTCGCTTGTAGGTGTCACACGCAATGACGTCGCATCCGGCGTGGATGTGCTTCACGAATTCCGTGACCCCAACGATATCTCATTAGCGATGTTGTTGCGTGTAAAGCGGCCTAAAGTCTTGAACTCAGGTGGGTTCTTCAGGATACAGCAAAGTCATGGGCGAGAAAGGCACTACAACACCTGTTCACTCACTGAAAGTATTTAACTTAGTTTTTGAATGACTCAGAGAGTGAGGGAATCATTGTGCCATACAGCGTGGCGCCCTAACAATATGCGCCTACTATACTTTATAAATTTACCTACTGGCACAACTGTCTAAACCAGCCGCTTGTTACCTATTAACACCCCTGAAACTGGAATGATTATATGAGTGTAATGTATGGGCTCGCCTGTGGTACAACACAACAGCTTACAATCATACAAAATACTATCTCTACTCCCCAACCAAATATACCCTCCTGTCGCGATGTGACTTCAATTAACTCAGAGTAGTCCTTCCTCATCTATACCGAGAATACCTCACCAATTAACCAACGGCAGTGGCTATTTAGGTTTAACAATTATCTTGTGCTATAATATTCCTCAGAAACTCTCTCCTGGAAGAAGTCCAATTTATCACGTCCCCACCAGAGTCCGCTCCTGTGACTTCTGCTTTGATCACCAGACAATGCCATGTTCCCGCCGTGGAGTGTGCTTGTGATAGGAGTGGAGTCAATTCCAGTGGCTCTGGTTGGCGCAGGCTCCACTCATCCACTAAGTTGGGTTTCCCTGGGACCTGCAGTACCACTGGCTGACTGTAGGTGGCATGTCTCTTCCAGTTGAAGTTACCACCATTCAGCTACAGCCAATGGGAAGACACCACACCCTTCTAATTCCCCCTCCTGTCTGCTAGTCATTACCAGAGATAGTTTTGTATTCCTGCTTTCTGGTTCCCGCTCTAATTTGAATAGTTATCACTGTGTTTTGACCTCTGTCTGTTCTCTGACTACTCTCCTGCCTGCCATTTTTGTACTTTACTGCCAGATCCTGATTTGACCTCTGCCTGGTTTCTTGACTACGTCCTTGTCTGCCGGTTTTGGCCCTGTTCTGCATCTCCTGGTTTGATCCTGCCTGACTACTACTCTCCTATGTAATTCCCTGTATAGGGGTTAAAGGGTTCCGGGGTTCTCGGAGTCCTTTGTGAGCAACTTTCCTTTAGCCTGTCCATTACAGCCAGTCTGAGTCTTTGGTTCCAGGCAGGTGTTATACAATTATATCCTGAAGATTGTTGTGTGCAGTATTGGCAGCTAGGCAGAATTAGAGACATTAGAGTGCTTAATAATGAAACAGATATGAAACATAGCAGCAAAACCGGGCGTTGCCGATGCTGTTCTTGGCAGAACAGTAACTACCGGCCCTATCCCAGTCTTTTGGTGCCAAAATGTGGTGGTGTGCATGTGGGGGTTTTCCACTGTGGCGCGGTAGTGGGCCTTGGTTTTCTTACTGACCTGGGTCTGCTCAAGATAAACAACTGATAAATACAGACAGATGAGGTGCCTCTCAGGCAGGTGATTGGTAATGCAGGTGACCCAAACTTGTCTCCTCATCGACATTCAACACCTCTCATGTCAGGTTCTGACCTTTATCATCTTTCAGCAATGTTCCCGGAAGAAATCTTCTCACATATATATATAGTATCTGGTCATGTGCACAATCCACACTGCCACTGCTCGGTGAGATGCCTCTATGTGCGGATATTACCGGATCTCTCTCCAGCAGTTCTCTACCCACCTTCAGTAACTTCAGACTGCCCTCAAGATGGCCGCTCCTCTCTCTCCTTCCTGTGATGCCCATCCAATGAACCCCCAACCTCCCCCAAAAGTGATCTGCTTATGGCTGGCTGCATGTTGGAGGAGACTCAAACTGCCAATTAGTGTTTCCGAACCTCTTTAGGCAAGGTTCGGATACATGGAGGTTCGGTTTATTTGCTGCCAGCGAACCAAACCTACAAAGGTTCGATCATCTTTTATCGCAGGTAACCTAACCTCAGGGGGATAAATAAGAGGTGAAAGAGGGTGGGTTTTTTGTATTTTATTTCAAACAAAGATTTTTTTTCGATGTTTACATTTATTCCTTTTCACTTCCAGATTAGTAATGGCGGGTCTTATAGACGCCTCCCATTACTAATCTAGGGCTTAGTGAACTGTTATTAACCCCTTATCACCTCGATTGCCAGGGCAATTGTGATGAGCCAGGATTTTTGTATCTAATGAATGCGACACTCCTGGGCAGCTGCGAGCTGCTCTTTTAGGCTGGGGGCCCAATAACCATGGGCCTCCCAATTTTGAAAATACCAGCTCCCAGCTGTCGGCTTTATCATGGCTGGGTATCAAATTTGGAGGGCACCGCATGCTATTTATAAAAAATATTTATTTAAATATTTCTTAAAAATAGCAGTCCGTCTAATTTTGATGCACAGCCAAGATAACGCGCAAGGCTGGGGGCTGCAGCCTGTAGCTATATGCTTTATCATGGCTGGGTATCAAAATGTGGGGGGACCCTACGTCAGTTTATTTATTTTTACATCAATTTATATGCAAACAGTGTGTGTGATTGTGTGACAGGATGGGGGCTCGTCTGACTGCAACCAATCAGAGCTGTGGAGACTGTCAGTGGGCGGGGAAAGCAGTGCATATGCATGAAGATAATGAGCGGCCCCGGAAGTAGAGTGATTGGCCTTGAAAGCAGAGTTACAACTGCGCGGAGACCGGTAAGTATGAAGCGCTTGCTTTATTCTTATTTTCTTTCTTTTTTCTTGATCCAGGATTGTTAGCCGGAGTTCCCTGAGACCTGGGGTCGGTGCTTGGGTTTAAGATTAGGCCACCAATGAGGCTAGGAAACTTTACTATAGAAAGTACTGGAGGAGCACTAGATGTGGTGGCGGTGGGAAAACACTGCGCAGCGTATCACTGCACACCGTGATATATTGTAATATAATCAAATCCTTGTTATTATACATGCCTCCATCTTGCCGTTGTTTCTGATTGGAATTCCAATTTCCATGTGTTCAGCTTTGAAATGCAATTTGTATGAATTCAGCTGGAAAATAACGATAGCCATAAATCAGCCTCTCGTTCACTGCGACTACTTCATTATCTTCTTATTCAGATCACCAAATGAGAGAAATAAATAGACTCTCGCTTTTATTCGGGTGGAACATTCAAATTGTGTTTACCTTCCCAGATTATGGAAAGTCATCTTCTCGTTCATGCAGAATATTTTTTTTTTTTCGTACTAACCGAAATTATTTGTCAAAAAAAAAAATTGCTGAAATTTCTTTCATATTTTATTGCAGGTGCCAAAGCCGGAGAGGTGGCGTTAATGAATGGGCTAACTGTTAATTTGCATCTTCTGATGGTGAGTCCTTTCTCCTGAGCTCGGGTTTGTCTACTTTCCATTGCAGATTTTCCCTTATCTCTTATGCATGTTCTCACAAGGAACAACATTACTTTTCCTTTCAAGAAATTGTTTTCTTGTAAATCGTGAAGAAGAAGTGGAACAATAATCGTCTCCAGCCATTCTCGGAAGCAGCCGCCTTTGAGATATTTTCATACCCCAGCAAGTTTTCTCTGATACTGACGGCATTTAGTATACAATCCAGGATACTTATAGTTTATACAAATTTGGCCATTTTGTGTGTTAGGCTAGGTTCACATTTCCGGTAAAATGTATCAGTCACAATCCGTGGCTCTGGTAAACAACGCAATCCGTTTAGCGGATTCCGTTGTGTTCCATGGACTTGTATTAGTGGCGGATTGCGACTGATTACCTTGCGTTGCATCCGCTGCACCGCGGTCAGTCGTTTTTGGACTGAACGCCGGGCGGGAACAACGCAGAATGTAACGTTTTTTAGGCCATCAAAACTGACGCACCGCGCAGGAATCCGTCGCCATCCGTCAAGCTTGTAATGTATGTCTATGGTGCTGGATTCCGTCGTAATCCGTTTTACGACGGAATCCAGCGCTGGATTCCGTCATGCTCTACTGAGCATGCCCAGCAGGTTTGGCACATCCACTAGGTTGTCACAAACACAAACGGATCATGACTGATCCGTAAAAAAACGGATGCACAGTGGATGTAACGGAAATGACGGATCAGTTTTTTCACAGGATTCCTGTGAAAGGAATCCTGTGAAAAACACATCCGTTGTGTCAGTTGACATCTAAAAAACGACTGATCCGTTGCTGACGGACCTGATGGATTTAAAACAACGGAAATGTGAACCTAGCCTCTAAGGCTACTTTCACACATCCGTTTTGAGCACTGCGGCTCAATCCGGCTGTGAAAACTATGCAACGGATGCGGCGAAAACACCGCATCCTTTGCATAAGTTTTTACATGCGGCCCGTCCGTTTTTTTCCGGTTGCGGCATGCTACTGAGCATGCGCAGTGGAAAATACCGCATGCGGCGACCGGATGCGTTTTTTTCCGCATCGCGCCGCATCCGACCTCCATAGATATGCATTGAAAAATGCGCCGCAGCGGCCGGATGCGGCGCGATGCGGTGTTTTTTGCTGGAGCAAAAAACGTTGCAGGGAACGTTCGATCCGGCCGCGGCATCAGTTAAATCTGCCGCATGCGGCCAAAACCAGACCGAACGCAAGCCCCTGCGGCACAATACGGCACTAATGTAAGTCTATGCAAAAAAAAACCGCAACCGGCATTACAAAAGCCGGTTGCGGTTTTTCTGCAGAACGCCGTATTGTGCCGCAGAGCAAAAATCCGGATGTGTGAAAGTAGCCTAAGGCTAGTTTCACACTTGCGTTCAGCGCATTCCGTCACTATGGAGAATAGCGCAGTCCGTTAACGCACTGCGCTATTCTCCATAGACTTGTATGGACGACGCACTGTAACGCAAGTGTCTGCGTTGCATCCGCTGGACGACGCAGCGTCGTTATTTTGACGCTGCGTCGGGCGGATGGAACGCAGCATGTAACGTTTTTCTGTGCTTGGCGGAGTGTCAAAAAAACGCAACCTGCAGGAATCCGTTGTTTTTATAATGGACGCCTATGGTGACGGATTCCGTTAGAATGCGTCATTTGACGGATTCCGTTAACGCATCCGTCTTTACACAACTGCGCATGCTCAGATGTGTAAAGTCAAGGAAAAAAACCTATAACGGATTGCGTTATTTTGTACGATCCGTAGCATCCGTTGTGCCACTATATGCAACGCATCCGTTGCATGCGTCACACAACACAATGCTACGAATCCCGTCCAACGCAAGTGTGAACCTAGCCTTACTGAGCCATACCTCCCAAAACTGCAAAACAAATCCAGTTTCATAATTTATTGACCCGGAACTTTCTTTTGTGCCCATGGTCATCCTCTACTACGTAGTGAAGTTGGCATGACGTTCCCATAGGAATGGAGGCAAATTACAAGTGATCTAGCAACGTTTTGGGCTTCAAAAGTGGTTGGATAAAAGGAACGTAAAACTTAAATGCTTTGTGACTACATAGTAAAGGCCCCGTCACACACAGAGATAAATCTTTGGCAGATCTGTGGTTGCAGTGAAATCATGGACATATTGTTCCATTTGTACACAGCCACAAACCTGGCACTGATTGTCCACAATTTCACTGCAACCACAGATCTGCCGCAGATTTATCTCTGTGTGTGACGGGGCCTTTACAGTATCCAACAATCACTTATAATATGCACTGAGCCATCAGCTTGCCAATGGTAACGGCTCCTCAATAAATGTGGAGGCTCACAATTGGAATTGCCTTTGATTATAAATATTCTCTTTCTTTTTATTCCCTTGCTTGTGAATATTCTCTTTTCACTATGGCATCATTGGTTCCTAACACGGGCGTAACTGTGATGCCCTGGCCTTACAGGTCGTCACAGGGTATTGTGCAATCTGCCCTTCTGCACAGTATCCAATCCTCCTTGGTTACGGATCCTGGTCCTTTGGTGTTGCTAAGATCAGAGCCAGTCAAAATCCTAGGAACACTTTGCACCATACCCACCAGGCACACCATTGAGGGGCTTGAAGGGAATAGGGCCGCCCACATGGGGGGTTGGTAGGGGAAGGTGACAGAGTGGAAGGAGTTGAGCAGTGACTCTCAAGAGGAGAGGTCACGGTGTTGTGTAAGAGGTCAGGAGCAGGGCTCCTCAGTACTAGGTGGCAGACATTGGTCTGGGCCTGGTAGGAGCTGGAACTCCGGTCGCAGGGGATCATGTCAAGGGGCACAGACTGCCGAAGAGGGCAGCTGGCGGCCTTGAGCCATCTCCGGTCAGGGGCCAGGGCACGATGGGTCACATAGACCCTAGGCTGGGAAGTAGCTTCACGCGTCTCGGTAATTTACCCGACAGGGGTGAAGACTTCAAGATTCATCCCTAACCAAAATCAGGATACTAGCGCACCAATGGGATAGTACTTTCCCAAACTACAGTCCAAAGAAATCCTACGCGTGAACCCTGAGAGCAAGCTCACTCCGTTAGCCATACCGATGAGCGGGACCCAAATAATTCCAAACTTGAGGGTCCAATAGAGAGAAGGTGTCACGGAAAAGGCCACAGGCTAACAAGCAACACCAAGCGCACGCATCCACGCGTGCTCTCGCCCTGCTGTAGTGGTGGTCAGACTTCTGGTTTACAAGCTGTCGGTGTCAGTATTCTTGGACTGAGTGAGTACACTGAAAAACTCCTTTCCTCTCCCCAACGGCACTCTGTCACCAACTCCCAACGGGCCCCAGGGCACAAACCCTCTACCCACGGAGAGGTTAAACATCTTGCTGCTACACCATCGCCACCGGGCTCCCCAACAGCAGCAGTGGTCTCCCACATTACCACGCACCATGGTTGGCGTCACAAACTTCTAACTCCGATGTATATACACCCCCTTCTTAACTTTAAGTGTCCGCGCGAACCCCCGGGTCCGGAGACCCCTCGAGCCACCGCGGTTCCAGATCCGCAAGCGGCTCGGCCGCTGGCACGGGGGCGGTACACCTCTACCATCCTCTAAGCCCCAGTGCAAAATTTGGACCTGGGCCTCACCAGGCTGTTGATTAAGTGGACAAAGATACTGTAATAATGTCCCCTTTCCTGGCCCCTATACTGTAATAATATCCTCCATCCTGACCCCCATTGTGACGCCCTGGACCCCCAGGGGTCACAGGTAACAACACCACCAACAGCACACACACACACCCATCCTTAGTGAGGACACAACAGTCACCCGAAAGGGAGACCTAATGCCTCCTTCAGGGCAAGGAGGGCACACCAGGTGGGCGGAGTCAGACGGAAAGACATGCCCACCGAGGAGACTCCTGTCCTGAGGCAGGAACTACAAACAGACAAAGTTGTAGAGTGACAGTGACAGGAGGTGTAGAGGAGCAGAGCTGTCAGGGACCCGGGTAGGAGCCTGGGACCCTGTAACGTCAGGCAGACAGACGGTGGTGGCCGCCTGCAGGAGTACCGGTGTACGACCGGCGGAACCGGGCAGGGTTGGAGCCCGCCGGACCTGAACCGGTGAGTCAACTGTTTACCGGAGAACCAGAAACCGGGTACTCAGACCCCGTCCTAGCTTGGAAACCACAGAATGTAGGCAAATTGACTGATTGCAGTCTGGACCTCACGGGTTCATTCTCACCCCAAGACCCGAAAGAAGGCAAAAGCCCACCGAGACCGGGTGAGCGCCACCGCCAAAGGCCAACCACCTGACGGGCCAGTGCCTGCGGGCAACAGGGTGCTCCTCCGGCAGCTGCATGCCGGGGAGTGGGCTACCACTGCCCAGGCATTGGAGTCAAACACCAAAACCAGAGGTGCAGGGAAGGGGGACCA
Organism: Anomaloglossus baeobatrachus; assembly: GCF_048569485.1. Taxonomy (NCBI): domain Eukaryota; kingdom Metazoa; phylum Chordata; class Amphibia; order Anura; family Aromobatidae; genus Anomaloglossus; species Anomaloglossus baeobatrachus. The sequence continues at coordinate 28,385,092 of NC_134359.1, forward strand.
TTACCAACCTCACTGGGGACATCAGCAGCCGGCCGCGGGTACCGACCATCCTTGAACTTTGGCTTACCAGTGACTCTGAGTGTGATTAATCGCGAGTACACCGGGGCCATCCGGGCACCGCACAGCAGTGCGGCGCCCTGCACCACATCGCCATCGCCATCCCCATCGGGTCCCAGGACGCTCCGCCCCTACCCACGGAGGGGTTAACACCAAGGCTGCACCACCAACACCGATCCCGGGAATACCCTCCACTCCTGCCGCAGCGGTGGTGCATCCCGTCACCAGAAACCGTGGGTGGCGTCACGGCTCACCCGATACCCACTGTATACCACCACCCCCACTGCTTCTCTTTAACCGAGTGACGTGGCCCCCCCCCGGTCCGGAGGCGCTCGAGCCACGACCACCCGAGCCCGGACCTCGAGCGGCTCGGCCCGAGCAGCGGAGCGGCCGAGCCCTCTCAGGGCGGTACACCATCATGTAATAATGTCTACTGCCTATAATTATGTGTTTCATCCTGGCCCCTATAGTGTAATAAAGTCCTCGATCCTGTAATAGTGTCACCAATCCTGGCCCCTGTCCTATAACAATGTCCATTGTCCTATCATAAAGTCCTCCATCCTACTTTTTTAAGGGTAAAGCTTGCTTTACACGTTACGATTTAGCATACGATATCAATTTGTTGAACGTGTCGCAGACACGATTATTTATCGTCACACGTACTTACCCGTGCATACGACCTAGCTGTGGGCGGCGAACGTCCACTTCCAGGAGTGGGAGGGACGTTCGGCGTCACATCGACGTCACGCGGCAGCCGGTCAATAGAAGCGGAGGGGCGGAGATGAGCGGGACGTAAACATCCTGCCCACCTCCTTCCTTGCGCATTGCCGGCGGGAGTCGTAGGACGCAGGTAAGCTGCTGTTAATCGTTCCCGGGGTGTCACACACCGCGATGTGTGCTACCCCGGGTACGATGAACAACCTGACGTTCAATTTTTAGGAAATGAACGACGTGCGTGCGATGAACGTTTTACCATTCAATCGCAATCGCAAGTAGCTGTTACACGCTACAATGTAATTTACGATGCCGGATGTGTGTCACTTACGACGTGACCCCTCCGACACATCGTAAGATATATTGTAGCGTGTAAAGCGCCCTTAAGACTCCGTCCAGACTTACTGGATTTTCGGAGGTCACCAAAGATTTTAGAAGGTTTACGGACTCTCCTATGAGTATAAAAGGTGTCACTTTAGAAGGTCTCTTTCAAACGTTCATGAAAAACGTTCCTATTTTGCATGGCTGTGTTGAAAGTGCATATGGCTCATCCATGTGCCGTGATTTTGATAGCACACGGAGAGCAGGAACATTTTACTCACCAGTCCCCGATGCTGCTGTCCCCGATGCTGCTGTCTCCGGTGCTGCTGCTGCTTCCGGGTCCTTCGTGAAGTGAATATTCATGAGCATAATGAGCTGGCATGGAAGCAAGTGACAGCAGCATTGGAGACAGGTGAGTATAGAAATGCATTTTGTTTCAAAGATGCGTGTTTTCTCCGGTACGTGTCACACAGATCACATCACTGTGTGGTCCGTGTGACATCAGTGCTGCTGGAGAAAAATAGACTTGTCTCTGTGCGGAACACACAGATATGTGTGTGCTCCATACAGACACTTAAGCGGGCTTTACACGCCACGACATCGCTAACGAGATGCCGTTGGGGTCACGGAATTCGTGACGCACATCCAGCCTCGTTACAGACGTCGTTGCATGGGAAACGCAGGAACGATCAAAATTACTTACCTAATCGTTGACACGTCGTTCCTTTCCCGAATATCGTTGCTGTTGCAGGACGCAAGTTGTTCGTCGCTATGTGTGACACCGCAGGAACGAGGAACATCACCTTACCTGCGGCCGCCCGCAATGAGGAAGGAAGGAGGTGGGCGGGATGTTCGCCCGCTCATCTCCACCCCTCCGCTTCTATTGGGCGGCTGCTTAGTGACACTGCTGTGACGCCGAACGAACCACCTCCTTAGAAAGAAGGTTGTTCGCCGGCCACAGCGTCGTTGCTAGGGAGGTAAGTATGTGTGACGGGTGTTAGCGATGTTGTGCGCCACGGGCAGCGATTTGCCCGTGACGCACAAACGACGGGGCCGGGTATGCTCGCTAGCGATATCGTAGCGTGTAAAGCGCCCTTTAGTGTCCTTGTGAAATCACTGATGTGTGCGCAGACCCGTTGATTTTAATGGGTCTGCGTATGTCTGTGTCTCCGATACATATGAAAACAGATGTCATACGTACCGGAATCACTGACGTGTGAATGGGGCCTTACCCAAAGGTTTCTTGGATGACTGAAGAAATTCACACGTATGGATTAGTATCTGGAATGTGAAACAACAAGGTTTTAAGGGATGAGATTTCACTTTAAACTTCTAAACCGGCATCTTTAACCACTGGAATTGCTTCCAAACTGGACAAGACTATTGTGATGGCTCATCATATTTGTGTGTCCTACAAATGACAGTAAATATTGTGACATTCCATTATGGAATCTTCCAACATGCCGCACTGAGCACACAATAGATGAGTTATTACGATACATAGATGAATCATTCAATGTGCACTATAACACGTTTGTCAGACTTTCTTCGATGACTGTATCACTATAGTTGCCGGATAAATCTCTTGTATTCTGCATTTTCCTCTCGTTTTTCTGTTTTGCAGCTTTCCTTTTACAAACCAACAAAAACTCGTCATAAGATTCTCCTCGAAGCTAAAGCCTTTCCTTCGGACCATGTAAGGAGCCTTCCACCGATCTCCTAATTAGCCGTTATTGGACATTTTTGTATATTTTTCGTGGTGATTGTCTTCTTTTCATAGTAAATCCACCGCTCTTTATTCTATAGGGCTCTATTTATTCCAGCTCAATAGAAAAGCACACATTACACATCACAATTGGATTTGCTCATTGATTTCAGGCTATTTCTCGAAGCCATTGGTAGCTGAGACCCGCACAAGTCGTACATTGCTGACAATTACTCATGATGCTTTTAATGCCCAATGTAAAATCAATACAGCGCGTGAGGGTTCAAAATGTCATTTATTTATACAGGAGCAAAACAATTGCTAGACTCACAGGTGAAAGCGCTCCTGGATCAGTCAATAGGAGTCTTGTGCTATATTTGGATTGCTGTGTCTCGCTAGCTCTAGTCTATAAGTGTTTTAAAAGAAAATACAGTAATATTAATCCTTCATGCACCAGAACACACACAATCGACTGACATATTAGGCTTTTTGCACTTTTCAGCTTTGCTGTATAGACTGTGACAGAATTAGCAGAGCCATCTCATTTCTACTGAATGCCTTTATAAAGCTAAATAGCAATATTATTATATTACAGATTATTAGTCTGCTCTTCTGTTAATTCCAATTCACTGACAGCTAAATCATATATTAAAACTAACAAAAACAGAAAAAATAAAGTTCTGACTTTGCCTTATACTTTACAGAAGGCAGAATAAATCCTTTAGAAAGGCGGCCATGTCAGGGGCCATTGGTTCTCAAAGTAAAAGCCTCCGCTAACGGATTTGTTACAATTAGTGATAAGTGACCATGCCCGCCAATGCTAGATACTTGATTGAGAATCCCTGGTGCTCAAGCACCATGCTGGAGTTCCCACCCACACATCTCACAGCTGTTAGACAACCAATCAACATGAGGGAATTGACTGACATACACGGCAATGCCGTAGCCATGTTGGGTATTAGCATTATTGTGATTGGCATCGCGTCATCGAATTTTACATGAGACCTAATGGTGTGATGCTTAGTACAGTGAAGTTAAGGGAGAGTTGATATAGGAGGGAGAGCTTAGATTAAAGCAGGCAGGGCAAGGTTTTACCTTTACAGCCTTTAGTGCCTTTTATGTGGCACTAAAGTATGTTTTTAGCCTTGTTTAACCTAATAAATAAGTAATACCCCCCATTTTTGATAACTAGCAGACAGCTGTGGGCTGGTACTATCAGGCTGGGAAGGCCCATGGTTATTTGGCCTTTCCGAGCCTATAAATAGCAGCCCGCAGCTGCCACAGAAATGGTGCATCCATTAGTTGCTCTTTACCCAGCTGTTCCCAATTGCTCTGGTGCGGTGGTAATCGGGGTAATATTTTTGGAGTTGATGACAGCAGTGTAATGTCAGCTGACCTCAAGCCCAGGGGTTAGTAAAGGATAGGTGTCTATCAGACACCCCCACTACTAACCCAGTAAGCAAAAAGAAAAAAAACATGGACAGGAAAAAATAGTTATTTGAATAAAGACTCCCCTACGCTATCTCTAGTTCACCAATTTATTATCAAATATGTTCCAACAAAGCTCCTCAATCCATGAATGCAGCTCCGGTGAGTGTGAATAGCAATACAGCTGTTCACAGACGACAGGTGACTACAACTCTCATCAGCTGCCAACTCAGCAAGAGCCAGCGATGCTGATTAGAGTTGTCGTCACTACCCAGCACCTGAGAATATCTGTACGTTACTACTATTCACAATCGCCAGAGCTGCATTCGGGGAACAAGGACTACGATAGAGCTTCATGGGAACATTTGTGATAATAAATTGGTTAATCAGGGACAATGTGTGGGAGTCTTATTGAAATATACTATTTTTGGTGTGTGTTTTTTTTTCTTTTAACTTACCAGGTTAGTAATGGGGATGTCTGATAGACACCTCTCCATTACTATTCCCTGGACTTGATGCCAACTGACACCACACAGCTGACATCAACGCCCAAAAATAATACCCTGATTGCCACCGCATCAGGGCAATCAGGAAGAGTCGGGCAAAGTGCCAGAATTGGAGCAACTAATGGCTGCACCACTTCTGGGCCAGCTGCTGGCTACTATTTATAGGCTGGGAAGGGCCAAATAACCATGAGCCATCCCAGACTGATAATAAAAGCCCCCAGCTGTCTTCTTTACCTTGGCTACTAATGAAAAATGGGGGGATCTCACATTGTTTTATTAAATTATGTATTTAGTTTCCAGCAGTGACCTGGGAGTCAGAGACATTGTCACCGTGTCGTTCTCATTCTATTTGAGCGCTATTTCCATCCATGTCAGTGATTTCCCAGCCCTCCTGTTAGGGTCTTCTGGAAAAATACTCGAGTTTCCCATTGACTTCTATTATACTTGGTACTCAAGTCTCAACTCAAGTCGAGCCTGTCTGAGTAAGGAGCACTCTAGCATTTTAGTGCTCGCTCATCACTAGTTACAATGTATCAGGAGCACAAATCTTTCCCTTGTTGCAAAAAAATGAAGCAATTTTTAGGTTGCTGTTGAGTGTAGATTCATTGTACCTAACTTAATCAGTAAGGCTGTTAGCGTAACAGAAGCTTATCTTTAGCTGCTTTATGTAACTAATGGTTTTGCTTGTTTGCTGCTCTTCTTGCAGTATGCTGTTGAATCCCAAATCCGGTTTCACGGGCTCGACGTGGAGACCAGTATGCTCCTAGTCCATCCCCGCAAGGTCTGTACCACCCGACACTTGTTTCTGTGTTTCTGTTCTGTAGCCTTAATCTTTTCTTTATCCTTTTTGCTTCTTCCTTTTCTTTTTGTTTGTTTCTTTATTTTATTTTGCTATCAAAGGTTTCCATAAAATCAAAAGGACAATGTAGCGTTTGATAGCCGAGGTCTGGATGAGCTTAAAACACAGATACAAGTCCCTCGCGACTTAAAAAAATGGATGCTATCATTATTATGCTGGGTTCCAAGTTAATTACACTCCAGGGAAAAATGAAAGCCTCACACTAAGGGAGAGCAGCACTTTATGTTTAATTATAACGCTTTTCAATGGCTTATAATTAGCAATCATAAGAAAAAAGGATGTGGGCAAATGTCAAGGTGTCGTTTCAAGCGCGGCCTCCTACTACATTAGAACAATCCTTCATTTAAGAGTAACCTTTCCTCTATCAGCGCTTCCGTCTTGGAGTCTAGTGCCCCTTAATGTCAAGACAGTTTTGTTTTTATAACCTAAATAGCTTCATTTTATTTCTTTTATTTAAGAACTAAATTATTTTTAAGTCTTTATAGCGGCCGGCACTTTGCTATTCTAATACAGAACTTCAAAATCCCCATATAGATATAGAATTAAAGTTAAAAGGCTGCTATGCCGGAAGCCTCCACTAGAGGGAGCATAGCAGTTACTGCATAATGTTTTAATATGTTCTATGAAGGCACAGTATGCAGTGATCTCTTCAGCTCCCCCTAGTGGTGACTGCTGGCAGACACAATTTTATCATTATTTGCAGTGATCTCTTCAGCTCCCCCTAGTGGTGACTGCTGGCAGACACAATTTTATCATTATTTGCAGTGATTTCTTCAGCTCCCTCTAGTGGTGACTGCTGGCAGACACAATTTTATCATTATTTGCAGGGATCTCTTCAACTCCCTCTAGTGGTGACTGCTAGCAGATACAAATTTATCATTATTTGCAGGGATCTCTTTAGCTCCCTCTAGTGGTGACTGCTGGCAGACACAATTTTACCATTATTTGCAGGGATCTCTTCAGCTCCCTTTAGTGGTGACTGCTGGCAGACACAATTTCATCATTATTTGCAGGGATCTCTTCAGCTCCCCCTAGTGGTGACTGCTGGAAGACACAATTTTATCATTATTTGTAGTGATATCTTCAGCTCTCTCTAGTGGTGACTGCTGGCAGACACAATGTTATCATTATTTGCAGGGATCTCTTTAGCTCCCTCTAGTGGTGACTGCTGGCAGACACAATTTTATCACTATTTCCAGTGATCTATTCAGCTCCCTCTAGTGGTGACTGCTGACACAATGTTATCATTATTTGCAGGGATCTCTTTAGCTCCCTCTAGTGGTGACTGCTGGCAGACACAATTTTATCACTATTTCCAGTGATCTATTCAGCTCCCTCTAGTGGTGACTGCTGGCAGACACAATGTTATCATTATTTGCAGGGATCTCTTCAGCTCCCCCTAGTGGTGACTGCTGGCAGACACAATTTTATCATTATTTGCAGGGATCTCTTCAGCTCCCCCTAGTGGTGACTGCTGGCAGACATAATTTTATCATTATTTGCAGGGATCTCTTCAGCTCCCTCTAGTGGTGACTGCTGGCAGACACAATTTTATCACTATTTCCAGTGATCAATTCAGCTCCATCTAGTGGTGACTGCTGGTAGACACAATGTTATCATTATTTGCAGGAATCTCTTCGTCTCCCTCTAGTGGTGACTGCTGGCAGACACAATTTTATCATTATTTGCAGGGATCTCTTTAGCTCCCTCTAGTGGTGACTGCAGGCAGACACAATTGTATCATTATTTGCAGGGATCTCTTCAGCTCCCCCTAGTGGTGACTATTGGCAGACACAATTTTATTACTATATCCTGCTGCCTCCACCATTCTTCTTCATTGATCCTTTCCTGACGTTTTTTCATCCATGACCTGTTGCTCCATTTCAGGGCTGAGGTTATTTTGAGGCTTCATCATCCTACCACTTTGGGGGGAGGGGGACGAATGTCACTCCCAACCCCAAACATTACCAAGGGAGACTAATCAGAGGTCTCACTGCTGGAAAAAAAGCAATGAAAGAAAGTAAAACGGGTATAAAACTTCGGCATGCGGCTGCAGCAACATTGGAGGTGGCAAAACGGGTGAGTGTAAAGTTTTATTTTGTTTTGTTCTTTTTTTACTCCAGCAAAATGGAAGCCAACTGTTCACCAAATGGAAATAGAATAGCCCTTTAATAAAACTTGGTAGCTCTTCTGGACATATCAGTTTTCATAAATAGATTCAACATGAAATAACAAGTTTTCATAAAATTCTGCATTGTGACATTCCTCTGTTACTCCTCCTGGTAACGTAAATTGACAACTGTGTATTATTCGGGAAGCATTTGCTTAAAGGGTTTTTCTGGGAATTTATCATTGATGGTCTATCTTTCAGATAGGACATCAATGTCTGGTTGGTGGTGATGACTCCCTTCACCCCCGCCAATCAGCTGTTCCCCGTGCTGCCGCCAGCCAGAAATACTTAGTTGCGGAGCTTCTCAGCACAGCTCCATCAACTGTATAGTGGCCGCAGCCGGGTACTGCATATCCATCCCATTTATGGTTCAAGGGGGGGTGGGTATGCAGTACCCAGCCGCAGCCACTCTTCGCTGATGGAGCTTTGCTGGACAGCTCTGCAACTCAGTAGATCTGGCAGGTGGCGGCACTGGGAACAGCTGATCAGCGTTGGTGTCAGGAACCATTCTCCACCAATCAGACATTGATGACCTTTCCTAAGGATATTGTCACGGTCATCTCTCTGCTATAGAGTTTAGTGACAGGTTCTGGGTCTGAGTCTCACTTTCCCCTGTGAGACTTTGCTATTTAAATGTGTCTTCCTTTCCTTTGGCAGTTGTAGGGTTAATCTTAGTATTCCTTGCTACCAGAAGGAGGGGGAGGGGGCAGTTTTTCTCTATCCGATTTGGATGCTGGACCTGGAGGTGGAAGGAGCTGTTGTAACCCTCTCTTGAATTTGCTGGTGTGGCTGCAGTCTTGGTGCTGATTGCAGCAGTCTGTTGTTTTGTTCCCATATCTGTCTTTCTACTCTGGTATGTTGTTTCAGTGCAGCGGTGGGGCTAGCGTCCTTCACCTGCCCACTCCCTAGCCAGGGACTATTCTAGGGTCTTTTCAGGGCTTCAGGTTCCTGCTAAGCAACAGGTGAGGAACCTGTATAGGGACTGGTCAGGAGTGCAGGGTGCAGGGTGCAGTGGCAGGTAAGTGGAGGAGGTGCCCATCTTCCCTCTCACCATTCCTAGGGCCCACCATTGTTAGTGTTCCCAGTGTACCCCTTGTTTTTCATGGTGTTACCCTTGTTGTGTGTTTTGGCTCACACTTGACCCTCCCTTAGTCTGCGCCGTGACAGATATACTTGTACCATCAATGTTAAATTTCCGGACAGCCCCTTTAAATACTCTAAAGGCCGCTTTACACGCAACAACATCGCTAACGAGATGTCGTTGGGGTCACGGAATACGTGACGCATATCCGGCCTCGTTAGCGTCGTCGTTGCGTGTGAAGCGCAGGAACGACCGTTAACGATCAAAATTACTCACCTAAGCGTTGATCGTTGACGCGTTGTTCCTTTGCCAAATATAGGTGATGTTGCAGGGCGCAGGTTGTTTGTCATTCCTGCAGCAGCACACATCACTATGTGTGACACCGCAGGAACGAGGAACATCACCTTACCTGTGGCCGTCGGCAACGAGGAAGGAAGGAGGTGGGCGGGATGTTCGGCCCGCTCATCTCCGCACCTCCGCTTCTATTGGACGGCTGCCATGTGACGTTGCTGTGATGCCGCATGAACCGCCCCCTTAGAAAGGAGGCTGATCGTCGGCCACAGAGACGTCGCAGGGAAGGTAAGTCCGTGTGACGGGTGCTAGCGATGTTGTGCGCCGCGGGCAGCTATTTGCCCGTGACGCACAACTGACGGGGGAGGATACGCTCGCTAGTGATATCGGTACCGATATCGCAGCGTGTAAAGTGCCCTTAAGACTATGCAATAGAGTTTAGCCGTGTATAAAGTAACGGCCAGTTCCATGCGTTCATTCATTTCCAGGAGGAATAAAAGAGGGGCTACCTAATAAGTTCTAAAGAAAAAAAAATGCTCCAACATTCCGAACGGAATAATAGAGCCACCCAATAAGTTCTATTCAAAAAAATGCTGCAACATTGTTACGCAATCATTTAATGAAACAAATAACTCGGGAGCCGTAAAGACTTTTTTAAATTAGAAGGAAAAAGAAATATAGCGCACAGTTCTCGAATGTGGCATTTTTCCCCAATAAAAAGCAACAATTTCTCAATGGCGTCATCATTAACATTTGAGAAGGTTACAATATACTCACCAGAACATACGGCAGCTTCCGTGCCATTTTATGTCGCTACATTTCTTTAAAGGCTACGTTCCGTAAACCTTTAACGATTGCATTAAACCAGTATAAATAACCATATACCGACCGGCTAATTAGTCTCCCGGCACATAAACATTTTACTCCCTCTCTGCTTACCGAAGATTTACTATTTTTAAGCCAATGAAGCCCTGAGGTGTATCTCGGGGAGGGAGCGCTCGCCCCCCGCGGCCGCTGACGACTCGCAGCCAGCAAATAAGTTGATATTTCTAAGAAAGCCGGCGAGATGCTCCAGTAGCCGGTGAACTCTCCGGAGTGACATCTTCCGGTCAGCACATGCATTCTGCATGAATTTAGTTTGGTCTCGTGCTCCCCTCCCCTTGTTAAATTGGTCTGCAGAGAGGACCATTGATCATGAAAGCTGCAACATGAAGGCTGCAGACGATTTTGAAATTTTAGCCATTAAAGTGCGCTCAACCCTTTCCCTTCTGAAACAAAATTAGGTTAGACGATGCGGTCCTGTCACTTAAAGGGCAAGTAAATCTTCTCTACTGAGGTCACGTCTGCTCTGGATTTACTCCTGCTTCTATTAACAGTTTTTTTGAAGATTAGTATTTGGGAAGAAACCTGTATCTGCTGCTCAGTGGAGTAACTAGAGTTTGATGAGCCCCGGTGTAAATTTTGGACCTACCCCCCCCCCCATTCTCGCATGTTGGTCAGATGTATGTATATATACATTTAATGTTCTAAATCCTATAAAAACATATGAGTTGCCCTCACCCATTATGTAGTAGTGTCCACCATCCTGTTGTAATGTACCATATCCTGGGCTACTTCCTGGTAAATATGTCCCCCATCCTGGTATATATGTCCCCCATCCTCATATGTATGTCCCCAATCCTGGTATATATGTCCTCCATCCTGGAATATATGTCCCCCATCCTGGTATATATGTCCCCCATCCTGGTATATATGTCCCCCATCCTGGTATATATGTCCCCCACCCTGGTATATATCTCCTCCATCCTGGTATATATGTCCCCCATCCTGGTATATATCTCCCCCATCCTGGTATATATGTCCCCCATCCTGGTATACATGTCCCCCATCCTGAAATATATGTCACCCATCCTGGAATATATGTCCCCCATCCTAGTATATACTGTACGTTCCCCATCCTGGTATATACTGTATGTCCTCCATTGTGGTGTATGTTCCCCATCCTGGTATATATGTCCCCATCTTGGTATTATACTGCCCCCCTTCTAATATACACTGTTCCACTCCTTGTATATACTGTTCCCCGTCTGGTGTATACTGTTCCCCTTCTGGTGTATACTGTTCCCCTCCTGATGTATATGGTTACCCTCCTAGTATATACTGTATGCTCCTCTTCTGGGCCCCTCCTGGTATATACTGTCCATTTCCTGGTATATATAGTCCTCTCCTGGGCCCCTACTGATATATGCTGTCCTAATTCTGGTATATATATTCCTCTCCTGGGCCCCTCCTGGTATATATAGTCACCCTCCTTGTATATAATGTCCCCCTCCTGATATATATGTTCCTCTCCTGGCCCCATCCTGGTATACTGTATATTATCCTCCTCCCAGTGTATACTGTACTCAGCACCTCCCCGCTCCCGTACCATGTGGTGTCCTCCTTTGTAGCTGTCCCGCAGTGGCCAGCAGCTTTTATCGGCGTCCGTTCTGTGGCAATGCATGATGTCATTGTCATGTGCCGCCTCAGTCACGGGGACGCCGATGAAAGCTGTCGGATTCTGTTTGGCCGGCAGCGAGTATCACAGTGCAGGGACCTGACGAGTCTCTGTACTGTGATGCATTTCAGCTGGATGTGCTGCCTCAGATGCACATCCAGCTGAAGCATCCCATCCCTACAGTCAAGCATGGTGGTGGCAGCATCATGCTGTGGGGCTGTTTCTCAGCCAAGGGGCCTGGCCATCTGTTCCGCATCCATGGGCAGATGGATAGCACGGCCAACCTGGAGATTTTGGCCAAGAACCTCCGCTCCTCCATCAAGGATCTTAAGATGGGTCGTCATTTCATCTTCCAACAAGACAACGACCCAAAGCACACAGCCAAGAAAACCAAGGCCTGGTTCAAGAGGGAAAAAATCAAGGTGTTGCAGTGGCCTAGTCAGTCTCCTGACCTTAACCCAATTGAAAACTTGTGGAAGGAGCTCAAGATTAAAGTCCACATGAGACACCCAAAGAACCTAGATAACTTGGAGAAGATCTGCATGGAGGAGTGGGCCAAGATAACTCCAGAGACCTGTGCCAGCCTGATCAGGTCTTATAAAAGACGATTATTAGCTGTAATTGCAAACAAGGATTATTCCACAAAATATTAAACCTAGGGGTTGAATAATAATTGACCCACACTTTTATGTTGAAAATTTATTAAAATTTAACTGAGCAACATAACTTGTTGGTTTGTAAGATTTATGCATCTGTTAATAAATCCTGCTCTTGTTTGAAGTTTGCAGGCTCTAACTTATTTGCAACTTATCAAACCTGCTAAATCTGCAGGGGGTTGAATACTACTTGTAGGCACTGTATAGTGTGTCCACCCATATCCTGTCCACCGCCATTAACTTGAGAATGGCGGCAGCTATAGGCATAGAAGTGGTGTCTAGGTATAGTAAAGTAGCCATGCGCTATGCAATGAAACCACCTATAGCGCCACCTGGTGGAAAACAATGGAGTTAGCATTTTTATCTCGATAACGGAACGAGATAGAGAAAAAAATTGAATTATAAAGTTGTAGGGCATCATCAATTCAATCGACACCTTGCATACAGAAATGCTATGATTAGAATGTGTAAAACTCACAAGGCTGCGGACGTGGAGCGATACCTCATGGAGACCTTCCTACAAGTCATTGGGTATGGTGACTGCGTGGCGTGGCCTCCACGCTCACCTGACCTGACCCCATTGGACTTCTTTCTGTGAGGTCACATCAAACAGCAGGTGTATGTGACCCCTCCACCAACACTGCAGGACCTACGACGACGTATCACAGATGCTTGTGCAAACGTGTCACTTACCATATTGCACAACGTGCAGCAAGATACAGTATGCTGTGCAGAGGCCAGATGTGCATTGCAGCTGACGGGGGACACTTTGAGCATCAAAGTTAAATGGGCGCCATATGCGTGACCAGCATTCAATGTTTTTGGGGGGTCATGGGTTTCATATGATAGCATTTCTGTATGCAAAGTGTCGATTCTTATTGAATTGATGATGCCCTCAATTTTTTAATTTACTTTTTTCTTTATCTTGTTCCGTTTTCGAGATAAAAATGCTAACTCTGTTGCTTTCCACCAGGCGGCGCTATAGGTGGTTTCATTGCGTAGCGCATGGCTACTTTACTATACCTAGACACCACTTCTATGCCTATAGCTGCCGCCGTTCTCAAGTTAATGGCGGTGGACAGGACATGGGTGGACACTGTGCGTGTGTGTGTGTGTGTGTGTGTGTGTGTGTGTGTGTGTGTGTGTGTATGTCCGGGATTGGCATCTGCACCGTCGCATCTACAGCCACAAAATTTTGCACACTCACACGTCTGGACCCCGAGAGCGTCATAGGCTATGTTTTGAGGGGAAATTTTAACCCCACGCTTTACAGTTATTCACCAAGAAACCTGCCTCCATTAAAGCGAATAGAGCTGGGAGCCACAGTGCAGCCAGAACTTCGGAAGAATGCGCAGCCACGCCCTTATATGGAATGTTGCGTGTCATAATGCAGCCAGGGAAAGAGACAGAGACAGACAGGGAAAGAGGCAGACACAGACAGGGTAAGAAACAGACATAGACAGGGTAAGAGACAGACACAAAGAGACAGACACAGACAAAGAGACAGACTGACAGGGAAAGAGACAGACAGGGAAAGAGAGGGAAAGAGAGAGACAGGTTAAGAGACAGACACAGACAGGGAAAGAGACAGACACAGAGACAGACACAGGGAAACAGACAGACAGGGAAAGAGAGGGAAAGAGACAGACAGGGTAAGAGACAGACAAAGACAGGTAAAGAGACAGACAAACACAGGGAAAGAGACAGAGGGAAAGAGGGAAAGAGACAGACAGGGAAAGAGAGGGAAAGAGACAGACAGGGAAAGTGACAGAGATAGACAGACAGGGAAAGAGATAGATAGACAGACAGGGAAAGAGATTGAGACAGACGGAGAACGAGACAGAAACAGTCAGAGACCGACAGGGAAAGAGACAGACAAAGAGATAGAGAGAGAGACAGAGAGATATATACAGAGGGGGAGACAGACAGAGAATGGGAGAGAAACAGAGAGACAGTTACTATCCTGGGTGTTAATACATTCTATTTATACATTCTATCCCGGGAATGTTAATACAGTCTATTTTGTTAACAACAGTTATTAACCCGGGCGAAGCCGGGTAGTACAGCTAATGTATATATATATATATATATATATATATATATATATATATATATATAGTACAGACCAAAAGTTTGGACACACCTTCTCATTCAAAGAGTATCCATAACTGTAATATACTATCCATCTATCTATCTATCTAACCAGGGTTGAACTGGGGAGTCTGAGGTCCACAGGAGAAATTGACTCTACAGCTATATGAAAATAACTGTCAGCCATTATCCCCGTTATAATGGAGCATAAAAAGTGCTATGTAGTATGATGTACAATTACGGCAGTTCACATTAAATAGGTTCTTTGGTGAAAATAAGTTATCCCCGAATAACGGGATCCACAATATCAGTGATAACTGATTAATTGGTGGAATCCGACCATTGGAAGTTGCACCAATCAGAAGAATAAGGAACTTTATCCCTGACAGGGGACCTTTATCCCATTTTAAAATGTAGCAGCTGAACCTCCACCGATCAATAAATTATCACTTATCTTGTGGAGAGGAGACTATATGTTTTCACCAGAGATCTCCCGTAAGTGCATCTCTGCCACTGTGTAACAGCCACAGGCCAGAGAGGGGTTAAACTTCCAAATATGTCATCTCTAATGGACATAAATAATCTTCTCCTAATTAATATCAGAGAGAACATATGACCTCCATACACAACACAATCCACTATAACTTGATCAATAATACCATATACTTTGACCGGACCACATAATACCACCAAATAGTCACTAAATAATAGCACATACAAGGGAGAAATACCACCACATTGTGAACAGACCACATATTCCCACCATATAGTAACCAAATAGTAACACATGCAAGGGAGAAATACTGCCACACCATGACCAGACCACATATTACCACCACATAGTAACCAAATAATAACATATACAAGGGAGAAATACTGTCACACTGTGACCAGACCACATACTTCCACTACATAGTGACTTAATAATACAATACTGATCATAATAAAACCCACAATATTAATAACAATAACATTACCACTATTATACAAAGGAGCTCTGTGTATAGTGTATAGCAGGGGTGATCAATTAATTTTCACGAAAAGCCACATGACAGACTGTGACTATTGTGGAGGCTGAACTAATAAGATGAAATTAATTCCACACAATATTAGGATTAACATATTATTAATTATTTTATAATAATATTAGTTGTATTACTTAATTTTGAGCAGATTTATGTATGCTGTCATACCCCTATGTACAGTATGAGCACTCACACTGCCTTCTATATCACATATGACCCTCACACAGCCACCTATATACAGTATGAGCCACCACACAGTCTCCTATATCACGTATGACCCTCATACAGCGTCTATATAAAGTATGAGCCCCCACACAGCCTCCTATATAACACATTACATCCACAGTCCCCTATATACAGTATGAGCCCCACATAGGGGTTGGCTGATGTCAGTGTGTGGTGCATGGCAATGACGTCACTGCCATATGCTGCATGTTGATGTCAGCCACTGACCTGTAAGCAGGCTGCCATTTTTCTTTTATAGTTGAGGCCAGTTATCAGTCGGTTATTTCTATGTTCTGCTAGGGGGGCATCTGGAGGAGGATCGTACGGTCCCCCACCAGGCCAATCTGACCTTATCCATATCTATCTATCAATCTATCTATCTGTCTGTGTTGCCCCTGAGGCTTCAGTTGCCACAGGGTACTGCATCTCACTAGAGGTGCGGGACTCATCCTGGGTAAGGAGGACGTCGGTGCCGGCAACATCCACATCTACACATAAGCCAGTTGCCCACTCACTGGCCTGTGGAGAGCTGCAACATCCGAGCTGCGTTACCATCCACCCCAGCAGAGAGAGAGGATCTTGCGCAGCGGCGGCAACCCATTATAGCCACATACCACAAGTGGCCTCACGAAAGACAACTACTACCTCCATCATCACCATTTCCCCCATCTTTCCTTCTTGGTTGACACCGCGGATCACAGAGCTGGGCCAGGCCACTGTGACAACCCAAACCGCCATCACCGGCCGGTGACGAGTAATTTCCCAAGACCCTGCGGGCGCGTTCTATCTATCTATCTATCTATCTATTTATCTATCCCTCTATCTATCTATCTGTCTATCTATCCCTCTATCTATCTATCTGTCTATCTATCTATCCCTCTATCTATCCCTCTATCTATCTATCTATCCCTCTATCTATCTATCCCTCTATCTATCTATCCCTCTATCTATCTATCTATCTATCTATCTATCCCTCTATCCTTCTATCTATCTATCTATCCCTCTATCTATCTATCTATCCCTCTATCTATCTATCTATCCCTCTATCTATTTATCCCTCTATCTATCCCTCTATCTATCCATCCATCTATCTATCTATCCCTCTATCTATCCCTCTATCTATCCCTCTATCTATCCCTCTATCTATCTATCTATCTATCCCTCTATCTATCTATCTATCCCTCTATCTATCCCTCTATCCCTCTATCTATCTATCTATCTATCTATCCCTCTATCTATCTATATATCTATCTATCCCTCTATCTATTTATTTATCTATCTATCTATCTATTTATTTATCTATCTCATATAAATCGTTTTATTTTTACTAGTTCTAAGTTTTTCTTCTTTATATTAAGGGTGAAGAAACTCTGAGAACTGAAGATATTCTGTCCGTGGTAGAGAGGGAAGGAGACTCTATAGCGGTGGTATTATTCAGCGGAGTACAATATTACACCGGACAATTCTTTGACCTCCGGAGAATAACAGAAGCGGGGCACAGAATGGTGAGTGCTGCCGGTCCATTTGTTGGGGGGTCGGGGGCCGCCCTCCTGTGACATGCTGTATAACGGGCACTCATGGCTTCCACAGACTTTCTTTGCGGTAGAGAGGTCGATCCCTGCGGTGCTGACAGCGGCTTTTCTCAGCTCATCAGCCTGCACGAGACGGAGTTGCTGCACAGTTCTGGCTCTTTTTTCTGATGATTGGCCCTCAGTGACTCGACCTTCCTGCCCTGGAGCCAAAGATAACCACAGATTAGTGACCTGGATGGGAAAAAGAAACGCTTTTATTCTGAGGAGCGGTGATTGCGCACTGATTTATGTGCAGGCGTAGCAGAGCTGAGTTTGTCACTGATCTGTTAGGAATCTATGGCTTATAGGGATATTAAAGGGATTCTCCCATTAAAGGGGTATTCCCATCTCCAAGATCCTATCGCAATATGAAGTTTATAATATTAGCAAATACTTCCAATTAGAAATTTGCTTGTTAGGTGGGAAAGAAGTTCTTGTCTCTTCTTTGGAGCGGCTTCAGATGTAAAGTGCTTTAAAATAGGGAAAGTCCTATTGAAAAAAACTTACAAAAACTTCCCAAAAAGTGAATGTTTTCTGAAGAGAATTACACTAGAAAACCTGTTAGTTTTGACAGCCTAAAGGGCCCGTTACACGCTACGATATGTCGTCGGGGTCACGTCGATAGTGACGCACATCCGGCATCGTTTGACATATCGTAGCGTGTGACAGCTACGAGCGACTGTTAACGAGCAAAAATACTCACCTTATCGTTGCTTGATGACACGTCGTTCATTTTCAAAAAATTGATCAATTTCCAGGACGCAGGTTGTTCGTCGTTCCTGAGGCAGCACACATCGCTCCGTGTGACACCCCGGGAACGGCGAACACAGCTTACCTGCGTCCTCCGGCTATGCGGAAGGAAGGAGGTGGGCGGGATGTTACATCCCGCTCATCTCCGCCCCTCCGCTTTGATTGGCCGGCCACTGTGTGACGTCGTGGTGACGCCAAACATCCATCCCCCTTCAGGAAGTGGATGTTCACCGCCCACAGCGAAGTCATTCGGGAGGTAAATACATGTGACGGGGGTTATTGACTTTGTGTGACACGGGCAACAAATTGCCCGTGTCGCACAAACAATGGGGGCGGGTGCGATTGCACGACTTATCGTAGCGTGTAAAACGGCCTTTAAAAAACCCTCAGTGTTCACATTCCCTAAAGGTATGTGGAGATGGCATAATATTCACACTAATTCAGCTCCGAAGAACCCTTGAAAACGAGCCCAGAAAATACTAAAAAAATGAACATATGTGTTTTTATTACTGATGAGTGAGCACTACCATGCTCGGTTGCTCAGTACTGGTAACTAGTGATGAGCGGGCACTACCATGCTCGGGTGCTCAGTACTGGTAACTAGTGATGAGCGGGCACTACCATGCTCGGGTGCTCGGTACTGGTAACTAGTGATGAGCGGGCACTACCATGCTCGGGTGCTCGGTACTGGTAACTAGTGATGAGCGGGCACTACCATGTTCGGGTGCTCAGTACTGGTAACTAGTGATGAGCGGGCACTACCATGCTCGGGTGCTCAGTACTGGTAACTAGTGATGAGCGGGCACTACCATGCTCGGGTGCTCAGTACTGGTAACTAGTGATGAGCGGGCACTACCATGCTCGGGTGCTCTGTACTTGTAACTAGTGATGAGCGAGCACTACCATGCTCGGGTGCTCAGTACTGGTAACTAGTGATGAGCGGGCACTACCATGCTCGGGTGCTCAGTACTGGTAACTAGTGATGAGCGGGCACTACCATGCTCGGGTGGTCAGTACTGGTAACTAGTGATGAGCGGGCACTGCCATGCTCGGGTGCTCAGTACTGGTAACTAGTGATGAGTGAGCACTACCATGCTCGGGTGCTCAGTACTGGTAACTAGTGATGAGCGGGCACTACCATGTTCAGGTGCTCAGTACTGGTAACTAGTGATGACCGAGCACTACCATGCTCGGGTGCTCGGTACTGGTAACTAGTGATGAGCGGGCACTACCATGCTTGGGTGCTCAGTACTCATAACTAGTGATGACCGAGCACTACCATGCTCGGGTGCTCGGTACTGGTAACTAGTGATGAGCGGGTACTACCATGCTCGGGTGCTCGGTACTCGTAACCAGGGCCGTATTTGCCACTAGGCTGAGGCTGGGGGGGAGGCTGGGGGGAGAGAGAGGCTGAGGCTGGGGGGAGAGAGAGGCTGAGGCTGGGGAGGAGGCTGGGGGGAGTAAGGCTGGGGGGGAGGCTGGGGGGAGAGAAAGGCTGGGGGGAGAGAGAGGCTGGGGCTGGGGGGAGAGAGGCTGAGGCTGGGGGGAGGCTGGGGGGAGAGAGAGGCTGAGGCTGGGGGGAGGCTGGGGGGAGAGAGAGGCTGAGGCTGGGGGGGAGGCTGGGGGGGAGAGAGAGGCTGAGGCTGGGGGGGATGCTGGGGGGGAGAGAGAGGCTGAGGCTGTGGGGGAGGCTGGGGGGAGAGAGAGGCTGATGCTGGGGGAGGCTGGGGGAGAGAGAGGCTGATGCTGGGGGAGGCTAGGGGAGAGAGAGGCTGATGCTGGGGGAGGCTAGGGGAGAGAGAGGCTGATGCTGGGGGAGGCTAGGGGAGAGAGAGGCTGATGCTGGGGGAGGCTGGGGGAGAGAGAGGCTGATGCTGGGGGAGAGAGAGGCTGATGCTGGGGGAGGCTGGGGGGGAGAGAGGCTGATGCTGGGGGAGAGAGAGGGGGAGGCTGGGGGAGGCTGGGGGGGAGAGAGGCTGATGCTGGGGGAGGCTGGGGGAGAGAGAGGGGGAGGCTGGGGGAGAGAGAGGCTAATGCTGGGGGAGGCTGGGGGAGAGAGAGGCTGATGCTGGGGGAGGATGGGGGAGGGAGAGGCTGATGCTGGAGGAGGCTGGGGGAGAGAGAGGCTGAGGCTGGGGGGAGAGAGAGGCTGAGGCTGGGGGGGAGGCTGGGGGGAGAGGGAGGCTGGGGGGGAGGCTGGGGGGAGAGAAAGGCTGATGCTGGGGGGGAGGCTGGGGGGAGAGAGAGGCTGAGGCCGGGGGGAGAGAGGCTGAGGCTGGGGGGGGAGGCTGGGGGGAGAGAGAGGCTGAGGCTGGGGGGGAGGCTGGGGGAGAGAGAGGCTGATGCTGGAGGAGGCTGGGGGAGAGAGAGGCTGAGGCTGGGGGGAGAGAGAGGCTGAGGCTGGGGGGGAGGCTGGGGGGAGAGTGAGGCTGGGGGGGAGGCTGGGGGGAGAGAAAGGCTGAGGCTGGGGGGGAGGCTGGGGGGAGAGAGAGGCTGAGGCTGGGGGGAGAGAGGCTGAGGCTGGGGGGAGAGAGAGGCTGAGGCTGGGGGGGAGGCTGGGGGGAGAGAGAGGCTGAGGCTGGGGGGGAGGCTGGGGGGAGAGAGAGGCTGAAGCTGGGGGGGAGGCTGGGGGGAGAGAGAGGCTGAGGCTGGGGGGGAGAGAGAGGCTGAGGCTGGGGGGGAGTCTGGGGGGAGAGAGAGGCTGATGCTGGGGGAGGCTGGGGGAGAGAGAGGCTGATGCTGGGGGAGGCTAGGGGAGAGAGAGGCTGATGCTGGGGGAGGCTGGGGGAGAGAGAGGCTGATGTTGGGGGAGTCTGGGGGGAGAGAGAGGCTGATGCTGGGGGAGGCTGGGGGAGAGAGAGGCTGATGCTGGGGAAGAGAGAGGCTGATGCTGGGGGAGGCTGGGGGAGAGAGAGGCTGATGCTGGAGGAGGCTGGGGGAGAGAGAGGCGGATGCTGGGGGAGGCTGGGGGAGAGAGGGGCTGATGCTGGGGGAGGCTGGGGAGAGAGAGGCTGATGCTGGGGGAGGCTGGGGAGAGAGAGGCTGATGCTGGGAGAGGCTGGGGAGAGAGAGGCTGAGGCTGGGGGAGGCTGGGGGGAGAGAGGCTGAGGCTGGGGGAGGCTGGGGGGAGAGAGGCTGAGGCTGGGGGAGGCTGGGGGGAGAGAGGCTGAGGCTGGGGGAGGCTGGGGGGAGAGAGGCTGAGGCTGGGGGAGGCTGGGGGGAGAGAGGCTGAGGCTGGGGGAGGCTGGGGGAGAGAGAGGCTGAGGCTGGGGGAGAGAGAGGCTGATGCTGGGGGAGAGAGAGGCTGATGCTGGGGGAGAGAGAGGCTGATGCTGGGGGAGAGAGGCTCATGCTGGGGGAGGCTGGGGGAGAGAGAGGCTGATGCTGGGGGAGACTGGGGGAGAGAGTGGCTGATGCTGGGGGAGAGAGAGGCTGATGCTGGGGGAGGCTGGGGTGAGAGAGGCTGATGCTGGGGGAGAGGCTGCTGCTGAAGGCGGGGGAGAGAGGCTGCTGCTGGGGGAATGGGAGAGAGGGGCCAATGCTAGCGACAGAGGACAAGGGTTGAGGGATAGTGCAATGACAAAATCGATGGGGGGAGTGCAAGGACTCAGAATAAGAGGGGGGCAGCATTGGGAGCTCATTATGGAGAAGGGGCAGCATGTGTGGGCTCAGTATGGAGTGGAGCAATGTAGGGTAGTCAATATCAAGAGTGGGGTAGTGTGTGTGTGTGGGGGGGTCTCAGCATAAGCGCTAGTGTGGTGGTCTTAGTATGATGAATGGGGCAGCATGGAGGTGTCATTATGGAAAAGAGTAAAGCAGCATTAGGAGCTCATGGAGAGGGGCAGCATGCATGGGACACTGTGAGGAGGGGGCAGCATGCATGGGACATTGTGAGGAGGGGGCAGCATGCATGGGACATTGTGAGGAGGGGCAGCATGCATGTGACACTGTGAGGAGGGGGCAGCATGCATGGGACATT
The DNA here is from genome assembly GCF_048569485.1 of Anomaloglossus baeobatrachus. NCBI lineage: Eukaryota > Metazoa > Chordata > Amphibia > Anura > Aromobatidae > Anomaloglossus > Anomaloglossus baeobatrachus. The sequence goes on from NC_134359.1 coordinate 28,407,018, forward strand.
GTGAGGAGGGGGCAGCAAGCATGGGACCCTGTGAGGAGGGGCAGCATGCATGGGACCCTGTGAGGAGGGAGCAGCATGCATGGGACCCTGTGAGGAGGGAGCAGCATGCATGGGATCCTGTGAGGAGGGAGCAGCATGCATGGGACCCTGTGAGGAGGGGGCAGCATGCATGGGACCCTGTGAGGAGGGGGCAGCATGCATGGGACATTGTGAGGAGGGGGCAGCATGCATGGGACATTGTGAGGAGGGGCAGCATGCATGTGACACTGTGAGGAGGGGGCAGCATGCATGGGACCCTGTGAGGAGGGGCAGCATGCATGGGACCCTGTGAGGAGGGAGCAGCATGCATGGGACCCTGTGAGGAGGGGGCAGCATGCATGGGACCCTGTGAGGAGGGGGCAGCATGCATGGGACACTGTGAGGAGGGGGCAGCATGCATGGGACACTGTGAGGAGGGGGCAGCATGCATGGGACACTGTGAGGATAGAGCAGCATGCATGGGACACTGTGAGGATGGAGCAGCATGCATGGGACACTGTGAGGATGGAGCAGCATGCATGGGACACTGTGAGGATGGAGCAGCATGCATGGGACACTGTGAGGATGGAGCAGCATGCATGGGACACTGTGAGGAGGGGGCAGCATGCATGGGACACTGTGAGGAGGGGACAGCATGCATGGGACACTGTGAGGAGGGGACAGCATGCATGGGACACTGTGAGGAGGGGGCAGCATGCATGGGACACTGTGAGGAGGGGGGCAGCATGCATGGGACCCTGTGAGGAGGGAGCAGCATGCATGGGACCCTGTGAGGAGGGAGCAGCATGCATGGGACATTGTGAGGAGGGATCAGCATGCATGGGACACTGTGAGGATGGAGCAGCATGCATGGGACACTGTGAGGATGGAGCAAAATGCATGGGACACTGTGAGGATGGAGCACATGCATGGGACATTGTGAGGAGGGAGCAGCATGCATGGGACACTGTGAGGAGGGGGAGCATGCATGGGACATTGTGAGGAGGGATCAGCATGTATGGGACACTGTGAGGATGGAGCAGCATGCATGGGACACTGTGAGGATGGAGCAGCATGCATGGGACACTGTGAGGATGGAGCAGCATGCATGGGACACTGTGAGGATGGAGCAGCATGCATGGGACACTGTGAGGATGGAGCAGCATGCATGGGACACTGTGAGGATGGAGCAGCATGCATGGGACACTGTGAGGATGGAGCAGCATGCATGGGACACTGTGAGGATGGAGCAGCATGCATGGGACATTGTGAGGAGGGGGCAGCACGCATGGGACACTGTGAGGATGGAGCAGCATGCATGGGACACTGTGAGGAGGGAGCAGCATGCAGGGGACCCTGTGAGGAGGGAGCAGCATGCATGGGACATTGTGAGGAGGGATCAGCATGCATGGGACACTGTGAGGATGGAGCAGCATGCATGGGACACTGTGAGGATGGAGCAACATGCATGGGACACTGTTAGGATGGAGCACATGCATGGGACATTGTGAGGAGGGAGCAGCATGCATGGGACACTGTGAGGAGGGGGCAGCATGCATGGGACATTGTGAGGAGGGATCAGCATGTATGGGACACTGTGAGGATGGAGCAGCATGCATGGGACACTGTGAGGATGGAGCAGCATGCATGGGACACTGTGAGGATGGAGCAGCATGCATGGGACACTGTGAGGATGGAGCAGCATGCATGGGACACTGTGAGGATGGAGCAGCATGCATGGGACACTGTGAGGATGGAGCAGCATGCATGGGACATTGTGAGGAGGCATCAGCATGCATGGGACACTGTGAGGAGGGGGCAGCATGCATGGGACATTGTGAGGAGGGAGCAGCATGCATGGGACCCTGTGAGGAGGGGGCAGCATGCATGGGACCCTGTGAGGAGGGGGCAGCATGCATGGGACACTGTGAGGAGGGGGCAGCATGCATGGGACATTGTGAGGATGGAGCAGCATGCATGGGACACTGTGAGGATGGAGCAGCATGCATGGGACATTGTGAGGAGGGAGCAGCATGCATGGGACACTGTGAGGAGGGGGCAGCATGCATGGGACCCTGTGAGGAGGGGGAAGCATGCATGGGACACTGTGAGGAGGGGGCAGCATGCATGGGACATTGTGAGGAGGGGCAGCATGCATGGGACACTGTGAGGAGGGGGCAGCATGCATGGGACACTGTGAGGATGGAGCAGCATGCATGGGACCCTGTGAGGATGGAGCAGCACGCATGGGACACTGTGAGGAGGGGGCAGCACGCATGGGACACTGAGGAGGGGGCAGCATGCATGGGACACTGTGAGGAGGGAGCAGCATGCATGGGACACTGTGAGGATGGAGCAGCATGCATGGGACATTGTGAGGATGGAGCAGCATGCATGGGACACTGTGAGGATGGAGCAGCATGCATGGGACATTGTGAGGAGGGAGCAGCATGCATGGGACCCTGTGAGGAGGGGGCAGCATGCATGGGACCCTGTGAGGAGGGGGCAGCATGCATGGGACACTGTGAGGAGGGGGCAGCATGCATGGGACATTGTGAGGATGGAGCAGCATGCATGGGACACTGTGAGGATGGAGCAGCATGCATGGGACACTGTGAGGATGGAGCAGCATGCATGGGACATTGTGAGGAGGGAGCAGCATGCATGGGACCCTGTGAGGAGGGGGCAGCATGCATGGGACCCTGTGAGGAGGGGGAAGCATGCATGGGACACTGTGAGGAGGGGGCAGCATGCATGGGACATTGTGAGGAGGGGCAGCATGCATGGGACACTGTGAGGAGGGGGCAGCATGCATGGGACACTGTGAGGATGGAGCAGCATGCATGGGACCCTGTGAGGATGGAGCAGCACGCATGGGACACTGTGAGGAGGGGGCAGCACGCATGGGACACTGAGGAGGGGGCAGCATGCATGGGACACTGTGAGGAGGGAGCAGCATGCATGGGACATTGTGAGGATGGAGCAGCATGCATGGGACACTGTGAGGATGGAGCAGCATGCATGGGACATTGTGAGGAGGGAGCAGTATGCATGGGACCCTGTGAGGAGGGGGCAGCATGCATGGGACCCTGTGAGGAGGGGGCAGCATGCATGGGACACTGTGAGGAGGGGGCAGCATGCATGGGACATTGTGAGGATGGAGCAGCATGCATGGGACACTGTGAGGATGGAGCAGCATGCATGGGACACTGTGAGGATGGAGCAGCATGCATGGGACATTGTGAGGAGGGAGCAGCATGCATGGGACATTGTGAGGAGGGAGCAGCATGCATGGGACACTGTGAGGAGGGGGCAGCATGCATGGGACCCTGTGAGGAGGGGGAAGCATGCATGGGACACTGTGAGGAGGGGCAGCATGCATGGGACATTGTGAGGAGGGGCAGCATGCATGGGACACTGTGAGGAGGGGGCAGCATGCATGGGACACTGTGAGGAGGGGGCAGCATGCATGGGACCCTGTGAGGATGGAGCAGCACACATGGGACACTGTGAGGAGGGGGCAGCATGCATGGGACACTGAGGAGGGGGCAGCATGCATGGGACATTGTGAGGAGGGGCAGCATGCATGGGACATTGTGAGGAGGGGCAGCATGCATGTGACACTGTGAGGAGGGGGCAGCATGCATGGGACCCTGTGAGGAGGGGCAGCATGCATGGGACCCTGTGAGGAGGGAGCAGCATGCATGGGACCCTGTGAGGAGGGGGCAGCATGCATGGGACCCTGTGAGGAGGGGGCAGCATGCATGGGACACTGTGAGGAGGGGGCAGCATGCATGGGACACTGTGAGGAGGGGGCAGCATGCATGGGACACTGTGAGGATGGAGCAGCATGCATGGGACACTGTGAGGATGGAGCAGCATGCATGGGACACTGTGAGGATGGAGCAGCATGCATGGGACACTGTGAGGATGGAGCAGCATGCATGGGACACTGTGAGGATGGAGCAGCATGCATGGGACACTGTGAGGAGGGGGCAGCATGCATGGGACACTGTGAGGAGGGGACAGCATGCATGGGACACTGTGAGGAGGGGACAGCATGCATGGGACACTGTGAGGAGGGGGCAGCATGCATGGGACACTGTGAGGAGGGGGGCAGCATGCATGGGACCCTGTGAGGAGGGAGCAGCATGCATGGGACCCTGTGAGGAGGGAGCAGCATGCATGGGACATTGTGAGGAGGGATCAGCATGCATGGGACACTGTGAGGATGGAGCAGCATGCATGGGACACTGTGAGGATGGAGCAAAATGCATGGGACACTGTGAGGATGGAGCACATGCATGGGACATTGTGAGGAGGGAGCAGCATGCATGGGACACTGTGAGGAGGGGGCAGCATGCATGGGACATTGTGAGGAGGGATCAGCATGTATGGGACACTGTGAGGATGGAGCAGCATGCATGGGACACTGTGAGGATGGAGCAGCATGCATGGGACACTGTGAGGATGGAGCAGCATGCATGGGACACTGTGAGGATGGAGCAGCATGCATGGGACACTGTGAGGATGGAGCAGCATGCATGGGACACTGTGAGGATGGAGCAGCATGCATGGGACACTGTGAGGATGGAGCAGCATGCATGGGACACTGTGAGGATGGAGCAGCATGCATGGGACATTGTGAGGAGGGGGCAGCACGCATGGGACACTGTGAGGATGGAGCAGCATGCATGGGACACTGTGAGGAGGGAGCAGCATGCAGGGGACCCTGTGAGGAGGGAGCAGCATGCATGGGACATTGTGAGGAGGGATCAGCATGCATGGGACACTGTGAGGATGGAGCAGCATGCATGGGACACTGTGAGGATGGAGCAACATGCATGGGACACTGTTAGGATGGAGCACATGCATGGGACATTGTGAGGAGGGAGCAGCATGCATGGGACACTGTGAGGAGGGGGCAGCATGCATGGGACATTGTGAGGAGGGATCAGCATGTATGGGACACTGTGAGGATGGAGCAGCATGCATGGGACACTGTGAGGATGGAGCAGCATGCATGGGACACTGTGAGGATGGAGCAGCATGCATGGGACACTGTGAGGATGGAGCAGCATGCATGGGACACTGTGAGGATGGAGCAGCATGCATGGGACATTGTGAGGAGGCATCAGCATGCATGGGACACTGTGAGGAGGGGGCAGCATGCATGGGACATTGTGAGGAGGGAGCAGCATGCATGGGACCCTGTGAGGAGGGGGCAGCATGCATGGGACCCTGTGAGGAGGGGGCAGCATGCATGGGACACTGTGAGGAGGGGGCAGCATGCATGGGACATTGTGAGGATGGAGCAGCATGCATGGGACACTGTGAGGATGGAGCAGCATGCATGGGACATTGTGAGGAGGGAGCAGCATGCATGGGACACTGTGAGGAGGGGGCAGCATGCATGGGACCCTGTGAGGAGGGGGAAGCATGCATGGGACACTGTGAGGAGGGGGCAGCATGCATGGGACATTGTGAGGAGGGGCAGCATGCATGGGACACTGTGAGGAGGGGGCAGCATGCATGGGACACTGTGAGGATGGAGCAGCATGCATGGGACCCTGTGAGGATGGAGCAGCACGCATGGGACACTGTGAGGAGGGGGCAGCACGCATGGGACACTGAGGAGGGGGCAGCATGCATGGGACACTGTGAGGAGGGAGCAGCATGCATGGGACACTGTGAGGATGGAGCAGCATGCATGGGACATTGTGAGGATGGAGCAGCATGCATGGGACACTGTGAGGATGGAGCAGCATGCATGGGACATTGTGAGGAGGGAGCAGCATGCATGGGACCCTGTGAGGAGGGGGCAGCATGCATGGGACCCTGTGAGGAGGGGGCAGCATGCATGGGACACTGTGAGGAGGGGGCAGCATGCATGGGACATTGTGAGGATGGAGCAGCATGCATGGGACACTGTGAGGATGGAGCAGCATGCATGGGACACTGTGAGGATGGAGCAGCATGCATGGGACATTGTGAGGAGGGAGCAGCATGCATGGGACCCTGTGAGGAGGGGGCAGCATGCATGGGACCCTGTGAGGAGGGGGAAGCATGCATGGGACACTGTGAGGAGGGGGCAGCATGCATGGGACATTGTGAGGAGGGGCAGCATGCATGGGACACTGTGAGGAGGGGGCAGCATGCATGGGACACTGTGAGGATGGAGCAGCATGCATGGGACCCTGTGAGGATGGAGCAGCACGCATGGGACACTGTGAGGAGGGGGCAGCATGCATGGGACACTGAGGAGGGGGCAGCATGCATGGGACACTGTGAGGAGGGAGCAGCATGCATGGGACATTGTGAGGATGGAGCAGCATGCATGGGACACTGTGAGGATGGAGCAGCATGCATGGGACATTGTGAGGAGGGAGCAGTATGCATGGGACCCTGTGAGGAGGGGGCAGCATGCATGGGACCCTGTGAGGAGGGGGCAGCATGCATGGGACACTGTGAGGAGGGGGCAGCATGCATGGGACATTGTGAGGATGGAGCAGCATGCATGGGACACTGTGAGGATGGAGCAGCATGCATGGGACACTGTGAGGATGGAGCAGCATGCATGGGACATTGTGAGGAGGGAGCAGCATGCATGGGACATTGTGAGGAGGGAGCAGCATGCATGGGACACTGTGAGGAGGGGGCAGCATGCATGGGACCCTGTGAGGAGGGGGAAGCATGCATGGGACACTGTGAGGAGGGGCAGCATGCATGGGACATTGTGAGGAGGGGCAGCATGCATGGGACACTGTGAGGAGGGGGCAGCATGCATGGGACACTGTGAGGAGGGGGCAGCATGCATGGGACCCTGTGAGGATGGAGCAGCACACATGGGACACTGTGAGGAGGGGGCAGCACGCATGGGACACTGAGGAGGGGGCAGCATGCATGGGACACTGTGAGGAGGGAGCAGCATGCATGGGACACTGTGAGGATGAAGCAGCATGCATGGGACATTGTGAGGATGGAGCAGCATGCATGGGACACTGTGAGGATGGAGCAGCATGCATGGGACATTGTGAGGAGGGAGCAGCATGCATGGGACCCTGTGAGGAGGGGGCAGCATGCATGGGACCCTGTGAGGAGGGGGCAGCATGCATGGGACACTGTGAGGAGGGGGCAGCATGCATGGGACATTGTGAGGATGGAGCAGCATGCATGGGACACTGTGAGGATGGAGCAGCATGCATGGGACATTGTGAGGAGGGAGCAGCATGCATGGGACCCTGTGAGGAGGGGGCAGCATGCATGGGACCCTGTGAGGAGGGGGCAGCATGCATGGGACACTGTGAGGAGGGGGCAGCATGCATGGGACACTGTGAGGAGGGGGCAGCATGCATGGGACCCTGTGAGGAGGGGGCAGCATGCATGGGACACTGTGAGGAGGGGGCAGCATACATGGGACATTGTGAGGAGGGGGCAGCATGCATGGGACATTGTGAGGAGGGGCCAGCATGCATGGGACCCTGTGAGGAGGGGGCAGCATGCATGGGACCCTGTGAGGAGGGGGCAGCATGCATGGGACACTGTGAGGAGGGGGCAGCATGATGTGAGGTCAATGTGCAGATCATATTTCATAATTGAGGAAGGTGTGGTGGGTATAATTTATAAGGGAGGGCAGTGTGGTGTTTATTAGGGGCAGTGTGACAGTCACAGTATATAAGTGGGGACGGTGTGGTGGGAATATTTTATACTCATGCTATGTTTTGATGTGCCTGTGGTGATCCCCATTGGGGGGGGGGGTTAGTTCCCTTCATTTCTCATTTATACTTTTTAAAGTGTTTTACAGAGTAGATCTGCCTTAAACAGATGTCGAGTGCGAAAACTCAGTTTTACGTTGTCACTAAGGGGCGCGACCACTTAAAGTGCCTAGGGCAGCACGAAGGCAAAATACAGCCCTGCTCGTAACTAGTGATGAGCGGGCACTACCATGCTCGGGTGCTCAGTACTCGTAACTAGTGATGTGCGAGCACTACCATGCTCGGGTGCTCAGTACTCGTAACTAGTGATGAGCGGGCACTACCATGCTCAGGTGCTCAGTACTTGTAACTAGTGATGAGCGAGCACTACCATGCTCAGGTGCTCAGTACTTGTAACTAGTGATGAGCGGGCACTTCCATGCTCGGGTACTCTATACTCGTAACTAGTGATGAGCGGGCACTACCATGCTCGGGTGCTCAGTACTTGTAACTAGTGATGAGCGAGCACTACCATGCTCGGGTGCTCAGTACTAGTAAGTAGTGATGAGTGAGCACTGCCATGCTCGGGTGCTCGGTACTGGTAACTATTGATGAGCGAGCACTACCATGCTCGGGGGCTCGGTACTGGTAACTAGTGATGAGTGAGCACTACCATGCTCGGGTGCTCAGTACTCGTAACTAGTGATGAGCGGGCACTACCATGCTCGGGTGCTCAGTACTCGTAACTAGTGATGAGCGAGCACTACCATGCTCGGGTGCTCAGTACTCGTAACTAGTTATGAGTGAGCACTACCATGCTCGGGTGCTCAGTACTCGTAACTAGTGATGAGCGAGCACTACCATGCTCAGGTGCTCAGTACTTGTAACTACTGATGAGCGGGCACTACCATGCTCGGGTGCTCAGTACTTGTAACTAGTGATGAGTGGGCACTACCATGCTCGGGAGTTCAGTACTCGTAACTAGTGATGAGTGGGCACTACCATGCTCGGGTGCTCAGTACTAGTAACTAGTGATGAGCGGGCACTACCATGCTCGGGTGCTCAGTACTTGTAACTAGTGATGAGCAAGTACTACCATGCTCAGGTGCTCAGTACTTGTAACTAGTGATGAGTGGGCACTACCATGCTCGGGAGCTCAGTACTCGTAACTAGTGATGAGCGGGCACTACCATGCTCGGGTGCTCAGTACTTGTAACTAGTGATGAGTGGGCACTACCATGCTCGGTACTCGTAACTAGTGATGAGTGAGCACTACCATGCTCAGGTGCTCAGTACTTGTAGCTAGTGATGTGCGAGCACTACCATGCTCAGGTGCTCAGTACTGGTAACTAGTGATGAGCGATCACTACCTTGCTCAGGTGCTCAATACTCGTAACTAGTGATGAGCGGGCACTACCATGCTCGGGTGCTCAGTACTCGTAACTAGTGATGAGCGGGCACTACCATGCTCGGGTGCTCAGTACTCGTAACTAGTGATGAGGGAGCACTACCATGCTCAGGTGCTCAGTACTCGTAACTAGTGATGAGCGGGCACTACCATGCTCGGGTGCTCAGTACTCGTAACTAGTGATGAGCGGGCACTACCATGCTCGGGTGCTCAGTACTCGTAACTAGTGATGAGTGGGCACTACCATGCTCGGGTGCTCAGTACTCGTAACTAGTGATGAGTGAGCACTACCATGCTCAGGTGCTCAGTACTTGTAGCTAGTGATGTGCGAGCACTACCATGCTCAGGTGCTCAATACTCGTAACTAGTGATGAGCGGGCACTACCATGCTCGGGTGCTCAGTACTCGTAACTAGTGATGAGCGGGCACTACCATGCTCGGGTGCTCAGTACTCGTAACTAGTGATGAGGGAGCACTACCATGCTCAGGTGCTCAGCACTCGTAACTAGTGATGAGCGGGCACTACCATGCTCGGGTGCTCAGTACTCGTAACTAGTGATGAGCGGGCACTACCATGCTCGGGTGCTCAGTACTCGTAACTAGTTATGTGCGAGCACTACCATGCTCAGGTGCTCTGTACTCGTAACTAGTGATGAGCGGGCACTACCATGCTCGAGTGCTCAGTACTCATAAATAGTGATGGGTGGGCATTACCATGCTCGGGTGCTCAGTACTCGTAACTAGTGAGGAGGGGGCAGCATGCATGGGACACTGTGAGGAGGGGGCAGCATGCATGGGACACTGTGAGGATGGAGCAGCATGCATGGGACACTGTGAGGAGGGGGCAGCATGCATGGGACATTGTGAGGAGGGAGCAGCATGCATGGGACCCTGTGAGGAGGGGGCAGCATGCATGGGACCCTGTGAGGAGGGGTAAGCATGCATGGGACACTGTGAGGAGGGGGCAGCATGCATGGGACATTGTGAGGAGGGGCAGCATGCATGGGACACTGTGAGGAGGGGGCAGCATGCATGGGACACTGTGAGGATGGAGCAGCATGCATGGGACCCTGTGAGGATGGAGCAGCACGCATGGGACACTGTGAGGAGGGGGCAGCACGCATGGGACACTGAGGAGGGGGCAGCATGCATGGGACACTGTGAGGAGGGAGAAGCATGCATGGGACACTGTGAGCATGGAGCAGCATGCATGGGACATTGTGAGGATGGAGCAGCATGCATGGGACACTGTGAGGATGGAGCAGCATGCATGGGACATTGTGAGGAGGGAGCAGCATGCATGGGACCCTGTGAGGAGGGGGCAGCATGCATGGGACCCTGTGAGGAGGGGGCAGCATGCATGGGACACTGTGAGGAGGGGGCAGCATGCATGGGACATTGTGAGGATGGAGCAGCATGCATGGGACACTGTGAGGATGGAGCAGCATGCATGGGACACTGTGAGAATGGAGCAGCATGCATGGGACATTGTGAGGAGGGAGCAGCATGCATGGGACATTGTGAGGAGGGAGCAGCATGCATGGGACCCTGTGAGGAGGGGGCAGCATGCATGGGACCCTGTGAGGAGGGGGAAGCATGCATGGGACACTGTGAGGATGGAGCAGCATGCATGGGACCCTGTGAGGATGGAGCAGCATGCATGGGACACTGTGAGGAGGGGGAAGCACGCATGGGACACTGAGGAGGGGGCAGCATGCATGGGACACTGTGAGGAGGGAGCAGCATGCATGGGACACTGTGAGGAGGGGGCAGCATGCATGGGACACTGTGAGGAGGGAGCAGCATGCATGGGACACTGTGAGGATGGAGCAGCATGCATGGGACTTTGTGAGGATGGAGCAGCATGCATGGGACACTGTGAGGATGGAGCAGCATGCATGGGACATTGTGAGGAGTGAGCAGCATGCATGGGACCCTGTGAGGAGGGGGCAGCATGCATGGGACCCTGTGAGGAGGGGGCAGCATGCATGGGACACTGTGAGGAGGGGGCAGCATGCATGGGACATTGTGAGGATGGAGCAGCATGCATGGGACACTGTGAGGATGGAGCAGCATGCATGGGACACTGTGAGGATGGAGCAGCATGCATGGGACATTGTGAGGAGGGAGCAGCATGCATGGGACCCTGTGAGGAGGGGGCAGCATGCATGGGACCCTGTGAGGAGGGGGCAGCATGCATGGGACCCTGTGAGGAGGGGGCAGCATGCATGGGACACTGTGAGGAGGGGGCAGCATGATGTGAGGTCAATGTGCAGATCATATTTCATAATTGAGGAAGGTGTGGTGGGTATAATTTATAAGGGAGGGCAGTGTGTAGTTTATTAGGGGCAGTGTGACAGTCACAGTATATAAGTGGGGACGGTGTGGTGGGAATATTTTATACTCATGCTATGTTTTGATGTGCCTGTGGTGATCCCAATTGGGGGGGGGGTTAATTCCCTTCATTTCTCATTTATACTTTTTAAAGTGTTTTACAGAGTAGATCTGCCTTAAACAGATGTCGAGTGCGAAAACTCAGTTTTACGTTGTCACTAAGGGGCGCGACCACTTAAAGTGCCTAGGGCAGCACGAAGGCAAAATTCAGCCCTGCTCGTAACTAGTGATGAGCGGGCACTACCATGCTCGGGTGCTCAGTACTTGTAACTAGTGATGAGCGGGCACTACCATGCTCGGGTGCTCAGTACTCGTAACTAGTGATGAGCGGGCACTACCATGCTCAGGTGCTCAGTACTTGTAACTACTGATGAGCGGGCACTACCATGCTCGGGTGCTCAGTACTTGTAACTAGTGATGAGTGGGCACTACCATGCTCGGGAGTTCAGTACTCGTAACTAGTGATGAGTGGGCACTACCATGCTTGGGTGCTCTGTACTCGTAACTAGTGATGTGCGAGCACTACTATGCTCGGGTGCTCAGTACTCGTAACTAGTGATGAGCGGGCACTACCATGCTCAGGTGCTCAGTACTTGTAACTAGTGATGAGCGAGCACTACCATGCTCGGGTGCTCAGTACTAGTAAGTAGTGATGAGTGAGCACTGCCATGCTCGGGTGCTCAGTACTAGTAACTAGTGATGAGTGAGCACTGCCATGCTCGGGTGCTCGGTACTGGTAACTATTGATGAGCGAGCACTACCATGCTCGGGTGCTCAGTACTAGTAACTAGTGATGAGCGGGCACTACCATGCTCGGGGGCTCGGTACTGGTAACTAGTGATGAGTGAGCACTACCATGCTCGGGTGCTCAGTACTCGTAACTAGTGATGAGCGGGCACTACCATGCTCGGGTGCTCAGTACTCGTAACTAGTGATGAGCGAGCACTACCATGCTCGGGTGCTCAGTACTTGTAACTAGTGATGAGCGAGCACTACCATGCTCAGGTGCTCAGTACTTGTAACTACTGATGAGCGGGCACTACCATGCTCGGGTGCTCAGTACTTGTAACTAGTGATGAGTGGGCACTACCATGCTCGGGAGTTCAGTACTCGTAACTAGTGATGAGTGGGCACTACCATGCTCGGGTGCTCAGTACTAGTAACTAGTGATGAGCGGGCACTACCATGCTCGGGGGCTCGGTACTGGTAACTAGTGTTGAGTGAGCACTACCATGCTCGGGTGCTCAGTACTCGTAACTAGTGATGAGCGGGCACTACCATGCTCGGGTGCTCAGTACTTGTAACTAGTGATGAGCGAGTACTACCATGCTCAGGTGCTCAGTACTTGTAACTAGTGATGAGTGGGCACTACCATGCTCGGGAGCTCAGTACTCGTAACTAGTGATGAGCAGGCACTACCATGCTCGGGTGCTCAGTACTTGTAACTAGTGATGAGTGGGCACTACCATGCTCGGGTGCTCGGTACTCGTAACTAGTGATGAGTGAGCACTACCATGCTCAGGTGCTCAGTACTTGTAGCTAGTGATGTGCGAGCACTACCATGCTCAGGTGCTCAGTACTGGTAACTAGTGATGAGCGATCACTACCATGCTCAGGTGCTCAATACTCGTAACTAGTGATGAGCGGGCACTACCATGCTCGGGTGCTCAGTACTCGTAACTAGTGATGAGCGGGCACTACCATGCTCGGGTGCTCAGTACTCGTAACTAGTGATGAGGGAGCACTACCATGCTCAGGTGCTCAGTACTCGTAACTAGTGATGAGCGGGCACTACCATGCTCGGGTGCTCAGTACTCGTAACTAGTGATGAGCGGGCACTACCATGCTCGGGTGCTCAGTACTCGTAACTAGTGATGAGTGGGCACTACCATGCTCGGGTGCTCAGTACTCGTAACTAGTGATGAGTGAGCACTACCATGCTCAGGTGCTCAGTACTTGTAGCTAGTGATGTGCGAGCACTACCATGCTCAGGTGCTCAGTACTGGTAACTAGTGATGAGCGATCACTACCATGCTCAGGTGCTCAATACTCGTAACTAGTGATGAGCGGGCACTACCATGCTCGGGTGCTCAGTACTCGTAACTAGTGATGAGCGGGCACTACCATGCTCGGGTGCTCAGTACTCGTAACTAGTGATGAGGGAGCACTACCATGCTCAGGTGCTCAGTACTGGTAACTAGTGATGAGCGGGCACTACCATGCTCGGGTGCTCAGTACTCGTAACTAGTGATGAGCGGGCACTACCATGCTCGGGTGCTCAGTACTCGTAACTAGTTATGTGCGAGCACTACCATGCTCAGGTTCTCGGTACTCGTAACTAGTGATGAGCGGGCACTACCATGCTCAGGTGCTCTGTACTCGTAACTAGTGATGAGCGGGCACTACCATGCTCGAGTGCTCAGTACTCGTAAATAGTGATGGGTGGGCATTACCATGCTCGGGTGCTCAGTACTCGTAACTAGTGATGAGGGGGCACTACCATGCTCGGGTGCTCAGTACTCGTAACTAGTGATGAGTGGGCACTACCATGCTCGGGTGCTCAGTACTTGTAACTAGTGATGAGCGGGCACTACCATGCTCGGGTGCTCAGTACTGGTAACTAGTGATGGGTGGGCACTACCATGCTCGGGTGCTCAGTACTCGTAACTAGTGATGAGCGGGCACTACCATGCTCGGGTGCTCAGTACTGGTAACTAGTGATGAGCGGGCACTACCATGCTCGGGTGCTCAGTACACGTAAATAGTGATGGGTGGGCACTACCATGCTCGGGTGCTCAGTACTCGTAACTAGTGATGAGGGGGCACTACCATGCTCGGGTGCTCAGTACTTGTAACTAGTGATGAGCGGGCACTACCATGCTCGGGTGCTCAGTACTCGTAACTAGTGATGAGCGGGCACTACCATGCTCGGGTGCTCAGTACTGGTAACTAGTGATGAGCGGGCACTACCATGCTCGGGTGCTCAGTACTCGTAACTAGTGATGAGCGGGCACTACCATGCACGGGTGCTCAGTACTCGTAACTAGTGATGAGCAGGCACTACCATGCTCGGGTGCTCAGTACTGGTAACTAGTGATGAGCGGGCACTACCATGCACGGGTGCTCAGTACTCGTAACTAGTGATGGGTGGGCACTACCATGCTCAGATGCTCAGCAATGTTATACATCTATATCGTATGGAACATTACTTACACAGCAGATGAAAATAAGTATTGAACATGTCACCAATTTTCTAAGTAAATATATTTCTAAAGATGCTATTGAAATGAGTTTCTCACCAGATGTTGGTTACAACCCATCTAATCCTCACAGGCAAAGAAATCAAACCATAGATGTCCATAAATTATATGTAATAATGATAAATGACAGGCAAAAAATATTGAACACATTAAGAAAGAGAGGTGCAAAAAGTAATTGAAAGTCATGACATTAGCTGAAATCTATCAGTAATTAGAAAGCAATCCTGCTACTTAGTGAAAAATAATACCAGCTGGTTCAACTGATAGTTTTAATAAGGTGTCTCATTATCAAGGTGCCACACAAGAAACATCTCATGATGGATACAACTAGTGAGCTGTCTCAAGACCATTGCAACCTTATTGTTGCAAACTATACTGTAGGAATTGGTTGCAGACGCATTTCTAAACTACTGAAGTTTCCAATGACTACTGATGGGACCATAATCTGGAAGTGGAAAAAACATAATTTTACCATAAAATGGCCTTGACCAGTTCTCCTCACAAAATTTTCACACAGAGGAGTGAAAAGAATTAACAGAAGAGTTGTCCAAGAGCCAAGAACCACCTGTGGAGAGCTACAGAAAGGCCTAGAATCAGCAGCTACAATTGTTTCAAAGGAAACAATTTGTAATGCACTTCCCCTCCATGGCCTGTATGCACGCTCCTGTATGCACGCTCCTGTATGCACGCTCCTGTATGCACACTCCTGTATGCACACTCCTGTATGCACACTCCTGTATGCACACTCCTGTATGCACACTCCTGTATGCACACTCCTGTATGCACACTCCTGTATGCACACTCCTGTATGCACGCTCACCACGCAAGACTCCATTGCTGAACAAATTGAAGGTTCAAGCTTGATTTAAAGTTTGCTCAACAACAGTTAACAAGTCTGTGAAATACTGGAGAATATAGTCTGGTCAGAAGAGACAAAAATTGAACTCTTTGGAGGCCATAATACACACCATGTTTGGAGGCCAAAAGGCAAATCAACCCCGAAAACACCAACAAAAGTTACGTGTGGAGATGGGAACATGGTGTGCGGATGTTTTTCAGCATACGGCATTGGAAAACTTCATATTATTGAAGGAAGGATGAATGGACAAATGTACCGAGACAGTCTTGATAAAAATCTACTGCCATCTACCAGGATGATGAAGATGAAACGAGAGAGGACATTTCAGCAAAACAATGATCCCAAACACACAGCCAAGGAAACTCTCAACTGAGAAAGAAAATAAATCTGCTAGAATGGCCGAGCTGATCACCAGAGCTGAATCCCATAGAAAATGTATGGAAGGAACTAAAGCTCAGAGTTCATAGAAGGAGCTGGGACCTGTAAGATATGAGGAGTGTTTGTGTGGAAGAATGAGCCAAAATCCCACCTGAGCAACTAGTGTCTCCATACAGGAGGCGTCTGGAAGCTTCATCACAAACAAAGGCTTTTGTAAAAAGTGTTAAATACATTTCAGTAAGTGTGTTCAATACTTTTTCACTGTCATTTCTCATAGTTTATTATATATAACTTGATTTATGGACATCTATGGTTTGATTTCTTTGCCTGTGTGGATTGGATGGATTGTTACCGACATCTGGTGAGAAATTCATGTGAATAGCAGCTTTAAGAATATATTTATTTAGAAAATTAGTGGCGCGTTCCATACTTATTTCACCCACTGTATATGTATACAATATGGCATTGTTATTAGGGGGCATTAATTAAATATGTAAGCAACCATGAGTTATTCAGTAATTGTCCATTAGGTAATTGCTTAAATTGCAATTCCCTAATGTTGTACTTAAAGGTGGAGACTCGTCACATTTCCGATGCTATATTAAAACTACGCAGCGTTTATGTCGCCATACCGCCACATTTTGTCTTAATGCCATAGAAAAATGTATTTTGTTCCCTTTTGTGGGAATAAATTGAGTTTATTGTTACGGCAGATGAAGCTGCAGCTGGGCCATATCAATGGATTAAAGTCACGGTACATTTTCTTACAAACTCTCAACATGATCCGAGTGATTAACGGATTATCAGGGTGGATTTTACAAGGTTAATTACAAATACGCGTTAAGAGTCCTCCTCCTGTAGACAAGATAAGATTGGCGTTATGTGCTCAGCCACAAAGGATCGTTTTCTAGATGAAATGCCGGCTCTTTCCCTTTCTGCATCATAAACCACTAGAAAGTATTAAACGAAGAATAAGCATTTGCATTGTAAAAGGCTGAAGTCCCGCGTGGTGTGAACAGCGCAGCCCTATCTGCTATTTTCAGGATTTTTTCCGGTGATTGAGGGGGTTGGGATTTTTGGGGTTAAAATGACCTTCCTCGAGGATGTTGGAGTCTCTCCTGTCCATATATTGCACAGAGTAATAAACATTACAGAGGACCAACCACCAGGATTTTCCTATATAAACTAAAGCCGGTGCTATACTGGCACTATCATGCTGATTCTATACATACCTTTAGTTGTGAGATCGGATGTATTGTTTCTGAAATACAGGCAAGTAAAGTTTGTGAAATGCACTGTTATTTGATTGACAGGTGCAATGGAATATCTAATAGTTGGGTCAGGTTTTGCTAGTTATTCCCGCCCCTGTCTGCTGCCTGTCCTTTCTCTCCTGTCCTTCCTCTCCTGTCCTTCTTCTCCTGTCCTTCCTCCCCCTGTCCTTCCTCCCCCTGTCCTTCCTCCCCCTGCCCTTCCTCCCCCTGTCCTTCCTCCCCCTGCCCTTCCTCCCCCTGCCCTTCCTCCCCCGTCCTTCCTCCCCCTGTCCTTCCTCCCCCCGTCCTTCCCCCCCATCCTTCATCCCCCTATCCTTTCTCCCCCTGTCATTGCTATCCCTGTCCTTCTGCCCCCCCATCCTTCCTCCCCTATCTTTCCTCCCCCTGTCCTTCCTCCCCCTGTTCTTCCTCCCCCCATCCTTCCTCCCCCCATCCTTCCTCCCCTTGCCCTTCCTCCCCCATCCTTCATCCCCCTGTCTTTCCTCCCTTTGTCCTTTCTCCCCCCATCCTTCCTTCCTGCATCCTTCCCCCCTGTCCTTCCTCCCCCATCCTTCCCCCCTGTCCTTCCTCCCTCATCCTTCCTCCCCTCGTCTTTCCTCCCCCTGTCTTTCCTCTTCTGTTCTTCCTCCCACCATCCTTGCCCCCCTGTCCTCCCTCCCCCTGTCCTTCCTCCCCCTGTCATTCCTCTCCCCATCCTTCCACCCCATCCTTCTTCCCCCCATCCTTCCTCCCCCTGTCCTTCCTCCCCCTGTCCTTCCTCCCCCTGTCCTTCCTCCCCCTGTCCTTCCTCCCCCTGTCCTTCCTCCTCCTGTCCTTCCTCCCTCCTGTCCTTCCTCCCTCCTGTCCTTCCTCCCCATCCTTTCTCCCCCTGTCCTTCCTCCCCCGTCCTTCCTCCCCGTGTCCTTCCTCCTCCTGCCCTTCCTCCCTCCGTCCTTCCTCTCCCTGTCCTTTCTCTCTCCCTCCTTTACCTGTAATAACAGAGACAGGAGGGGAAAGGACAGGCAGGCAGACAGGGGTGTGAATAACTAGCAAAACCCGACCCACCTAATAGATATTCCATTGCACCTGTCAATCAAATAACAGTGCATTTCCCACACTTTACTTGCCTATATTTCAGAAAGTAAAGATCTGATCTCACAAGTAAAGGTATGTATAGAATCAGCCTGATAGCCCAGTATAGCACTGGCTTTAGTTTATAGAGGAACGTCCTGCTGGCTGGTGCACTTTAAATAGCATTTTAATTTGCTTTGATTCAATTTGTCATCTTAAGATCTCTGCTTGCCGCCATTAAATGTTAAGTTCATGCTGAGCTCATCATATCTACTCGGCGTGAGGACGCTCTGATGCATCGTAAGGCTGTGTGAGCACAGTGCGTTTTTGATGCTTTTTTTTATGCAGATTTGGTGCTGATTTTAACACAAATCTGTGTTTGACGTCCTTATACCAGCAAAGACAATGAGAATTCTGAAGTTTCGTGCGCTCGTTGCTTATTTTGTTATATTATTATTATGTTATTATATTATCCTTGCAGATTTGGTGCAGAAAATAATCTACAACATGTCAATTATTGGTGCATTTTATGGCCCTTTCACTCATTGACTTCATTAAGAAGAACGCATGGCACAAAAAAGCGCCAAAAACGCATGCAATTTTTGGTGCGTTTTTCTGCCAGAAGGTGCAGATTTGATGCAGCACCAAAATCTGCAACGTGGGCACATAGCTGGCGCACATTCATCTGCCCTAAGCAGAGCAGATCAAAGTATTGTAGTGCGCCTGCGCAGGACCTGAATGCTGGCTCATGTGCGGATGACGTAGGAGGCGTCATGCTTCAGAAGGAGGACAAAGATGGCTGAAAGAGGAGGCGCCGGTACCAGAGAACAAAGGCACCCATCTGACCAGTCTGCACCGTCCCTTAGGTGAGTATTATAAAGCAATTTTTACGTTATACACAGCGGCCTGGGCTCTTATATACAGCATGTTAGAATACTATATATAAGAGCCCACTGGTGGTGGCCGCAGCTTATAGTCACCAAATCTGGTGACCGGTTCCCTTTAAGTAATGGACTTGATTACATTGTGAATGTGCCCTAAAAGTGAAGCTGTTCCATATTCTTCCATTTTGTCAACCGAAGACTGAGGTCACATGACCGGATTTTTGGGTTGACCTCGGATCAAAGTTTTTCAATGGTGCCGCTCACATGTCCTAGAAATGGATCCAGCTGGAAAGATAAATACAAGGGTATGTTCACATGGGGCGGATTATCTGTGATTTGTAGGAGGAAAATCCACAGTGTAAGGCTACTTTCACACATCAGTTTTTTTCCATCAGGTACAATCCGGAAAAAAACGGGTTAAACGGATCCGGTACCGCATCCGTTTTATCCCCATAGATTTGCATTGTTACCGGATTGTACCTGATGGCTTTGCGTTGCATCCGTTTTTTTCCGGATGCGGCAAAATTAATTAAAGCGGTGGCCAGAGGCAACGTGTCTTGTCTTGCAACGTTTTTTTGTCCGGAAAAAAAAACGCATCGCGCCGGATCTGGCGCAATGCGGTAAAAAATGGATGCGGCTACCGGATCCGTTTTTGTAAACTGCGCATGCACCAAATTAATTAAAAAAACTGATCCATCAAAAAAAACGGACAAAACAGATGCAAAAAACGGATGCAAAATGGATCCAACGGATCTGTTTTTTTACGCATCCGGCATAACGGATCCGTTAAAAAACGGATCCGGTGGATACGGTTTTACATTTTTTTCCCGGATCCTTTGGATCAGGAAAAAAAAGGATTGTGCCTGAATGCAGAAAACTGATGTGTGAAAGTAGCCTAATAGAGAAGCAGCAGAATGGATGAGAATGTACCGGCTGCAGAAAAAATCTGCAGTGGGAATGAGCCTGCAGCGTGGATTTTATACCTGCAGCGTGGATTTTATACCTGCAGCCTGGAGGTTTATGCTGTGGAGGATTTTATCCTTTGCAATCCTAAGGCTATAAACGCACTTTGCGTTCTCCTACTTGCAGTTTAGAACGCACATTTTTGCCTTAATTGATTTGGCCAAAGTTGCCTTTTTCAGAAATTTTGCGCTAAAAACGCATGCATATTTACCGTGTTTTTGATGCGCGCGTTCTCAGCGCTTTTTCCATGCTTTTTCACCTGTGTTTTGATAGATGCGTTTTGAACATCAAGACACTGCTTAATAAAGTTTAAACAGTCAAACGCAATGAAAAAATGGGAAAAAAAGAAACATCTATATTTTTTTGAAAATTCATGGATTTTGATTTATTTCAGAAAATTATTGCGGTAATATGATATTTAATGCAAAAATATACATAAATAAATAAATTTCTTATTTTTAATTGTCGGATTATGTGTGTGTGTAAAGGGACACATGAAATCATTATTTTTATGTGCAGAAAGCATGCGTTTTTTAGGTTCAAAACGCATGTTTTCAGCACCTAAAAAGCAGGTAAAACTCAGGAACTTTGAAGTTTCTTGGTTTTTGCCATTTCTCATTGACTTCAATGTTAGCAAAACGCACCCAAAATGGCAAAAACAATTGACATGCTGCTTCTTTGAACGCATGGTTTTTAACACAAAATATGCAAATTAAACGCAGCGTTTAGAAACTCAAAGTGTGAGTCATGGTTCGCCTCCCTGTCCACATGGCTAGGGGGCGGAGCCTTCTCTCGGGCCTCACTTCCGGCCCATGGATGCCTTTAAAAGCTGACATTTCCAGTGAACCAGTGCCGGCTATAAGCTTAGCTCTGCTTTGCCTGTGATTGCTGGTCCTGTGAGTAATATCCTGATCTGTCTGTTCCTGTGCCCCCGTGCCATTGTCTGTGTTCCGTCCCCTGGTCGTCCCTCCTGTCCTGTGTCCCCCCTCCTATTTCCCCACTCGGTTGCTTCCTCCGGTACTGACCTTAGCCTGACTTTGACTTCGCTTCTGCTCACTCCTCCGGTCCTGCTTCTGCCCGTACGGTGTTTGACCCAGCCTGTCTGACTATTCCTCACATACCCTGCAGTTCTGCCTCTCAGCTGTGCTGATTAGGCAGTGCATGAGAACGCTGTGTATTTCCTTCCTGGTTCTCATTGCTCTGTGTAGTGTCGTCTGCTGCAGAGCTCTGGCTCCCCCTGGTGGCAGCATTACAGTGTGGACAGGAAATCCCCATTTCCCATAGACTTTGCTGGAAAATCAAAATGCATGCCTTTTGGCATGAAAACGCTGCAGTTCAAAACGGATCTAAAAAGCAGCTGAAACGCAGGTGGAAACGCAAAGTGCGGTCATACCTAAAAGGTGAAAACTGCAGCAAATCTGCACCAAATTCAGCATGTCAGTGATTGAGGGGCTTGTACACTGCAGCAGCGCCATACAGGCACTTTATGGGGGTGCAGAGGCAGAGGTGGTACCATAGTAACACAGTAAAGCTGTGTCAACACTTTGCGTTTCCACCTGCGTTTCAGCTGCTTTTTAGATCTGTTTTAAACTGCAGCGTTTTCATGCCAAAAGGCATGCGTTTTGAATTTCCAGCAAAGTCTATGGGAAATGGGGATTTCTTGTCCGCACTTTGCAGTTCTAAACGCTGTGTTTAATTTGCATAATTTTGGGCAAAAACTCTGCATTCAAAGAAGCAGCATGTCAGTTGTTTTTGCCATTTTGGCAAAGTCCTTCCTTTTATTCACCATTCCTTTGAAAACCACTTATGCTGTGTGCACACGCTGAGTTTTTTGTTGCAGATTTGGTGCAGTTTATCGTGCAGTTTGTTGCCAAAATCTGCATGTCTGTCCTTATTTCAGCAAAGTCAATAATAACTCTGAAGTGCTGTGTGCACGTGGCTTATTTTTTTTCCTTGCAGTTTTGGGTCCAGAAAAAATCTGCAGCATGTTAATTGTTAATGCATTTTTTTTCCTGTGGGTTTTTTTTTTAGCTCTTATAGGCATTGATTTTACAAATGCAAGGAAAACAAAACGCACCAAAAACGCATGTGTTTTTTGGTGCATTTTTCTTCCACAAAGTGCATTTTTTGGTACAGCAAATGTCTGCACCTAATCAGCAGAATGCACACATATAGGGGTATGTTCCCACTTTGCAGATTTTCGGTGCCAAAATACGCATTTCTTGGCAGGAAAAGCACTGCAGAAAAAGAAAAAAAAAGTTTTTTGCAGCATTTTTTTTTGTTTTTTTCATGTATTTTTCAATGCGTTTTTTAATGAATATTTTTTCTGAATGCTGATATGAAAACACTGGAAAAAAACAGAAATAACTAACAGGTCAATTGTTCTGTGCAGTTTTTTTTCTGCACCAAAAACTGCCTCTCTTGACAGGAAAAAAACTGCTGAAAAAAATGCATATTTTTTACAGCAGTTTTATGGTTTTTGATGCGTTTTTCAATGCATTTTTATGTGGTTTTTTTTTAGCATGCTGATAGGCAAAACACTGGAAAAAAACACATGCACATGTTTGATGCAGTTTTTTTCTACACCAAGATCTGCAAGTTAAAAATCTGCAATGTGTGCACAGCACTTCAGGATTCACATAGATTGTGTAGGGATAGGTTTTCCTTGCATATTGATTAAAATCTGCAAGAAAAACGCATTATAAAAATGTGGAAAAAAATGCAGTGTGTGCACACAGCCTTATGAGTTTGACTTTATGCTTTTGAAAATTGTGCTGAGAAGATTCAAAGTCCCTATGGTCACATGAGAAAATACCAGTAATATAAATGACTCATGGTGTGGGGTTAATGAAGGGGGCTCTGATTTTGCATTAGGGTCCAGAAACTTCATGGTAAGCCGGGTTCACACGAGCGTATCTTCGATTATAGTAATCAGACTGATCAGAGTGGGATTTGTTTCTCTTGGATGTGAAGAAGAATAAAATGTTTCTCCATCGTCTCCATTGTGTCAGTGTGTATAATTCAGACCACACTCGGATGTCATCCGAGTGCAGTCCAATATTTTTCATGCAGCGATAGTCTTCAATGGCTAAGTGCAATCTGAGTTAAGGAGGCAAATTGTGCATGTGGCTAAAACATCGGATCACGCCTAGACCAATGTTATTTAAAGAGCACCAATCACCAGGATTTTCCTATATAACCTAAAGCCAGTGCTGATTCTATACATACCTTTAGTAGTCAGCTCGGATGTATAGTTTTAGAAACACAAGCAAGTAAAGTTTGTAAAAATGAGCAGCTGTTTCAATGACAGCAGCTGCCGATCAGCTGATAGCTGGGGAAGTATTCATAGTTATCCCCTCTTCCTGTTATTTATGCTAATTCTATTATAGAATCCTTTTACTAAGTGACTAGAAGGACCTGTGCTGATGTCATACCCATGTGACCAGAAGGGGTGGGGCCTCAGCCAACATAGTTGATACCAGGAAGCAACATTATTTTTCTGTTGGCTGAGGCCCCGCCCCTTCTGGTCACATGGGTATGACATTAGCACAGGTCCTTCTAGTTACTTAGTAAAACGATTCCATAATAGAATTAGCATAAATAGGGGGAGGACAAACAGACAGGAGACGGGAATCACTATAAATACCCACTCCAGCTATCAGCTGCTGCCAATCAAAAAGCTGCAGATTTTACAAACTTTACTTGCACGTGTTTCAAAACCTATATATTTGAGCTGGCAACTAAAGGTATGTATTGAATCAGCCTGATAGCGCCAGTATAGCACTGGCTTTAGGTTATATAGGAAAATCCTGGTGACTGGTGCACTTTACATAACATTGGTCTAGGTGTGATCCGATATTTTAGCTCTCCTACTGAAAATACGGTCGTCTACACGAGCCCATACATTTATATGTAAAATTCCTTCCGTTATTTATATGTAACTCCTGTTAATAATATTTATATTATAAACTATTAGATAAATATAAATAAAAATAAAATAAAAAAATAAAAAATATTTTAAAAAAATAGATACAAATATTGGAAACAAGGATCATTGACATTCCAGAAATTCACACAATCCAGAATGTACGTAATTAAAGTCTAATACAGATTCCTAAGGTTAAAATAAAAATCCAGAGCAGAAATAAGCAACTATAAGAGCGGTATCTTCATAATTAACCCCCCAGCATGTAAAATCCAGTGCTGGATTAAAGATTAAATAACACACACATATACAGTATATATATTTATACACACTGTATAAATAGAAATAATTGCCAATAACATGTAATCACCCCATAATCTGCAGCAGGATAAATTGCATAAAACCAGCATTAGGCACTCAGGACATAGGAATCAACGGATAAGTGGAATATGCAGCAATTCATCATTATTTCCAGGTTTCTGAATGCCAGTATCTCTAAATGATTATACTTTGTCTGATATCTTAATTCGCTTCTACGTAAAATGTCTCAGAAAAGAACAGTATGTTTGGCCCTTAAGAAATGAGTCATTATTTTGCTTTTTAAAGCTTCTACTCTGCCCTTAATTCTGCGGGATGAGGATGGATTTCTTGGTAGCATGCTGCCATCTAGTGGCCATAATGGAGAATGATTAGTTCAGTAAGTTCAGTGTACAGTAATGGCATGTAGTGTAAATTTAGTATATTAAGATTAACTGTGTGTACAGTACTGGGCAATACGGTAGTTTTAGACGAGTGTGGAAAAAAATTGTAAAATAAGAATGCTTTCTTACGTAGAAGTATAAATATTTGTGTTTTATCTATTAAAATCCAAGCGAGTGAACTAAAGAGAAATCGAAATTAAATCAGTATTTGGTGATCACCCTTTGCCTTAACTAGTTTTGGTTATTTCCCAGCTCACCTCCTCTTCCTCTTGTACAATGACTGATAACACCTCTATATACAGTAGGTAACACAGGATCCACCATTCACAATAGGTGATGCCACAGCTCACCTCTTCCTCCTCCACAATGACTGATAACAGCTCTAAATACAGTAGATAATCCAGCATTCATAATAGGTGATGTCACAGCTCACCTCTTTCTGTACAATGACTGATAACTCCTCTATACACAACAGATAACACAAGATCAACCATTCTCAATAGGTGATGTCACAGCTCACATCCTCCTCCTGTACAATGACTAATAACTCCTTTGTATACAATAGATAACACAAGAGCCACTATTCACAATATGTGATGTCACAGCTCAGCTCCTCCTCCTGTACAATGACTGATAACTCCTCTATATACAATAAATAATACAGTATCCACCAATCACAATAGGTGACGTCACAGCTCACCTCCTCCTTCGATACAATGATTATTAATACCTCTATATACAGTAGATAACACAGCATCCACCATTCACAATAGGTGATGTCACAGCTCACCTCCTCTTCCTGTACAATGACTGATAACACCTTGATATACAGCTGATAACAAAGGATCCACCATTCACAATAGGTGATGTCACATCTCACCTCCTCCTCCTGTACAGTGACTGATAACTCCTCATGGGCGGCATGGTGGCTCAGTGATTAGCACTGCAGCCTTGCAGCGCTGGGGTCCTGGGTTCAAATCCCACCAAGGACACCATCTGCAAGGAGTTTGTATGTTCTCCCCGTGTTTGCGTGGGTTTCCTCCGGGTACTCCGGTTTCCTCCCACACTCCAAAGACATACAGACAGGGAATCTAGATTGTGAGCCCTAATGGGGACAGTGTTACCAATGTATGTAAAGCGCTGTGGAATGAACAGCGCTATATAAATGAATAAAATTATTATTATTATATACAATAAATAACACAGTATCCCTCCATCACAATAGATAATGTCACAGCTCACCTCCTTTGGTACAGTGACTGATAACTCCTCTATATACAATAAATAACACAGTATCTCTCCATCACAATAGATAATGTCACAGCTCACCTCCTTTCGTACAGTGACTGATAACTCCTCTATATACAATAAATAACACAGTATCTCTCCATCACAATAGATAATGTCACAGCTTACCTCCTTTGGTACAGTGACTGAAAACACCTCTATATACAATAGATAACACAGGATCCACCAAT
The DNA here is from genome assembly GCF_048569485.1 of Anomaloglossus baeobatrachus. Classification (NCBI taxonomy): domain Eukaryota; kingdom Metazoa; phylum Chordata; class Amphibia; order Anura; family Aromobatidae; genus Anomaloglossus; species Anomaloglossus baeobatrachus. The sequence continues at coordinate 28,433,301 of NC_134359.1, forward strand.
CACAATAGGTGATGGCACAGCTCACCTCCTTCTCCTGTACAATGATTGATAACTCCTCTATATACAATAAATAACACAGTATCCCTCAATCACAATAGATAATCTCACAGCTCACCTCCTCCTTCGGTACAGTGACTGATAGCACCTCTATACACAGTAGATAACACAGGATCCACCATTCACAATAGGTGATGTCACAGCTCACCTCCTCCTGTACAATGATCTTTGCACAGGTCCAAGTTGATCAGTACTCCTTAGTTTTATATTATATTGATATAGTTACTAACCCTGTAGGCTCTAAATCCTCTTCCTCATCAATTTAATATAATGTGTGGGCTACCTGCAGTCACCTCTAGGGGGAGCTCACTGTGTAAGATTGAGTGATTCACCTACAATTACATCTTGTCAGTCATCCTCAGGATAGGTGGTCACCCACTGTTTTGTGTCCCCCATTTGAATGTACAATGCCACTCCATTCTATGGGACTGATAGAAATAACCATACAATACTTGAGTAGCTGCGTGGCCCCAGCAGTCATTTTTTAAGTGAGTAGATGACAAGTAGCTTATGTGGTTCAACCCCTGGTTACACATCTTTAAAGTGAAAAATCTAGAAAGAGCAGAAGATGTAATTTTAAGGAGAAAAAAAATGCTATGCACCTCTCCTCTACCCTGATGATCGCAGTGACCATGCCGGCTGCTGGCAATCAAAGATTAGGCAAAGCGTCATCAGTGCTGGATCACCAAGAGAAAAGAAAGGCGGACATAGTTTATTTTTTAACTAATTACGTTTGGCAGCTATATTGTTTATGTTTTTACTTTGTTTCTTATGCATTAAAAATTATCTGACAATATGATTCTGCTGGTCGGCACAATTCCGACAATACCAAGCTCTCTCTCTCTCTCTCTCTCTCTCTTTCTCTCTCTCTCTCTTTCTCTCTCTCTTTATATATATGTATATGTATATATATATATATATATATATATATATATATATATATATATATATATATATATATATATATACACACAGTACAGACCAAACGTTTGGACACACCTTCTCATTCAAAGAGTTTTCTTTATTTTCATGACTCTGAAAATTGTAGATTCACATTGAAGGTATCAAAACTAAGAATTAACACATGTGGAATGAAATACTTAAAAAAGTGTGAAACAACTGAAAATATATATACTTATATTCTAGGTTCTTCAAAGTAGCCACCTTTTGCTTTGATTACTGCTTTGCACACTCTTGGCATTCTCTTGATGAGCTTCAAGAGGTAGTCACCGGAAATGGTCTTCACTTCACAGGTGCATCCTGTCAGGTTTAATAAGTGGGATTTCTTGCCTTATAAATGGGGTTGCAACCATCAGTTGTGTTGTGCAGAAGTCTGGTGGATACACAGCTGATAGTCCTACTGAATAGACTGTTAGAATTTGTATTATGGCAAGAAAAAAGCAGCTAAGTAAAGAAAAACGAGTGGCCATCATTACTTTAAGAATGAAGGTCAGTCAGTCCAAAAAATTGGGAAAACTTTGAAAGTGTCCCCAAGTGCAGTGGCAAATACCATCAAACACTACAAAGAAACTTGTTCACATGAGGATAGCCCCAGGAAAGGAAGACCAAGAATCACCTCTGCTGCGGAGGATAAGTTTATACGAGTCACCAGCCTCAGAAATCGCAGGTTAACAGCAGCTCAGATTAGAGACCAGGTCAAAACCACACAGAGTTCTAGCAGCAGACACATCTCTAGAACAACTGTTAAGAGGAGACTTTGTGCAGCAGCCTTCATGGTAAAATAGCTGCTAGGAAACCACTGCTAAGGACAGGCAACAAGCAGAAGAGACTTGTTTGGGCTAAAGAACACAGGGAATGGACATTAGACCAGTGGAAATCTGTGCTTTGGTCTGATGAGTCCAAATTTGAGATCTTTGGATCCAACCACCGTGTCTTTGTAGAAAAGGTGAACGGATGGACTCTACATGGCTGGTTCCCACCGTGAAGCATGGAGGAGGAGGTGTGATGGTGTGGGGGTGCTTTGCTGGTGACACTGTTGGGGATTTATTCAAAATTGAAGGCATAGTGAACCAGCATGGCTACCACAGCATCTTGCAGCGGCGTGCTATTCCATCCGGTTTGCGTTTAGTTGGACCATCATTTATTTTTCAACAGGACAATGACCCCAAACACACCTCCAGGCTGTGTAAGGGCTATTTGACTAAGAAGGAGAGTGATGGGGTGCTACACCAGATGACCTGGTCTCCACAGTCACCAGACCTGAACCCAATCGAGATGGTTTGGTGTGAGCTGGACCGCAGAGTGAAGGCAAAAGGGCCAACAAGTGCTAAGCATCTCTGGGAACTCCTTCAAGACTGTTGGAAAACCATTTCCGGTGACTACCCCTTGAACCTCATAAAGAGATTGCCAAGAGTGTGCAAAGCAGTAATCAAAGCAAAAGGTGGCTACTTTGAAGAACCTAGAATATAAGACATATTTTCAGTTGTTTCACACTTTTCTGTTAAGTATTTCATTCCACATGTGTTAATTCATAATTTTGATGCCTTCAATGTGAATCTACAATTTTCAGAGTCATGAAAATAAAGAAAACTCTTTCAATGAGAAGGTGTGTCCAAACTTTGGTCTGTATTGTAGATAGAAAGATAGAGGAATAGATAGATGAATTGAGGGATAGATAGATAGACTTGAAAGAATTTCCGAACCTTGTTGAATAACTTTGTTGGTGTCTCCATTTTCTGAGATCTGTTACATTCTTTGTTTGTAATTACAAGTGGAGGAAATCTAAATAAGTGATCACGGTTTTGTTACTTTGTTGCATTGAGCAATTATATTTATTTCACTACTGACCTCTTGTGTTACTTTTCGGAACTGCGATACCATAACATGACATTTAGTTTTCTGTAAACAAAATATCTTTGAAACTTTTTTCTAATTATTCCACTGAAATGTATAATTAATAAGGTAAATATATTTCTTTCCCAGGGCTGCTATGTTGGCTTTGATTTGGCCCATGCTGCCGGTAATGTAGAACTCTGCTTGCACGACTGGGAGGTGGACTTCGCTTGTTGGTGTTCTTATAAGGTGCTTCTTTTTATTTATGATTTTACCAAAATTTTCGAGTTTTGTTATTATTTTGCACAATAATTTGATTTGATTACAGTTAGATTTCCACAAAAATCTATAATTAAAGAAGTATTTCCATCTCTCCCAATATGATCAGTGATGGTCTGACCTCTAGAAAGGTGGGGGTGGGGGGGTGGGGGGTCAAATACAAAAGCAATAGGGTCTCATGTTGTGGAAAACAGGTATAGGGCAGGGGATACCGAAAACCGCTCACATTGTAATGTTGTGTGACCCACAATGAAGGTGTAACAGGTGCAGATTCCATCTGAAGCAACATGGTAATCAAAGAGTTAAAGATCTGCGCGGCTGGTACTGTTATCCACAAGAAGGGTCCAAAGGCTAGAGACAAGTGTTTAATCTCAACGCGTTTTGAAGTTACCAAACTTCTTTCTCAGGAGGAGTTTACTAACTTCGAAACGCATGAAGATTAAACTTGATAGACACTTCCATTTAGCCTTTGGATCCTTTTTATGGAGAACAGTACCAGCAGGGGCGTAACGATAGCGGTTGCAGAGATCGTGACCGCGACTGGGCCCAGCTGGGTTAGGGGCCCGGTGCCCGTCCTGCAGAAAAGCAGCTGGCTCCTTTCTGTGAGAGAGGAGCTGTGCTGTTCAGTGGCACATCACACGGCTGCTATGGGGTCTGTGAGTCAGGGGGCACTGGACCATGTGTTGGCCATTATAGTATTTGGAGAGCTATATACAAGGGTGTACAAAGCTAAAAGCATTGGATGGGAAAGTTTTGCGCTGAGGAAAAGAGGCTCTTTCCCTAGCACCCAGCTTTCCCATGCACTGCTATACCTCTTTTCTTCAGCACCCAGCTTTCCCATGTTCTGCTATACCTCTTTCCTTCAGCATCCAGCTTTCCCATGTTCTGCTATACATCTTTCCTTCAGCACCCAGCTTTCCCATGCTCTGGTATACATCTTTCCTTCAGCACCCAGCTTTCCCTTGCTCTGCTATACCTCTTTCCTTCAGCACCCAGCTTTCCCATGCTCTACTATACATCTTTCCCTCAGCACCCAGCTTTCCCATGCTCTGCTATACCTCTTTCTTTCAGCACCCAGCTTTCCCATGCTCTGCTATACCTCTTTCTTTCAGCACCCAGCTTTCCCATGCTCTGCTATACCTCTTTCTTTCAGCACCCAGATTTCCCATGCTCTGCTATACCTCTTTCCTTCAGCACCCAGCTTTCCCATGCTCTGCTATACCTCTTTCCTTCAGCACCCAGCTTTCCCATGCTCTGCTATACCTCTTTCTTTCAGCACCCAGCTTTCCCTTGCTCTGGTATACCTCTTTTCTTCAGCACCCAGCTTTCCCTTTCTTGGAAAAGCTGGGTGCTGAGGGAAAGATGTATAGCAGAGCATGAGAAAGCTGGGTTCTGAGAAAAAGATGTATAGCAGAGCGTGGGGACGCTGCATGCTGAGAAAACATGTATAGCAGACCATGGGGAAGGTGCATACTGAGGACAAGATGGATATCAGAACATAGGAAAGCTGGGTGCTGATAAAGGGATTTTCGATCATGGGAAATATGAGTGCTGAGGGAAAGAGCCAAGTTTCAGCAACACTAGCCCGTACTCCGAGTGTCAGCGTCATTATCCCGTACTCCGAGTGTCAGCGTCATTATCCCGTACTCCGAGTGTCAGCGTCATTATCCCGTACCGAGTGTCGATGTATGGTTGGGGAAGGGGGAACCCAGGTCCAAACTTTCCACTGGGGCCCATCAAACTCTAGTTATGCCACTGAGTACCAGCGCAGATTAACCATCTCATCTTTAACTACTTAATGGTCTGACCTCTGGGATCTCTGCTGATCCAGAAAATAAAGGGAGCACAGCACTGATTCAGTTCTGCATGCACTGTATGTATGTGCTCTGGCCATTCACTGTGTAGGGAGCTGCTGAGTGGCCCCATTAAAGTGAATAGGGTTAGATGCATTCCCTTGCACGCCCAAGTGGCCAAGAGCATGGCTGTGTAGGATGCTGCACTATACCAGCAGAACGATCTCCTTCATTCTCATGACAAGTCATGTACTATCACTGTAGAAAACAGGAAAAGACTTTCACATTCATTAAAGACCATATTTTAGTTAAAGGGAATTTGTCACCAGGTTTTTGCTCCCCCATCTGAGATCAGCATAATGCAGATACAGAGACCCTGATTCCAGCGATGTGTCACTTACTGAGCTGTTTGCTGTCTTTTTGATAAAATCACTGTTTTCTCTGCTGCAGATCTAGCAGTTATACAGAGCTCATGAAGATGCTGGACTACCTGCAGAACACCAAGTAGTCCTGTAATGATAATCTCCTGCTGATTAAACAGTGATTTTATCAAAACAACACTAAGCAGTCCAGTAAGAGACACATCGCTGGAATCAGGGTCTCTGCCTCTAAATTATGCTGCTCTCAGATGAGGGCGCAAAAACCTAGTGACAGATTCCCTTTAAAGAGTTACTGCCTAAACATTAATTGATCCCGTATCCACAGGATAGAGTATAACTTTCTGATCACTTGGAGTCCACATGCTCAACCTCCCCTCCATTCATTGTCTATGGGATTTCTGAGCTGCTTCAATCAGTCCCATAAACAATGAATGGAGGAAGGCCACGCAGGCGCACTCTAGCTCTATTCATAAGAGCGCTGCATAGTCCCCTTCTAGGGGTTCCAGAGTATTGATTTTTGGATTTCAGGGGGTTTGAGTGGTTGGACTCCCAAAGATCATCAGCGTATACCAACCATATCCTATAAAGTTCTTTTTTTAAATAATCCTTTAGGCTGTGTGCTCATGCTGAGTTTTTTTCAGGGTTTTTTATGCATTTTTTTTTTTATACATTTTTTTTATTGCAGATTTTAATCAATCTGGAAGGGAAAACGCATCCCAGCAAAGTATATGAGAATCCTGATGTGCTGTGCCCACGTTGCAGATTTTTTCCTTGCAGATTCTAGTGCAGAAAAAAATTGCACCAAAGAATTGGCATCTCAATTGTTTCTGTGTTTTCTCTATCTCAATGCATAAAAAAAATCAATCGAAAAATGCAAAAAACGCAAGTTTTTTTTATCAGCATTTTTGCTGCCAAGAGATGCAGTTTTAGGTGCAGAAAATCTGCAACGTGAGATCATACCCTTATGCTGTGTGCACTTCTTTTTGCAGTTTTTGATGTGTTTTTTCTTGCATATTTTAATCAATCTGCAAGGGTAAACACATCCCTGCAAAGTCTATGAGAACCCTGAAGTGCTGTGCCCACGTTGCAGATTTTGATTTTTTTTCCTTGCTGATTTTGGTGCAGAAAAAAACTGCACCAAACAACTGACATGTCAATGGTTTCTGCAATTTTTCCAGTGTTTTTCACATCACACTGCATTAAAAAAAACACATTAAAAAAACACATAAAAAAAGCATCGAAAAACTCAAAATCGCGGCAAATAACGCAGCGTTTTCCTGCCAAGAGATGCAGTTTTAGTTGCAAAAAATCTGCAAACAAATCTGCAATGTGGGAACAAACCCTTAATGTACTACAGATAACCCTCTAATGGCTAACCGAAAAACTGTTTAGTGTTTAGAGATAGGGATTAGTGATGGGTGAGCGCTCACTGCTCATTACTAGATCGAACATAGGGTTCACTCACATCTGCGTGTGAAATATGGCTCCATTGTTGCTTCTGAGTCATCTTGGAGCAAGATATGAGTGACGATCCGTATGTCATGTGTGTTCTATGTGACTGCATTTCCCCCTTGCCTAATCTCTGTGTGACATCCGTGTGTTGTCTGTGTGTTGTCTGTCTTCCATGTGACATCCACATCTACTTGATTAGTATCATCACGAATACCAGGGATTGATGCCAGCTGGCAATTCACAGCTGAAATCAACCCCATATTCAAGGGGCTGCTGCTAAGTCTTTGGCTTTGTCATCTTTTTTTGTTTCTATGGTAACGAATGTTATGTCACATGAAATCCTTATGTGTCTAATATATGTTTTCAAAATTTTGTGTTTGTTGCTTATGGCAACAGTGTTCCACGCACACGGGAAAACAAAATGGCAGGGTCTAATGCGATATACGCAGCAACTGAGAGCAGAGGAGGGATAATACTCTTGTTTGTGCAAGGAAAGTTCGCGAAGGATATTCATGGTGATATGTCGCAGACATTGGGGGATCAATGCCCTTCATATTCCACAGGTAAGAACTGGATTGCCAAATTTAAAACAGGCCACTTTAGCACCAATGATGAGGAACGTTCTGCATGACCGAGAGGGGTTGTTGTTCTGGAAATCGTCGATATTGTGCACAATCCACGAATTTCAGCTAAAGCTATAGTAGACATCATGGGGATTTCCCGGGAACGTGTTTGTGTCATTTGCCATGAACATTTGGAAATGAGGAAGCGATCTGCAAAGTGGGTCCCCAAATGTCTGACAACAGATCAGAGAAGCAGCGAGTGAAAACTTCCTGGTCCATTTGTCAACATTTCCAGACTGATAAGAACCTCCTGGATCAACTGGTCACTATGGATGAGACCTGGATTTATTTGTATGACCCTGAAAACAAGGAGCAGTCAAAAAAGTAGAGGCACAGTGGTTCTCCTCATCCAAAGAAGTTCAGGGTGCAAAAATCAGCCACTAAGGTGATGGCGTCTGTGTTCTGGGATAAGGAGGGCGTGCTGCTAGTGGACTACCTTCAAAAGGGTTCCACCATCAATGATGGGTATTACATTAAACTTTTGGACCAATTAAAGGCAGCTCTGAAGGCCAAAAGGCGCGGCAAGCTGTCCAAAGCAATCTTGTTCCTGCAAGACAACGCCTCCGCTCACATTACACAAGCGACCATGCCAAAACTAGCAGAGCTGGGCTTCCAGCTGGTTGACCACCCACCTTATTCACCAGATCTAGCTCCCTCCGACTATCAACTGTTTCCAAACCTGAAGAAACACCTCAAGGTTACCAAATTTCACACCATTTCTGATGCCATGGCTGCTACGGATGCCTGGTTTGAGACACAACCAAAATCCTTCTTTTTGCTAGGCTTACAGAACTTCGAATACCGATGTAAGAAGTGTGTTGTCATCAGTGGAGAGTATGTGGAATAAATGGAAAGTTTCATCATCCTATCTCGTTTCTTTCTGGGTAAAGTCAAAGACTTATCAGCAACCCCTCGTATTACTCCGTTTGTCACTGCACCATGAAGGCAAAGCACCAGGATTGGTGCTTCTAATGGATGTGCCACTTCTGAGCAGCTGCGGCCTGCTATTTTTAGACTGAGGAGGGCCCAATAACCATGATTCTCCCCACTCTGAAAATACCAGTTGTCAGCATCACCTTGGCTACTGATACAATTTTGAGGGGACCCAATGTTTTTCTTTCTTAATTATCTATTCAAAAAATAGTTTAGAAAATCACTGTGCGGTGACCTCTATTTTGGATTACCAGCTACGGTAAAGCTGCCAGCTGGAGGTTGCAGGCTGCAGCTGTCTGCTTTACCTTAGCTGTTTAGCAAAAATAGGGGGATCCCACAAATAATTTTTTTTATAATTTTAATTATTTATTTTGTGGCTAAAGACAAGGCTAGACACTCTTTAGTGCCACATGAAAGGCACTAAAGGGTGCCAGCTTACAATATGCGGGGGGGGGGGGGGACGGACATTATATAGGTGTTGCACATCTATCTATCCATTCATCTATCTATATCTAGCTTTTGACAGTATGTAAATCTCCATGTTAAAAATGCATGTCTGGTTGCTGTCCGCGTGCTGTCCGTGTGCCGCAGGGTTTTCTCGCACCCATTGACTTATATTCGGCAGGAACTTGCAAAACGCTGAGATTTGCCCCGTACGCTGAAGTTTATATAGGGGAAACTACCGTAGCAGATGTGCTCTGCTCTATTGTTTATCAATGGTGCGAGTGCAATGGGATTTTTTTATTGCATTGCACTCGCAGATTTTCTGCGCAGAGGTGACTGACCCCTTAGGCTCGCTGTAGCTCAATACTGAAGACTAAGGAGCCGGGTGGTTGATTTCAGGCCAGCGCGGGCTCTTAGGTCGCGCAGCGTATTTTACTCTTGTACATTGTGTTGCACATTGTGAAGTAATTAGCTGTAATTCTTCTATTTGATTGCAGTATCTGAACTCCGGGGCTGGAGGATTAGCCGGGGCCTTCATCCATGAGAAACATTCCGGCACTATTCACCCATCGTACGTAGCACTCTACTTTCCTATGAACTTGTTACTGTTTGTCTATTGGAAATGAGGTACATTGTCCCGGCACCTCGGCTGCACCCCTGGGTCACATCATGGCTCCGTCTTTTAGGCTGCATTTGTTACAAGATTCAAGGTCTTATCTGCAGGATGATCAACATGGTAACAGTGGTAGAAAGCCGAAAATGGGATTACAGGGGACATTAGCGGGATGGCCATCAACAGGCACCGACCAGCTCACCTACAGATATCACTGACAAACACCAAATGGTGGAAATGTTGGACTTTATTTCTGTTATCACTAGTGAAAGATGGTAAAGCATTCATTGTCAACTACTCCTGTATAGGAGCATTTACTGTATAGCACTGTATAGGAGCATTTATAGCACTGTATAGCAGCATTCCTGGCACTGTATAGGAGCATTTATAGCACTGTATAGGAGCATTTACTGTATAGCACTGTATAGGAGCATTTATAGCACTGTATAGGAGCATTTACTGTATAGCACTGTATAGGAGCATTTACAGCACTGTATAGGAGCATTTACTGTATAGCACTGTATAGGAGCATTTATAGCACTGTATAGGAGCATTTACTGTATAGCACTGTATAGGAGCATTTATAGCACTGTATAGGAGCATTTACTGTATAGCACTGTATAGGAGCATTTATAGCACTGTATAGGAGCATTTCTGTCACTGTATAGGAACATCTCTGACATTGTATATGAGCATCTTTGGTACTGTATAGGAGAATCTCTGGTATGTATAGGAGCATTCCTGGCATTTTATAGCAACATTGCTGATACTGTATAGGAGCATCTCTGGCACTATATATGAGCATCTCTGGTACTGTATAGAAGCATCTCTGACACTATATATGAGCATTTATAGCACTGTATAGGAGAATTTCTGGTACTGTATAGGAGAATTTCTGGTACTGTATAGGAGAATTTCTGGTACTGTATAGGAGAATTTCTGGTACTGTATATGAGCATTTATAGCACTGTATAGGAGCATCTCTGACACTGTATAGGAGCATCTCTGGTACTGTATATGAGCATTTCTGGTACTGTATAGGAACATCTCTGACACTGTATAGGAGCATCTCTGACACTGTATAGGAGCATCTCTGGTACTGTATAGGAGCATCTCTGGTACTGTATAGGAGCATTTCTGGTACTGTATAGGAGCATTTCTGGTACTGTATAGGAGCATCTCTGGCACTGTATATTAGAATTCCTGGCATTGTATAGGAGCATCTTTGGTACTGTATAGGAGCATCTCTGGGGGCATTTATGGTACCACTATGGGAACATTTATGGCACCACTATGGTAACATTTATGGCACCTCTATGGGAACATTTATGGCACCACTATGGGAACATTTATGGCACCTCTATTGGAACATTTATGGCACCTCTATTGGGGTATTTATGGCACCTCTATGGGGGCATTTATGGCACCTCTATGGGGGCACTTATGGCACCTCTATGGGGGCACTTATGGCACCTCTATGGGGGCATTTATGGCACCACTGTGGGAGCATTTATGGCACCCCTATGGGGGTATTTATGGCACCTCTATGGAGGTATTTATGGCAACACTATGGGAGCATTTATGGCACCTCTATGGGAGCATTTATGGCACCACTATGGGAGCATTTATGGCACCTCTATGAGGGTATTTATGGCACCTCTATGGGAGAATTTATGGCACCTCTATGGGAGAATTTATAGCACCTCTATGGGAACATTTATGGCACCTCTATGGGGGTATTTATGGCACCTCTATGGGGGTATTTACGGCACCTCTGTGGGGGTATTTATGGCACCACTATGGGAGCATTTATGGCACCACTATGGGAGAGTTTATGGCACGTCTATGGGGGTATTTATGGCACCTCTATGGGAGAGTTTATGGCACCTCTATGGGAACATTTATGGCACCTCTATGGGAACATTTATGGCACCTCTATGGGAGAATTTATGGCACCTCTATGGGAGAATTTATAGCACCTCTATGGCGGCATTTATGGCACCTCTATGGCACCTCTATGGGGGTATTTATGGCACCTCTATGGGGGTATTTATGGCACCTCTATGGGAGCATTTATGGCACCTCTATGGGAGCATTTATGGCACCTCTATGGCAGCATTTATGGTACAATGTGGGGTCATTTCTGAGCCTGTCCGGAGGCATCTATGTGGTAGCCACTCGGAGCATCTACGACTTAGGGAGCTCTTATGGTGGGAACATACAAGGTAGTGCTTGAGGTCAGTAATGAAAGGTAATTAGCCTAAATATTCAGCAACATGAGGAGAGGTATCAGAGCAGAATTATTGAGAGCCCACAGTCTCATCACAGCTCAGATAAAGAAATGTCAGATGAATTATCTCATAGTCAGACAATATCCAAATCTCAAGTAGTCCCTCTCCCAGCTCCTCCTGGTGGTTCTTGGGTCTCTAGTTCACGAGCCTACAACATGCCTCTTCTAGCCACTGCCGTGCCTCAGATGGTATATGGAAAATCTGGACTCCATCTCATTTGAAGTGGCAGGTGTACTTACTTTGAAAATCCGTGTAAGAACATGTGCAAAATCATTACTCTGACCTCAGCTGCCTCGCTAACGTCGTCCCTATCACCTGATTTTATCCTGTATCCATCCCTCCTGGTTTTGATGTGGCTAGTTGACCCACTTTTGTCTGCTCTCACCACCGGCTGGCAACTACTCCATGGATGCAACCCAGGAGACCCTGGGGCCAACCCAAATCCTTTTATAGTGGTTACAGAGTGAAGTCCAGGCTTTCTATGCAGTCTGCGAGACAGAGGAACATGTACATAGTCTATCTGTGAAACCCTCATTTTAGGAACCCCTTACACCACCTAGCCTCATTGCCAGGCCCCTCAGTGTCCCTCCTCTCTACTGCTGCTGAGATCTCACCCCGCTCAGTACAAGCTGCAGCTTTCAGTCAGGCTGGGTGGGTAGAGATTTAATTTACTCGGACTAATCAGTTCTCTCTCTCTAGCTGGACTAATTGTAATACCAGGATTATCAAACCAAACTGACATGGATTTACACATCAGCAACAGAAAGGAGGGACAGTGAGGAGGCATCAGACAAGCTAGATGGGTAGAGATTCAGCAGCAGCAGGGAGGAGGGACAATAAAGAATTACCAGACAGACTGGATGGCTAGAGATTCAGCAGCAGCAGGGAGGAGAACACTGATGGGCTATCAAACAGGCTAGATGGGTAGAGATTCAGCAGCAGCAGGGAGGAGAACACTGATGAGCTATCAAACAGGCTAGATGGGTAGAGATTCAGCAGCAGCAGGGAGGAGAACACTGATGGGCTATCAAACAGACTAGATTGGTAGCGATTCATCAGTATGGAGCAGGGACACTGAGGAATTATCAGATAGATTAAATGGGTAGAGATTCAGCAGCATGGAGGAGGGACACTGAGGATTTATCAGACAGACATGATGGGTAGAGATTCAGCAGCAGCAGGGAGGAGAAAACTGATGGGCTATCAAACAGGCTAGATGGCTAGAGATTCAGCAGCAGGAGGGAGGAGAACACTGAGGAGCTATCAGACAGGTTAGATGGGTAGAGATTCAGCAGTATGGAGGAGAGGCACTGGGGAATTATCAGACAGACTAAATGGGTAGAGATTGAGCAGCATGGAGGAGGGACACTGAGGAATTATCAGACAGACATGATGGGTAGAGATTTAGCAGCTGCAGGGAGGAGAACACTGAGGAGGTATCAGACAGGCTAGATGGGTAGAGATTAAGCAGCAGCAGGGAGGAGAACACTGAGGAGGTATCAGACAGGCTAGATGGGTAGAGATTAAGCAGCAGCAGGGAGGAGAACACTGAGGAGGCATCAGACAGGCTAGATGGGTAGAGATTAAGCAGCAGCAGGGAGGTGGGACACTGAGGAATTATAAGACAGACTTGATGGGTAGAGATTCAGCAGCAGCAGGGAGGAGAACACTGAGGAGGTATCAGACAGGCTAGATGGGTAGAGATTAAGCAGCAGCAGGGAGGTGGGACACTGAGGAATTATAAGACAGACTTGATGGGTAGAGATTCAGCAACAGCAGGGAGGAGAACACTGAGGAGCTATCAGACAGGCTACATAGCAGCAGCAGGGAGAAGTTTTACTGAGGAACTATCATTCATGCTAAGTGGGCAAAGGTTGAGATAAAATTTTCAGATGCAGTTGAACAGCATTCTGACAAGGATTTTCAACGTAAGTACACCAGCCTCATTAGGTCTCAATAATTTATTTAATATCATGTGCGTTTTCTTTTCTAAAATCTGATGACAGATCTGCTTTATTGGTTTTCTATCAAAGAAGAAAAAAAAACTAATGCTGCTTTAATCTTTGCTGGGTGTATCTATGTTTATTTTTTCATGGTTGGGAGGGCTAGGGGCTCTCATAGAGGGTCCCACCTAATATTGCATAGCCCTTTTATGACTCCTATGTAGACCTCGGTCCTTTGGATCGTCATTGGGATACAGTTCTTCTCCTACGTTTTGGTCCGTAATTGGAATTTCATGTTCTCAAGTTTTTCGGATGTTTGATCTGAACTCTGCAATCTGATAGCGGTAATGTGGTGACATTGGGACATTGGTGGTGTCGCGGCTGAGCTGACGAGCTGTTTTCTTCATACAGTAGCTCTGTGTAATTGAGGATAATGATTTGTATGTCCCTTTTCATCCCAGGTTGGTCGGCTGGTGGGGTCACGAGTTCAAGTCCAGATTCAGCATGGAGAACGGTACGTCCTCGTGTCCCGATATCTTATCCGTAGCCTGTAATGCTCCGGCGTCTTCAGAAAACAATGTGCTCCGCAGATCATTTCATTCCGCGCACAGTCTAGGCGAGAAACACGGCGCTCGACTAATCTTTCATGATGTCCGGGACAAGCGGAGGACTCTACACTTAGGTTTTCCACCTTGATCTTTAAATGGACCTGTCACTCCACAAGAGGAGAAACATTGGTCTTTTTAAGACCTCAAATAATGATCTGTTTAGTTTTAGTCTTTTCCAAGGATTCGAGTGATAGAAATCCCAGCACGTGTTACATTCAGTCCTGCACATCCCGATGGGCAGAGAGGAGTTTGTTATATTCTATATTCTTCTGAATGATACAGTGTTTTAGTATTTATAGGACGACAGATACAAACTTAATGACGTATAGAATAGCAAATTCTTCATTTTTAAGTCCCACTCCCAGAAACCTACTGGAAAGTATTAAAGTGACAACCTTTAACAGTTTTTTTTTTTTTATTTTCACAAAAATGTTCACCTTTTGTGGTTTACAGAGTAGGATTGTTAGTGCTCGCTCACATCTGCATTTAAAAACAGCGATTGCATTGTACTCACCAATGTCCTCCTCCTGTACAATGACTGGTACATAACGAAGGATCCACAAATCAGAATAGTTGCTGTCACAGCTCACCTCCTCCTCCTCCTGTACAATGACTGATAACACCACTATATAAAGTAAATAACGAAGAATCCACAATTCACAATAGGTGATGTCACAGCTCACCTCCTCCTCCTGGAAAATGGCTGATAAAACACTATATACAGTAGATAACAGAGAATCCACCATTCATAATAGGTGATGTCACAGATCACCTCCTCCTTCTGTATAATGGCTGATAAAACACTATATACAGTAAATAATGGAGGATCCACTAATCACAATTGGGATGTCACAGCTCATCTTCTCCTCCTGGACAATGGCTGATAAAACACTATATACAGTAGATAACAGCAGAAACAGCAGTCACATTGGGTGATGTCACAGCTCACCTCCTCCTCCTGAACAATGGCTGATAAAACACTATATACAGTAGATAACAGAGGCTCCACCAATCCCAATAGGTGATGTCACAGCTCACCCCCTCCTGTAAAATGACTGATAACACCTCGATATTTAGTAGATATCAGAGGATACACCATTCACAATAGGTGATGTCACAGCTCACCTCCTCCCCTTTTGTACAATGACTGATAACATTTCTGTATACAGTAGATAACACAGGATCCACCATTCACAATATGTGATGTCACAGCTCACCTCCTCCTCTTCCTGTATATAACACCTCTAGGTACAGTCAATTACACAGGATCTATGACAATTCCAATTATGGCCAACAAAAATGCAAACAAAAGCCTTACAAAAGGCATATGAATCCAGTTGACAATCCAAACAGATTGTTGCTTCCTTAACACTATATGTTTACATTAATTTTATCCTTTTTGCTTTTTTCCCCCTAGAATTAAAATTGAGCCCAGGTGTGGATGGCTTCCGTCTGTCTAATCCCCCGATTTTACTGGTGTGCTCCCTACATGCCAGTTTAGAGGTAAATGTTCCATAGATATTTATTTTGCTCACACATCACAAGAAGAAGGATGCACAGGCTTTTCTAGAAGTAGGAGGAAGAAGCAGGACTCACAGGCTTTTCTAGAAGTAGGAGGTAGAAGCAGGACTCACAGGCTTTTCTAGAAGTAGGAGGTAGATGCAGGACTCTCAGGCTTTTCTAGGAGTAGGAGGAAGAAGCAGGACTCACAGGTTTTTCTAGAAGTAGGAGGGAGAATCAGGATTCACAGCCTTTTCTAGAAGTAGAAGGGAGAAGCAGGTCTCAAAGGCTTTTCTAGAAGTAGGAGGGAGAAGCAGGACTCACAGGTTTTTCTAACAGTAGGAGGTAGATGCAGGACTCACAGGCTTTTCTAGAAGTAGGAGGGAGAAGCAGGACTCACAGGTTTTTCTAGAAGTAGAAGGGAGAAGCAGGATTCACAGGTCTTTCTAGAAGTAGAAGGGAGAAGCAGGATTCACAGGTTTTTCTAGAAGTAGAAGGGAGAAGCAGGATTCACAGGTCTTTCTAGAAGTAGGAGGGAGAAGCAGGATTCACAGGTATTTCTAGAAGTAGGAGAGAGCAGCAGGACTCACAGGCTTTTCTAGAAGTAGGAGGGAGAAGCAAGACTCACAGGCTTTTCTAGAAGTAGGAGGGAGAAGCAGGATGCACACGCTTTTCTAGAAGTAGGAGGGAGAAACAGGACTCACAGGCTTTTCTAGAAGTAGGCGGGAGAAGCAGGATGCACAGGTTTTTCTGGAAATAGGAGGGAGAAGCAGGATGCACACGCTTTTCTAGAAGTAGGAGGGAGAAACAGGACTCACAGGCTTTTCTAGAAGTAGGCGGGAGAAGCAGGACTCACAGGCTTTTCTAGAAGTAGGAGGGAGAAGCAGGACTCACAGGCTTTTCTAGAAGTAGGAGGGACAAGCAGGACCCACAGGCTTTTCTAGTAGTAGGAGGGAGAAGCAGGATGCACAGGAATTTCTAGAAGTAGAAGGGATAAGAAGGACTCACAGGCTTTTCTAGAAGTAGGCGGGAGAAGCAGGATGCACAGGTTTTTCTGGAAATAGGAGGGAGAAGCAGGATGCACACGCTTTTCTAGAAGTAGGAGGGAGAAACAGGACTCACAGGCTTTTCTAGAAGTAGGCGGGAGAAGCAGGACTCACAGGCTTTTCTAGAAGTAGGAGGGAGAAGCAGGACTCACAGGCTTTTCTAGAAGTAGGAGGGACAAGCAGGACCCACAGGCTTTTCTAGTAGTAGGAGGGAGAAGCAGGATGCACAGGAATTTCTAGAAGTAGAAGGGATAAGAAGGACTCACAGGCTTTCTCTCTAATTCCTGGTTAAACAGCTACTTAAATGGTAATACTAAATAAAAACATAGAAAACTTTAAATATCGAAGTTCAGAGTTCGACTTAATTTAGAGTTAAATTAAAGGTTTCTTCTATAATTTAGACTTAAATTATAGAGGAAACAATGTATAGCAAAATCCACTGTAATTCTAATTAATAATCAAATAAAAATATTTATAATTATAGATAGAGTGACTTACGGGTAGGTGAGTTGAAATGTGTATGTGTGGGCAGCACGATGGCTCAGTGGTTAGCGCTGTTGTCTTGCAACACTCCAAAGACATACTGATAGAGAATACAGATTGTGAGGCCCAATGGGGACAGTGATGACGAAGTCTGTAGAGTTCTGTGGAATATTCTATTGCCGTTATATAAGCAATGATAAGAAATTATATTAATAACTATAATACTATTAGCCATCGACAGAAAGCAATTGTAATGCTCGCGGCTGGTGCACCCACTGGACCACAGGGAGGACCCAGGATTAACCTATAGGGGCTACTACTCCCAGGGCAGTGACTGGGACTGTGGCAGCTGGCCACCAGGACAGGTGGCAGACTCAGGAATAGATGGGTACAGGTGGGGTGACTGAGGCAGGCTGGACAGGCGGGTACGGACAGGAGTGGTAGGCACAGCAGGGATAGACAGGTACTGGAAACGGACACCGGGATAACAGTACAGGAGTTCAGGACCTGACAACTAACTAGACTGACTGACTAACTAACTGAAGGCATTGCGCAGGCACCTCCCCTAGTGGGAGGATGCCATAAATTCACAGTACCCCTCAGCGATATGCTGAGAGGCATTTCCTGGAAATGGCGTGCCAGCCCTTTAAGAGGAGGACCAGTGTGCGTGCACCACAAGCACACTCTCAGGAGACCTAGGCTGGGTGCACAGGCCCTGGGAGGGGAAGGAAGCATCAGCCCACGTGGATGGCCGGGGGAGTGCAGGGTAGGACGCAACTCGGCCGGGGCAGTGAGTAATTCGACGTCTCTGCAGGGACGCTGGCACTATGACAATGTACCATTTTTAGTTACAGCAAAAAAAAAAAATAAAACATCTTGTAAGACAGTTGCAAAAACTATTGCAACAAAAAGGGATCACGGGCGTTCACTGTTATTGGAGACTGTTAGAGCTCCCTGCACCACCCAGATGACCGGACGTCAGCAGCTACTGGAAGAATAAAACTTCAGTTTCTCCCTGTAGCTGCACTTCCAATTAGAATTCTGCACATGTATAAAATGGTATTTATTGCAGGTTACCACTATCACTGCAGGTTAGTACAGCAAAGAAAATAGGGCCCTCACACCTTAAGTAATGAATTAAAGGGAACCTGTCACCACTTTCTCGGCCTATAAGCTGCGGCCACCACCACTGGGCTCTTATATGCAGCATTCTAACATACTGTATATAAGAGCCCAGGCCGCTGTGTAGAACATAAAAAACACTTTATAATACTCACCTAGAAAGTCGCTCCGGTGCACAACAGTCGGATGGGTGGCGCCGTTCTCCGGAACCGGCGCCTCCCATTTCGGCCATCTTGGTCTTCCTTATTCTGAAGCTGTGTTGCATGACGCGTCTATGTCATACACACTCGCCAGTATTGAGGTCCTGCGCAGTCACACTGCAATACTTTGATCTGCCCTGAGCAGGGTAGATCAAAGTGTGCCTGCGCACCGGAGCGACCGGTTTAGGCGAGTATTATAAAGTGTTTTTTTTGTTCTACACAGCGGCCTGGGCTCTTATATACAGCATGTTAGAATGCTGTATATAAGAGCCCGATGGTGGTGGCCGCAGCTTATAGGCCGAAAAAGTGGTGACAGGTTCCCTTTAATGTACAGGTGCACAAATATGCTGTGTGGCCAATATACAGACTGGGCCAGCAGGGCCCTCCCATAACATTGACTCTGGTAGCCCACTGATCAATTACATACAAATGTTACATTCACAATTTTTCCTATGTTTCTATATAATAACATACTATTTGTAAAATTAATGATGAGATGCTTCCTTTGTCTGTACATAATGAAACAAGTGTATTGTGCCAACTACTGAGTATGTTGGGGATTAAGTGATGTACTACTGCAAAAGGGCCCACCAGAGGATTCTCCTTCTCTCCTGTGGGCCAGTCCGAGGCTGTATAGATGTATACATACACAGTGTGGCAGAACCCTGCAATTAATGAATATTATGACACCCAGGCCTATCAGTTCGTCACAGGGTATTGTGCAATCTGCCCTTCTGCACAGTATCCACCTCCTCCTTGGTTACGGATCCCTGTTCTTTGGTGTTGCTAATATCAAAGCTAATCAAAACCCTAAGAACACTTTGCACCACACCCACCAGACACACCATTGGGGGGCCTGAAGGGAATAGGGCCACCCACTTGGGGGGGTTGGTAGGGGAAAGTGAAAAAGTGAAAAGGAGTGTTGTGTTGGAGGTGAAAGAGAGAGGAGGTCAGGAGCAGGGTTCTTTGAGTCTACTAGGTGGCAGACGTTGGTCTGGGCCTGGTAGGAGCTGGAACCCTGGTCGTAGGAGATCGTGTCAAGGGGCACGGATCTGCCAAGGAGGGCAGCCAGCGGCCTTGAGCCATCTCCGGGCAGGGGCCAGGGCACGACGGGGTACGTAGACCTTAGGCCGGGAAGTAGCTTGAAGCGTCCTGGTAATTTACCCGATGGGGGTGAAGTCTTCAAGATTCATCCCTCACCTGCTCCAAAATCGTGGTACTAGCGCAACGAGGGGATAGGACTTTTCCCAAAATACAGTCCATCAAATACCACGCGTGAACTCTGAGAGCAAGCTCACTCCGTTAGCCATACGGGTGAGCGGGACCCGAATAGTTCCATACTACAAAATCCAAACAGTAAAGAAGGTGCCACGGAAAAGGCCACAGGCTAACAAGCACGGATACGGATCCAAGCGTGCTCCCTCCTTGCTGCAGCGGTGCTCGGAATTCTGGTTTACAAGTTGTCGGTGTCAGTATTCTTGGACTGAGTTTGAAAAATCCCTTTCCTTCCCAACAGCACCCCTTCGCCACCATCACCGGACCCTGGGGCACAACCCCCTACCTACAGAGGGGTTAAACACCTTGCTGCCATATCACCGCCACCAGGCTCCCCAACAGCAGCGGTGGTACTCCACCTTACCTTCCACCGTGGGTGGCGTCACGAACATCTAAATCCCCTGTACATATCCCCCTTTTCACTTTGAGTGTCCGCGCGACCCCACTCCCGGGTCCGGAGACCCCTCGAGCCACCGCGGTTCCGGATCCGAGCGGCTCGGCGGTACAAATACATGACCTCCAAGGTAGTTCATTAGCTGGAGGTAGGTAGCATTTTTTTTTTTTTTGCTTAAAGTTTCCATTCAACTACAAAGTTGCTAATTGACCGATCTGAAGCATGCGCAGCATCTGTCCACGTTTTCTAAGGCGGACGTCCCAGCAAATGCACATTAGAAATTTCAAGGACACAAGTCAAACAAATGAACTTTCCCTACTCTGTGATCCGAGCTGGGAAAGCTTTTACAGCCGAGTCATTTATAACGTTCCCAAACGCTGATTGTTTGTATCATTTTCTACATCGTAACTTAATGCTTCATCTGTAACAACAGAAGCTGTTAAGCCAAATCCGGAAAGCTTTTTGCATGAATTTTCGCTGCTAAATTAGGCAAATTTGACCTGGGAATCTGAGTACAGATAGAAGACTTCACACCGGGGGCTCATTTGCACAAAGTACCTCACTGTAAAGACTCCATAAAAATCATATTTTCCTTTTTTTGGGAAGGGGGGGTTTAGTTCATCAATGTGAGACTACAGGGTTTTTCATTTATGAACTTATGTCACCACGTAGCTGCTATGTGTCTATGTCATTAAATCCGCTGCGGGGAGTCTCCAGCAATGAGTCGAGCGCTCAGTGATTCTCCTTTTTATGGCTGATTTTACCCTTTTTGGCACGGTGACTTAGGCTTTCCAAATGCTAATTGCTGCTGTAGAACCTCAGCAAAATGGATCTAACCGTTACTAGCTAAGTCCCAGCTCCCGGTGCAATCAAGAAAATGGATCTAAAATGCTTTAATGCTGTGAGAATAAATATACGAGCATTCGGGACGGGCTCGGAAGCTGCATTTTTCAGGACGTCTGTGTGTTTATCCTATTTTAATTTTTTATTTACTTTCACATGTAAATATTTACATTAAATATCTGCTTTTTGCTTGGAAAGCTTTAATGGCTGACAGACGCATCAAGGGTTAAGCGAGGAGAAGATGGGCATCAATCCTTTTCTTTAGCGACGTCTACGCTGTCCATGATTATACAGTGTGTCCACCCATATCCTGTCCACCGCCATTAACTTGAGAACGGCGGCAGCTATAGGTATAGAAGTGGTGTCTAGGTATAGTAAAGTAGCCATGTGCTACACTATGAAACCACATATAGCGCCACCTGGTGGAAAACAATGGAGGTAGCATTTTTATTTCGAAAACGGAACGAGATAGAGAAAAAAAGTGAATTACAAAGTTGTAGGGCATCATCCATTCAATACAAATCGACACCTTGCATACAGAAATGCTATGATTAGAACGTGTAAAACTCACAAGGCTTCAGATGTGAAGCGATACCTCATGGAGACCTTCCTACAAGTCATTGGGCATGGTGGATGTGTGGAGTGGCCTCCACGCTCACCTGACCTGACCCCATTGGACTTCTTTCTGTGAGGTCACAGCAAACAGCAGGTGTATGCGACCCCTCCACCAACATTGCAGGATCTACGACGAAGGATCACAGATGCTTGTGCAAATGTGTCACCTCCCATATTGCACAATGTGCAGCAAGATACAGTATGCGGTGCAGAGTCCAGATGTGCATTGCAGCTGACGGGGGCCACTTTGAGCATCAAAGTTAAATGAGCGCCATATGCGTGACCAGCATTTAATGTTTTGGGGGGGTCATGGGTTTCATATCATAGCATTTCTGTATGCAAGGTGTCGATTCGTATTGAATTGATGATGCCCTACAACTTTGTATTTCACTTTTTTTCTCTATCTCGTTTCGTTTTCAAGATAAAAATGCTAACTCCGCTGTTTTCCACCAGGTGGCGCTATAGGTGGTTTCACTGCATAGCGCATGGATACTTTACTATACCTAGACACCACTTCTATGCCTATAGCTGCTGCCATTCTCAAGTTAATGGCGGTGGACAGGATATGGGTGGACACACTGTATAATCCTTAAGTGTAGCATGCTTATTAGAGTTGAGTAAATCTTTTCAAATTCAACAGCTTTGCCGTATGTTTCTACAAAATTCAACTGGCAGCAAATCAATCCTCCATGAATTGCAAGAACTGCAAAGCTTCCAACTGAAAAGACGTGTAACACTCTGAGGTCTCCTAGGACTGTATTCAATCCCTTTTGAAGCTCTTTGACGTTCCTAACATTGTGTTTGTGTTAAAGTGACCTCCAGGTAAAAAGTTTGGGGTCACCCGGACAATTTTGTCTTTCACAAGAATAATCACACTTTTATTTATCAAATGAGTTGCATAATGAATAGAAAATATCGTCCAGACAGTGACGAGGTTAGAAATAATGATTTTTACTTGAAATAATTTTTTCTTCACACTTTGCTTTGGTCACAGAATGCTCCTCTGCAGCAATTCCAGCTTTGCAGACCTTTGGCATTCTACAGTAGCTGGTAATTTGCGGAGGTAATCTGTAGATATTTCGCCCCATGCTCCCCCCTCCACAAGTTGGATTGGGTTGATGGGCAATTTTTGCATACCATACGGTCAAGCTGCTCCCACAACAGCTCTATAGGGTTGAGATCTGGTGACTGGACCGGCCACGCCATTACAGATAGAATACCAGCTGCCGGCTTCTTCACTAAATAGTTCATGCATATTATGGAGCTGTGCTTTCTGTCATTGTCCTGTTGTAGGATGAAATTGGCTCCAATCAAGCACTGTCCACAGGGTATGGCATGGCATAGCAAAATGGAGTGATAGCCTTCCTTATTCAAAATCCCTTTTACACTGTACAAATCTCCCACTTTACCAGCACCAAAGCAACCCCAGACCATCACATTACCTCCACCATGCTTGACAGAGGGCGTCAGGCACTCTTCCAGCATCCTTTCAGTAGTTCTGAGTCTCACAAATGTCGAATTTCACATGAAAGTTCTCTTTTTCTGGCCATTTTGAGAGTTTTATGGAACCAAAATATGTAATGCTCCAGATTCTCAACTAGCTCAAAGGACGGTCAGTTTTATAGCTTCTCTAATCAGCAAAACTGTTTTCAGCTGTGCTAACATACTTGCACAAGGGTTTTCAAGGGATTTCTAAACATCCATTAGGCTTCTAACACAGTTAGCAAACACAATGTACCATTAGAACACTGGAGTGGTGGTTGTTGGAAATGGGCCTCTACACACCTATGTAGATATTGTATTCAAAACCAGACGTTTGCAGCTAGAATAGTCATTTACCACATTAACAATGTATAGAGAGTATTTCTGTTTAATTTAATGTTAGCTTCATTGAAAAAAAAATGTGCTTTTCTTTCAAAATAAGGAAATATCTAAGTGACCCTAAATTTTTGAACTGTAGTATATCTGGCTATGGGTAAAAATAAATGGTAACTGTTTTTCACTGCTGGTCCTGTCACACACAGTTTCGTAATATTTTTTTATCTATCTTTATTGCTGAGCTGTGACGTCCTTTCACTCTTAATCATCTTAACATGGCTGCTGCATTCCCTGCCTCGGCTTTTAATTAACTCCTGATTGGCTTTGCAAACTATTAATGAGAAGCTGCACCTAAGAGCCTTACCGGTTTGAAGCAATGTTCTGCCATATTAAAAATGTTGGCATTATGTGTGAACCAAATCTCAAAGTTGCTTGAATTTGCTGGAACCAGTGAGTTTCCTAAAATTGAACACATTTTACCTTTATCAAATTAATTGACTCATCTGTACAGCTTGTTTGTAACTATTAATACACCAGATTC
The DNA here is from genome assembly GCF_048569485.1 of Anomaloglossus baeobatrachus. Lineage (NCBI taxonomy): Eukaryota > Metazoa > Chordata > Amphibia > Anura > Aromobatidae > Anomaloglossus > Anomaloglossus baeobatrachus. Next base: position 28,457,347 of record NC_134359.1, read on the forward strand.
CTGTTACAGTCGGGGATAGAAGCTATATTAACCTTATAGTCCAATACAAAGGGAAGGGGGAAGGAATGCCCTAACGCTGCGGAAAGGGGGAAGAGGCGACCCCAGACTACAACCTGCAGCTCACCCTCACTGCCCTCACCAACCCTATACAGGTTCCGCACCTGTCGCTGAGCAGAAATATCTCACCCTATGCAAACCCCAATCTGAGCTTTAACTAAGGATGGAGGGTATGAGCTCTTTGTCAACACCACTAACACTAATGCCGGCGTCACACGGTACGATATATCGGGCGATATGTCGGCGGGGTCACGTCGTAAGTAACGCACATCCGGCATCATTTGATATATCGTAGCATGTGACAGCTACGAGCGACGGTGAACGAGCAAAAATACTCACCTTATCATTGCTCATTGACAAGTCGCTCATTTTCAAAAAGTCGTTTCTTCTTCTGCGCGCCGGTTGTTCATCGTTCCCGGGGCAGCACACGTCGCTCCGTGTGACATCCCGGGAACGATGAACACAGCTTACCTGCGGCCACCGGCAATGCGCAAGGAAGGAGGTGGACGGGATGTTTACGTCCTGCTCATCTCTGCCCCTCCTCTGCTATTGGCTGGCCGCTGTGTGACGTCGTGGTGACTCCGAACGTCCCTCCCCCTTCAGGAAGAGGATGTTCGCTGCCCACAGTGAGGTCGTCCAGGAGGTAAGTGCGTGTGACAGGGGGTTAACGACTTCCACGGGCAACTAAATGCCCGTGATGCACAAACGACGGTGGAGGGTACGATTGCTCGTGCGATCGCACAATAGATCGTCCCGTGTGACGCACGCATAAGAGAGACAAAAGTAATCAATACAGGAGAAACACAAATGCTACCACCTTAGCCCAGATTGATAGCAAAAGTCAAACACTTATCTTAGAAGCATCTACCACAGAAGTCTTTGAACAACAGGAGGAGACGACCTCTGCAGACCACATCCAGGAAAAACTATAAACTGCTCCCAAACCCCCTCAGGGTGAGGTTTATAAAGGAAGTCAGAGGCTGGCAACTGAGAGGAAAAGCTAACAGTTTTCTAAGGTGATAGAGTCCGCTAATGCAGAAACAGGGAACTGTCAAATAACAACATGTGCTGCCAATTTCTGGGATTTTTAGACACTCACTGCCACTGGATTGTCAGCTGGCCATGACACCTCTGTGACAGGTCGTGACGCATCCGTGACACTTACACTGCTGTCAGACAAAACAAATATTGTCCACTGGGTAGCACTGCTAGCAAGGTAGACTGTGCTTATTCCATTTCTAGGTGGCATGCTTGTAAGAGACCATTAATTGAAAGGTTTGCTTTGTGGTTCCAAAGCACCTGATTATGGTACTGTACTCGTGTGTGTGTGTGTGTGTGTGTGTGTGTGTTTGTGTATGTGTGTGCGTGTGTCTGTGTGTGATCTACGGATTGGCTATTGACTCCTATTCAGGCCACAAGTGATTTGATGGTATGGCGATTTTGCTGTTGGAGTGGACAGGTTTAGCTATAGGCTTGCCACTCCTTATTTAGACCTGCACTTGCCAATTATTGTACTGTACAACAGTTCTGGTGCACTTCTGTTAGAGTGACTCTTTCTGTTCTAGAAAACCGAACAGTAATCCACTAAGCATGTTTGGCATCTCCAAAATATAACAAAGAACCAAAAAAGAGGAAAAAAAGGAGATCCAGCCTAATTACAGCCCGCAACCGCCCCAGAAGTGTTGCATCTATTATCTGGCACTTTGACCAGCTCTGTCCGATTGCCCTGGTGTGGTGGCAATTTTTGTAATACTTTTGGGGTTGATGTCAGCTGTGAATTAATTGACATGTGACATCAAACCCAGGGATTAGTAATGGAGAGGTATCTATCAAATATTCTCATCACTAACCCGAAAAGTATAACGTTAAAAAAAAGATAGACAGAGGGAAAAACATTTTTGATTAAAGACTAATGATGAGCGAGTACTAAAAAGCTCGGGTGCTCGAGGCTCGGGCCGAGCATCCCAAGATACTCGTGTACTCGGCCCGAGCACCGAGCCCAATGTTATCCTATGGGAGACCCGAGTATTTTTATGAAATGACCCCCCGGCAGCATGTAGAAACCCTAAAAATGTCACAAAAGTCTCAGAAGATTGCTCAAATGACATGGCAACAGCATGGGGAAGACCCCTTGAAGCATTTATCACTCAAAAGTCACAGCTGTGAACAATTTTGTCCGCGTTTTACGCCATTTTTACAGACTCATCAGAAAACCTTCCAAAATGACACCAAAATGAATTTTCATGGCGGAAATGTTAAGGGCACATACCCAATAGTGAGATAGAGCTGGTGTATGTTACTTTTAGAGATTACATGAAAGATTTTACGTGAAAACATTATGTGGCACTTCGATGTCCCTGAGAAGAGACGTACATGAAGGCCTCTTGAGTCTAATGTGCCCATTTTGAGGAAGTGAGTCTTTGTAGTATTTTCCTTTGCCAGGGAAGTCCAAAATTGTGAGGTTCACCAATGCCCCTGCATACAGACGTGCATGAGGGCCTGTAAACCTGAAGTGCCCATTGTAAGGAAGTGGGTCTATTGTAGTATAGCCCTTAGGCAGGGCAGCCAAAAATTGGGAGGCTCCACATTGTCCCTGGATAGAGACGTGCATGAGGGCCTGTAAACCTGAAGTGCCCATTGTAAGGAAGTGGGTCTATTGTAGTATAGCCCTTTGGCAGGGCAGCCAAAAATTGGGAGGCTCCACATTGTCCCTGGATAGAGACGTGCATGAGGGCCTGTAAACCAGAAGTGCCCATTGTAAGGAAGTGGGTCTATTGTAGTATAGCCCTTAGGCAGGGCAGCCAAAAATTGGGAGGCTCCACATTGTCCCTGGATAGAGACCTGTTAGGTTCTTAGTGCGTCCGTGCTTGCATTTAAAAACCGCACGTGTGTGCCTGTTGGTGGCAGCGTTCAGGTGCACTTGTGTGCGTTTTGCACAAACTTGGATATAACGCACAAGTCTAGTGAATACACGTCAGCACAGCATTGCAAAATGCGCAAGGGCGTTGGCAAGGAACAAGGAAGTGGACGTGATGGTGGTGCAGGCAGAGACCGAGGTCGTGTGCAAGCTCTAATTTCGCCACAAGAAAGGGCCACATCTACTCGCTCGCACATCCTGTCCCAAATTCTTGGGGACCGCAGCAGTACACCGCTCTTGAACCAAGACCAGTGTCAACAGGTTGTTAGTTGGATAGCGGATAATGCTTCCAGTCAGATTGGCACCACCACAAACACTCTGTCTTCCACACGGTCAAGTGTCAGTAGCCGTGATACTGTACCGCACATTTCAGAACCTGATCCTCCTTCCTACCACCAGGCCGAGTACACGTCCACGGACACTCGGAAGAGCTGTTCACGTTTCCATTCACACATTCTGGCCTCTCGCCAGCTCCTGTTGAAGTGGGTCATGAGGAGATCGTATGTACAGATGCCCAAATATTTGAGCAGCCACGTTCTCACGAAGTTGGCAATGTGTCTCAACAAGGGGTGGACGATGATGAGACATAATTGTCAGGAAGTCAGGAGGAGGAGCAGGGTGCGGAAGAGGAAGACGACGTGGTGGATGATCCAGTAACTGACCCAACCTGGCAGGAGGATATGCAGCGCGAGGACAGCAGTGCACAGGGGGAGGGAGGCGTAGCATCCCAACAGGCAGTAAGAAGCAGGGTGGTGGCCCCAGGCAGAAGTCAGGCAACCGTTCCCCGGAACAACAACACGATACAAGGTGCCTGTAGAAATGTTAGGTCTTCCCGAGTCTGGCAGTTTTTTAAGTTGGCTCCAGATGATTCTAAATAGGCCATTTGCAACACCTGCCGTGCTAGTGTGACGCCCTGGGCAAGCCAGGGGTCACAGGTAATGACACCACCACACCCTACACCCCGGATAGGTACACCAGAGCTACACCAGAAATCCTTGTTGCCTTCCTCCAGGGGCTGATGTCCACACCAGGGGGTGGGCCAGGCGGTTGGCTCCGACCACCGAGGAGTTCACAGTCCTGGAGGCGGGAAAACCAGGCAGATTAGAGTTGAAGTTGAAGAGAGAGAGTTGGAAGTGGTAGAGGAGCAAGTGAGAGGAGTTGAAGTGAAGGAAAGTGACAGTTTGAAAAGCCTGAAGTTGGTCCGGGTGTGTGCCCCGGACTGAGACAGCAAGGTTAGCAGACGGTGGTGACCGTCTGCAGGAGAGGCTGATCGGAGGTTGCCGAAAGGACCGTGGACGGGTGGTGGCCCGGCGGTACCGGACCGGTATACAAGGAGAAGCCAGCACCATTGGCAGGGGCCTTTCGGATCCCGGCAAGGCTAGGAGTCGCCGTGAATTTGCCAAATCCGTCAGTGAAGGGGACCTCCGGGTCTCCCAACAACTAAGTCCCGATTGAAGGCAACAGTCCAACCATAGGAGAGAGACACCGCCACCGCCAAGGCACCAGTTTCTCAGGGCCAGCGCCTGCGGGCAAAGAGGGGCTCCTCCGGCCCATATCCAAGTCGGGGAGAGGGTTACCGGTGGGAACCCATCGCTACCAAAATTACACTAGGTGCAGGGACAGAGACCGTCAACGCCAACTACCGGGGAAAAGCAACAGCAGCCGTCCGTGGGAACCGTCTTTCCAGCCATGTGTTTTACCGAGAACTGTGTCATCGTCTCAGGCTGAGTGAGTACCACCATGCCGTGCGGCACAGCGCTGCCCCCGCGACCCTGCACCTCACCAGGCTCCGCACCTGGCCTGCCATCCCTCATCCTTCACCCCATCACTGGGCCCCGGGGCAACCAACCCCTACCCACGGAGGGGAGAACTAACAACTCTGCTGCTCCCTGTCACCGCTCCCGGGATCCCCATACAGAGCAGCGGTGGTGTCCACACAATCACCACAAACGTGGGTGGCGTCACGGACAATAAATCCCCAAAACCAAACCCCCTTTTCACTCACGGGCGAGGAGCGCCGCTCGAGTCCCTGGGATCCGGCCCATCGCTCGAGCCACCGAGCAGCAGAGGCCGCAGCAGCAGCGGCAGCCGGACCCGAGCAGTGGGAGAGCGCAGCGTCCCTTCCTCCGCCCGCGACACCAGCATCAGCAGGGGTACCAAAACTAGCAGCCTGACCACCACCAGCATGATCAGGCACATGTCAGCCAAGCACCCGACTTTGTGGGATGTACAACAGAGTCGAGGAGCAGTGCTTGCTGATGTCACTGCTGCGTCTTCGCTTGTTGTGCATGCGAGCCAATCCCCTGTCCATGCTGCCCGAGAACAAGCCTCCTCCGGCCCTGCACCTGCAGTTGCCTACGCAGAAATAACACCATCATCAAGCACGTCCTTGTCCCAGCGCAGTGTTCAGTTATCCATTCAGGAAACCTTTGAACGCAGGCGCAAATACACTGCCAACGCCCCACATGCCACACTTCTAAATGCTAACATTTCGCGACTGCTTGCACTGGAAATGTTGCCTTTTAGGCTGGTGGAGACAGAAGCATTCCGCGACCTGATGGCGGCAGCTGTCCCACGTTACTCGGTCCCCAGCCGCCACTATTTCTCCCGGTGTGCCGTCCCCGCGTTGCATAACCACGTGTCACAAAACATCACACGTGCCCTGAACAACGCTGTTTAAGCCAAAGTCCACCTAACCACACACACGTGGACAAGTGCTTGTGGGCAAGGCCGCTACATCTCGTTGACGTCACACTGGGTTAATATTGTGGAAGCTGGGACCCAGTCTGAGCGAGGGACGGAACACATCCTTCCCACACCACGGTTTGCAGGCCCTACCTCAGTCAGGGTTTCACCTACACTCTACAGCTCCGGAATGTCATGCTCCTCAGCCTCCTCCTCCTCCTGCGCATCCTCATCCACTTTACCCTCCACACCAGTCCCAAGCTGGAAGCACTGCAGCACTGCCTCGGCGAAGCGGCAACAGGCTGTGCTGAAGCTAATCTGCATAGGTGACAAACCCCACAATGCAGAAGAGGCGTGGACAGCTCTGAAACAGCAGGCAGATCACTGGCTCACACTTCTGAACCTAAAGCCAGGAAAGGTCATGTGTGACAATGGCCGGAACCTGGTGGCGGCTTTGAGGCGAGGCCAGCTGACACATGTTCCATGCGTGGCCCATGTGCTCAACCTCGTGGTTCAGCGGTTTCTAAAGTCATACCCAGAGCTGTCTGATCTGCTGGTAAAAGTTCGCCGCCTGTCTGCACATTTTCGAAAGTCACCTACTGCTTCAGCCGGCCTTGCCGGCTTTCAGCGCCGTTTGCATCTTCCGGCTCACAGACTAGTGTGTGATGTCCCCACGCGTTGGAATTCAACTCTGCACATGTTGGTCAGGATATGTGAGCAGAAGAGGGCAGTTGTTGAGTACCTGCATCACCTAAGCCGTCGGGAAATGGGTCAAACTCCACACATAACACCTGAGGAGTGGAGATGGATGTCCGACCTATGAACCATCCGCCAAAACTTTGAGGACTCCACCAAGATGGTGAGCGGCGATGACGACATTATTAGCGTCACCATACCGCTTCTCTGCCTTCTAAAATGGTCTCTGCTCAAAAACAAACATGATGCATTGCAGGCGGAGCGCGATAAGTTGGAGCAAGAAACATTAGTGGGTGTGGGTGATAACACACAGCCCAGCCTCGTCTCATCACAACGTGCAGTGGAGGACTATGACGAGGAGGAGGATGAAGACATGGAGGAACTCTCCGGCCAAATTGAGGATATGACATGCAGTCATATCCTCGGTTCAGCGTGGCTGGCCAGAGGACAGGGTAGATGATGAGGAGGAGGAGGAGGACAGCATGTTCAGTCATCGTGTTGGTCAGGATACTGAAGTGATGGCTGTTAAGAGTCTGGCGCACATGGCTGACTTTATGGTAAGCTGCCTGTCTCGTGACCCTCGCGTTAAAAACATCTTGGCCGACAATCATTACTGGTTGGTAACACTGTTAGACCCACGCTAAAAGGAGAACTTTATGTCTCTTATTCCCGAGGCAGAGAGGTCAGGCAAAATGCAGCAGTTCCAGAAGGCCATAGTCACGGAAGTAGGCAAAGCATTCCCCTCACAAAACGCTAGCGGCATAGGTCAGGAATCAGTGGACAACCGAGGCGTACAGCCGAGAGAGGCACAAGTCCAATCCGCTAGAGGTAGGGGAACAGTCTTTAAGATGTGGGACAGTTTTCTCAGCCCCTCACGTACCACAGCCCCTGAGGTGCGGGGTAGTGCCACAAGAAATTCTAAGTTTGCCCAGATGCTCAAGGAGTACCTTGCAGATCGAACAACTGTACTCCGACATTCCTAATTATTGGGTATCCAAGCTGGACACGTGGCATGAATTGGCTCTCTACGCCTTGAAAGTCCTGGCCTGCCCTGCCGCTAGCGTTTTGTCAGAGCGTGTTTTTAGTGCCGCAGGTGGAATCATTACAGATAAACGCACCCGCCTGTCAACTGAAAATGCTGACAGGCTGACTCTGATTAAGATGAACAAGGGTTGGATTGGGCCAGACTTCACCACACCACCAGCAAATGACAGCGGAATTTAAAGTTTGTAACGGGAATTTGCCATGTACCTCCACTCACCCATGGGTACACACTTCTGGACTTTGGCTAATCGCTGGACTGCTCCTCCTTCTCCTCATGCGCCACCATGATGACCGTTACAATAGTTAGGCCGTTGTTTCAGGTATACCCCCAGTGGTAAATTTTTTCGCCCATTCTTTCAGAATGGGCATTACAACGACAGGAGACCCGCTCCTTTGCAATGGGAACAATGTTTTGAGGCCCTCATGCACGTCTCTATCCAGGGACAATGTGGAGCCTCCAAATTTTTGGCTGCCCTGCCTAAGGGCTATACTACAATAGACCCACTTCCTTACAATGGGCACTTCAAGTTTACAGGCCCTCATGCACGTCTCTATCCAGGGACAATGTGGAGCCTGACGCTGCCACCGACTGCCACACACGTGCGGTTTTTAAATGCAAGCACGGACGGAATAAGAACCTAACAGGTTTTTAGGAGCGACAATTACTGAGAAGTCTGACACTATCAGACACTGCTGACTGACGTGTATTATTCACTAGACTTGTGCGTTATATACTAGTTTGTACAAAACGCACAAAAGTGCACCTGTACGCTGCCACCGACAGACACACACGTGCGGTTTTTAAATGCAAGCACGGACGCACTAAGAACCTAACAGCTTTTTAGGAGCGATAATTACTGAGAAGTCTGACACTATCAGGACTGTTTTAGACTGTGTACACCAGCCCCAGATATGATGAAGGCTGGTATACGGTCACCACTAGGAATGGCTATATACCCTGCCTGCCTGCCTGTATACTGCTACAATAGTCCTGACAAGAACTCTTCTGGTCACTAGCCTGTATTCCGACCTGGCTATACCCTGCCTGCCCTGCCTGTATACAGCAACAATAGTCCTGAGAAGGACTCTTCTGGTCACTAGCCTGTATTCCGATCTGGCTATACCCTGCCTGCCTGTATACAACTACAATAGTCCTGAGAAGGACTTCTGGTCACACTGTTTGCAGCCCTGCTACGGAAATAACTATAAAGGGCCGCAAACCTTTCCCTGAAGCAGCAACACTCTCCCTGCACTGACTGTCTGGATGGCTGTGAGCAGAGCACAGCGCGCCCGCCGGTATAAAGGCTCGGTCACGCTGTGCAGGCCGGCCAATCACTGCAATTCCACAACTAACAGGGCTGTGGCATTGCAGTGGTCTGCCAGCCAATCCCTGCATGAGGGCTGGCTCTCAAAAGAGTGCCAACATGCAGGGATGAACACCACGAGTACAGTACGAGTATCGCGAGATTACTCAGTCCCCGCCAAGTAGCCCGAGTGCAGTGATACTCGTGCGAGTACCGAGTAGTGACAAGCATACTCGCTCATCACTAATAAAGACTCCTCCACACACCCTGTTCACCAATTTATTAATTCAAAGTAAATTATGAAAGTTCTGACCTAATCCAATGGAGCTATGTCCCATGACGCCCATCAATTCCTATGGAGCATGGTTCTGAAAACTTTTTCAGAATTTCGCTCCATAGGTCACTGCCGGTCAGCAGCAGCCTGGAATTAGCCTGCCACTGACCGACAGTGACTTCTGGAACCTCGTTTTAAGAATGCTCCATAGAAAATGGACGTTGTGGCACATTATACTCATTTCATTGTGCAGTACATTTTTGTGTTCTGAAGAGGTTTTTTTCTATATTTACTTTTTTACTGAATGACAGAATGTATAATTGGTGGAGGAAGGTTAAACTAGATGAACCTAGGTATTTTTTCAACCTTTCTAACTGTAACTATGTTCAACTCATTCATGTCCTTCTAGACTTGACTCAATGTAACATCTCAAAAACAACGGAGTTATATTCCAAGAATGTGAATATAAAATATTATCTTTATTGAACATTCATTAAAAATCCAAAATGTACAAGTAACAAAAATATAAAGAGTGGAAGATAAAGTGCAGGAAGGAGGGCAAGCATGTACCACGGAATATAAAGTTAATCTAGGAGCACTGATCAAAAATATCTATATATTACACAAGCCCATAAAAAAGGTGGTTGGCCAAGAAAGGGCAGATATAAATATGTTAAATTAATAATATTGCACTATGCCACATACGTTAGAGGAAGGCTATGTCTATAAGTAACCAAACCATGTATATATTCTTACATAGCCCCACACCCTAACAGAGGTAAAGATGTATTATAATGTCAAATGTGGTATCCAGTATGAACTACAAGGTAGTTGTATAGTGGATAATGTGATATCAACCACAAGCGGGCAGTTTAAATGCAGTAACATAACGATAGATCTTGCTCACCCATAGTAATGATTCCGGCTGATAAATGTTGTCCAGGGGCCCCGACGCGCGTTTTGCGTTGGGCTTCCTCGGGGGTCCCTGAATAACAATTACCAGCTGGAATCATTACTATGGGTGAGCAAGATCTATTGTTATGTTACTGCATTTAAACTGCCCGCTTGTGGTTGATATTGTCGCGGGCAGAGAGGGGTTTTGGGAACGCCGCTCGCCTGGGTGAATCTCTGGCACTCGGGTCCAGTGCTTCTAATCCTCGGTGGCTCGAGCACGGGGCCGGACCTGGGGCTCGAGCAGCGCCTCCTCGCCCACGAGTGAAAGGGGAAGGTTTGGTGGTGGGATGTTGGTTGTGACGCCACCCACGGGGTTGTGGTGATGGTGGGCACCACCGCTGCTGGTGACGGGGGTTCCCAGGAGCAATGGCGGGGAGCAGCTGAGGTGTTGGCCCCTCCGTGGGTAGGGGTGGTTGGTCCCGGAGCCCCGATTGGGGGTTAGTGAGTAGAGGATAGGTGCAGGTGCCGATGCGGGGAGGCAGCGCGGAAGCGGGGCAGCGATACGGTGCAGCGCTGTGCCGGATGGTACTGGTGTACTCACTCAGGTAGTCTATAACAGAGTCTCTGGTAAAACCAAACAGCTGGATGGACAGGGCCCGCAGTCGACTGCGGCGTCTTCACTCTCCCCGGACGGGTTGATGGCTGCTGTCTTTCCGAGGACAGGTGACAGACTCAAGTATGGGCAGAGGTATCAACAGGTACAGTCAGGATGACTGAGGCAGACTGGCAGGCAGGTATGGACAAATGTGGTGGGCACGGCAGGGGCAGATAGGGATGGGAAGGCAGACTCAGGTACAGGTGACAGACACAGGGATAATGGGACAGGAGCTAACGACCTGACAACTAGCTACACAGACTGGTATACTAACTAACTAAGGTCAGGTGAAGGAAGAATGATCCAACTTCCAGCTTATGATAAAATCCATCTTTTAATGAAAAAATTATTGAAACCACAGTTCACATTATCCAGACTTTTGTATAATAACACCAGGTCTAGGGAAAAATGTTCATGGTCAAAAGCATGTGCGGTTTTGACCATGAATATTTTTCCCTAGACCTGGTGTTATTATACAAAAGTTTGGATAATGTGAACTAATTACTAATTTTTTCATTAAAAGCTGGATTTTATCGGAAGCTGGAAGCTGGATCATTCTTCCGTCACCTGTACTTCAACGCTGGCCAGCAGCAGGATCATTTGCTTCTACACCACCAAGAGAGTGGATGGATCTCAGTATGAGCTGGATATATTTTCTCTATGAACTAACTAAGGTCGCTGCGCAGGTGTGGCATCCCTGAGGCTCAGTCGCCACAGGGTATTGCATCTCACTTAAGATTCAGTACTCATCCCAGGTAAGGAAGAGGTTAACCACTGGTGTTCATCACTTACATAAAACAAACAGTAGGTGTTTTCCCACAGAAACTGGGCTAAAGGTGGTCACCAAAGCAACGGGTTTTTCCCAGCCACTGGTGAGTCATCAGGAAGGTGGGGGCAGCATGAGAGAAGAGAAAGAGCACACAGACTTTTACCTCAGAATAGTCTGGGACACAAAACAACATGGTCACAGGAGAGAGTGTTTCAGAGCTTCCCCTGTTAGAATCGGCCTGACTGGAAGAAGCAGGAGTTTACCAGGTGAGCTGGAAAGACATAGGAGCAGCACAGTAGCTGGAGGTAGAGCTCATTAGCTCCCTCAGAACCGTCACAGTTCAGGGTGCAGAGCCCTAGGGAGGAACAGACTTCACGTTGTATCACCAGAATTTGTAGGACAGAGGGATTGTATGTCCCTCTGGCCACCATAAGATCCTGGAGCAAATCGGCACATATGGTCCGGAGTTGTGATCAAGGTCAGGCCCTACCATGGACCCGCGTCGCCTGCACACGGGACGGGAGCTAACACTACAAAAACACTGTGGTCCCCAAGTAACTAAAGTGTGCAGAAAGGGAGGTCTCACAGCTTCACAACACCGGTGGTGGCTTCTGAGGTACCTGGGATCGGCTGGGGTCCATCACGGCGGAAACCAGCACTCCAAGGTTGACAACTGAACTGTGAGTAAAAGATCTGGAACCGCAACCACTGTGTCACTCCGGTGCCAACGGCCACTGCTACCTCCATCATCCTCCCTGAGGCCAAGCTTCACCTGTGGGAAGCTGAACTATCCTAGCTGCGACACCATCCTCCCCAGAGGACAACGACCGCAGCGGCGACTAATGCCTGGCCGCATACTGCAGGTAGCGTCACAAGAAAACTCCCATCATCCATCCTCATCCCATCTCTATTCCCCTTTTTGGTGTACACCTCGAGGCCACGATGTTGGGCATGACCACCCGTGACATCCCAGACCCGACATCACCGGCTCGGTGACGAGTATTTAACGCCTGCCCCGTGGGTGCTACAGAGGCACCTCCCCTAATGGGAGGGTGCCTTAAATGCATAGTGCATCTCAGTCATAGACTGAGTGGCATTTCTGGAAAATGATGCGCCGGCCCTTTAAGCGCAGTCACGGAGAATCTGTGCGGTGTGCACAAGCCTCTGGAGAGGAAGGAGACAGCAGGACACATAGTTGGCCGGGCAAGTGCAGGTGAGGATGCGACCCGGCAAGAGTGGTGAGTAAGTTGATGTCCCCGCAGGGACGCCGGTGCTACACTCAAGAGCTGACAGTTTTTTTCTCTTTGTCAAATGTCTCTGTCTTACCTTATGGGCGTCAATCCACCTATCTCCTATCTACACTTTGCAAACACCATTGCTATTGCATTTACGTTCTTACCTTGCTTGTTGACACTTCTTTCCTTTACTCGCTCCATCAGTCACTAGCTACTCCATGGACGTAACCCAGAGACCACTGAAACTGATCCTGATCTGCATCTGCAGAAAGGGCGAACACCAAGGAATCATTAGTTATTGCTACGTGGAGCGGCATGCACCAAGACAGTCTATGATAGACATTTTGGTCTGATGGATACATGAACCTAAATTTACAATACAGCCAGCAGCAGTGTAGAATTTATTGCTGCAGTGGTAATGTACAAATGTGAATACTGCTCTATTCACTATTAGTGGGAGCAGAAGTCACATACATGCACTATACCATACACCTATAAATCTGCATGAAGTGGTGGTTGCATATGTGCATCACTGCTCCATTCGTAGGGAGTTTAAAGCCAAAAACTCACCTCTGCTACATCGCTAATCTATGTTATTACACTGTCACCCTGTACAAAGGGTTAGTAAGACGTAGAACAGCGTATTCCCCACTAGGTGGCAGCAAAGTAGTAAAGGAGAGACAAAGTAACACTGTAACAGAAAGGCAGCCGATGTACAGCAGAGTAACCTCAGCAGGCAGTTACCAGGCGAACCACCAGGGGGCAATAGAGTAGTCAAACAGTCAGGGTCTAGACATGAAAGTCAAGTCACTGCAAGGGGAGTATCAAAATCAAGTCAGAAAACAGAATCGAGTCGGAAGATGGAAGATCAGGTATGGAGAGGGAAACACAAACAGACAGGAGCGGGAAGTCAGGGACTGGTACAGACGGACGAGCGGGGAAGGGTAAACAGGAAATCTCACCAGGGCCAGTCACAGGCTGCAGAACAAAACTATAACCAGCACCAGGATGCAAGTGCAGAGGCCAGATATAGTGTCTTCTGAAACCAAAACGAGGCTGATGTGAGTTAACCCCTGACATGACCAGACCGGGTCTGGGAAACTATGGAGCGGAGAATCCTGGTCCTGGATCATGACAGACACATTACTGTGCACATATCATGCATTTCTCTTCCTACCTGAAGAGATGTATTTTATATTGTGGTATTTGTAACAATCAAGGACCTTGGTCCGAAACGCGTCTGAATTATTTTATTGGGTATGTGGTGGTGTACCACGATCTTAACATGTTAGAATAATTAATATTTGTATCCCAATGAAACATGACTCTGGATTTATACCTAGACGTAACCTTCTACAGAATTACAAAGGTCAAAAAAAGACTCCGTTCCATCAAGTTCAACTTTCACTTTTATTATTTGCAAATCCATAAACTACAAATGTCACTTTTCTAAGTGATTATTCCGTTTTATCCAATTACATGCTTAATGCCTTATCTATTGTTTTTTTTCACAGGTTTTCAATCAAACCAGCATGAAGGACTTACGGCAAAAGTCGATTTTACTGACTGGCTATTTGGAGTACTTAATTAAACATTATTACAGTGAAAATATGGCTGAACCCAAGAAACCTTATGCAAAAATAATCACACCCTCTCGCTCTGAAGATCGGGGATGTCAGCTCTCTCTGGCGTTTTCTCTGCCTATAAAAGCTGTTTACAAAGAACTGGAGAAGCGAGGCGTCGCGGTACGTGATATTGTCCTTTTGTCATAGACGTGTTTGCGAATTAACAATGTCAATAACCGTTTTATTTAATAATATTGCACTTGACCCGGTATCGCATTAAGACATTACAAAGTTTTCTAAGCATTCCTCTTCCTTGTGTCACTTTGCAGAATGTCATTGCATGACTTAATTCTTTATTTTCAATTAATTTTATATTTTTTTCATGCCTAAAGATGGAGCCGCGATCTCTAAAGTGAACGGTATTATGTGGTTAAAGGAAAAGTTATCATTTTGTTAGTTTTTAAAGAGTAGGAATGTTTTTAACTTTTTTTCAACTGATGTAACTAGTTAGTATTTTTTATTTTGAAACTTTTGGAAATATTCTGGGGGTGGTCATATTGCAGGAACAAAGTTTTGATGAGAGGTGTAGGCAGAATTTTGGAGAGAAAAATATTGGGCAAAAAATCTTACTATCTATCGAAGGCACATGGGCACCATAATACAGTTTTCAGAAAGATATTGTCACACCTTGCTGGGAACTCGAGAGCAGGGGAGATCGGGGAGCAGAAGGTCTCAGCATTTGGTTATCCTGAGTAGAAGCGTATTTCATTCCATTTGGTGCTGAAGGGGTTAAGGTTTCTTTGCTATCCTGCTGAGATTGCCTTGTAGCTGTTAGGCCGGGGCCACACGGGGCACTACTGCGAGCCTCGCATGACACTCTGCTAACGCTGGCAGCACAACAGGAGCCGAGTGACATGCGAGTGTCACTGTGACTGATGTTTGATCATGCGATTGGACTACAGCTGCGGGGGGCGGGCCGGCTCCGAGAAGGGGCGGGCTGGCACTGAGGAGAGGCGGGCCGGCTCTGAGGAGGGGCGGGTCAGCACTGAGGAGGGGCAGGCCAGTGCTGAGGAGGGGAGGGCTGGATTTATCTCCCTCTCTCCTCCGTAGCCGGCTATTGCCATTCTAGCTCTGCACTCACGGTACACCGGTGTACTGCGAGTGCAGTGCAATTTTTCTCTCGCCCTATAGACTTGAATGGGTGCGAGAGAAACAAGGATCACATTACAGTCGCAGCATGCTACGATTGTTTTCTTGGTCCGATTAGTGCTGAGAAAATAATCGCTCATGGGTGCTGGCACATAGGCTAATATTGGTCCGAGTAGAATGCGATATTTTATCGCACTCCACTCGCTCCAATTTTCATTCCATGTGTCTAAAGGGGGCTTTACACGCAACAACATCGCTAACGAGATTTCGTTGGTGTCACGGAATTCGTGACGCACATCCGGCCTCATTAGCGATGTTGTTGCGTGTGACACGTACGAGCGACTGCTAACCATGCAAAATACTCACCAAATCGTTGATTGTTGACAAGTCATCCATTTCCCAAATGTCGTTGCTGATTTTGGACGCAGGTTGTTCGTCGTTCCTGAGGCAGCACACATCGATACGTGTGACACCGCAGCAACAACGAACAACACCGTACCTGTGTCCTCCAGCAACGAGGTGGGCGTGGCATTCATGTGGCTGCTCTCCGCCCCTCCACTTCTATTGGACGCCTGCTGTGTGACGTCGCTGTGACGCCACACGAACCTCCCCCTTAGAAAAGAGGCTGTTCGCCGGCCACAGCGACGTCGCTAGGAAGGTAAGTATGTGTAATGGATACTAGCAATTTTGTGTGCCACGGGCAGCGATTTGCCCGTGACGCACAAACGATGGGGGTGAGGGTGGGTGCTTTCACGAGTGACATCGCTAGCGCTGCGTGTAAAGTAGCCTTTAGTCTTGAGTGCTGGCTGTGCAACACAGCAGGTAACTGTGCGAATCCAGCTCCTGACCCCGGACTATGTAGAAATAATGCACTTCTGGCGCCCATGCCATCATTAATGCCGGCGTCATACGGTACGATATATCTAACGATATGTTGTCGGGGTCACGTCGTTAGTGACGCACATCCGGCATCGTGTGACATATCGTAGCATGTGACAGCTCCGAACGACTGTGAACGAGCAAAACTACTCACCTTATCATTGGTCGTTGACACGTCGCTCATTTTCAAAATGTCGTTCCTCCTTCTGTGCTCTGGTTGTTCATCGTTCCCGAGGCAGCACACATCGCTCCATGTGACACCCCGGGAATGACGAACACAGCTTACCTGCGTCCTCCGGCAATGAGGAAGGAAGGAGGTGGGCGGGATGTTACGTCCCACTCATCTCCGCCCCTCCGCTACTATTGGCCGGCGGTTGTGTGACGTCGCTGTGACACAGAACGTCCCTCCCCCTTCAGGAAGAGGATGTTCGCCGCCCACAGCGAGGTGGTCCGGGAGGTAAGTACGTGTGACGGGGGTTAACAACTTTGTCTGCCATGGGCAACTAATTTCCCATGACGCACAAACGACGGGGGCGGGTACGATCGCTCATGCGATCGCACGATAGATCGTCCTGTGTGACGCCGGCATAAGAGTTGAAGGATCAACGTATCAAAACAAAAAAATATGATTGAGATGTTAAAATAAATAAATGTGACATTTCCCTTTATACGTGTAAGATGTGGTTGTAAATTATGCAAAAATGCAGTGGCGTTGACTAGTTATAACCCTTGGTGTTGGTGTACCAGTTTGATTGGTTTGATACCAGAGAGGATTTTACTGATTATAGGGTTATAATTCACCATTCCAGCTGGCAATAAACCCCAACCATGTTTGTTTTTTCTTGCAGTGTGACATGCGTGAGCCCAATAGCCTCCGGATCGCGCCCGTTCCCCTTTACAACTCATTCCACGATGTCTTCAAGTTTATTAAAATTTTGAGAGAAGCTTTAGCCTCTGTTAGAAGCTCAAAGAATAAAGACGGGATAGAAGAATAAAGATCAGAATCACTTACAGTCCGTTGTGTTAAATAGTTGTCATAAATGTTTGATTTTTCCATATATGTTGCAAAAAAAAACAAAAACAATTTTTTACAGCTCCTTATTATTAATCCATATACATTATTTTCTTTGACTTATTGAAGAACATGCCCTATGGATGTAAAAGTGGAGTAGAGCTCACCATTGTGAGTGCCGGCCTCCATCTCTACATACACGTCCTCCGTCCGGGCCAGTGAACTCCGTCTGGTATTTTCCCCAAGTATTTCCCCATAAGCCCCAGAATTGCCCAATTTTTTGACGCTAAGAAGATTATTTCTCCTGATCTTTAATTTCAAGTTTCCAACAAAGTGGACAAAAATGTGTCCATTATATATCCCAGAAAAAAAAGTGGCCTAATGAAATCAATGGAACTGGAACACTATCCTTGAAATACCAGAGATGAATAATTGCACGACAAGGACCAGTGCACAAGAGACGTGTCGGGGGGAATCGGGAGCGTCAGGAGACCACATTCCCCAATTCTTGCTTAGGCATTTAGTAATCAGTCACTTATCAATCTATCTGTCATGGTTCCGATGTGCGGAGCATTTTGTGTTATTATGTTCTGTCATGCTTTCCTGCAGAGCCGGTACTTACTGTTCCATCATGAAGAGCTTTTTGCAGGTTGGAAGTTCTGCTGTTTGTCTTGAACTCCCATGGATGGGTTGTCTCTCAGCTCTGGGTTCTACGCTGGTCCTGGGAGGTGCCTACGCAGATGCTCCTCATTCCTGGTGATTGCTATGCTTCATTAGGGAGCATGCTCGCCCAGAACGTCGCCAGTCGTACTTCCTGTTTACAGTAGCTCCCATAATGTTTATGGATCTGATCTTGGCTCTCATCTCTGGACTGTTGTTGACTCTTCTCTGCCTGGCTCCCTGTTTTTGTCATTACCTTCTGGCTTCTGACCTTGGACCTCTTCCTGACCACGTTCCCACCTGCTCCCTGTATCCTGTATGTACTCTCCTGGATCCTGACCCTTGGCTTGTATCTTGACCTCATCTCTGTCGGCTCCCAGTGTCCTGTCGCTACCTCCTGGCTTCTGACCTCAGCTTATCTGACTACCTCTCCATTCACATTCATACAAGTAGTGTCTGGCGCCATCTTGTGACAGACATCACATTATCATTTAGTATGATTGCCATGGATAAAAAAGAAATGTAGGTGTTTGGAATACCCCTTTAAGCCGTTCTTGACTTCGTCTGTTGTACATGAAGCTGATACGGCTTCATACACAACAGGTGCTGACTGTGTTAAACAGCAATCATTTGTCCTAAATACAGAGATACCAGTGTCCCCCCATAACACTTAAGGATGCTTCAGATCTAGGGTCAGGTTCTGTTATAGAACCCAACCCCCTCTCCTTATCACAGGGTGTTGATTGTATGCCGAGGAAGCTGTGGAACTATTCTAACCCTCAGTCGCCGACATCTTCCTCCCCCCAAGAAGCCCATGGAAGCTGGTTACTTGTCACATATATATATATATATATATATATATATATATATATATATATATATATATGGGTTCAGGGGTGTTACATTTGGTGTTATGGCTCACATACTCTCATACGGGTCACTGGAAGTTCAACATGGCTTCTTATGGCAAAGAGTTCTTTGAGGATCTGAAAAAAAAATTGTTGCTCTACATAAAGATTGCTGAAGCTATACAAAGAATGCCAACACCCTGACACTGAGCTGCAGCATGGTGGCCAAGACCATACAGAGGTATAACAAGGCAGGATCCATTCAGAACAGTCCTTACCATAGTCGAATACAGAAGCTGAGTGCACATGCTCAGCCACATGTCCAGAGGTCATCTTTTCAGAATAGATGTATGAGTGCTGCCAGCGTTGCTGCAGAGGTTACAGGGGTGGGGGGTCCACCTGTCAGTGCTCAGACCACTCGCCACACCCGGCATCACAGTAATCTGCATGGCTGTCATTCCAGAAGAAAGCCTCTAGTGATGAGTGAATAGTAAAATACTTGAGTTAGGATTATTCATACCAAATACCTAGTACTACTCCAGCATTTGTCACAAATAATTAATCTAATGCAAGTCAATCTGGAACCCAAGCATCTTTCTGGTAAATCTTCAAGAAAAATGCTCAGGTTCCCCATTGACTTGCATTACGTTTGTTATTCGTGACAAACACTGGAATAGCACTTTGGTACGAATAATCCTAACTCAAATATTTTACTATTCGTTCGTCATTAGAAACCTCTTCGAAAGATGATGCACAAGAAATCTCGCAAACAGTTTGCTGAAAACAAGCAGACTAAGGATATGGATTACTGTCCTATGGTCTGATGATACTAAGATAAACTTACTTGGTTCAGATGGTGTCAAGTGTGTGTGGCGCAACCAGGTGAGGAGGACAAAGAAAGTGTGTACTGCCTACAGTCAGGCATGGTGGTGGAGAGTCATGGTATTATGCTGCATGAGTGCTACCAGCTGTGGGGAACTACAGTTCATTCAGGGAACCATGAATGTCAACATATCCTGTGACATACTGAAGCAGAGCATGATCCCCCTCCCTTCGCATTCCAACTTGAAAACGACGCCAAACACCTCCAAGAAGCTTAGGATAAAGGTACTGGATGGGTCAAGCATCTCCAGTCCTAAACCCTACGGAGCATCTGTGGGGCCTCCTTAAACAGAAGGTGGAGGAGTGCAAGGTCTCTAACATCCACCAGCTCCGTAATGTCGTCATGGAAGATGGAAGAGGATCCAGTGAAGCTCCAGTGACCTCCATGCCCAAAAAAAGTTAAGGTAGTGCTAGAAAATAATGGTGGCCACACAAAATATTCAAACGGTGGTCACAATTTGTCTATTTTCACATAGGGGTGTATTCACTTTTTGTTGCCAGTGGTTTAGACATTAATGGCTGTGTGTTGAGTTATTTAGAGGACACCAGATTTACCCTGTTATACAAGCAGCACACTGACACTGTACATTGTTTCTCAGGGTCAGATCTTCAGCGTTGTACCATGAAAAGATCTAATAAAAAATGAGGGTGTACACACTTTATCAATAATATATATAAATATATATATATATATAAATATATATATATATATATATATATATATGTATTGCTTTCTTGGTCTTTTTTTAGAAAATATGAATGATAACAGAAAATCTTTTTTTCCATTCATGGTCAGTGGTCGGGTGAAGCCATTTATTGTGTTTTCTCTTTTTAAATCATAACGATAACAAAAATCATCCAAATGACCCTGATGAAAAGTTCACACACCCTGGTGATTTTGGCCTGATAACATGCACAGCAGTTGACACAAATGGGTTTGAATGGCTAATAATGGCAACATCCTCACCTGTGACCTGTTTGCTTATTATCAGTGAGTGTGAATAAAAGCTGAGTGAGTTTCTGGGATCCAGACAGACTCTTGCATCTTTCATCCAGCCACTGATGTTTCTGGATTGTGAGTCATGGGGAAAGCAAAAGAATTGTCAACGGATCTACAGGAAAAGATAGTTGAACTGTATAAAACAGGAAAGGGATACAAAAAGATATCCAAGGAATTGATAATGCCAGCCACCAGTGTTCAAACTGTGATTAATAAATGGAAAATCAGGGGCTCTGTAAAAGCCAAACCACGATCAGGTAGACCAACAAGCATTTCGGCCACAACTGCTAGCAAAAATGTTCAGGATGCAAAGAAGAACCCATAAATAACATCAGCTGAAATTCAAACCTCATTGAAAACTCGTGGTGTGGCTGCTTCAAGATGCACAATAAGGAGGCACTTAAAGAAAAATAGGCTGCATGGTCAAGTCGTCAGAAGAAAACCATTACTGCGCAAATGTCACAAAGTATCTCACCTACAATACACCAAACAGCACAGAGACAAGCCTCCAAACTTCTGGAACAAGGTAATTTGGAGTGATGAGACTAAAATCAAACCTTTTGGCCACAACCATAAATATTACATTTGGAGAGGTGTCAACAAGGCCTATGATGAAAGGAACACCATTCCTACTGTAAAGCATGGAGGTGGATCGCTTATCATGTGGGGATTTGTGAGCTACAAAGTCACAGGAAACTTGGTCAAATTTGAAGAAAAGATGAATGCAGCACGTTATCAGCAAATACTGGAGGCAAATTTACACTCATCAGCCCGGAAGCTGCGTATAGGACATACTTGGATGTTCCAACATGGCAACGATCCAAAACACAAGGCCAAGTCGACCTGTCATTGGCTGCAGCAGAACAAAATTAAGGTTCTGGAGTGGTCATCTCAGTCTCCTGACTAGAGATGAGCGAACCGGTCCCGGTTCGGCTCGAGGTCGGTTCGCCGAACGGAGCTCCCGTTCGAGTTCGGTTC
Source organism: Anomaloglossus baeobatrachus (assembly GCF_048569485.1). NCBI lineage: Eukaryota > Metazoa > Chordata > Amphibia > Anura > Aromobatidae > Anomaloglossus > Anomaloglossus baeobatrachus. The sequence goes on from NC_134359.1 coordinate 28,478,850, forward strand.
GTCGAACGTTCGACGAACCGAAATTGAACTGCATAGGAAACAATGGCAGGCAATCACAAACACATAAAAACACCTAGAAAACACCCTCAAAGGTGTCCAAAAGGTGATAAACAACTCACAACACAACACAAACACATGGGAAAGTGACAAGGACATATACTCATGCGAAAACAAAACAGCTGGACAAGGAAAAAGAGGAGGAGACACAGATATATGAGTATATGCAAGGAAACATCGATGCCATTACTGTGCAACATGAGCCCTGCTCATTTTAGGCTTCCAATCTGGATAAATTGCCTGAGCTTGCCACGTATGCCTTGGGGATCTTGTCGTGTCCTGCAGCCAGCGTTCTCTCGGAACCTGTCTTCAGTGCTGCTGGGGGTCTGCTGGCAGATAAGCACACGTGTCTGCCCACTGACAATGTGGACATGGCTCTCAGAGGACTTTTCTTCCCCTGGGTCATCCAGGGGAGGTGAAAGGCATGCGTATTTTTGGGAGTGCTTCATGCAAAGCATCTTTTTCATTTTGAATAGGGGGGTCAAGTGATGCCAGTCAAGTGGGGTGTGTGTGGCCCAATTAGTGGCAACAAGGGAGACTGTGGTTGGAGTCCCCTCGCTGTGTTTCTAAAAGAACCAAGATGAACAAGTCATGGCTTTCAGAGGACTTTTCTTCCCCTGGGTCAGCCAGGGGAGGCGAAAGGCACGCGTATTTTTGAGAGTGCTTCATGCAAAGCATCTTTTTCATTTTGAATAGGGGGGTCAAGTGATGCCAGTCAAGTGGGGTGTGTGTGGCCCAATTAGTGGCAACGAGGGAGACTGTGGTTGGAGTCCCCTCGCTGTGTTTGTAAAAGAACCACGATGAACAAGTCATGGCTCTCAGAGGACTTTTCTTCCCCTGGGTCAGCCAGGGGAGGCGAAAGGCACGCATATTTTTGAGAGTGCTTCATGCAAAGCATCTTTTTCATTTTGAATAGGGGGGTCAAGTGATGCCAGTCAAGTGGGGTGTGTGTGGCCCAATTAGTGGCAACAAGGGAGACTGTGGTTGGAGTCCCCTCGCTGTGTTTCTAAAAGAACCAAGATGAACAAGTCATGGCTCTCAGAGGACTTTTCTTCCCCTGGGTCATCCAGGGGACGGGAAAGGCATGCGTATTTTTGAGAGTGCTTCATGCCAAGCATCTTTTTCTTTTTCAAAAGGGGGGTCAACTGATGCCAGTCAAGTGGGGTGTGTGTGGCCCAATTAGTGGCAACGAGGGAGACTGTGGTTGGAGTCCCCTCGCTGTGTTTCTAAAAGAACCAAGATGAACAAGTCATGGCTCTCAGAGGACTTTTCTTCCCCTGGGTCAGCCAGGGGAGGCGAAAGGCACGCGTATTTTTGAGAGTGCTTCATGAAAGCATCTTTTTCATTTTGAATAGGGGGGTCAAGTGATGCCAGTCAAGTGGGGTGTGTGTGGCCCAATTAGTGGCAACGAGGGAGACTGTGGTTGGAGTCCCCTCGCTGTGTTTGTAAAAGAACCACGATGAACAAGTCATGGCTCTCAGAGGACTTTTCTTCCCCTGGGTCATCCAGGGGAGGTGAAAGGCATGCGTATTTTTGAGAGTGCTTCATGCAAAGCATCTTTTTCATTTTGAAAAGGGGGTTCAACTGATGCCAGTCAAGTGGGGTGTGTGTGGCCCAATTAGTGGAAACGAGGGAGACTGTGGTTGGAGTCCCCTCGCTGTGTTTCTAAAAGAACCAAGATGAACAAGTCATGGCTCTCAGAGGACTTTTCTTCCCCTGGGTCAGCCAGGGGAGGCGAAAGGCACGCGTATTTTTGAGAGTGCTTCATGCAAAGCATCTTTTTCATTTTGAATAGGGGGGTCAAGTGATGCCAGTCAAGTGGGGTGTGTGTGGCCCAATTAGTGGCAACGAGGGAGACTGTGGTTGGAGTCCCCTCGCTGTGTTTCTAAAAGAACCAAGATGAACAAGTCATGGCTCTCAGAGGACTTTTCTTCCCCTGGGTCAGCCAGGGGAGGCGAAAGGCACGCGTATTTTTGAGAGTGCTTCATGCAAAGCATCTTTTTCATTTTGAATAGGGGGGTCAAGTGATGCCAGTCAAGTGGGGTGTGTGTGGCCCAATTAGTGGCAACGAGGGAGACTGTGGTTGGAGTCCCCTCGCTGTGTTTTACATGATTTTCGAAGGGCATGACATGCCTAAGAGGTTGAGTTTCATCATCTACAACTTGTTGGCAACAGAAAGGCTGCCTTTACACCCTTTTTAGATCGAGGATTTTCGAGACCTTATGCCCATTGCAGTGCCCCAAAAGCCGATGGCCAGTCGTCACTCCTTCTCCAAGAAAGGCGTGCCCGCGCTACCACAGCAGGTCGCACACAACCTCACCGATTCCTTGAGAAGCTCTGTGTGTGACAGGGTGCATTTCACCACAGATACTTGGACCAGTAAGCATGGACAGGAGAGTTACATGTTGCTGACTGGGCACTGGGTAACTATGGTGAGAGATGGAGAAGGGTTTGCTGTACAAGTCTTTCCGTCCACACGACTTGTGTGTCAATCCTTCATCTGTATGTACAAGTTCCTCCACTGCTTTTGCCTCCTCAACCTCGTGTGGGTCCTCCACCTCGGCCCAAACCCTGTGTGGTCAGGCCACCCGCGTTGTAACTGCGCCCAAGTAATCCCACACACCTCCTTACTATGCTGGCAGCAGAGCTCAAGGCCATCAGGCGGTCAAATGTTTACTTTGAAATGTAGGGGAAATGTGAGACACCGCTGAGGAATTGTGGACGGTTAGCTCTGGAAAGTGAGACCGAGTTTCATCAATGGTTGTCTCCACTCAACCAGCAGCCAGGGAAGCTCGGGTGCGACAATGATGCAAACCAGTCTGCGACCCTTCTTCAGGGCATTGTGGCACACGTGCCTTGTATGGCTCACGTGTTGAACCTGGTTGTCCAGCAATTTTTAAAACACTATCCTGGCCTACATGGCCTTCTGCAGAGGGCACGGTGTAACGCCTGCCTGGATCGACACACTCAGATGGGCTGTAAAGGATAGGCTAGAGGCAAGCCACTCACCAAGCTGGACACCCAGAACCCTGAAACCCTTTAACCCCTATACAGGGATTAGGAATTACACAGGGCCCAAGTTGATCAATACCTGTGGAAGGCTGCAGTTCCAGAGAATAGTAGTCAGGCAGGGTCAAAAACATTAATTGAGGAAGAGGAACAGAATGGGACGGCCAGGACTTAATCAGAAAACAAGCAGAGGTGAAATGCGGATCGGCCAACAAGGTACATAAACAGCAAGCAGGAAACGTAGTCAGATAACAAGCACACAAACTCATAAAACTGAACTGGGGGTAACAGTATCAAGAGGTTCATAGCTTTGTCTGGCAGTGGTCTGCAGACAGGAGGGGCCTAGAAAAGGGTGTGGTGTCTTCCCATTGGTTGTAGCTGAATGATGGTATTTCATCTGTGAGATACCCACCAGCTACATTCAGCCAGAGATTCTGTATCTGTCAAGGTAATACAGCCCAGTGGGTGACCATAACCTGCGTCCACCTGCGCCGCTGGCATCGACTCCTTTCCCATCATCAGCACTATGCACGAAAGGAACACGTTGTCACCTGGCGACCGGAGTACAAATTGATTGAGTGGACTACGTTGGTGACTTAACAGCCGTGTGCGGCAATGATGCAAACCTGTCTGCGGCCCTTCGTCAGGCCAATGTGACACACGTGCCTTGTATGGCTCACGTGTTGAATCTGATTCTCCAGCAATTTTTAAAACACCATCCCGGCCTACATGGCCTTGTGCAGCGGGCACGCTGCTATGTGCTCACTTTCATCCTTCGTACCCAGCAGCTCAACAACGTTTCATCGCTCCTGAAGTCTTAGGGTCTGGCGGTTAAACGCCTGAAATGCGATGTGCCGACACGCAGGAATTGGAATCTGCACATGTCGCAGCGTGTGTGGCAGCACCGCAGAGCCCTGCTGAAATACGGTATGACGTATACCCTGGGCTAACTTGATCCAGAGGTGGTGCAGATCACGCTGCTGGAGTGGTGTCAGATCAAGGACCTATGCACCCTTCTACACAGTTTACAAATGTCGACGAAGATGTTTAGCACTGGCGATGCCATTCTCAGCGTGACAATTCTGGTCATCTACATGATGGAGCACACTGTAATTATTATTCGGAGTCAGGTGTTGGGACAAGAGGAAGGGGAGGAAGTACAGGAGGAGTCATATGCAGAAGGGATAATAAGATGTACATGGTCCATACGTTGAGCGGCACCTAGGCGGCAGTCATGGTGGGGGAGAGGGATTAACAAGGGCGCATAGTGTCAGCAAAAATTGTTGAGGAAGGTGCAGGAGCCCATGAAGAAATGGAGGACGAACTTGCGATGGGCATGGAAGACTCAGCAGATGAGTGAGAGCTTGCTCACATTTCGGTTGTGCGAGGTTGTGGGGAGAGGGCAGAGGAAGGAGGCACGATTCTCACCTCTCTGCCACCAACACACCAAGGACTTGGTCCTCCTGGATGCACAAGACACATGAGCGCCTTCTTAATGCACTACCTACAACATGACCCTCGGATTGTACGAATTCGAAGTAATGCTAACTACTGGGTTGCGACACTGTTAGATCCCCGGTACAACACAAAATTTAGCGAAGTAACTCCTGCCATAGAAAGGGACGCACGTATACAGGAGTATCTGCAGAAGGTGGTACGGATTCTTAGATCTGCTTTTCCAGTAAACACCAGTGCTGCACAGAGTGAATCTCAACGCTTTGTCATGGATAGGAGGAAATGGGCTTTTACTTGTCCACATCTGAGGGACCGAGGGCTGGCTGCTGGGCTGAGATGGCATTGAGTACGGTGTCCCTCTTTGGTCATATACCAAATGAGTTGAAAAAGGACAGATGCTGGTGGAAAGGGGAACAGGTGTGTTGGAAAGGGGAAAAAAGTTTTTGTCCGTGGGTTTGGTGGTTAAGCAAAAGTAACATTTGATGAAGAAACATCATCTGTTACGGTGGGACTGGCAGATTTGGATAAGGTGGTATATACTATGTTACCGGTATATAACGAAAATTAATAAGAAAAGAAAGAGAAAGGTATATATCCCCATCAGCAGTCAGTGTCCACCGTGCTCCCAGATGGAAAAGGAGAGGTTGGCAAATGGAAGGTTAGGTGGAGGATACAGAGCTGTGTGGCTATGAAACTAATAGTTGCCTGAACCGAGTTAGACGCCACTCGGATCTTGAGACTGGGAGCCCTGTTAGCGTCACAGGGTCCACACGCCCACCCAGTCCAGGAACTCCCTGTTAACAACACAGGGGCCATTGAGTACGCTGACTGTGTGCATTGGGGCCACACCTGTAGACAGCAGGTGTGTCGCCCGGGGACCAGGGGTACTCAGATCCGGGCCACAGGGTCACTTCTGTGGGTATCACGGTAGCGTGACCCAGTCTGTGATCCCAGGCTCCACAGTGAAAGGGGGTTTGTTAAGGGAGATTGTCCGTGACGCCACCCACGGTTGTGGTGATTGTGGACACCACCGCTGCTCTTTATGGGGATCCCGGGAGCGGTGACAGGGAGCAGCTTGGTTGTTATTTCTCCCTTCCGTGGGTAGGGGGGTTGGTTGTCCCGGGGCCCGGTGATGGGGTAAGCAGGGAGCAGGGCGCAGTGCTGCGGTGCGGTGCCCGAGGGCACGGGCGTACTCACAAGTATTTCACACGGAGTCACTGGTAAACTAGGAAGTGCCGGTGTCCGCAGCCTTCGGTACGGGGTGTTAGTGTCCCACACACGGTGCAGCAGCCCTTGTTGTTCTTTCCCTGCAGCCAGGTGCCTTTCTCTCAACTCTCTTCCTCCTCTCCTCAGCCGGGAACGGGGAATCCACTCCCCTGCAGTGATCCGGGTCACCCAGGTACCGGGGGGCCACTACCCTGCCCGGATACCTCTGGCCCCTTCCTCACTCGCAGCCTGTCCCGGCCCTCTCGGAGCACGCTTCACTTTCAGCCTGGGAGCTACAACTCCAGACTCCTTTTCTGTCTGCCTCTCCTTACACTCTGCTCCAGCCCCTCCCCTCTGCTCTGCTTTTCTCTTACCCTGGGGGATGTGGTTTGTCCTGCTGCACCGGTGTGAGATCAGATTACCAAGGAGGATTAACTCTTTCTGTGACAACCTGGCTTTGCCAGGGCGTCATACACCCCCTTGGTAAAACATGGCCCGTCCTCGGGCCGTCTGGCCACCAACATTTATTAAAACTGGAAAAATCAACACATTACAATCATACATCTTCCCACATCGGGAGGTACGTTTTCTAAAACTTTAAACCGTTCTGCCACCCCACACCTGCGGAGCAGATGGCCTCCTCCTGAACTTGAGGACGTTCAACAGGGGTGACAGTCCATAAAACAGTCAACTTTTTAACTTGTGGGTAGCCGTCCATGCTCCACTACCGCTGCCGCTGCCGCCACTCCCAGTACGGGGCACGGGTTCCGTGCTCTGCCTCCTGCTCAGAAGCCAGGCCCACTTGGATGCCCTCGGCGCCGGCTACAACCGGCCTCGCTAACTGCCGAGGGCTCCATCTCTCACTGGCCTGCTCCTCCTCTCTGCAGGTGCACTCCGGCTGCTCCACAGCCGTGACGGGGTACCTGGGAGCGGCTGGCGCCACATCTGGGGCGGACTTCCAATCGGGTGCCACCTCCGGTGCGGCCGGGCGGACTGCCGGAGCCGACGTCATCACCGTGGCGGCTGGGCGGACTGCCGGAGCCGGGTAAGATGTCATCGGGGTTGCGGCTACTGCTTGTCCAGGAACGGAATTAGGCAAAGTCCTGGCGTCCCTGCCTTTACAGTCCTGGTCACATAAACTGCGGTTCCTTCCTCCTGCTCCCCCTTGGTACTCGGGAGCAGTCCTTTCAGCAACTTTTAAAGTTTTCCTTTCGCTTCCGGTCCTCCGGAGCTTCACTTCCGCCCGCGGTCTCAGGGGGCGGAGCCTCTTTTTCGCGCCCACCGCTTGGGGAAGAAGGCGCTGGACGAGAGATTTTCACGCCCAAAATGGCGGCAAAGATGGCGACTTTCAAAATTTTTGCAGCGGATCACCGCTGACAGTCCAGAATGAGGCGCACTTCCTCCAGGTAACTGGATGGGTTCTATCCTGTTCGTGACGCCAAATGTGTCGCCCGGGGACCAGGGGTACTCAGATCTGGGCCACGAGGTCACTTCTGTGGGTATCACGGTAGCGTGACCCGGTCTGTGATCCCAGGCTCCACAGTGAAAGGGGGTTTGTTAAGGGAGATTGTCCGTGACGCCACCCACGGTTGTGGTGATTGTGGACACCACCGCTGCTCTTTATGGGGATCCCGGGAGCGGTGACAGGGAGCAGCTTGGTTGTTATTTCTCCCCTCCGTGGGTAGGGGGGTTGGTTGTCCCGGGGCCCGGTGATGGGGAAAGCAGGGAGCTTTGCCAGGGCGTCACACAGGCGCATCAGCAGCAGCAGGCCTGTTAATGCCACTGGGCTGCACAAGCAGGACTTGTAGGACAGGAGCTGGTCTTAACCGTTCTGCGTTACCAACTGTGGTGGCGGCCTGCATCGACGCCCTATCCCTGCCTACCTCTGGCCTAAAGCCGCAATGGGTTCAACACATGGAGGTGTGCTCTTTCGGAGCATAATAGAAGACTGCGCACCTCCTTGTTGGCTCCAGCCCGCTTTATAACCTGGGTCCGCCCCAAACCAGGGTGGACCACAATGCACCTCCTGGAGACAAAAGCAGAGTGACACGTCATGAGTGGCATAACTAGCGTCCTATTTGGAACCGCAACTTCAATAATGACCTCATGGCTGCCACGACACAAACACCTCACCAGTCATCGTCTGACCATCAATAATGAGGTGACAAGTCATAGGGGCGGGCCTCTGCAAGCCATTTGGGAGTGGCCTGGCCACATCGTCAGGACACCTGATGCCCTGTGGTCTATATGGGCCCCCCCACATCAGGGGCAGGGCCAAAGAGTTCATTACCGGACCTAGTTTCTGATGCAGTAAGTGCCTGAGCATGTTCAGTAGCATGAAATAGAGTCTCTGAAAAAAGACTATCAGCTTTAGCATGGTGTCTAGGCACAACACAGGACTTAGACCCGGCACGGAATGCAAGTACCTGTGCAAAGAGGCTTTTCACACTAAGTGTGGGAGCATGCGCTGTATCCCGAAATGAAGACTTAGCCTCAGGAATGGCACAGTCAGGCTGAGCATACTCACTAGGCGAAACACTGTAGTTAGGCTGCGGCTGGGGTAAATCGGCACACGCATGCGCACTAGCTGCCTCTCCACACTTACACGTGGAGGAGAAATTGCTCTTCGGGTGTGGACTTGGAGATGCTGTCTATGAACAGAAGGAAAAGCTAAAGGAAGCCTCACTTTCTATCCCTCCGAATGATCAAATGCAGCAAGGAATTCCCTGAGTTTGCTATAACATTAGCGTAGCAAAATGTGCATGAGGGTGTCCTGCACAGGTGCTAGAAATAGCTTGTCACCAGTGGGGCACTAATGGAATACAACAGCCAGTTCTATGATGCCACTAAATGGCAGTATTTTTTGCTATCATTATAGCTTATTAAAAACAGAGCAGGAGGGTGTCCTGCAGAGGTGCTATAAATAGCTTGGCACCAGTGGGGCACTAATGGAATACAACAGCCACTTCTTGTATGCCACTAAGTTTACTCAATTTTTGGTATTATAATGTCTTATTAACAATGAGTTTGAGTGTGCAATGCAGGCAGAGGTGCTGCAAATATCTTTGCACTAGTGGGACTATACAGAAGTCCAATAGCCACGTTTAGGATGCCACTAAGTTCACTCAGTGTTTGCTAGTGTAGTGGGTGAGCATACCCCCTACAGGAGGGAGCTGAGATAGCCTGGAATTGTAATTAATAAAAATGTATGGCTTCTATTATTGTATATTGGTGATAGGGCACCCCTAGTGGCCGGGTGGGACGGCTGTCGCCACCGGGGAGGAGGAGTTGGCTGAATCACAGGGGTGGGTGTGTGTGTGTGAGAGGGAGTCGGATCCGGGATGGAAGAGTGAAAACATCGAGGGGCAGAGTGTGTGAGCGGGACCAGCAGGGGGCGCCGGAGAATAAGGAGTGGAACGTAACCTCAGGGTGTGAAGCAACTGGTGTGGGTCCGGTGTGCGTGAAACCAAAGAGTGGGAGCCCGGCGAAGTGGAGTACCCCGGGCATATCCCCATCAGAGGGTGCGTTAGGGCAGGCTGCCCCCAGCTCCACCGAAAGTGCCTGATTTTATTGCCGGATTGTTATGTACAATAAAGGATGTCTTATGTTACCAGCACCCTTTGCCTGAAGATCGTTTGAACATCGTCCGGCGAATGCACCATCACACTCTGCCCCACCAAGTCAGTTCCCGACCTTGAGGTAGTGGTAAAGCCAGGGACCAGCCTGAAAACTCTAGCCACGACTACAAGGCCGGAGGCTCCCCTGGCTCATCATTACATGTGGCGTAGTCGGCAGGATGCCAATCCCCTGCCAGGGACCCAAGAAGTCGGAGATCAAGTGGTGCCTAGGGCACAGGATCCGAATTGTGATAGAAGATTTCCGAACCCATGCTGGGAAGAAGAAGAAGAAGCTACAGTGCCTGCAGCGTTGGACCGGGCACAAGATGGCGGCAAAATGGCCGTCGTCTGTGAGGAAACAAAAAGGGCGCGAAAAATTGGCGCCAAAAGAAGAGCCTGGGGCTGGCCGGTGCCGAAAAAGAAGTGCAGAGTACTCCGCCCAAAGAGGGGAGGTGCCGGTCCCAGGGCAGGAAGAGAAACATACGAAGTGGGCGGTGTTCTGAAGAAAAAGGACCGCCGCGGAGGAGTCAAGATGATGTGTGAGGCTGGGGGTGGAGTATGTCCAAGAGCGGGAAACATAGGCCCGCCTCCACGTCCTCCAGTCTCAGCATCGACTCCGCCGCCATTACTAGCGACACTGCAAGATAAAGAGATGGATACCTCCGCCCAGCAGCAGGAACTCGCCACCGCCATGGCCCTGACTAGCCTAAGCCGAGAGCGTCCTAAGCACGCTACCGCAGCAGAAGCGTCCCTGCTTGATATCCTGGCCGTGCCAGGAGGCCCAGAACGTCCGGCGAAGGTGACATGGCTGACCACCTGGGACGCTGCAACAGGAGGCACTACAACTGAGGTACGGGCGACTTATGCCTCCCAGCTGCCGTTGGGGAATCGGCCCCTGGGGATCACTTATTCCCCCTTGGAGACCCCTCCGCCCGTCGCCACGGCCGCAATACCATCCGTCCCCGTGCGGGAGTCGCCCGAGGAACTTGCCGGGAAGCTGGAGCAAGACCACCGGGGCTTCTTCTGGGACCCCGTATACCCGTCTCCCATGCCGTTCCCAAGGGCTCCCTCCCCGGTGCCAGACCCCGTCCAAGAGCGGCTGCTCGCGGAGACCATCGCCCGGGAAATGATGGCCGGTCCCGGCGGCGAAGAGCTGGCGCTGCAATTCACCACCGGTATAGTGGTGAAATTTAATCAGCAGGAAGGTTATGGGTTTATCCGGGAAGAGAGTACCGGAGATGACTATTTTTATAACCGGGTGCACCTGGATGTGGAGGGGCTACCGCAGCGTCTTCACACACTTTATCCGGGTGAGAAAGTGCAGTTTTTACCCGAGGTGGGAAGCCGCGGCCTTTTCGCGGTCGGTGTCACCAGGATGCCGACCCCACGTGAAGCGGCCCAATGGCAACACGAGTTAGAGTGGGAAAAGCACCAGAGTCGGCGACGCAACCAGCAGAAATCGGTGTCGACCGAAGCCTCCCACCCCCGACGTACCCTAGCGGTAGCACCGGAGGCGATGTCCGGTCCAGCCGCTGACCCGGAAAAGAGCACCCCGGCGGTGGTAGCGGTCAATCAGAGCGTTACCAATCGCCCGGTAATTGTCCTGGATGTGCCGCAACCCGTGACCCAACCACCCCGGGTAGCGCCTCCATCACCCCCAGCGGGGACGGAAGAGGCCACGCCATCACCAGCAGAGGCCCCCTACGCTCCAGTGTCTTTCCGGAGGGTCCGCCGCCAGCCTGGACAGTCCTTGGGCGACTACATCCAGGCTCAGGCAGCCGAATGGAAACGGTCCTGGCCTCCGGAGTAGATCGTCCTAGACGGCTGGTGTGAAGACCGGTACTGTTGCCGGCAGAAGTTTGTATTCCAGTTGCGAAGCCCGGAGAAAGCCCGCTGCTAGACTGAATCAGGGGCTCCTCCGCAGGGTGAAGAGTTTACAGTTTGTTACAAGTTTTATATGCCTGTTGTTCACAACAAAGACCGGGAGCGCTGCTAAGCCTCCGGGCACCATCCAAGACCGGGAGCGCTGCTAAGCCTCCGGGCACCATCCAAGACCGGGAGCGCTGCTCAGCCTCCGGGCACCATCAAAGACCGGGAGCGTTGTTAAGCCTCCGGGCGCTGCCGAAGACCGGGCGCAGGACTGGTGCCTTTTCCCCGTACGGGCCGCCTGTTGTGGACTGGGCTGAAGGTTATCACCATGTGATGGTCGTTTTTACAGTTTATGTGTTCATAGATAGAGCCTTGCCGGGAGGCTCGGATTTTAAGAGGGGAGGCGTGTAGTGGGTGAGCATACCCCCTACAGGAGGGAGCTGAGATAGCCCGGAATTGTAATTAATAAAAATGTATGGCTTCTATTATTGTATATTGGTGATAGGGCACCCCTAGTGGCCGGGTGGGACGGCTGTCGCCACCGGGGAGGAGGAGTCGGCTGAATCACAGGGGTGGGTGTGTGTGTGTGAGAGGGAGTCGGATCCGGGATGGAAGAGTGAAAACATCGAGGGGCAGAGTGTGTGAGCGGGACCAGCAGGGGGCGCCGGAGAATAAGGAGTGGAACGTAACCTCAGGGTGTGAAGCAACTGGTGTGGGTCCGGTGTGCGTGAAACCAAAGAGTGGGAGCCCGGCGAAGTGGAGTACCCCGGGCATATCCCCATCAGAGGGTGCGTTAGGGCAGGCTGCCCCCAGCTCCACCGAAAGTGCCTGATTTTATTGCCGGATTGTTATGTACAATAAAGGATGTCTTATGTTACCAGCACCCTTTGCCTGAAGATCGTTTGTACATCGTCCGGCGAATGCACCATCACACTCTGCCCCACCAAGTCAGTTCCCGACCTTAAGGTAGTGGTAAAGCCAGGGACCAGCCTGAAAACTCTAGCCACGACTACAAGGCCGGAGGCTCCCCTGGCTCATCATTACACTAGTATAATGGCTTAGTAACAATGAGTTTGAGTGTGCAATGCAGGCAGACGTGCTGCAAATATCTTTGCACTAGTGGGACTATACAGAAGTCCAATAGCCACGTTTAGGATGCCACTAAGTTCACTCAGTGTTTGCTAGTATAATGGCTTAGTAACAATGAGTTTGAGTGTGCAATGCAGGCAGACGTGCTGCAAATATCTGTGCACTACTGGGACTATACAGAAGTCCAATAGCCACGTTTAGGATGCCACTAAGTTGACTCAGTGTTTGCTAGTATAATGGCTTAATAACAATGAGTTGGAGTGTGCAGAGGACAGGAGGGTACAGTGGCAGGGTTGTGGGTCTCTGGGTAGAGGAAAGGAAGCCTCCCTTTCTATCCCTCCTAATGGGGAAATTCAGCGAGGAAATCCCTGACCTTAGCTACACAGACGCTGTCATCTTGTGTAGCTGTTAAACTCTGTTTTCACGGACCTGTCACCTATGGCTCTGACCCTGCCGGTATGAGCCCTTAAAAGGACTGATAGAAAGTGCTATCCCTCAGCTGTCCAGCGCTGTGTATGGACGCCATACAGCTGTATCGGCGGTAGAACTCAGGACGGAGCTGCGCCAGTGATGTCTGACACCAAGGACGCAGAAGGCAGATAATGGCGTCCGGATGGCCAGATACCCGTTTTTATAATGCAGGAACATGTGACATGGACATCCTATCACACATGCCGTTGCTTCTCTGGCTAAAAGTCCACTTAGCTGTGTGTGTGTGTCTGGGATTGGCTGACATGCTGGCCCTCCCCACTACACGCGCGCGCTTAGGGAAGGAATACAAGGAAAAAAAAAAAAATGGCGATCGCCATTATCCATACAGCAGTGATCTGAACGCGGTGTTCCCGCACACTATACACTGACATTTCATAATAGTGTGAGTCACAGAGTGACTTACACTATTACAGCGGAAAGCCAGCTAGGAATTAGCTGGTCTTTTTGCTGCTAGAACCGTTCTCGAACGTATCTAGAACTATCGAGCTTTTGCAAAAAAGCTCGAGTTCTAGTTCGATCTAGAACAGCCCCCAAAATCACTCTAGTCACGAACTGGAGAACCAGGAACCACGAACCGCGCTCAACTCTACTCCTGATCTCAATATCATTGAGCCACTCTGGTGAGAATTCAAGCGCAGTTCATGCAAGAAAGCCCAGAAATTTACAGGAACTAGAGGCTTTTGCCAAGAATGGGAAGCTTTACCATCTGACCAAGAAGAATGGGCAGCTTTACCATCTGAGAAAATAAAAAGCCTCATCCACAACTACCACAAAAGACTTCAAGCTGTCATTGATGTTAGAGGGGGCAATACACAGTATTAAGAACTGGGGTATGTGAACTTTTGATCTGGGTCATTTGGATGTTTTTGGTTGCCATTATGACTTAAAAAGAGAAAACACAGTAGTTTGACAATAAATGGCTTCACCCAACCACTAACCAAGAGTGGGAAAAAAGATATTGTGTTAACATTTATATTCTCTGTAAAAAGGCCAAGAAAGCAAACAAATCTGCCGGGGTATGTAAACTTTTGAAAACAGCTGTGCTGTATACACATATAATTTGATTTGATAAATATTAATCTTAAAAATTGAAAAATCTAAAAAATTAAAGATACAATGTGATCAAAACATAAATGCATATCAAAATGGCACCACTATGAAATACATTGCGCTATAAAAAAAAATCCTCAAGGGAAAATTAACAGAACAGTTAAAATTCTTGGAAAATGGGAAAAACAAACTTTACAAAGTTCACCATTTTTCAATTCACTAATATATGGAAAAAAAACCCAAACCTAAAAGCTATATAAATTTAGTATCGCTGTAACCAAACTGAGCTGAAAAATCTGTTTCCAGGCCATTTCTACTGCAAAATGAACTGGTACTTCCTTTAAATGTCACATTGGAGTCAGTTTGTACAAACATTGCCAAGAACAACTGTTTCCATGATAAAATCTGACAGATGTTGCTGTTTTTTATTTCATTTGTGCCCTCGCAATGACTTTACATTTATCGAACAACTTCCTTACAGACATAACTATGGAGGAGGAACCACACAGAGACGAAGGCTCCAGCGTTACTCACAGGACCATAAAGATCTCATGGGGCAGAAATAAATAGGGAATAAGGTGGAAGATCTGACAAGGGCAAAAAGTTTAACATGAAAATAAAAAGTTAGACTCTCAATTTATCAGTTTTAACCCCTTCAGCCCCCGGGAACTTTCCGTTTTTGCGTTTTTTGTTTTTTGCTCCCCTTCTACCGAGAGCCGTAACTTTTTTATTTTTCCGTCAATCTTGCCATATGAAAGCTTGTTTTTTGCGGGACAAGTTGTACTTTTAAGTGAAACCATAAGTTTTACCATATAGTGTACTGAAAAACAGCAAAAAAATTCCAAGTGTGGAAAAACTGAAAAAAAAGTGTGATCGCACAATAGTTTTTGGGATGTTTTATTCACCGTGTTCACTATATGGTAAAACTGATGTGTGGGTGTGATGCCTGAGGTCGGTGCGAGTTTGTAGACACCAAACATGAATAGGTTTAATTGTATCTAAGGGGCTAAACAAAATTCACAAGCCAAGCTTGTCCAATAAAAGTGGCGTACGTTTTGCGCCATTTTTTGAAACCCGTAGCGTTCTCATTTTTTGGGATCTATGGCTCACCGATGGTTTATTTTTTGCGTCTCGAGCTGACGTTTCTAATGGTACCATTTTTGCGCAGATGCTACATTTTAGTCGCCTATTATTGCATTTTGCGCAAAAGTTGCGGCAACCAAAAAACATAATTTTGGCATTTGGAATTTTTTTGCCACTACGCCGTTTACTGATCAGAATAATTGATTTTATATTTTGATAGATCAGGCATTTCTGAACGCGGCAATACCAAATATGTGTATATTTATTTTTTTTAACCCTTTAATTTTCAAAGGGGTGAAAGGGGGGTAATTTGAACTTTTAGGTTTTGGTTTTTCTTTTATTTTTTAAAACTTTTTTTTACTTTTTTTTTAAATTTTACTAGTCCCCCTAGGGGGCTATAGCGATCAGCAATCCGACCGCTCTGCACTATCTGCTGATCACAGGTATACAGCTGTAAACAGCAGATACGGTCAGTTCCTGATTCATTCGGCTCCGGGCCGAGTGAAAACTAAAGTGATTTGTCATAGCTGCAGGTGTCATCACATGACCCTGTTCTACCATGGCAACCACCGAAAGTCATGTGATCACTCACGTGACTTCCGGTGGGGGCGGCGGTAAGTGAAAATCATGACCGCGCGCATATACATCTCTCTGCCAGACTTTGGCAGCGAGATGTAAGGGGTTAATATTACAGGTGGAATGCGATTTCACTCATAACATGCAGGCACACGTCAGCTGTTGAAAACAGCTGATATGTGCGCGGATCGCCGCCGCCTGCCCGCGGCAGGGGGCGGGGCTTAACGTGACACGCTCCATGACGGATATATCCGTCAAAGGTCATGAAAGGGTTAAATTACATGAAGTTCCATCTTCTACACAATTTATTTTGTTTTTGTGGAAGTGAATTGAATGTTTGAAAGAAAAATCATTAATCACTTAAATATGAAATCATCTACTAGGGGAAGGACTATATAATAGTGTAGGCTTTTATATTATGTTACTTTGATCAAATTGTAGCTCACATTATCTTTACTCTGGGACAATGTATTTCATGTGTTTATTGGTGATCACGAGGGGTTAATCCTCTTTTCTTGAGCTCCTATGTGGAGTAGAGGTTGAAAAGTCATAACTTTTTGGAGCCTATATGCCTTTTTTTTTTTTACCAACATCAAATATCGATACTACTGCATACTAAAGATAACTTCTATAGTACTTCTAGGGAAAATATAGTTATAAAGTGTCAACCAAAAGTTAAAAAAAAGTCATGTAAGAATGGAAGAAAAACTAATCTTCATTCTTGAGTTCTCAAAACAAAAAAGAATAAATTACAATGTTCATTGACATCATCTGTAAAGGATTGAATAAAAAATGTTGTCACAGATGTAATGGAGAAAGGGACTCCTAGACTGGCACTCAGGCTAGGGAGTCCATTGCTATTGTGACGCTCTGGCCGGGCCAGGTAGTCACAGATAGGGCCCCGCATTACACCTTTCTCTCACAGGTAACACACAGCCAAACATTAAAACCCTAGTCACCCCCTCAGGGCTTGATGGACACACCAGAGGGCAGAACCAGACAGTTGGAAGACGCCCACCTAGGAGTTCAGACAGCCCAGAGGCGGGAAAGTAGTCAGACAGTCAAGTTCAGACAGATCAGTTTTAGAGTTCAAGGAGAGTGGAGGTCAGGCCTGTGTCTGGGCCTGAGGAAAACTGACAGGTGCCAGGGTAGGAGCCCTGGTGCCTTTGGCTAGGAGGCAGACAGCGGTCTCCATCTGCAGGAGCCGGGAAGACGGCTCGGTGGAACCGAGGTGGACCGGGACAGGGTTGTGGCCCGCCGGTACCGACCCAGGGAACCAACTCGGAAATTGGAGCACAAATGGGGGTACTCAGACCCTGAAGCTAGGTCCAGAAGTAACTGGGGGCTAGCTAATTAACTGATTGCGGCCAGGACTAGAGGTCCTGTCCCACCCAAAGTCCCGACTGAAGGTAACAGCCCACCGAGGGGGATAAAAGGCCACCGCCACGGCTCAGAGATCCCACGGGCTAGCGTCTGCGGGTAAAGAGCTCCTTAGGCAACCACAAGCCGGGAGTGGACTCCTGAAGTTACAAGCACAGGCAGTCCACCAACTTAAAAAGGTGCAGGAGAAAGACAGAGACCACCAGCCGGGTGGGGGAACCCGAACGCAGCTGGCTGCGGGCACCGACCACCATCATCTTGGTTTACTAGAGACTCGTGTGTTTCTTCCATAGTGAGTACACCAGCACGCCCATCTCCCTGCACTACCACATCCCCAACGGGTCCCGGGGCCACCATCCCTGCCCACGGAGGGGTTAACAACTTGCTGCGCAACATCTCCCCCGGGTGCTCCGTAAGTGCAGCGGTGGTGTCCAATATCACCACATCCCGTGGGTGGCGTCACAAACTCCGTACAACTCAACCCGTACATATACGTCCTACATCCACCATCCCATCAACCCCCTTTTCGGTTGAAGTGACCGCAAGACCCCTGGGTCTGGAGACCCTTGAGCCACCCACAGAAGGACCGGATCCGAGCAGCTCGGCTGCTGAGAGCGGGGCGCTACACCGCAATTTCTGGCGTCACGAACAGGATACTTACCCTTCCACTTACCTTGTGGAAGTGCGCCTTGTATTGAAGTCAGTGGTGATCCGTTGTAAAATTTCCAGAATCCGCCATCTTGTCATCATTCTTCTTGGTGCAAAAATTCCCACTCAAGGTCTCCTTCCCCGAGAAGGGCGCAAAGCTGAAGCCCCGCCCCATGGAAACATGGCCGAAAAGCAAAGCCGGAAGTCAAAAAACGAAACTTACCGGCCGAAGAGAGGAGTGCCAGGAAAAGACCAAGGGGGGGCGGGTGAAGATTCTGCGATATGTGACCGAGCAGATAAAGGGCAGGGAATCCAGGACCCGGACACCCTTCTGGTTCCTGGATCCCGTGCGAGCACCATGGCTGACCTGTCCAGCAAGCCTGGAGTATCGGAGCCCGTGCCCGGAACAGCGGCATGGGTGGATGCCCAGACTGCGCGGATGTGTCGCCGGATCAAGGCGCAGGCGCGCTTTATAATGGAGCTGTGGATGGCTGAGATGGAGGAATTGGCTGTGGCCATGCGGGCACGCGAAGTGGAGGCAACTTTAGAGGAGCGGGTAAGCGATCCACGCCCCTATGTCGCCGAGGGAGCGGCCGATCAGGCTGAGGGACCCGGTCTGCCCCTGCCCTCTATACTGCCTTCCTCGCCGCCCATACCAGTTGTTGCTGATGCCCTGCTCGGTCCGCTGCCACCAACACCGGCAACGGAGTCCGTCCCACCAGCCCGTGAGGACCCACCTGAAGAAGCCGCCAGCGGTCAGCCCATCACCATCCCGGCACCGACACCCGCTCCGAGGAAGATCAGCCTCCGGAGGGTGCCCTGTCCCGTTTTGAATCCGCCGGTCCTGGAAGAGGCCGTGCCCCAGTCGACAGAGGCCCCGGCAATCCGCCCGGCCAAGATGGAAGTGGCTGCAGACCGGAAGTCGGCCCAGTGGGCAAAGCTGGCCGCTCCCAGAACCCGAGCCTCGGCTGAGGCACCACGGGGTTGCAGCTGTGAGGCAGCTGAGCAGGCCACGACACAGCGGGGTTCCCCAGTGCAGAAGGTGCCGGTCGTAGCCGGCATGGGGGAACTCCAGCTGGGCCCGACCCCCGCGCAGAGTGAATAAGAGCAGGCAGATGCTCCATACTGGGAGAGGCAGCAGCGCCAGCTGGGCCGGGAGATCAAGGCCCGCAAAAAGAGAAAAGCAGAGGTGCTGGCCCGGACCTACATGGAGAAGGACAACCTCCGCAATGCCACCTTTCGGGTAAGGGGCCCGACGCACGAAGGCCAGGTCCGGCACTTTGACCCCCGGCATGGATGGGGGTTCATCTTCGAGCCGGACCTGAATGCGGAAATCTTCGTGTCCCGGAGGAACGTGTACCCCCACCTTCCCATTGGCCATCCTGACCGGGACCAGGAACCCGGTGAACTGGTAACCTACACCTGACATTGTGGGGAGAGGGGATGGTTCGCCCTCGATGTTAAGAGAAGGGTGAGCCATAGAGACCGGAGGCGTGCCCATTCCCCTCCTCCGCCATCCAGTCCTGAACATGAAGATTACTAAAGTGGTAGCGGTTCCCGGCTCCCCTTTCTACAAGTTTTAAAGTTGACGTTCCCGTTTGTGTTTTACCCCTTTAAATAAAAACATGGCTGAGAACTTGCAGGCCAACCCAAAAACTGTTGGGCCTTGTAAATAGTCCCTGACCACCCTTTTCTTAGTCCTACAGTCTCCGGAGAGGCTGGTTGGAGGAAGGGCCTGCGGCAGAGGAAGCCGAGGTCCCGTCACCATGGAAACCGGTGACTACCCTCCGGGCCAGGGGTCCCCTGGACGTGGGGCCTCAGAGAGAGACTGCCAGGTAAGGAACTTATTACCCAGTCCGTATGGGCAACACCCGAACCCGTTACCTAGACTGGGGAAAAGGGGTGCGCACCAGTGCTTAGCTGTGGCACCAGGGCTAGGTTTGCTTGGGTGGGCAAAAATTAAAAGGACCCGGTCCCGTCCCGTCCCAGTTAATAAAAGTGTTTTACCGTAACGTTTAAGCAACCCGTCTCCCGTAAGGGAAGAAACCAAGCATTCATGAATGTAAATATGTTAGTATAATTGTAAATATGTCTTTGATCCTTTTCAGTTAAAAAAAAGCAAAAATAAACCGATGGTGGTCGGACAGCCCGCGGACGGTCTGTGTTTAACCAAGGGGGAGTGTGACGCCCTGGCCGGGCCAGGTAGTCACAGACAGGGTCCCGCATTACACCATTCCCTCACAGGTAACACACAGCCAAGCATTAAAACCCTAGTCACACCCCTCAGGGCTTGATGGACACACCAGGGGGCGGAACCAGGTGGTTGGAAGATGCCCACCTAGGAGTTCAGACAGCCCAGAGGTGGGAAAGTAGTCAGACAGTCAAGTTCAGACAGATCAGTTTTAGAGTTCAAGGAGAGTGGAGGTCAGGCCTGTGTATGGGCTTGAGGAAAACTGACAGGTACCGGGGTAGGAGCCCTGGTGCCTTTAGCTAGGAGGCAGAAGCGGGAAGATGGCTCGGTGGAACCGAGGTATACCAGGACAGGGTAGTGGCCCGCCGGTACCGACCCGGGGATCCGACTCAGAAACCGGAGCACAAAGGGGGGTACTCAGACCCTGAAGCTAGGTCCAGAAGCAACTGGGGGCTAGCTAATTAAATTGATTGCGGCCAGGACTAGAGGTCCTGTCCCACCCAAAGTCCCGACTGAAGGCAACAGCCCACCGAGGTGGATAATAGGCCACAGCCACGGCTCATAGATTCCACGGGCCAGCGTCTGCGGGCAAAAAGCTCCTTAGGCAACCACAAGCCGGGAGTGGACTCATGAAGTTGCAAGCAAAGGCAGTCCACCGTCTTACAAAGGTGCAGGAGAAAGACAGAGACCACCAGCCGGGTGGGGGAACCTGAACGCAGCCGACTGCGGGCACCGACCACCATCATCTTGGTTTACCAGAGACTCGTGTGTTTCTTCCATAGTGAGTACACCAGCACCCTGCGGTCGCCCATCTCCCTGCACCACCACATCCCCAACGGGTCTCGGGGCCACCATCCCTGCCCACGGAGGGGTTAACAACTTGCTGCGCAACATCTCCCCCGGGTTCCCCGTAAGTGCAGCGGTGGTGTCCAATATCACCATATCCCGTGGGTGGCGTCACGAACTCCGTACGACTCAACCCATATATATATACGTCCTACATCCACCATCCCATCAACCCCCTTTTCGGTTGAAGTTACCGCGAGACCCCCGGGTCCAGAGACCCTCGAGCCACCCACAGAAGGACCAGATCCAAGCAGCTCGGCTGCTGAGAGCAGGGTGGTATACTATCACTGATCTCAGAGTTACCTCTGAAGGTGAGGATGTTTGAGCCGCCTTCCTGGCCCTGCTCCTGATCAGCCATGATTTTAAACCTCCCCTCCCTCCATAACCTAGGGGAGAGTCGGGACAGGAGTGTGATAAAACCAACACAGATAGACAAGCAGGGGAAACCAAAACTCTATCTCACAGCATGCTCACACAGAGGTATCAGACAATAAGAGGTAAGGAGGAAAATAAGAGCAGGGAGGAAACGCATCAGCAGGACTGGGACACAACAGCACATAGACCAACATAGCATAAAGCTATAATTGGTGTGGGAAGTCAGATTCCAATATCTTAAAAAGGCTGAAAGAACATGTGATCCCAGAGGTAACCTGGAGGCTAGCAGAGGTCAACTCTTGCTAGCCTGGCCACGAATGAGCACACGACTGGTCAATGCCCAAGCCTGCCTGTGTAACTCAGAAACACCAGAGAAACCTGTAACGCCTACCTGGATCAACAGGGGGGATGTAATGGACAGGCTAGAGGGAAGCCACTCACCAAGCAGGACCCCCAGAACCCTGAAACCCTTTAACCCCTATACAGGGATTTGGAATTACACAGGGCCCTGGTGATCACTACCTGTGGAAGGCTGCAGTCCAATGAGAGTAGTCATCAGGCAGGGTCAAACCAGGAATAGCAGAACAGGGACAGAATCGGCAGGCAAGGACGTAATCAGAAAACGTAGCAGAGGTAAAATCCGTATCGGGCAGCGAGGTACAAAAACAGCAGGCAGGAGGGTAGTCAGAAAACACGCAGAAGTCAGCACACAGGAATCACAAAACAGAATAGGGCGGACCAGGAGCCAGGAAATCAGAACTATCTCTGGCAGTGATCAGGTGACAGGAGGGGGAATAAGAAGGGTGTGGTGTCTTCCCATTGGCTGTAGCTGAACGCTGGCAACTTCAGCTGGAAGACACACGCCACCCACAGTCAGCCAGCGGTACTGCAGATCCCAAGATATCCCAGCCCAGTGGATGATCGGAACCTGCGCCCACCGGTGCTGCTGGCATCGACTCCTCTCCCATCACCAGCACCATCCATGGCAGGAACACGGCATCGCCTGGCGATCGGAGCAGAAGTCGCTGGAGCAGACTCCGGCGGTGACGTAACAAAACCATAGTGTGGAATGTCAGAATCTGTAGTGTGAACAGCGTCTGATGTTGCTATGACAATCAGCGAGTTTTGAGCTAAACTCTGCATGACAGTTCTCCAGCCTGTGTCAGCACATTATCAGGTAAGCCTCCCCCTCTCTTCATCCACCACTCAGAAAAATCAGAATGTCAATTTGCCAAATTAGAATGTCAGTTTGCAGACATGGTGTTTTAGGATTTTGCCCCTCATCAGTGCAAAGCAATACATATATTGACACATTGTACATGATAAAACTAAGCCTCATGGACATTGCTTGAAGGACGTCCTTGTACTATGGAGGTGTACAAAATTCCCCCTTCCACCTTATTGGCAGAATTGGTTGCTCTTTGTTTGGAGCAATTCTCCCCTTGACGTAATAACTCTAAATAGGAATTCCTTCAGGTGTAAAAACACCGATAAATCATAATTTACTATGAATATATCTATTCAAAAGTACAGTAAAGCCATTTCCACGGGCATACCAACATGAGCCATAATACAGCCATGTACATAAAATAAGTTTTCCAGGTACATTAGCATAGTCATTTTGTAAGCTCAGTGAAGGTCCAACACACATCATTTAGCTGTTTTACCTAATATAAGCACAGCAAGAAGCGCGATGTCATAGCGCCTAACACTGTGTAGTGGCCAGTGTGGGTACTGCAGATCAACTCCTATTGAAGAGAATATGTATTGAAGCTGTGCTGTTCCATTTCGTACACTATATTCATCCAGCCGCTACCAGACGAGATAACAGATAATCGGTGAGGGTGTCAGGAGCCAGACCCCCACAAATAATATATTGAGGACCTATATTACAGGTTGACCATCAATATAAAAGTTCTACAAAACTTCTTTAAGCCATGAATACAGTGACGTACTGCCAAGAACAGCAGACCATGCAGCCGGTATGGGGTCTGTGAGCCCGGGGGAAGGGTCAGTGCCAGCACCAGCTGGGCAAAGAGACAGCCGGGCAAAGAGACAGACCTGTAAAGAGACAGACCGGGAAAGAGACAGACCAGGAAAGAGACAGACCGGGAAAGAGACAGACCGGGAAAGAGACAGCCCTGGAGAGAGACAGCCCTGGAAAGAGACAACTCTGGAAAGAGACAGGCCTAGAAAGAGACAGACCTAGAAAGAGACAGCCCTGGAGACAGACCTGGAAAGAGACAGATGGGGAAAGAGACAGACAGGGAAAGAGACAGCCCTGGAAGGAGACAGACGGGCAAAGAGACAGACGGGCAAAGAGACAGATGGGCAAAGAGACAGCCGGGCAAAGAGACAAACCGGGAAAGAGACAGACCGGGAAAGAGACAGACCGGGAAAGAGACAGACCGGGAAAGAGACAGACCGGGAAAGAAACAGACGAGGAAAGAGACAGACCGGGAAAGAGACAGACCGGGAAAGAGACAGACCAGGAAAGAGACAGACGAGGAAAGAGACAGACGAGGAAAGAGACAGATGGGGAAAGGGACAGACGGAGAAAGAGACAGACCTAAAAAGAGACAGACGAGCAAGGAGACAGCCCTGGAAAGAGACAGCCCTGGAAAGACAGATGGACAAAGAGACAGACGGGCAAAGAGACAGACGGGCAAAGAGACAGATGGGGAAAGAGACAGACAGAGAAAGAGACAGACGGAGAAAGAGAGAGAAAGAAAGACACACACACACATAGAGACAGACACAGAGATTGAGAGAGACAGACAGACACAGAGATTGAGACAGATAGACTGATGCAAATACAGACAGAGATAGAAACAGACAGACAAGGAAAAAGACAGACAGCGAGACAGACAGACAGCGACACACAGACAGAGACTGGGAAAGACACAGAGAGACAGTTACTATCCCGGGCAACGCTGGGTACTACAGCTAGTTAGTAAGTAAAATAAAAAAAAAGAACATGAAAAGAATGAAATAAGGATAAAAAAAAGAAAGAAAGTAAGAAAGAAAGAAAGAATAAGACAAGAAAGACCAAAAGAAAGAGACAGATGGAAGAGAAAGAAAGAAAGAAAATAAAGAATAAGAATAGAAAGTAAGAAAGAAAGAAAGAAAGAGAGAAAGAAAGAAAGAAAGAAAGAAAGAAAGAAAGAAAGAAAGAAAGAAAGAAAGAGAAAAAAAATGTCAAAATCCCACAACATATAGAGCTATGAGAAAGAAATTGGGGTTTAGAAATAATGTTTAGCAAATATATGTATAAGGAGAATAAATACACTGCATGTGACTACCATCTTACTGTACTGAGATATTATCTAAAAGCACAAGACCGATCTTTCAGTGATAATATCTCAGAGTTTAATTTTATCTCTCTTATTTATCTTATCCTAGCTCAAGTATTTCTGATATTGTTACAAAAAAAAGGGAAAAAAACAAATATACAGTAGGTCCAAGAGTGAAAGCCATAAGACCCCTAGCCTTTATGGTCACATTATGGCTTCATACACCCGCAGATGTTGCTTCTTGCAATCTTCTGTTATTTGCTAGCAGATCATTTATAATTTCTATGTTCAAGTTTGTTCAGACTTTCAGAGCAAATTGTAAGTTAAATATTAATACCATCTTATCAAAATATCATCTATCATATCTGTCTGCAGAAACCCCCAATCACCCTAAGAATGGTCCTCTGAAATGCCTTGTTAGAATATCCATACATCCATTTATTGTCTCAGCAGTCGGCTAATATTGATGAGAAAGTTATTGTCCCCCGTCTTGCTTGTATAGATGGATATAGGTGTGCACATACCATTGGTCCAGCAGCACAGAGGCCAAGGTGGTTAGGGAGCCCATCCAAATCAGTAACCAGCTTCTGCCACAGGCACATTATTGGACTGTCAGGGGCACAAACACGATACGCTGCTCTTACACAGGGGCCCAATTTTGTCTATGTCTACTTGTACGTAGATAGATAGATAGATGGACGGACAGACAAAATGATAGATATCTACTGATGGCTCGGTACTCAATAGTACATTGAGATGCTTGAAATGCTCGACTGAGTATCCTGGTACATGGGCGCCATGATCGAGTCCTCGCTCCCCAAGTATTGCAGCTTTTGTTTGACCACCAAACATGCGTGCATGGTTTGCCAATCACGGTAATGCCATAGCCATCTTGGCTGCTGATAATACAGTGATTGGCAGGTCACATTGCGTCATCGTTCATCGTGTGTGTATAAGACCCAGAGACGCCATGCTCAGTGCACTGTAGGCAGAAATAGTATAAGGACTACGGAAGAATTCTGCTGGAGAAGGGACAGTGTGTTATAGCGGGACCCTTCCTGCTTGTGCAACAGTAAACATACAGTCGTTTTCAGGGCTAATTCTTTAATAACACTCCTCTTAGCTGCATTTAGTGTAGGGCAAGCTGCTGGAGAAGGGATAGTGTATTAGAGGCATGTAGGCAGCGATTCTAGCCTTAGAGTCCTTGCCGCTGCACTGCAACCTAAAAACAAAAGTCCTTTTCAGGCCTACAGCTATCCTATTTCCAATTAATACCATTAATAGCTGTAATCAATGTAGGGATAGTCTTAGATTAGAGGCATATAGTTAAGGTATATTACTTTACAGTCATACTATAGGTATACTGCTATACTGCTGCTGCAACTTAATTGGAAAATTATTTTGTGGTCACGGCTATCCCTACTCCAGCAGTAATCTCTAGGGACTGCAGGGTTAGTCTGTAAGGGAATCGGTTGGGTCAGTTGCAATTTTTAGTGTGTTACCTTTACCCCTTAGTAAGTTGTTGTAGGAACATAACACTCCCTCTGGCTACCCCATTGCCTCTTCCTGCCAGTTGTGGTGCTGCTGATCCCATCACCTCTGTGCTGCTGTCCTCACACTGCATGGCACCGTGCCAGGATGGGTGAGTAACTTCATCATTCACCACCTCGTCTTCCACTTCGGCACACTGGTCTTCCTACTGACTTGTTGACTTAACAACATTACTTATTGGCGACTGTATTTCATCATCATTGACCACTTGAGACACTAAATGCCATCTCCTACTGTAGTCTTCTTTTGACCATCGCTGCTCAAATATTTGAGCATTGCTACATACGATCTCCTCATATCCCTCTTGAAACTTGCAGAATGTGAGGCTGGAATCAATCAACGCAAAAAACGTAAAGATTGTGGAATCACTTGTCTAATGGGACTCACCATGGTGGAAGGAAGGAAGATGAGGTTGAGGATTATGTGGTCCAGACTTTTGGCTACTGAGACCGGACCGTGTGGAAGACATGGTGGTGCTGGGAAACAGACTTTAAGCATTATCTGCCAACCAACCGACTACCCGCTTGCACTGTTCTGGCATCAAGAGTATTGTCCACACGTCTCTGAAAAGTGGCACAGGAAGCTAGGTGTCGTGGATGAGCGTGTTTGTTGTGCCTGCAAACTGTATGGTTTTATATTTGAAAATAAAATTTGTAACCCTGAAAAGGAAATTTTTGGGGCGTGCTGCCTGCTGCCCTTCCAAGAATTATGAGTAAGGGACACCTTGTAGCCCTATAAAAAATATTGAGGGTAGCCTGCTGGCCATCTAAAAAGTGATTGAGGGTAGCCTGCTGGCCATCTAAAAAATGATTAAGAGTAGTGTGCTGGCCATCTAAAAAGTGATTGAGAGTAGCCTGCTAGCCATCTAAAAAGGTATTGAGGACAACCTGCTGGCCATCTAAAAAGTGATTGAGGGTAGCCTGCTGGCCATCTAAAAAGTGATTGAGGGTAGCCTGCTGGCCATCTAAAAAGTGATTGAGGGTAGCCTGCTGGCCATCTAAAAAGTGATTGAGGGTAGCCTGATGGCCATCTAAAAAGTGATTGAGGGTAGCCTGCTGGTCATCTAAAAAGTGATTGAGGGTAGCCTGCTTTCCATCTAAAATGCGATTGAGGGTAGCCTGCTGGCCATCTAAAAAGTGATTGAGGGTAGTCTGCTGGCCATCTAAAAAGTGATTGAGGGTAGCCTGCTGGCCATCTAAAAAGTGATTGAGGGTAGTCTTCTTGCCATCTAAAATGCGATTGAGGGTAGCCTGCTGGCCATCTAAAAAGTGATTGAGGGTAGTCTGCTGGCCATCTAAAAATTATGAGTGAGGGTTGGCTAATGGCCCTCAAAACATTTGGAGTGTCGGCCACATGATAACCCTATTGACATTGTGTAGGAGGAGGAGGACTAGAACTTGGGGTGGGAAGGTGTGTAAGGGGAATACAACAGAAAAAAAAAGGACATTTGATTTGACTTTATGTTCCGCTGCTGCTAATCGGTGTGGATCATAGCGAACCCCCAATGATTATTAAGTTAAATACTCTGTAAAGTGGGTGCTCAGATAGGATACCACTGCATTTATTCAAAGGAAAAAAGGGAGTCCGGCACTCTCATGTATACATAGAAGAAAATATAGCTTTTATTGTAAATGCAATTCAAAAATATGTAACACTTTGGTCAAAAACTAAGAACTTCATGTGGATTTCCCTTTTTTGTTTTGCCAATGATAATTAAAGAGGCCCAACCACCAGGATTTCTTATATAAACTAAAGCCAGTGCTATACCGGCGCTGTCAGGCTGATTCTATATATACCTTTAGTTGTGAGATCGGATGTATAGTTTCTGAAATACAGGCAAGTAAAGTTTGTGACATGCACTGTTACTTGATTGATAGCAGCTACAGAATATCTAATAGGTGGGTCAGGTTTTCTAAGGCTACTGTCACACATCCGGTTTGAGCAGTGCGGCTCAATCCGGCTGTGCAAGCTATGCAACGGATGCGGTGAAAACACCGCATCCTTTGGATAAATTTTTACATGCGGCCCGTCCGTTTTTTTCCGGTTGCGGCATGCTACTGAGCATGCGCAGTGGAAGAAACCGCATGCGGCGGCCGGATGCGTTTTTTTCCACATCGCGCCGCATCCGGCGTCCATAGGCATGCATTGAAAAATGCACCGCAGCGGCCGGATGCGGCGTGATGCGTTTTTTTTGCCGGAGCAAAAAACGTTGCAGGCAACATTTCATCCGGCCGCGGCATCGGCTAAATCTGCCGCATGCGGCAAAAACCGGACCGACCGCAAGCCCATGCGGCACAATACGGCACTAATGTAAGTCTTTGCAAAAAAAAACGCAACCGGCGGCAAAAAAAACGGTTGCGGTTTTTCTGCAGAGCGCCGTATTGTGCCGTAGAGCAAATACCGGATGTGTGAAAGTAGCCTTAGTTATTTCCACTCCTGTCTGCCTGTCCTTCCTCTCCCTGTTTCTGTTATTACAGGGGGAGGAGGGAGAAAGGACAGGCAGATAGTGGCGGGAATAACTAGCAAAACCCAACCCACTTATTAGATATTCTGCAGCACCTATCAATCAAGTAACAGTGCATTACACAAACTTTACTTGCTTATATGTCAGAAACTATACATCCGATCTCACAACTAAAGGTATGTATAGAATCAGCATGATAGCGCCAGTATAGCATTGGATTTAGTCTATATAGGAAAATCCTGGTGGTTGGTCCTCTTTAAGTTATGAAATATCCAATAGATAGATTACAAATTGCTTTCACCGGACAACTCCTTATGGGTAAATGCGATACACCATCTCATACAGAATATTGTATTGGACACATTTTTGACCCTTGATTTTTTAATATACAGTGCCTTGCGAAAGTATTCAGCAACCTTGATTTTTTTTTAACCTTTTCCCACATTTCAGGCTTCAAACATAAAGATAAAAATGTTAATGTTCTGGTGAAGAATCAACAACAAGTGGACACAATTGTGAAGTTGAACTAAATGTATTGTTTATTTTAAACTTTTTTTAAAAAATAAATAACTGAAAATTGGGGCGTGCAATATTATTCATCCCCTTTAAGTTAATACTTTGTAGCGCCCCCTTTTGCTGCGATTACAGCTGCAGTCGCTTGGGGTATGTCTCTATCAGTTTTGCACATCGAGATTGAAATTCTTGCCCATTCTTCCTTTGTAAACAGCTGAAACTGAGTGAGGTTGGATGGAGGCGTTTGTGAACAGCAGTTTTCAGCTCTTTCCACAGATTCTCGATTGGGTTCAGGTCTGGACTGTGACTTGGCCATTCTAAACACCTGGATACATTTATTTGCCACCACCATGTTTGATAGTGGGGATGGTGTGTTCAGGCTTATGAGTTGTGTTGCTTTTACGCCAAACATATCGTTTGCCATTGTGGCCAAAAAGTTTGATTTTGGTTTCATCTGACCAGAGCACCTTCTTCCACAAGTTTGGTGTCTCCCAGGTGGCTTGTGGCAAACGACACTTTTTATGGATATCTTTGAGAAATGGCTTTCTTCTTGCCACTCTTCCATAAAGGCAAGATTTGTGCAGTGTACGACTGACTGTTGTCCTATGGACAGACTCTCCCACCTCAGCTGTAGATCTCTGCAGATCATCCAGAGTGATCATGGGCCTCTTGGCTGCATCTCTGATCAGTCTTCTCCTTGTTTGAGATGATAGTTTGGATGGACGGCCAGGTCTTGGTAGATTTGCAGTGGTATGATACTCCTTTCATTTCAATATGATCGCTTGCACAGTGCTTCTTGGGATGTTTAAAGTTTTGGAGATCTTTTTGTAACCAAATCCGGCTTTAAACTTCTCCACAACAGTATCATGGACCTGCCTGTTGTGTTCCTTGGTCTTCATGATGCTCTCTGTGCTTCAAACAGAACACTGAGACTATCACAGAGCAGGTGCATTTATACGGAGACTTGATTACACACAGGTGGATTATATTTATCATCATCAGTCATTTAGGACAACATTGGATCATTCAGAGATCCTCAATGAACTTCTGGAGTGAGTTTGCTGCACTGAAAGTAAAGGGGATGAATAATATTGCACGCCACAATTTTCAGTTATTTCTTTTTTAAAAAGTTTAAAATAAGCAATACATTTTGTTCAACTTCACAATTGTGTCCACTTGTTGATTCTTCATCATAAAATTTAATTTTTTATCTTTATGTTTGAAGCCTGAAATGGGGGAAAAGGTTGAAAAAAAAATCAAGGGGGCCGAATACTTTTGCAAGGCACTGTATAAGTTTTTTTGGAATTAGGATATAACCTATTAGGCTACTTTCACACTTGCGTTGTTTTCCTTCCATCACAATCCGCCCTTTTGGAAAACAGCGGAATCCATTAACGGATTCCGCTGTTTCCCATAGACTTGTATGGATGACGGATTGTGCCAAAAGGACCTGCGTTGCTTCCGCTGGGCAACGCTCCGTTGCTTCCGCCCAGCGGGAGCAACGTAGCATGTAACATTTTTTTGAGCAGCGGAATCCTTAGGATTTCACTGCGCATGCTCTCTCTGGCTCCCTGCACCCGTAACTAAAGGTAAATATCGGGTAACCAAGCAAAGTGCTTTACCCGATATTTACCCTGGCCACATGTGCAGGGAGCCTGACACTTCCCCGCTCGGCTCCGCCCCCTCCTGCACTCCACTCCGCATGTATATATATACACACACACATACACATATATACACACACACACTCACTCACCTGTCCTCAGCGCCATGGCCCCGCTCGGCTCCACCCACTCCGCCCCCCGCACACATTCTCGGCGGCCGAGCGATCAGCTGATCACCCGGCGCTGGGAGCGATCAGCTGATCACTCGGCGCTTGGAGCGATCAGCTGATCACCTGGCGACCGGCTGCTGGGAGCGATC
The DNA here is from genome assembly GCF_048569485.1 of Anomaloglossus baeobatrachus. Classification (NCBI taxonomy): domain Eukaryota; kingdom Metazoa; phylum Chordata; class Amphibia; order Anura; family Aromobatidae; genus Anomaloglossus; species Anomaloglossus baeobatrachus. The sequence continues at coordinate 28,509,537 of NC_134359.1, forward strand.
AGCTGATCGTTCACAAAAGTCTGCCGCCGGTGAAACTGTGTTAAAGAAAAAAAAAAGTGTTTTGTACGATCCGTTGCATCCGTTGTGCCACTATATGCAACACATCCGTTGCATTCGTCACACAACGCAATGCAACGGATACCGTTCAACGCAAGTGTGAAACTTGCCTTAGATTACTATGTTTTGCAGCTTTCAGATGAAGAATCCATCATTTTTCCGCCAAGCAATCAGGAAGTGAATGGTTCAAAACCCCGTACAAACACACAGACCACGTGATAACCCCGTATTTCGTGAACTCAGCGTATAACGTCAGCAGCTAACCCTATTAATGCAGCAATGAGTAAATGTCTTGATCTTCAAAAACAGATAAAGTGGAAGTGAAATAGGCAAAGCCCAGAGCGAGCAGGAAGTGGTCGTGTTTGCATTTCACCCTGTTACAGTAGATCGTTCGTTACAACCGGTAACAGTTAGATATTCCTCTTGATTGTTTTGTACATGTGATGAGACTGATTTCCTCCATCACTCAAAAAACCACTCACTATTCACAACGTTGAAAAAAAAAAAAAGGCGATCGGCTTCCCAGGGTAAGTGGACGCACACCAGCGTATAGTCTATTGTTACAGTGTATTATATATATATATGGTGCAGGATACAATATATCATTCTCTGCAAACTTGTGCATTGCAAAATATTGCAGTTTTTAATTTGGTGTTCTAATGAATTGTGTGACTTTTTACATAGGACTGCCAGTAAATCTACATACTGAGTCATCCCACAGGAGCAGTTTAGTGCAAATTAAACCCTGCAACTTCTGTCCATTGTAGATATAACTTCCATATAATGCAACCTTGCCAAATTTAAGTTCGTAAATTGACAAGGACATTAGGATTAGGCGCAGTCCCATGTAAAATTACAGATTATGCCACGTAAAAGACTGCGGTGTCATATACCAAACACAGCTCTGCTACATCTGACAGATCATGTTACAATGTTTATTTTCGGTATTTTGCAACATTCCGTATGTTTACACTTCCTGTGTGAGTTATTTGTAGCTTTATTGCTTCACCCTCTACTGTAATTCTGCTCTGAAGATTTTTACCTATTGGAAAATAGAATTGACTGTCAATATTTTGCAATTTAACAAGTAATTAATAGGCAATTAGGATTCAAATATATTCCATATCTATAAAATAAAATATTGATTGCTGGGACCCTCAGTGATCGAAAAAAGAGGGCTTCGCATCTCAAAAACGTGAGTCTACTGAGCTCCGACTTTAGTGGAGTGGAGTTTAAAATTAAATTCTACTACATTCATTGTCTATGGATTGATGGGGAAAACAGTCATCTAGACAATGAAATGAGCGGAGGTGGATCATGCGCACCCCCACTCCATCTACTCATCCTTCTCAGGATGGTTCTAGTGCAAAGACCCCAAACAATCTGAAAGTACTATTTTAGAGATATGGAATAATTTTCTGCTTTAGGACCACCCCTTTAATAAATTACTCAGAGTCTGATACTTGTCCATTTGGGACTTGGTGCCGTTCGCTGAACCATAACTCCTAAAACAACTGGTGTAATGCACAAAAGTTAACTGTAATCTGTACAAATAGCAAAAAAAGTCTCACAGATGAGAAGCAGTAAGGTGAAAGGCAACCATGAGACCCTTAATTTTGGGTCTAATATGGGAATTGGGTACCGAGGGTCCACCAGAGGGTCCCTGATCTATCTATACAGAACATCTGCATGTTGGCTCTTAAGCTGGCTTTACACGCTGCAATGTATCTTACAATGTGTCGGCGGGGTCACGTCGTAAGTGACGCACATCCGGCATCGTTAGTGGTATTGTAGTGTGTGAAACCTACGTGCGATTGCGATTGAACGAATAAACGTTGATCGCATGCACGTCGTTCAAAACCTAAAAATGTAACGTCCGGTTGTTCAATGTTCCCGTGGCAGCACACGTCGCGCTACGTGACACCCCGGGAATGATGAACTGCAGCTTACCTGCGTCCTGCGGCTCCCGCCGGCTATGCGGAAGGAAGGAGGTGGGCGGGATGTTACGTCCCGCTCATCTCCGCCCCTCCGCTTCTATTGGCCGGCTGCCGTGTGACGTCGCTGTGACGCTGAACGTTCCTCCCACTCCAGGAAGTGGATGTTCGCTGCCCACAGCGAGGTCGTATGGACGGGTAAGTACGTGTGACGGCAATTAATCATTTGTGCGACACGGTCAACAAATTGAACATGACGCACATACGATGGGGGCGTCTCACATCGCATACGATATCGTATGCTTAATTGTAAGGTGTAAAGCAGGCTTAAATGGAATTGTAAGCTCTTTTATCATTCCAGCATATTATATAATATTGCAACATTTTACAGTAAATAATTGTCATGGCTCCGGTTGGGGATTCGATCCGGTGACCTGTTGTTGTGCGGTCGGTTTCTCTGCTTGGCAATTGCCTTTTTTTCCCGGTCCGTACGCTGATGGTTCCTTGTTTCAAGGAGTTCCAACCCTTTAGTTTAGTGGTTTACCTTTCTGTAAACACCAGTTGAGTTCCTGCTGTGTGTTGTTTTGTTTTCCTTCCCAGCACCTTTCCCTTTCACCTTTTGTGAAGTTTTTCAGTTTTCTCACTCTGAGTTTTTGTATCTTGCTGCCCACCCTCCTCTCCCCTTGTAGGCAATGTGTGGTGGCCTCCTCTCTGGACCTTAAGGAGGTACGAGAAACCACTCGACGACCTTTTAGAGCGTTAGGTCTGGGGTAGTGTTAGTTGTGCAGCTTGGTTCTTACTAGTCTGTACAGGGACTGGGATGGGTCTTACTAGTCTGTACAGGGACTGAGTTGGGTCTTACTAGTCTGTACAGGGACTGGGTTTGGTCTTACTAGTCTGTACAGGGACTGGGTTGGGTCTTACTAGTCTGTACAGGGACTGGGTTGGGTCTTACTAGTCTGTACAGGGACTGGGTTGGGTCTTACTAGTCTGTACAGGGACTGGGTTGGGTCTTACTAGTCTGTACAGGGACTGGGTTGGGTCTACTAGTCTGTACAGGGACTGGATTGCGTCTTATTAATATGTACAGAGACTGAGTTATTATTATTATTATTATTATTATTATGAGTTGGGTCTTACTAGTCTGTATAAGGACTGGCTTGGGTGCGGGCGCATCTTCTCCCTGTAGTAGGTTATTCCACTTTTCCATTACCGGTGCATGAGAATGTATAAGTTTTAAAAAATACTATTGCTTCCAAGTTGTACAAAAATAATGTTTAATTTTTTTTCATATCTGCAATCTCATTCTGCAGAGCCCAGTTTGGGTGGGCATGTTTTACGTTAGCACTATTCATGGTTTGTGGGATGGTCAGAGAAACAGTGCAGTGATCAGCTATCTTCATCAGTACCATAGACAATGTATGCAGTGCAGTACATACGCCCATGCATGATGCCTGCTCAATTCAAATAGAAAACACAAGACCCCCGTTCTCAGGAGAACTCAGTGGGAGGGGGGTCCTAGTGACTAGACACTCAGTAATCACATGTGGACTTGTAATTTTAGAATGCCCCTGTTATGGAGCTTTACTTAACTTCCCACTTGTTCCAAACATATCATATAATATTGCATTTTTGTTTTCCAGCAAATTACAATCTACCTAAAACTTTTTGTAAAGGCTGAAAGATCTCATCCTGGAGCCTCCGAGTCCTACGAGTCCCCCAGTCCAGGTCCTGGACCAGTGGGAAGTATATGAGGACATATCTGGGACTGGAAGGAAATTTTATGTTCATATCATTAGCAAAGAAAGATCCTGGAAGCCTCCAAGGTCAATTCCACCGAAGACTGACGTCAAGGTAAAGAGATACAAGTGTGTTTTCTTAGAATGAGTAGTAAAGGAGAACAATAACATCCAATTGCTGCCAATTTAACAACACCCAGGTGGTCTATTTTATGCACATGCAAACTAATAAGTAAACATATCAGTCCTGATTCATCAATACCGGCATTTTACATGATGAACTATGCAATGGATACCCCAAGTTCAGGAAAAGGTGGGCTTCTCCTTATGAATTGTCCATCAACAGTAATGCTGCCCCCAGCGAGAGAATGGCATACATCTGTGTTGTAATTTAGTTCTCTAGTTCTCTTTTAGAGGTTAATATATTCCGAATAATTAAATGTTGGGGTGCGGTATGTGCGCACGCTGAGTTTTTGGTGCAGACATTTTCTGCACAAGAAAACGCACCTTATGGCATAAAAATGCATATTTATAAACCCTCTGCTACCAGCAGAGGGTGCCGGTTATTCTCTTTGCCATTTGGATGCTGGTCTTGGAGGAGGAAGGAGCTGTTGGAGCCCTCTGCTGAAGTTGCTACGGTGGCTGCAGTGCTGACTGCAGAAGTCTGTTGTTGGGTTCCCTGGTGTCTGTCTTCCTTTCCCGGTGTGTTGCGTCAGTGCAGCAGTGAGGCTAGTAACCTTCACCTGCCCACTCACTAGCCAGGGACTTTTGTAGGGTTTTTTCATGGCTTCAGGTTCCTGCTCGGCGACAGGTGAGGAACCTGTATAGGGACTGGCTAGGAGTGCAGGATACAGTGGCAGATAAGTGTTAAAGTGTCCCTGGTGTGCCCCTTGTTTGTAGTGGTGTGACCCCTGTTGGTGTCTGTTTTGGCTCACACCAGACCGTCTCCAGTCCGTGCCGTGACAAAGGAAAAAATAAGCAACGTGCGCACAGCACTACAGAATTCTCATTGACTTTGCTGGCATAAGGATAGACCTGCAGATTTGGGCCTCAATCTGAATGATAAACTGCACCAAAAAACGCACCATGCGCACACACTCATAAAATTAAAATCTGAAAATGTTGTTTGGTTTTTTTTTTATATTAAAGGAGTTCTCTATATGGCACAAAACCTTTTCATTGGAAGGGTTTCCCAAAAATAATGATCAGTCTGAGATCCTCAGTGATCAGCAAGAAGATCTCAGCAGCATGTGCTCACTTTCTCTGTAGCACCACCAGAGGACAAAAGAGGTATTACACCCTTTTAATTAAAGTCAATAGGCTGTCCGTGCAACACAGAGACCTGTGTATCCAACAAAGTGACACTCAATCAATGTAGATGATCTCCTCTCTGACTTACATCTCAGGATCTAAAATCGGAGACCCCAATAAACATATAATTCTTTAATAGATTGCAAGTGTCAACTGTTAGTAAAATTACTAGGATTACAACATATTGATCCATGTGAAAAAAAGTAAAGTCTATTGATCTAATTTGCTTGTAAGAATCAATGTATGAATAGTATTTGCATATAATAGTTGGCCCAACTGCAGATGGCACCGCTGCATTGTGGGCTGGTGAACTGCTCGGCATCTGGGCTCAGTGACCCTCGGTGATACTTTTTTGTACCGCACTCAGAATGCTACAAGAGAGAATGACACTTATTATAAATAATTCAGGAAGGAAATTAACACAGTTTACTCATGCATGTAAGGAAGTATGTTCAGCGGGGTATGTTGGATTTTGCATGAGCACAGATGGAGCTGAGAGCATGTGCCAGGCAGAGCCAGATTTTTTTCTTGTTTTTTTTTGGGGGGGGGTCGGGAAAGTCTAGGTGCTGAGTTCCTTATATAAAACATTCAGCAGACTTATCTGGATTACATGAGGAAAAAAGTATGAAAAACCGTGCATTGTAAAACTGGAGAAATAATCCATAGTGAGTCATGACAGATTAGTCATTGCTTTGCTTTTCTGCCCTGTGGAAATAGCAAAATACCTTATCCGTTGGTTGCTCATTTGCTGCCATTGGGGAACACTACTGATTGCATTTGCGAAATGCAAAATCTGTAATGGAGCCCCTTCATTACATATGTGTCACAATTCACCTTGGTTCTGCACCTTGTAGAGCCATTGGGTTTTGTCTATTGCTCAGTTGTTTGTATTTCCCGGGTCTTTGCCGGTGGGCGGGGCTTGTTTGGTGCCTCGTTCCGGTAATCGCCTTGCTTTATCTTTGGGCTGTTTCCACTGGAACGTCGCCATTGATAGTTCCTGCTCTGCAGTGTGCACTTCTGGTTCCTGTGTCCCGTTGCTCTAACTCCTTTCCCTGTCCACCACTCCGTCTGTCTTGTCTGTGCTCCCTGACTTCCTGACCCTCCGTTTGTCTGGTTCCCTCAATCCCAATTCCCCCCTTTTGTGTTGACGTTCCCCTTTGGCTTCTGACCCTGGATTGCTCTCTGACTACTGCTCTCCATCTGTATCTGACGTTATCTCTCCACTACAGACCTTAGGCTTCCACGTGACTTCAGTTCCTCTTTCTCCTTTGCACTGACGTGACCTCCCGGCTCTGACTCTCGGCGTGTACGACCATTCTGCTACCTCCCCATCTAGATACTGGTGACATCTAGTGGGCAGACGCCGCATTACACCTAGGAGTTCCACATCTCTCCTGTGTACCTGCGCCCCCTGGTGGTAGCATTACAATATGCCATTTATAGTACTGGTATCTTCTCATTTGACATATGGCGCTTTGTTCATTCTCATGCACCAGGATGCAGGATACTGCTGCCTCTGCCAACCTTACCGATAGGCCCATGTTCTCAACTATAACGTAGCACCCCTGAGGTATCAGGTGCCACAAAATGTAACCTGTAGAATCCCAAACCCCGAATATCCATGCCAGTCAACACACCAGCACCCTCAGGCCACATACACAACCCCAATTCCAGACTGGGAGACTGCCTAGCAACAGGTAAAAGGGATGTCCACTTATTGGCTAATTGCCACCCAATCTGTAGGGAGAGACCCAGCAAGGGGAGGGGCGTGTGGTCAGTTGGGAAGTTGGCAGGAAGGCGTGTGGAGGAAGAAGTCAAGGAGAGGAGAGGCGGAAGTAGAGAGTTGAGAGTGTAAGTACAGAAAGAAGGGAAAAGACCTGAAGTAACAACGAAATGCTGTAACAGGAGTGAGGGACTGTGGAGTAAGGAACCAGGACTCCAGGAACTGTGGGTTACCTGTGGAGCTATAATACTCCAGGAACCGCGGGACGCCTATGGAAGTCTGGAACTTAGGCTCACAGGACTCAGCACAAAGCGGGGTGCAGACCCTAGGACAGCGGGACACTTTATGGTCAACTGTTAATTCTGCCAGGTGAGGGGATCTCCAGGGTCCCTCACTAACCAAAGAGTCTGAGGCAGCAGCAGCAAAGAGGGGACCTGGGACAAGGGACAGAAGTCCACCCATTAAATAGTCCAAGCTGCCTGCAATAGGACCAAGACTGAAACGGAGAGGCTTCCTCAGAATCTCTAGGCCATGGGAGCCCACCACCAACAAGTGTGCATGGAGGACAGCTAACTCAGGTCACAGCTGGCACAGACAACAAGGGGAGCGGGAACACCTGTAACCGGCACCAGCGGGTCCAGGTACCAGCCACAAGTAAAAGGCAAGTGGAAACTGCAATACCGGTGTGGACTGTTTCCTTCTCTCCTCCGTACCAATACACTGACTGTCCCCTACCATTACCCCCTCATCATCCACTGCTGGGACATAGCCCTGCTTGCGGAGGGCCCAAAACACCTAAGCTGCACCACTCCACCAGCCCCAGCAGGACCCTGCAGCGGCGGCTTCAATAACCTGGCCGCACACTGCAAGTGGCATAGTTGAAATTTTTTTTTTCCATTTTTCACCTTTTTTTATTGGACCGACCCCAGGGTTACGGAACCGGGCATTGGCTGTGACCACGACCACGACTGTTTACCCCTGCACACTTCACAACTGGGACTGAGTACCCCACAGTCCCTGGGGTGTCACAGTATCATTTAAAGAGAACCTGTCAGGTCCTCTATGCCCTCCACGCCAGAGCATTGATACCTACCATATATGCCCAAATTCCCTTCCTAACCAGGCGTGTATAATGCTATTCACTAATATGAATGTATAAAAAAAAATACTCATAAACCTCGCTGTCTCTATGCTAATTAGGCCAGTGACTCGTCGCAGATGATGTTTCCCCAGAATAGTCATGATCTCTGTGAGCTATCTTTACCGTCAGCTCTTGGAAATCTTGCGCATGCGCGCAGCTCAGCACAGTACATGTCCTGGCTTCATTAGGTGCATGACTGAAAGTTCAGCAGACGTGTACATGTGCCGTCTTTTAAACTTCCGGTCATGTGCAGTCCGCCTAATGAAGTCGGGAAGCGTACATCCTGCTTCTGCATTAACATGACCAAAATGAGTCGTGCGCATGCGCGTGATTTCCTGGAGCTGGTAGTGATGCCACCTCGTGGATATCTTGATATCACGCCCATAGGGATGTGATAACATGGAAAAAGGGCTGACTAGTATTGGGAACTAGCACCCCTTAGACTAGTCACAGGCCTTATTAGCACAGGGACAACGAGATTTATAACTCGCACACATTCATATAAGTGAATAGCATTAGACATGGCTGGTAAACATCCAGAAAAAGTGGAGAGGACTTGTATGATGGATCTCACTGGCACAATACACATGCTGCTCTTCAGTTTTATCGGAAAGCAACATTTGTACAAGGTTTCATGTGTATTATGTGCCGTTCAGCATATCTCATGGACAGGCATCCCCCAAAGTAGTCAGATATGTTTTCTAAGGGGCACTTTGCACACTACGACATAGCAGGTGCAATGTCGGTGGGGTCAAATGGAAAGTGACGCACATCCGGCGTCGCAGGCGATATCGTAGTGTGCAAATCCTTTTTGATACGATTAACGAGCGCAAAAGCATCGTAATCGTATCATCTGTGTTGCGTCGGTCATTTCCATCATTTGGAAAAGACCGATGTTACGATGTTGTTCCTCGCTCCTGCGGCAGCACACATCACTGTGTGTGAAGCCGCAGGAGCGAGGAACATCTCCTACCTGCGTCCCGACCGGCAATGCGGAAGGACGGAGGTGGGCGGGATGTTTACGTCCCGCTCATCTCCGCCCCTCCGCTTCTATTGGCCGCCTGCCGTGTGACGTCGCAGTGACGCCACACGACCCGCCCCCTTAATAAGGAGGCGGGTCGCCGGCCAGAGCAACGTCGCAGGGCAGGTGAGTGCATGTGAAGCTGCCGTAGCGATAAAGTTCGCTACGCCAGCAATCACAAGATATCGCATCTGCGAAGGGGGCGGGGACTAATCGTGCTCGGCATCGCAAGCATCGGCTAGCGATGTCGCAGTGTCCAAAGTGCCCCTTAGGCAACCTTAGGCAACCTCAACAATGAGGAGCCAAGATGGCACAGCAGCTGCTTTCCAATGCCCCATTTTGAGATGAAATTAAGCCCCGTGACGGAGATTTAGACAGACACTATGCCTTCAATCAGTCCTAATAAAAAGTCTGGCTATGATGTATGCTTTATTAAGATATACAGATTGTATAAAAGGATTTCCGACCCTCTCCGCCAGAATGAAGAATCTCTGAAAAACAAGTTTTCCCTCTGAAGGTCTTAGGACGCAGAACAGCATCAGACCTTGGCTAATAATTTAAATTTATAAGCACCATCTTATCCTGCTACATTGGTATGGTCTCTCATTGCTTCAACTGGAAACAGCGGATTTCCGGAATTTTAATTGTTAGAAAATTATCATTGAGTTTTTATTTAAAGAAGACATTAATCAGATGAGAGAGCCCCTCAAAAAGATTCCCTGATCAGTGCCACTGTGTACCCCGGACTGTGCGGCATCTAAGGTATTTATTCAGATGGCACTTATTATTTACTAGCTGTAGTACCCGGTGCTGCTCGGGATAGTAGCTAAGTGTCTCTGTCCCTCTCTGTCTATCTCTGTTTCTCTGTCTATCTCTCTATCCAACACTCTCTGCCTCCCTCAGACTTTGTCTCTTTCTTTATTTGTCTCTCTCTATCTCTTTCTCCCAGTCTTTCTCTCATTGTCTGTCTCTCTATAGCTGTCTCTCTCTCTAAATTTCTGTCTTCCTCTGTCTCTCTCGGTTTCTCTCTCTGTCTCCATCTGTTTCTTTTTCTCTGTCTGTCTCTTTGTTTCTGTCTCTCTATCTGTCTCTGTTTGTCTCTATCTCTGTCTCTTTCTCTGTCTCTCTCTATCTCTGTCTGTCTCTATCCCTGTTTGTCTCAGTCTGTCTCTTTGTCTGTCTCTCTGTCTCTGTTTCTCTCTCTGTCTTTTTCTAAGCTTCTTATACTATGAATGTCCTTTGTTCCTATAGCGACCAATCACAGCTGCTATTAATAACCTGTAGCTTCCAGCTCCAATCACTTTATTGTAAGCAGGTTTTTTAGCAAATAACTGTAAAGAGCAGGGTTAAATTTTCCCCTCAAAACATAGTCTATGACATTCCCTGAGTCACATGAGGCAGCTGTGCAAAATTGTGTGATTGTAAATGCGACGGTGCAGATTCCTTTAGCGGACATACATACACATACAAATACACATAGACACACACATACATACATGCATACACATGCACACACATACACACATATACACACATACATATGTACATACACACATACATACACACATATACACACACATACATATGTACATACACACACATATGTACATACACACACACATACATACACACACACACACATGCATACACACATATACACACACATACATATGTACATACACACACATACATACACACAAATACATATTGTTACGGGGGGCTATCTGATAAGAACCTAAAGGAGTATCAGACAGTCAGGGTCCACCGTGCAAAGACTCTGCTGCAGACTATGGCAGAGTGCACTACCTCTGTTAACTCACAGAAGGATATAATAAGTAAGTAAAGCAATTCCTCCCTTACTTGGAGGGTGTGTGGAATGATCTCTGTTAATAATCACAGAGACAAATGCAATGTGTGCAAAATGGCACCTACCTAGGTCCGCTCTTCTAGTGGTGCAAAAGAGACGAACAGCAGCGTAAGCCGCACAAAGCTCCTACCTGCGTTCGCTCCACTAGTGTGCGAGGACACGAACCACTAGATATGGCACCTGCCTAGGTCCGCTCTTCTAGTGGTGCAAAAGAGACGAACAGCAGCGTAAGCCGCACAAAGCTCCTACCTCTGTTCGCTCCCCTAGTGTGCGAGGATACGAACAACTGCCAGACGCAGTATAAGGAACGTTACCCTAGCGGCAACGTCCACCTACGAGTAGAATCACAAGGCCCAGCCAGACCATGTGCCTCAGGCACCTGCCTATGTCCGCTCCCCTAAGAGGTAAGGATACGGACAGCAGCCGAAGCTGTAAGGTGTAAGAACGCTACCCTGCCGGTAGCGCTCACCTAGCATAGACAGAGGAATGCCTAGAGGAACGCGCACAGAGCGTCTACTCATATGCATGAACCAAGAGGACTGAGCACCATGCGGCGTGTGTCAGGGTCTTATATAGACTCTGTGCCTCAACCAAGATGGAGGACACCAGAGCCAATCCGCTGCCAGAACGACAGGAGTGACGTCATGCTGGCCTATCACCGAGCAAGCCGTCACAAGCACATGACCAGCGACCAATCGGCATAGAAGGTGTCAGAGACATGTGACCTCGTGTCAGCGATGATGTCACCCGCACATGTGCAATGGCTCCAAGATTGGACTTAGTCTCCGGCGCTCGCACATGTGCAGTAGCAAGAAATCTGGACTTAGTCTCCAGCACTCGCACATGTGCAGTAGCAAGAAATCTGGACATAGTCTCCAGTGCTCGCAGCAACCGTAACAGTACCTCCCCCTCAAGGGCCCCCCTCCCGGCGACGCAGGTAATTGGCAACTAAGTCGGGAGCATGGACAGCCTCCTCAGGCTCCCAAGAGCGATGTTCCGGGCCATAGCCCTTCCAATCTATCAAGAAGAACCTGCGTCCTCTAACCATCTTAGAACCAACTATGGCTCGTACCTCATAGCTAGAGCAAGAGGAATCAGAGGCAGGAGAGTGCACTTCACGAGCGTGAGGTAAAATAGCCGGCTTTAGCAGTGAGACATGGAATTTGTCATGAATCCTAAGATGGACAGGTAACTTCAATTGATAGACTACAGGATTTACCTGTCGAAGAACCTCATAAGGACCCAGGAAGCGAGGAGCAAATTTGACAGAGCTCACTCTAAGTCTCACGTGTTTTGCAGAGAGCCACACAAAGTCCCCTGGAGAAAAGACAGGAGCCGGGCGACGAAACCGATCGGACACCGTCTTCATACGGTCCTTAGCTGCTTGGATCGACTCTTGAGTCCGATCCCAAACCTCTCTGGCATTAGTTGCCCAGTCGGCCACAAGAGGAGGAGGTGCAGCGGCGGGAAACGGTACCGGTACCCTAGGGTGTTGCCCATTATTGAGTACGAACGGTGTCTGCCCAGTGGCCTCAGCCAGCGAATTGTTAAGGGCAAATTCTGCCCAGGGTAGGAGGGAGGACCAGTTATCGTGGTTCTCAGCAACAAAGTGTCGAAGGTATATAATCATAGATTGATTGGTACGTTCAACCAAACCATTAGTCTCCGGATGGTATGCCGAAGAGAGATTCAACTCAATTTGCAGAAGGCTACAAAGATCTCGCCAGAAACGGGAAGTAAATTGTGGGCCTCTATCACAAATGATACGATCTGGCATCCCGTGAAGCCTAAAGACATGCTTGAGGAATAGTTTGGCTAGTACCCTGGAAGATGGGATTCTCGATAACGGTACGAGATGAACCATCCGGGAGAAATGGTCCGTAATGACCCACACAAATCTATGTCCCTGTGAACATGGAAGATCACCTACAAAGTCCATGCCTACCACCTCCCATGGTCTATCTGGCACTGGTAAAGGATGCAAGAGCCCAGCCGGTCTCTGCCGTAATGGACGGTTGCGAGCACACGAGTAGCACGAACCGACATATCTCTTGACGTGGCTGGCTAAGTGTGGCCACCAATACCACCTCTCCAGTAACTCTCGTGTCCGCCTAATACCAAAATGCCCACCCACCTTTGAGGTGTGGGCCCATGACAGTATATCATTCTGTCGATCAGGCGGAACAAAGGTCTTGCCCGGTGGGATTTGGTCTAACGTCACAGGGGAGAGCGTATGAAAAACCCTGGAGGGAAGGATAAGACGAGGTTCGTCAATCTCTTCCTGGGTAGAAAGCATAGAGCGAGACAGGGCGTCTGCCTTGTTATTCTTACTCCCAGACAAATAGTTGATGGAGAAGTGAAAGCGGGAGAAAAACAAGGACCAGCGGGCTTGGCGAGGATTCAGACGCTGAGCGGTTTGTAAGTACGTCAGATTCTTATGGTCTGTATAGACCTGGAAAGGATGTTTCGCTCCTTCCAGCAAGTGACGCCACTCCTCCAAGGCTAATCTCAAGGCGAGCAGTTCCCTATCCCCAATGGTATAGTTTCTCTCTGCCGGTGAAAAGGTTTTAGCAAAGAAGAAACACGGCCTTTTTCTACCTGCACCGTTCTTTTGATACAAGACCGCACCAGCACCCACTGAAGAGGCATCAACCTCTAAGAGGAAGGGCTTACTCTCATCGGGTCTTTGAAGAACGGGAGCAGTTGAAAAGTGTCTTTTTACTGCCTCAAAAGCCTGAGATGTCTCAGTAGACCAGGCTTTGGGATTAGCACCTTTCTTAGTCAAGGCCACCAAAGGGGCCACCAAAGTAGAAAAATGGGGTATGAACTGCCTGTAATAATTTATGAATCCTAAGAAGCGTTGCACCGCCTTCAAGGAATGAGGTTCGGACCATTGCAGGACAGCAGAGAGCTTCGCAGGATCCATAGCCAGACCCTCTTGTGAGATAATGTAACCCAAAAAAGGCAATGAGGACTGCTCGAATACACATTTCTCGAGTTTAGCAAACAATGAGTGCTCCCTTAAACGGGAAAGGACACGAACGACATCCTGACGATGAGTCTCCAGATCAGGAGAAAAAATCAGGATGTCGTCCAGATACACCACTACTGAGGATAACAGTAAATCCCTGAACACATCGTTTACGAAGTCCTGAAATACTGCGGGTGCATTACATAACCCAAAAGGCATGACGAGGTATTCATAGTGACCGTCTCGGGTGTTAAAAGCGGTCTTCCATTCGTCACCCTTTCGAATTCGTACCAAGTTATATGCACCCCGCAGATCCAACTTCGTAAAAACTTGAGCTCCTCTCAGTCTGTCAAAGAGCTCCGAAATTAAAGGTAATGGGTATTTGTTCTTTATTGTGATTGCGTTGAGACCCCTGTAATCTATGCAGGGACGCAAATCACCCTCTTTCTTCCGAACAAAGAAAAACCCAGCTCCGGCGGGAGAGACAGACTTACGAATGAACCCCTTCTCTAAGCTCTCTCTTATATAGGTCGACATGGCCTCCGACTCAGGTATCGACAGGGGGTAAACCCTGCCTTTAGGTGGAACCGAACCTGGGATAAGGTCTATGGCACAGTCATACGGCCTATGGGGTGGAAGAACCTCAGCACCCTGTTTGGAGAACACGTCAGCGAAATCCAAATAGGGTGTAGGTATGGGAGAGAGATCAGTTGATGCAACCGCAACGACCTTAGGTGGTAAGGGAAGACATCGGGACTGACATTTCGAACCCCAACTAATAATGCTGTCAGACTCCCAGTCAATGTGAGGAGCATGAGTCCGAAGCCATGGAAGGCCCAGAAGGACGTCGTCTATACCCTCAGGCAAAACAAGAAAATAAATCTCCTCTATGTGACCCTGAGACAGGGAAAGGCGCAAGGGAACTGTCCTCAATGTAATGGAGTCAGACAACATAGTTCCATTAACAACACGGACAGGAATAGGCGCATCTAACATGATAGAGGGAATATTGTGTCCCTTTACAAATCCTGAGGACACAAAAATCCCGTCAGCTCCGGAATCCACAAAAGCCATAATAGGCCATGTATTCTCAGATAACGAGAGCTGACCTGGGATACAACACTTAGAGGGTGCAGAAGACGTCTCTAGTAACCCCCCTCTAATGGTTACTAGGCCAGGGAGTTTCCCTGATGACTAGGACACTTGTTGGCATAGTGCCCAGCCTGACGACATACGTAACATATAGGAGGACCAGACTTGCGTAGTCTGGAGAACGTATGACCTAACTCCATAGGAGTGGGAGATGTTTCAGATGCTGAGGAAGATGGTAGTGGACCCTCAACAACTGGAATAGCCCGATGCTTAGGGCGTGAGGAAGAGACCTCGAGTCTACGTTCCTTATGGCGTACATCGATCCTCGTTGCTACTGTGATCAAGTCCTCCAGAGAAGCAGGGACCTCACGAGTAGCAAGGGCATCCTTGACATAGCCTGCCAACCCTCTCCAGAAGATAGGAATCAACACCTTCTCTGGCCAATCTAGTTCTGCCACCAGAGTTCTAAAAGCAATGGCATAAGAACTAGTGGATAACGAACCCTGAGATAGATCTAACAGTCTCAGGGCCGCATCATGGGTAACCTGCGGACCCATGAATACCGCCTTAAGAGCATCAAGAAAGTCTTGATGTCTCAGAGTAACCACATCAGAGCGCTCCCATAGGGGAGTCGCCCATTCTAAGGCTTTGTCCTGAAGTAAGGAGATGATAAAGCCTACTCTGGACCTCTCCGTAGAGAAGCGAGAAGAGTTGACCTCTAGGTGTATCTGACACTGACTAATGAAACCACGACATGATCTGGCATCGCCAGAATATCTGTTTGGCAGAGCAAGTCGAGGATCATGTGCAGATGTCACCATGGTCTGAGGTTTATCCTCTATACTCTTGAGCCGTGACTCAAGTACTTGTATGTAACGGTGTAACTGCTGATATTCTGCCATAACTGCCAGACCCTTGGCTCAGTCCTAATGTTACGGGGGGCTATCTGATAAGAACCTAAAGGAGTATCAGACAGTCAGGGTCCACCGTGCAAAGACTCTGCTGCAGACTATGGCAGAGTGCACTACCTCTGTTAACTCACAGAAGGATATAATAAGTAAGTAAAGCAATTCCTCCCTTACTTGGAGGGTGTGTGGAATGATCTCTGTTAATAATCACAGAGACAAATGCAATGTGTGCAAAATGGCACCTACCTAGGTCCGCTCTTCTAGTGGTGCAAAAGAGACGAACAGCAGCGTAAGCCGCACAAAGCTCCTACCTGCGTTCGCTCCACTAGTGTGCGAGGACACGAACCACTAGATATGGCACCTGCCTAGGTCCGCTCTTCTAGTGGTGCAAAAGAGACGAACAGCAGCGTAAGCCGCACAAAGCTCCTACCTCTGTTCGCTCCCCTAGTGTGCGAGGATACGAACAACTGCCAGACGCAGTATAAGGAACGTTACCCTAGCGGCAACGTCCACCTACGAGTAGAATCACAAGGCCCAGCCAGACCATGTGCCTCAGGCACCTGCCTATGTCCGCTCCCCTAAGAGGTAAGGATACGGACAGCAGCCGAAGCTGTAAGGTGTAAGAACGCTACCCTGCCGGTAGCGCTCACCTAGCATAGACAGAGGAATGCCTAGAGGAACGCGCACAGAGCGTCTACTCATATGCATGAACCAAGAGGACTGAGCACCATGCGGCGTGTGTCAGGGTCTTATATAGACTCTGTGCCTCAACCAAGATGGAGGACACCAGAGCCAATCCGCTGCCAGAACGACAGGAGTGACGTCATGCTGGCCTATCACCGAGCAAGCCGTCACAAGCACATGACCAGCGACCAATCGGCATAGAAGGTGTCAGAGACATGTGACCTCGTGTCAGCGATGATGTCACCCGCACATGTGCAATGGCTCCAAGATTGGACTTAGTCTCCGGCGCTCGCACATGTGCAGTAGCAAGAAATCTGGACTTAGTCTCCAGCGCTCGCACATGTGCAGTAGCAAGAAATCTGGACATAGTCTCCAGTGCTCGCAGCAACCGTAACACATATGTACATACACACATATGCACATACACATACACACACCTATACACACATACATATTGTACATAGACGCATACACACACACATACATACACACACACATACACACACACACATACACACACACACACACATACACACATACACACACATACACACATACATACACACACACACACATATATCACACAAATACATACATACACACATACTTTATTTTTTTATTTATTTATTTTTTTATATAGCGCTAACATATTCCGCAGCGCTTTACATACATCAGGAATAAACATACACACACATACATACATACATACACACATATATATCACACAAATGCATACATACACACACATACACACACACAGACACTGTAACACCTGCCTGGATCAACAGACTCAGATGGGATCTAATGGACAGGCTAGAGGGAAGCCACTCACCATGCAGGACTCCCAGAACCCTGAAACCCTTTAACCCCTATACAGGGATTTGGAATTACACAGGGCCCTGGAGATCACTACCTGTGGAAGGCTGCAGTCTGAGAGAGTAGTCGTCAGGCAGGGTAAAACCAGGAATAGCAGAACAGGGACAGAATTGGCAGACAAGGACGTAATCAGAAAACGTAGCAGAGGTCAAATCCGGATCGGGCAGCGAGGTACAAAAACAGCAGGCAGAAGGGTAGTCAGAAAACACGCAGAAGTCAGCACACAGGAATCACAAAACAGAATAGGGGGATCAGGAGCCAGGAAATCAGAACTATCTCTGGCAGAGGTCAACAGACAGGAGGGGAACTAAGAAGGGTGTGGTGTCTTCCCATTGGCTGTAGGTGAACGCTGGCAACTTCAGCTGGAAGACACATGCCACCCACAGTCAGCCAGTGGTACTGCAGATCCCAAGATAACCCAGCCCAGTGGATGATCGGAGCCTGCGCCCACCGGTGCCACTGGCATAGACTCCTCTCCCATCACCAGCACCATCCATGGCAGGAACACAGCGTCGCCTGGCGATCAGAGCAGAAGTCGCTGGAGCAGACTCCGGTAGCGACTTAACACACACACACATACACACACATACATACATACATACATACACACACACACACACACACACACACACATACATACACAAATACATCCACACACATATATCACACAAATACACACATACACACACATACACACATACATACATACACACACACACACACACACATACACACATACATACACACACAGCTATATATATTAGATTCTGTGGCCTAATTTACTAATTGATCATTCCTGAGCAAACCAAAGACCTCTTGTTAAATTCCCTGTATGGTGTCATCATAAGGGGATGGGAAAGGAGGAACATGGCACTGGGGCACGAGCTTTACCCAACTGGGAATAGTGCATGATACAGGTGACACTGGCCCACAAGAATATTACTATAAACCAGGACACTCTTTACGGTCACTTAGATACAGAAGCTTTGTGATCTCAATAGCTCAGAATATTAGCAGTTTGGGAGCAATGTATATACACAGGCAATCTAGGACACCATGACGGTTGGCACACAGTTTTAGCATGCAACAGGGAGGAAGGATCATTAGTCCTGCAATCGGTTTGAGAAAACACCTCCGCAGACGGCCACTCAGTGCCCAGAGAAATGCAATAAAAGAGCGACCGCCATTTTAATTTAGATTACATAAATCAATAGTATACATGAAAATAAGCAACTCTGTAATATATCTTATCAGATAGAAACGCTTCTTTCTCCTCCAGGGCTGATCTTTTTATTTTCAAAACTCTCGATTTCCAAGTACAATCTGTATTCATTGGAGACAGATTTTACTATTACTGAGATAGGAGATGACAGTTGGTGCTGATGAGATTCTATGTAGATGGAAGGGGAAATTAGGAGGGAGGAGATCTGCCTCTAGATCCTCGAGGCTTCCTCCTCCTCCTCCCCATAGAATCTCATGAGTCGCAACTGCCATCCCCTGTCTCAGCAATGGGAAACTCTGCAATCTCTGAAGACAGATTTCACATCCCCTCTGTTTTTGATAACCAGCCAAGGTAAAGCAGACAGCTGAGGGTTGCAGCCTGCAGTTGTCTGCTGTACCCAAGCTGGTTATCAAAAATAGGCTGGAGCCCACATTTTTTTTTTTTCATTTCCTATCCGCATTTGTTTGCAGGGCAATTGCCTCCATTTTGCTCATTTTTGCATTTTTGCAGCCCCATAGTCCTTACTATGACTATTGTAATGCCATTTTACAGCACACTAATTTGAGTCTTCATTGACTTATATGGGGTTCCATATCTGGGGTCAAGTTTGGGTCATGTCTGAGTCCCAAACTGAACTTTTATATAAAGTCCGGTCAAACCCGGCAGAACCGAACTTCCACAGGTCCGCTCATCTCTAGTTTTATATCTATTAAAGCATTATTTCCAATATTACAAGTTATCCCATACCCACGGAAAAGGGGATAACTTGCTGATCCCTTAGGGTCCAAACTTTGGAACCCCCTATGATTCCAAGAAAGAGGCTTAGAACCATGAGAATAGAGCACTCCAGCCCCATCTTGAATGAAGCAAATATGCACAAATTACATCCCCCCTTTCATTGCGTACTTCCTGAGATAGCCAAGGACAGTGCTCTGGTATTGCCAGCAGTCCCATAGACAAGGAATGGAGTGGAAGTCAAGCATGCTACACTCGAAACCAGTAGTGTGTATACATTTTCTAAAAGACCAAAAGCAAAAGACCTAGTGAAGATACTGGCGGAAGCTGGTAAAATTGTGTCATTATTATTTGGACCCAAGTCATACAGTTTAAGGACAATAGTACTAAATACTAATGAAATGTATGTAAACCCATTATAAAACCGCTCCAACCGCGATTGTTAGAGGCAGGTAATACACTACACCCAGCCGTCACTTGCCAAGTATGTATTGTAAGTATGGGGCAGGCTCAACGCCCTGAGTCTGCTCCACATACCCACTTTTTACTCTCGTGAAGGGGTTATTATGCATATGGCCACGTGCACACACTGCATTTATGGTGTGTCTTTCAGCCAGAAGATGCAGAAAATTTCAGCACCAAATACTCAGCGTGAGCACGTAGGCTTACAGTGCCAGACCGGTACACCATGTCAGTGCTAATTACAGCGTTCTCAGATCAGTGCCAACCACAGAAGCCATAAAGTATTTTCATTCTTCCCCTTACTTCCCATTCAGTCGCCGAAGCTGATACAGTTTCTGACAATGCTATACTAAAATATTTAATCTGCGCTGTAAAATTATGGTCTGCAACCCATGGTTCCTCAACTATTGCAGAACTACAACTCTCAGCATGCTTGATGATGTCATTTTGCCGCTGCTAATCAACAGGTGGGAGACAACTATTCTCAACTCTTCCAAACTTTTTGTTAAAAATGATGGTAAAAAGCAACAAAAAGTTGTTCAAATTAAAGGGCAGGGTCGTAATTAATTGGGGTCTGTAATAAGAGTGAGAAAATGACAAATATGAGACCTAAACAGTTTAATGACTGAAAGTGAAACAGTTTACACAGTGAGACAGATATAAACGGATTTGTGGTGGGAAACGTATCATGACGAAAAGTGAAACTGCATTCAGCGAAGCAGACAGAAAGGTAACTCCACCTAAACCACGAAAACGAGTCCTAATGAAGGTCGATGAGCGCGGCGCAATACACAATATAAAACCGGCGTCCCTTATCGGAGGAAAGAGTTAATTAACTCATTTTCTATGAATTTTCTTGCACAGATATAGCAGAGCTCACTTGCTTTACACTAATGAGTTTTCTGTGCTTACAAAAAACATACAACTTTGTTACTATGTTGCAAAAAGAAAGAATTTTGTATCGAATTTAGCTTGGTTCCATCTGCATCAGATTACATCAGTATGGGTAATGCAGTCTATATACACTTAAAGAGGATCAACCACCAGGATTTTCCTATATAACCTGAAGCCAGAGCTGTACTGGTGCTATCAGGCTGATTCTATACATACCTTTAGTTGTGCGATCGGATGTATAGTTTCTGAAATACAGGCAAGTAAAGGTTGTGCAGTGGACTGTTATTTGATTGATAGGTGCTACCAGCGTCGGACCGGCTACTGGAGGATTCTAGAGTAATACCAGGCCTGGCTGCGGTTACCTGCACTGAACTCCAGAGCTCTCCCCTGCAGCCTAGACTGAACTCGGGATTTGCAGGTCTGAGCTGCGAGCGCCGAGTGATTCATTCCCCGGCGATTGCGGTTCAGTTCATGACAGCTGCAGACAGGCCTGGCTGCAATCCGGAGCTCAGGTGACAGCTCTGGATTGCAGCCCGGCCTGTCTGCAGCTGTCATGAACTGAACCGGAATCGCCGAGGAATCAATCACTCGGCACTCGCGGTTCAGTCCAGGCTGTACTCCGGAGCTCAGGTGAGAGCTCTAGAGTTCAGTGCAGGTAACTGAATCATGGCCTGGCATTACTGGAGATTCCTCCGGTAGCCAGTCCGACGCTGAGTGCTACAGAATACCTAATAGGTTTTTGCTAGTTATTCCCGACCCTGTCTGCTGCCTGCCCTTCCTCCCCCTGAAATAACAGAGACAGGGGAAGGAAGGATAGGCCGAATATAGGGGCACAAATAACTAGCAAAAAGATATTCTGTAGCTACTATCAATCAAATAACAGTGCATTTCACAAACTGTACTTGCCTGTATTTCAAAAATTATACATCCGATCTCACAACTAAAGGTATGTATAGAATCAGCATGATAGCGCCAGTATAGCACTGGCTTTAGTTTATATAGTAAAATCCTGATGGTTGGTCCTCTTTAAAGGGTTATTCAAGGTATTTCATCAAAAGGCACTGCTGACATGGTGTGGAGTCCTTTGGATGCTGGGCAGTGGTGGTGCATGCTTCTTATTCTAATTAATGGGACTGACCTTGATCGAGATCTGTGAAGTGTCCGACTAACATGAAGTCAGTAGTGCCATTGTGAGAAGTGACAGATGCAGGATAACCCTTTAAGTGTTTTCTTATGAAAAGAGACAATTTGAGGAAGATGCAATCCATCAGATTACGCAGTATTGCAAGTTTGCCATTACATGAGGCATATGGGACAGAAGTTACCCCCTTCGGGATGTTCTATTTTTCCTTGTGTTGCAGAAGATTTCAGACTAAGTAACATTAGAGGACACTTTGTGGAGGAACTGACTCTCTTTGTAGACATTCAGCAGATCAGGTGTGGACCTACAGTGTCATGGGTGCATCTTCTGCAGCCGTACAGGAACCACAGAGGTAAGTGGGCCACGACCATCTCCAACGCCAGTCAAATTGTACACTATGAGGAGCAATTGGACTGAAAAAGGCACATATACTGTTCTGGCACAGGGATGTCTGCTGTGTGTGTCTGCCAATAGAGCAGAAGTAGATAATTTTCCAAGCAATGCCTTCATCTATGATAGAGAGAGCTGTGTCTACAGTGTTTGCAATACCTGACCCATAAAGGAGTCCTTATTATTTGTCAAGATTTGAGCCAAACCAGTCACAGGGGTCTCCTACACTGTCCCTCACGCTAGGGAAACCTAGGCTATCCTTGACCTCCGGATTGCCCCGAAGGTGGAGACACTAGAGTCCTTTGTCTTACTATTCTTCTGACCAGATCTAATCTAGTACCCCCACCAAGGAAGGAAGGGGCAGGAGTTTTATGCAAACACAGATTAAGACAGACAGGGGAGAGCCAAAACTCAGACACTGCAAGCTTACAGGGATAAACAGTAAGAGACTAAGGAGAAAAGCAAGAGCAGGAAGGCAGCAACAAAAAGACAACAAGGGTTAACACCACAACCGCTCACAGCAATAATGCACGACAGCCATCAGTAAGTTTGGATCACAACACCTCACCAGAACAATATAGGTAAGCTATAGCTGGCATTAATGGAATAGTCCAGCCAGCATATATAGGAGGAGAGTGAACGTGACTGGCTCCCCTACTGGATGTAACCAAAGAGACTAACAAGCAAACCAGCAGAGATTAACTCTTGCTAGCCTGCTTAATTCTGTGGGTTGACACCTGCATCTCCCTGCGCTGATCACAGACATCAGAGAAGTTAGCAGGCAGAACGCCAGAATCTGAAGTTTCCCCAGATCCTGACACCGGCATGATAGCTGGTGATGCCTGCAAAAATCTTCTCATAGCATCAGCGGTTTCAGAATTTTAGCTCACTAACAACATAAAATAGAATACTGGGGGATAGAGATGTCTTAGATGTACCTCTTAGGGGTTACAGATTCTGCTTTTTGAGGTGTTGCTGGAAAATGGAATTTAAATGAAAATCTACTCTTCTCCTGAAGCAAGAAAACTGCCCTTCGCGTGCCCTTACTGCAGTCATCCAACCTCTATATTATACGTTTTCATTGGTTCCTTGTAATAACTCACATATGTATTGCACAAGTTGTTTTTTTAAAAGTCATATTATTTATTTCAATTATTATATCTAATGTTTTTTATCCCAAGGAACCACCACAACCCCCACCAGAGAAGCCTCCAATTGTGCGAAATGCAGGTGCTGTACAGATGAGGATCAAAAGTGTCAATTTACAACATGAACGACTGAGCCAGAGCAAATCTATGGTCCTTTTTGATCCCGTAGAAGCCACAAAACCGGTAAGAGCAAATGTTGCTACTGATATAATATATTACGTGCAAGGTGCATCAAATAAGGTCACCATCAGTGATTTATTAGCTCTATACGGTCTTGGACTGAGGTCTTTGGTCTCACAAGAAAATAATCTGATATTAAGGGTTTGTCCTCCAGCTGTACGGACAATATTGACGTCTACTTTTAATGATTGCATATGTTGTATCATGATTAAGGTCTCCTCTTGGTCACCGTAGATCCTACAGGAGCTTAACTGTAATAGGTGCATGGGTTGCAGTCGCATCCAGACCTCGGAGACTGGGGGTGCAAAAAGTCTCTTTGGCCTATATGAAAAGACTATTACAATTAAAGGCCTGTGATTGTTAGGAACCCTGTTGGAGAACTTGCATTGAGACCACGAGCTTCAAGTGTCACCCCCGGTTCTGAAGTGCAAGCCCCATTGTGAAAGCTTGGACTCAGCAGAGGATCTAATTTGTAGACCTTACATTGTTAGGAGGAGATGAGTCTTCTAAAGAAGACTAGAGATGAGCGATCCAAGGGAAGTTCAGTTAGATGGGTTAGATAAAGTTTGGTTTGGGACCTGGACTTGACCTGAATCCCAATGGAAGCCACTAATTGGGCAGTTCGGGCCTCCACCCACATGCAGCCAGCCATAAACAGATCACTTCCGAGGGCAGGTGGGCAAGGTTTTTCCATTTATTTGGGGGGTGCACACTACATCCAATCATACTATTGTTATCCCCAGTGTGAGCCATTCAAACTCTGCCAGCGGCTCACACCGGTCTGTGCACTGAGCGGACCCGAGCACAGCAATGCTCGATACAGTGGTCAGCATACATGAAGCACCCGAACTCGGATGATGATTTTTTTTAAAGTCCGAACACCGACCTTTACAGTTTGGGTTCACTCATCTCTAATAGCAACATCTTTATTAGAACTGGTTTTGAGCACAATGTGAAATCTATAATTGTGCCCCAATCTACTCTACATCATTTATAATATTGGCCTCTTTGTATGGAGTCCCCTCAGACTACAGAGCCATGATATGAGCACAACCTCTCCATATTTTCTATGTATGTCCCTGATGGACATGTATCAGATCTCTTCCCTTCCATAATCCCAGTTATCCATTTAGCACAATCACGTATGGGGAGGTAAGCCTCATCACAACTTATACATATTTGACTGTTTGCCTGGTTGACACCCCTTATATTGTAATATATATTATCCCTGGAGGCCTGTATTGTAGTAAACCTAAGGATGAGATGATATAAGGTGGCTGGTTACAGGATGTGGCTGAAGCCACGTGGAGTGTCAGGGAGTCCTGAGTAACTCAGCCGAAGCCCAGGATTCAAAGTCACAAAACATGTCATTCTTTCCATTGACTTATCGAAATCAGATCCTGCTTTTCATTATGACCTGCATCTAAACGAAATATATGGGTAACATATTGTTTTATCCAGGGTAGTCAACCCTACTAGTTGCATTATATATGTTTCAATGCCATGTATTATTGCATCATATTTTATTGTGGGTGGACTTTGTATATATTTTCACATATATTAGCTCATATACGTGACTGGTTTTCAGGTCTTTGAGGTGTAATCTTTCCTCACAGCCTAATATACTCTCCAATTATACTTCTGTATGACTACCAAATTGCTGTATAGGAATGGTTTTCCACTTGTAGTTCCACTTGAAGCACATTTACGTTGGCAGAACCTCCAAAGTTCTGCATGTCTCTGTGCATAAGGACTTAAAGGGGTTTAAGTTAATTTTAAAGTTTGAATCAATAGATTTTGGAATAATAATAATTTCCACAATTGAAAGTGTTTACAAAAAATGTTCCTGTGCTGAGAAAATCTTATATATGTGTCCCTGCTGTGTACTGTGTAATGGCCGTGTCTGACTGTACAGGAACATGGTCTGATCATATCACAGCCCCTAAGCAGAGGAGGACCCAAAACAGTATGAAGACATGACAGTACTGGATTCTAGATGATTCTTTCTGTGAGGTAAATCATTTCCCTTCCTGTTTTTAAAAAAATGTTTTCTCTCACAGAAAAAAATTGTGTATGATCCCGTCATGCTGTGCTATCTGTATACTCTTTTGCATCCTCCCCTGTCTAGGAGCTGTGGTATGATCAGACCAAGTCCCTCCTGGGCAGTGGAGGACGCAAAAGAGTGTAAAGACATTGTATACTATCTTTTGTGCCCTCCCCTGCCCAGGAAATGTGGTATGATGAGACCATGTCCCTGTACAGTCAGACACGACCATTACACAGCACATAGCAGGGACACATACAGTATATAAGATTATCTCAGCACAGGAGATGTGGTATGATCAGACCATGTCCCTGTACAGTCAGACACGGCCATTACACAGCAGGGACACATACAGTATATAAGATTATCTCAGCACAGGAGAATTGTATGATCAGACCATGTCCCTGTACAGTCAGACACGACCATTACACAGCACACAGCAGGGACACATACAGTATATAAGATTATCTCAGCACAGGAGATGTGGTATGATCAGACCATGTCCCTGTACAGTCAGACACGGCCATTACACAGCAGGGACACATACAGTATATAAGATTATCTCAGCACAGGAGAATTGTATGATCAGACCATGTCCCTGTACAGTCAGACACGACCATTACACAGCACACAGCAGGGACACATACAGTATATAAGATTATCTCAGCACAGGAGGTGTGGTATGATCAGACCATATCCCTGTACAGTCAGACACGGCCATTACACAGTACATATAGCAGGCACACATATATAAGATTATCTCAGCACAGGAGATGTGGTATGATCAGACCATGTCCCTGAACAGTCAGACACAGCCATTACACAGCACACAGCAGAGACACATACAGTATATAAGATTATCTCAGCACAGCAGATGTGTATGATCAGATCATGTCCCTGTACAGTCAGACACGGCTATTACACACAAGAGATGTGGTATTATCAGACCATATCCCTGTACAGTCAGACACAGCCATTACACAGTACACAGCAGGGACACATATATAAGATTATCTCAGCACAGGAGATGTGGTATGATGAGACCATATCCCTGTACGGTCAGACACGGTCATTACACAGTACACAGCAGGGGCACATATATAAGATTATCTCAGCACAGGAGATGGGGTATGATCAGACAATGCCCCTGTATGGTCAGACACTGATTTTAGACAGCATATAGCGGGTACACATAGAGAACAATATATGTGTAGAGTTTCAGTTTTGGCTTGGACCGTGAAAAAGTTGGCTTTCACCGCTGAAACGCATTGTCCTTGATGCATTTGTCCTGCATTCACATACATAAAGTCCTCAGCTCTGTCATATTTTCATTTTTTTCTACGAATAAATTTACAAGTTTTATGCCACCTGGATTTCCCGATTCTTTGCTGATCTCTTCTATTTTCTGCATAGCAGGTACACATATATAAGATAACCTCAGCACAGGAGATGTGGTATGATCAGACCATGTCCCTGTACGGTCAGACACAGCCATTACACAGTACACAACAGGCACACATATATAAGATAATCTCAGCACAGGAACATTTTTTTTAATCACATCCAATTATGGAATGTATTACATAGTAGATAACTTTTTGAAACACAAGAATGAAAAAAGCCTGAATATAGAAAAAAAAAGTTCAAAAACTCCACTCTTTGCTTCGCGTCGTCTCACCATCGATTAAGTTACTTTTTAATTGGCTGCGCCGATTTCAAGCTCGCCATTGTTAATTCCCATTTAGTAAGTAGACGGAGATCTTTTATTGACAGCGTTAGTTTGACCAGGACAAATACCTTTAAAAAAAAATAAAAAAAGTTGAAAAGTTAAGTATATTTAATGAAGCCAAACATATTTTATTGCCTGTGTTTAACAAAAGGCACCCGGCTGCCGTTGTTTTTTGATAAGCATGAAAACATCACAGCGTGAGGCTGCAAAAAGGAATTATGTCGAGAAATTACAAGTGATCCATTTCGCAATGAATTATCCACCTCAATAGCCTGCAGAACTCAGCTACCAATTAACACCTACTTTATTACATGTTGGGATATACTTAATAACTTTCATGTGTTTCTGCACTATTACCTTGACGGATGCCTCTTGTACAATTAGGCATAATTGGCATATCAATATGCAAAAGTTAAAAAGATTAACCCTCTTAAAACTAATGAGCATTTCTGTATCCAGCTGCTAAATGAGACAAAATTAGCATTTTTCACTTTTGGATAGGATTTTATCATGCAGTTTTTCATTGTTGACATTACCTTGTTATATAAGTTCAGGTTTCGGGGTTTTTTTGGCCAAAAAAAATATTCAGGATAATTAGCGGTAAATGAGTTTTTGGAAAAAAAAAAAAAGTTACTGGCGGCTAAAGGAGTAGGGAGGGCAAAAAGGTTGTGTGCGTCCCCCGTGATACCTGCGACATTACGGGAGATGGGGCTGACGTGGAGGCCTGCCAGTTGCATTGGAAAAGCCGAACGGAGAAGAAGCTTGACATGTTATTGCTGTATCGGATGGCAGATGTAATGCATATACTGTTTAATTATTTTTGGCAAATGCACAATGTATTTTTTCTATACAAATAGTCTGAGGTGGATTGCAGCAACAAGCATTAATATGGAACCACGCTGATTCCTAGCATAGATGGAGGATTGATGGGCGGCTGCTCCGGTTTTAGGAGAACCCCCCGGTGCTGGCAGAGCTGTCACAGCGATTACTGAGAGCAGGACTAGGACAGTTGATGGCCTCGACAGTATGGCATAAATGTCATATAGTAATTCTAAATGAGTATTAGGATTGCCGTCATAATTATTTATAAGAGCCATTTTCTGCATTGCGGCATGGAGGAGATACATCACTAAACAGGCTCCATCCCTGCAAAACACATTTAGAGACATTTACAACACATCTTCTCTTTTCTGTCCTTTTTCTTTTTTCTTGGTGAATTATCCACTATAAAATCATTCTCAGAATTTTTCGGAGAAATTTAGTTAAGGGTAAATGCACACATTCAGTATTTGCAGCAGATTTTTATGGAGTGTTGGCAAAAAAAAACTCTGTAAGGACCCCTTCATACACCTGTTTTGCACGGACCGTGTTGAAGGTGCGTATGGCCTTCCACGTGCCGTGATTTTGGCTCACATGTGTTCTCATGGATAGCACACGGAAAGCAAGAACTTTTTACTCACCTGTCTCCGTCACTGCTGCTTCCGGTCCGTGGTGCAGTGAATATTCATGAGCATAATGAGCGGGCCCGGAAGCAAGAGACAGCAGCACTGGAGACAGGTGAGTATAGGAAATGATTTTATTTCAAAGACACGTGTTTTCTCTGGTACGTATCACACAGATCAAATTAGTGTGTGGTCTGTGTGACTGTGTTCTGCTAGAGAACAATGAACATGTCTCCGTGTGCAGAACAAACATGTGCGCTACACAGACACACGGTCCGTGAGAAAACACAGATTTGTGCGCAGACCCATTGATTTTAATGGGTCTGCTTATATCCATGTCTCCGGTACGTATGAAAGTGGCTGTCATATGTACCTGAATCACGGACGTTTGAAGGGGGCCTAAAGGGGGCTTTACACGCAGCGATAGCGCTAGCAATATCGCTGGTGAAAGCACCCGCCCCCGTCGTTTGTGCGTCACGGGCAAATCGCTGCCCGTGGCACACAAAATCGTTAGGAGCCGTCACACGGACATATCTGCCTAGAGACGTCCCTGTGGCCGGCGAATCGCCTCCTTTCTAAGGGAGTGGTTCGTGCGGCGTCACTAAGCGGCCACCCAATAGAAGCGAAGGAGCGGAGATGAGCGGCCGTAACATCCCGCCCACCTCTTTCGTTCCTCATTGCCGGCGGCCGTAGGTACGCTGTGGTTCGTCGTTCCTGAGGTGTCACACGTAGCGATGTGTGCTGCCTCGGGAACGACGAACAACCTCCGTCATGGAACAATCAACGATCTTTTGAAAATGAACGACGTGTCAACGATCAACGATAAGGTGAGTATGTTTGATCGTTAATGGCCGTTCATTGGTGTCACACGCAACGACGTCGCTAACAATGCCGGATGTGCGTCACGGAATCCGTGACCCTGGCAATATATCATTAGATACGTCGTTGAGTGTAACGGGGCCTTAAGGCCCATCTGTCTCCAGTACATGTGACATTCGTTTTCACATGTCCCGGAGACACGGAAACACATAGACCCATTAAAATCAATGGGCTTGCACACACGTCCATGTTTTGACACTGACCGTGTGTCCGTGTGTTGCATACACGCGTCCATGTGCTCCACACGGCGACATGTCCGTTTTCTGAAGGCAGCACAGATATCACACGGACCGCACACTGATGTGATCAGTGTGGCATGTACCGGCAGAAACACATGTCACTGAGAAATAGATTTATTTTTATACTTACCTGTCTTTAGTGCTGCTGTCACAATTGCTTCCGGGCCCACTCATTATGCTCATAAATATTCACTGTACTGACTGTGGACCAAGAAAAAAGTGTGAGAGCAGCAGGTAAGCATATAAGTGTGTGCTACCCAGATGTCACACGGATAGCACACGAACAGCACAGGGAGCACACACATGGATGGGCATGTGCGCCTACACCATGGACCGGGCAAAACGTTCTTTTTTTGCACAGGCTTGTAAAATACAGCTTTGACGTGCAATTTTTATTTCATTTAAATGGGTGAAAAATGCCGAAAGAATTGATATGCTTCAAATCTGCAAGGGAAAAATAAGCAGCGTGTGCACAAGATTTCAGATTCCACAGGTGCGTCCGCAGATTTCCTGTAGCAGCTCCCCGGGATCCGCAGCTATACATTGCTGCGGGATTCTAGTGAAATAACTACGGAAAACCTGTGGACATTCATGCGACTTACCTGCGGAAGTCCCGGCCTCTATCTCCATAGTGGAGGAGCGGGATTTCCACAGGTAAATCCGCAAGAATAATTGACATGCAGTTACGTGCGGCTGCGGGACATCCACAGCATATTCTGCAGCCGCACGTATCTGCAGCATGGACACAGAAACTCCCCATGTTCCATAGGATAACATGTGGCATGTCTGTACTTGCTGAAACCTGCGGATTTATCTAAAAAATCCAAATAAATCCGCAAGTTTTCCGCGGCAAAATCCGCAGGTGCGAGCTCCCGTGGGCACATAGCCTAAGGGAGACATATAATAATTATGGTGCTCTAATCGCCCATCACTCTGCACTGATGGTGAAAGGCAGAGTTGTTAGATTTATAGGTGTTTTACCCTCCTGCAGAGGAGAAGTGCGCAAAAGCCATAGGACATTATGTGACTCAGTTGGCAATGATTCCTCCTTGATCTGTTTTTCAGCTTATTGACTAAGCAATCAGTGTTGTATAGCAATGGTGACTGAACATGCTCAGTGCTTACAAGTTCTTTCCAATAGAGTTTGTAATAACCACATTAATGAAGCTGTCCGGGATCGCTGGATCATACTATTGGCTACTGATCCTGACCAGCTTCAGTGCTATTGAGTAGGGATGAGCAAACCCGAACAGTAAAGTTCGGGGTTTGAATCAGTCACCAGATGTGCAGGGCTCAAACCCGAACACAGACTTTTAAAATAAAGTCTGTGTTAATTAAGTTAAGCATTTCATCATGGGGAAGTTGCCTGTATGCTGCTGTGAACAATAAAAAAGACTGTTTCATTCAGCAGTATCAGTGAGGGCTAACACCTTTGCTAGTGAAGTGCTTCCATCTGCATTTCAAAAACAAAGGGTTTAGGTAATCCAATTAATGACCTGGAGAGCTGAAAAGCACCAACATTTGCATAACAAAACAGTGGCAGAGCTGTACAGGTCATCTGGCATTTGTCAGATGGGCTGGTACCTACCCTGTGCAGCTATGACACTTGGTATCTCCCAATATCTTCAGCAGCACAGGGTGGAGAATGGAGGGGGTGTGCTAAGTACTCTGTCAAAAGCTACTGCAATGAACGATGGAACTTGTAGTAACAGACCACAGTAAGCCTGGAGAGGAGAAGTGATCAATGTAAACATCATAGCTGCAGCTGGCAGACACCAAGTGATGCTATCTGTATGATCAAAGGTTTATATTAATATAAATAGAGTATGGATGCATTTGGTGGCACATAATGGCATGATTAATAACAAATAAAATGAGTTAGGGTAGTAGATAACCTTTTTAAAGATAAAATAAGATTAAAAAAAAGAGTGAAAATATTAGACTTTGTCCAATATCACATGTCCATGAGTGGCAAAAGTACTTGAACCTTTAGGATTAGCAGATAATTTAAAGCTGAAATTAGAGTTTAGTGTTTTCAATCAATGGGATAACAATCAGGTGTGAGTAGGCAACCAGTTTTATTTAAAGAACAGGGATCTACCAAAGCATACTATTTACAACATATCTTTGTGGAAATGCATCATGGCATGAAAAAAGGTGATTTCAGATGACTTCGAATGAACAGTTGTTGAGTCTTCTCAAGCTGAAAAAGGTGAAAAAAAAATAAAAAAAATTTGGACTTCACCAATCAGATTTTTTACAAATGGAGGAAATTCAAGACCATTATCACCTTCCCCAGGAATGGTCAACCAAGAGTGATCACTGTGAAGAGAAATCCCGGTTCAATGTCTGTCATGAGTTAATGTCCTTAATTTGGCCAGACATGGGTCCCTTTTTTGTGGTAATTCGTGTTTATTAAGTCATTGTTTTCCACCGGACTCATCGAAGCCTTCCATTGTCTGAGGTTGTGTATTGCTAATTTAATGTAGATTAAATCAGCCTCTCTGTCTACCTCACTGAGAAGAGAATTATACAGGAGAATGAACTCTACAGATTGGAATGCCACTTAATAAAAAGCACAGCCTTATTCCAGCAATCCAGCTGGGATGAGTGCCCAGGAGATATTAAAAGGGACTGCTTGAGTCACCAGGGTGTTCTTTTTGCTACATGACTTCTATCTAGGGATTTTGGTCCTTTACCCAGCCTAGGCACTTCAGCACCGGTTATGGGATCAGAAACTGGATTATATTGTGCAGGAACACTGCTGAGGATTCTGCGATGTGGCTGGAAGAAACCCAGGTTGGGACAATTCAGTTACCTGGCTACGGACTTTGCTGTGCTCATGAAACTTCCTAGGCTCGTTAATATCCTGTTCTCGATGGGTGCCTGCCAAAAGTAGGGTGCTGCTGGTTTGGGGTGTGTGGCCCTGGAAGCTTCAAAGGCATGAATATTCTAATCCCTGGTGAGCCAGCGGAATTGTGAGACTCTATTGCCTGTTGCATCGTGTGATTTGCATGGTTTTGTGTTATATACCTTTGACTGTAGGGTATCCAATAAAGTCGAATCATTGTGGTTCACGCACCCTGTGTTGCCTGAGTAGTGTTTTGCTCCTAAGGCGCTCCAGCGTTCAGTTGGGATGAGCCCTGGTCAATGCGGTCTTTCTAAAAGGTAGCAGGGCCAGCGGATGAGAGCACCCACTGACCCCTGTGTCTCTACAATCACTCCAAGTGTAGAGTATCTAATATTCCACAAGGTCTCAAAGAAACCAAAGGTAACATTTAAGCAACTAAAGGCCTTTCTCATATTGGCTAAAGATGGTGATACAAATAATCCAACAGAATGCAGAGAAAAATATTGCCTTGAATCCCTGGTCCTCTGCATGTTCACCTCCTCCTAAGGATTTCTTCGTAGCTGGTACACCTTGGTGATTTATGGCTGCTTCTGCAATTTCGATTCTTGTATTTGTTTTGGACTTCTTGGTGTGAGTGGCTTATTTGAATTATGAACCAATGTTTCACCCCACACCAGATATCCCAGTACTATCTTTCTTTCTCTGCTGGCTTCTCCTTGACATCTTTTGACATGTGTTTGCTTCTAGATGCCTATTCTATTTATGTCGAGCACATGACAGGTTTATATGCAGGATACTTTAAGCCATTGTTTCTGGGTATCACCCAAAGTCTTTTTCCTGATTCCTTATTTTCTGCTGTGTCTTGTGATTTTCACTCCACTAGTGAGCAGCAGGAGACGTCGTTGTCAGTTGGAATTGATGCTGAAGGCCACTTGACAAGTTATTGAGACACTGACGTTCTTTTCGGGTGGGGGGGTATACCCACCATTGACGTTAGCTTTTGTTTTGAGATGAGGAATCGCCATTGCACGCTTCTTCTTAAATGCCCGACTTTCATGATAAAATATCACTGTAGTGTGAACTTTTTATGTTTTACATAACTTTAATCTGAAATCCAAATATTCATAACTTTTTGTAAATGGTGCGTAAAAAAGCATGGAAAGTGCTTCCTGCGGTGGAGTATTGTTGTCAGAGTAATAGAAATACAGCGATGCATTGCAGTCACCTGTGTTGGTTTTTCTAGATGTACGATACTCCTTGGTGTACGGTATTTAGTGATATAGGAAGGTTCTCCATCTCAGTCATGTTCTTCACAGATAAACGTTTTGCCAAATCTGTAGTTGCTAGTGAACGATGATCATCTGTCACACTAGATACGGGGAAGTACCAAGCTAGTGGCAAAAGGGAAGGGAAGAGGACCCCTGTGTCTAGGGAAGGGGCAGATGGTGACCCTTGATGAAACCTATAACTGGTCCCTGGGGTCCCTCACCACCCTAGATAGGAGCCGGATACTTGACCCTAGGTATCACTAGTGGTGGACCCTAAATAGGGAATGGGTGGTATGAGCTATTTGTCAACCCCACTAAATGCTAAAGAGACAAGGAGAACACACGAGGAGGGGGGGGGAGCATGAACTACTTATCCATAGATGACACTGGCAGGAGTTCAGCAAAGCTTAAGCAATGATACTGCAGATGAGTGCAAGCCACCTGCTTGCAACCAGCGCTAGAACAAACTGAATAATATCACCAGCACCAGCCCAGGGAAATAAGGCATATTTAAGGACCAAGGGAATGCTGATGATCAGCAGCTGGGTGGAAGGCGAGATCCTGTGGGTTCAAAAAGGGAGAGATGAAAATCCAGCAGGAAAGCTACCTATTACAATGAATACTAACAGCAGGAATAATAGAAAATTAGGGAGCATTTTGCACACCCAGACACTGTGACCTTCTATTACCAGAAATCACATGACTGTATCACCTGTCTGGCAGGCTAGCAAGAGTTAATCTCTGCTAGTCTGCTTGTTAGCCTCCTTTGATCACATGTGCTGGGGAAGCCAATCACACCTGCTTCACTCCTATTTATGCTGAATGAAATCTTCTACTCACACCAGCTATAGTTTTGTCTGTGCTGATCTGTGAACTTTGGTGTCCCAGACTTTCTGGTGAAAGTTGTGCTCATTGCTTGGTGCGGTTGTGGATTTGACTCCTGTTTTGCACTTCCTTCCTGCTCTTGTTTTTCCTCCTAAATTTCTTATTGTCTTTACCTTTGTGTGTGTGTGTGTGCTGAGTGACAGAGTTTTGGTTTCCCCTGTCTGCCTATTTCTATAGTTTTCTTCACACTCCTGTCCCGTCCCACCCTGGGAGAAGGGGAGGGGGGACAGAATAAAATCAGAGCTGGTCAGAAGCAGGGCCAGGAAGGAAACCTAGGCCTCTCCACCATTAGAAGTATCCCTGAGGTTAAGGATAGCATATGGCCTCATAGTTTGGGGGTCAGCTTAGCAGCCTCAGTTCCCCGCTATCCTGTAGTCATTGAGACAGGTGCAGACTCCATGAGTGGTAACTTGTTTTAACCAGAAAACCCCTTTAACAAGAAGCAGGGTATTACAGGATCCAACTATAGGGTTTGTTTTTAGTCAGTAGACTCAAAGGTTGGTGTTAGGCTTCCATCAGGGGGTGCAGAAGCTTAATGGAGATTGAATTCCAAAAAGCAGTTAGACAAAAGCCCACTAGGGGGACACGCACCAGTGAAAGGGAAGTCAGCAAGCCTAAGTCTAAACCAGGAAGTCACGTCTGAACAGGGGAGTTAGCAAGCCGTAAACTGGTGTAAGCACGAGGGTCAAGAGCCAAGAGATCACGTCAAAAGCCAAAAAGGGGAAGGAGAGCTGTGGTCAGGAAATGTTACCGAGGTCAAAGGCCGGGAGTGCAAGTAAGTACAAAGGAGGGGGTGGGGACTGAGACACAGAATGGGACTGGGGTCTGGGAGGCAGGGCAGACAAACAGTTCAAGGGAAATGGAGGTCAGAGAGAGGTCAGCTGGGTAGAGGGATGGCTCAGGGCTAACTCACAAGAACCAGTTGCACACGCTGTAGAGCAGGAGCTATTACTTGCGGCGCTCCGGAGGTCACCACACCCCGGAACGAGGCACAACCAAATAGGCACCTCCCACCTGACTTAACCCAGTCAAGTCCAAGCTACAGTCATGACAGTAGGCATAAGAGGTGTGGACAAAAATCTGCAGATTATACTTGAGCATCTCCTGTTGCTGACAACTTAACATCTGACCATATAAGATGAATCCATCCCATTATCGTCAGGGTTCTGGCGCGTAAACCTTTGTACGGTGACCACCCGAAGGTTCAATTTAGGCATATTAGAGGCAATCTAATTTTTCATTGCCTTTGGGCATTCATGGCAAAAGTCTTGGATCAGTGAAGAATGTTTTTGATGTCTGGCGTTGACTTTAGTTGGAAGTCATCTTTCAACTCCATTCTCCATCCTGCTCGATGACAATCCTCCGCGTGATGAAATGATCTGTAGTTTGTAGATCAGGGGTGGCAGTCACTAGACATCCGCAGTATCAGTATCTGATCATGCACGGGCACCTCAAATTAGGTAAATCTGCAGACACAATCATACATGGCATACATCTGTTCCATTTTAATAAACGATTCCGCGCGGCGTCTAGTGAGTGCTCTTCCTACCACATATATTTCTCCAATTCTTTTTTGCCCTCTTTATGATGAATTATAAAGAAGACTATAATAGAAATTTTATGCTAAACAAAAGCATAATTAAGCACTTAATATGAAAACCTAGTTACACCACGCAATTATAAAAGTAACGCTATCTGCCCACAGAAAGGAGATAAATGGGACAAGACTAGCATAGCTGATGTTATCGCAAATTATTTTTTGTCAAATTTATTTTTAATACTCCCTGTTAAACGTTTTGTATCCCTAGTCTGCAATAAAAAATATTAAATACGTTCCTTAATCTGCTCTATATTGGTATTGTTTTATGGATCACTACTATGTGTCCTTTATAAGCAGGACAGAAAAATGATACTGTTGTTTGAGAATATTAAACATCGCAAATGATGCAGTTACTCAATAAGGATCCGGCAGATGCCGGGAAGGAGCTCGGAGGGCAATAAATAGAACGTTGTTGTATCGGAGACTCTACTAGAAATCCAATGTGATACCTTCTGGGTTCCTTATACCCGATCAATAGGGGTATCGGACCCCTATCAATCTGATATTGAAGACTCGTCCTAAGAATAAGGGGTACTTTGCACGTTGCGACATCGCACTTGAGATATCGTCAGGGTCAAATCGAAAGTGACGCACATCCGGCGCTGGTAACGACGTCGCAACATGTAAAGCCTAGATGCGCCGATAAACGATCGCCAAAGCGTCGTAAATCGGCGATCTGTGTAGCGTCGGTCATTTCCATAATATCGGATCGACCGCTGTTACGATGTTGTTCCTCGTTCCTGCGACAGCACACATCGCTGTGTATGAAGCCGCAGGAGCGAGGAACATCTCCTTACCTGCCTCCACCGGCTATGCGGAAGGAAGGAGGTGGGCGGGATGTTTACGTCCCGCTCATCTCCGCCCCTCTGCTTCTATTGGTCGCCTGCCGTGTGACGTCGCTAATCCTCCTTTGGCTCATCAATAACACTGTTATACATATTTTCAAAAGTTGTCAGGTTCAGTTATGAAATCAGCCTTTTCCTAATGATTTTGACCTCCTGAGTTCAAATCTCACAATGAAAATTTGAGTTGTCTCTTGTTTCTATGATATAAAGAGGTTTCATTTTACTGCTACATATAATTCATACATAAACATTTCAGTACTTTGAAACATTATTATTTTTTCAAATATAAAGATGCAGAATATTTTATTAGGACAATTTTCTGTTATTTATTTAGAGGAAACTTAGCAACGAATCAAATAACTAAAAATTATCCAAACACTATTGTGAATTATAAACAGTTAGGTTATGTGTGCACGCTGAATATTTGGTTGCTAATATTATTATTCTTACACCTACTACATATTGGGATAGGATCTTGGAGATGGGAATACCCCTTTAAGCAGAGATGGGATTCAAATTTTTAACAGGTTCTCTGTAAACGCCGCGCATTTGAAAACCACACCCATTTTGTTAGCCACACCCATTTTGTTAGCCACACCCATTTTCAGGCACTTTCCTCAACCAAAAAATACAAGTAATTTAAAGTATAATCTCTTTCCCCTTCTTCCCTTCCCCTACAGTCACTCTCCTGTCCAGCACCAGATGTTCTAGTCACTGTCACTCTTATTGTATTAAATGGGTTTTCTACAATTTTTAAAAATTATTACTAAAGGAGCCCTGCTAAAATTGGAACAGACGACCTTCCCCATACAGATCTCTTCCCATATGATCTCTTTCCCCTGTAGATCCCATCCCATGTGGCTCCTTTCCCCCTACAGATCCCATCCCATGTGGTCTCTTTCCCCAGCAGATCCCATCCAATTTGGCTCTTTTCCCCCTACAGATCCCCTCCCATGTGGTATTTTTCCCTTGCAGATCCCATCCCATTATGGCCTCTTTCCCCTGCAGATCCTGACGCACCCCAGGGCTTTGGGGTACTCGGTCCTGGGCAGTCGATTTACTGGGACGTATCACTGGTTGGCCATTGCCCGGTTCCGTGACCCTGGGGGTCGCTTAAAAGGTGAATTTATACAAGGGAAAAATATATAAAAATAAATAGTTTTTCGTGACGCCACGCGGTATGCGGCTATATGGAGAAAGCTGCCGCTGCAAAGTCTCTCACTGCTGGGTCTGGTGGTATTGGGCAGCTTAGGTGTGATGGCTCTCCACATGTAGAGCTAGGCCCCAGGGGAGGATGATGATGATTGTAGTATATGGGTGCGGACATGGAGGAAGAACTCAGACGACACAGGTTAACTTGTGCTTTACTCACTGCTTTGGAGTTGATGCCCCCCGTTTGTGCTGGTCTTTACCAATCCGGTATTCCCTTTGTTCCAGTGCCGATGTAGTGAACTGTGAGCTTTACCTCCATGCACCCTGTAGTACTAGTCGGTGGGTCCCTGTGGCTTGGAGCATTCTTGGGGTCCCCTCCTGTTGTCTCTATCCTGGCTCATACAGCAGGCAGCTTGAACCTCTCATGGGTTGGACCTCTGTCCCCGTTCCCAAGTTCCCTATTGGCTGCTGTGCCCCTGACACGAACACCGACAAAGTCCTTGATGGTCCCCTTACCGGGCAGATTGTTATCAGGTGAGCTTAAAGCGTCTTCCTGAACTAGGGCCCTGTGCCCCGTGGTGCTCGGTGCAGTGAGTACTTCACCATACTCTCCCTGGCAACTGTACTCCTTTTTACTCAGTAGGTCACTGCACACTTTCACATCAGCACGTCAACTTCTGACTGACTTGGTGTCTGGTTACTTTCTATCTGACAAGATGTCCGTCATCCTAAGGGCAGCACGGTGGCTCAGTGGTTAGCACTGCAGTCTTGCAGCGTTGGGGTCCTCGGTTCAAATCCCACCAAGGACACTATCTGCAATGAGTTTATGTTCTCCCCGTGTTTGTGTGGGTTTCCTCCGTGTTCTCTGGTTTCCTCCCACACTCCAAAGACATACAGATAGGGACTCTAGATTGTGAGCCCCAATGGGGACAGTGTTGCCAATGTATGTAAAGTGCTGTGCAATTAATAGCGCTATATAAATTAATAAATATTATTATTATTAAATATCCGTCCATTTCACTGACTAACCCCTCCTCCTCCTAGGTTTCTGACTAGTGGATTGGATGCGCCCCAGCATATAGGTGACCACTTGTCAAGCCCATTTCTAGCCTGTTATCCAATCTGGGGAAAAGGGCGAGGGGTTTGTGTGTGTGTTGTGGTGTTTTACCAGCAGTGGTCTGCCAGGAATCTGGGGTTGGATGTAGCACCCTGTGGCACCTGACAGTCAGGGGCGCCACAATCCCATCCATTATGCCTTCTTTCCCCAGCAGATCCCATCCCATTATGCCCTCTTTCCGCTGAAGATCCCATCCCATTATGGCCTCTTTCCCCTGCAGATCCCATCCCATTATGGCCTCTTTCCCCTGCAGATCCCATCCCATTATGGCTTCTTTCCCCTGCAGATCCCATCCCATTATGGCCTCTTTTCCCTGCAGATCCCATAATGGCTTCTTTCCCCTGCAGATCCCATCCCATTATAGCCTCTTTCCCCTGCAGATCCCATCCCATTATTGCCTCTTTTCCCTGCAGATCCCATAATGGCTTCTTTCCCCTGCATATCCCATCATGACCTCTTTCCCCTGCATATCCCATCATGACCTCTTTCCCCTGCAGATCCCATAATGGCTTCTTTCCCCTGCAGATCCCATCCCATTATGGCCTCTTTTCCCTGCAGATCCCATCCCATTATTGCCTCTTTTCCCTGCAGATCCCATCATGGCCTCTTTCCCCAGCAGATCCCATCCTATTATGGTCTCTTTCCCCTGCAGATCCCATCCCATTATGGCCTCTTTCCTCTGCAGATCCCATCCCATTATAGCTTCTTTCTCCTGCAGATCCCATCCCATTATGGCCCCTTTCCCCCTGCAGATCCCATGCCATTATGGCCTCTTTCCCCTGCAGATCCCATACCATTATGGCCTTTTTCCCCTGCAGATCCCATAATGGCTTCTTTCCCCTGCATATCCCATCATGACCTCTTTCTCCTGCAGATCCCATCCCATGTGCTCCTTTTCCCCTGCAGATCTCATCCCATGTGGCTCCTTTTCCCATATAGTTCCCATCTTATGCGGCTCCTCTCCCTGCATCTTCGGCTCACTGAGCGCTTACCTGCTCCAAGCACTGGCGACCTCTCCTCTGTCTTCCGTCCTCCTCCGCGGCACTCTGCACACTGATGCTGGCAGGTGGGAGCAGGTTGAGCAACTTCACCACGCTGCTATGACCTCTGCAGCGTCAGCGCTTGGCTGCACACCAGTGGAAAAATATATATATACACATATATATGAGAATCGGGTTTTAGCCGCGCTAAGAAACCACTGTTGTCAGGATGTAGTTTATATTAAAAATCTCTTTCTTTATTACAGCATCCAACGCGTTTCAGAGACATAAGCCGTCTCCTTCTTCAGGGAAAAGAGAATACCTAGGTATTCTCTTTTCCCTGAAGAAGGAGACGGCTTATGTCTCTGAAACGCGTTGGATGCTGTAATAAAAAAAAAAAAAAAGAAAGAGATTTTTAATATAAACTACATCCTGACAACAGTGGTTTCTTAGCGCGGCTAAAACCCGATTCTCATATATATGTGTATATATATATATTTTTCCACTAAGTCTTCACGGGGCTGCTGCTGGAACCACGCGGACACTCATATGCCATACAAGGGGTTGTGACTGGCACAACCGCTCCAGGTGAGTGTATCTTTCTACATTCATACACGGTTAATACCGGGTAAAACCCTATTTGCGCCTTTGTTTCCCCCTTTTCAGCAGTGGCTGCACACCAGGTCAGGGAGCAGACAGGCTCCACTGAACCCGGAAGTGCAGTGCATACGGAGGTACGGGGATTCATTTGTGTTCGTGTCTTAAAGACACTAAAGGCTACTTTACACGCTGCGATATCGGTCCCAATATCGCTAGCGTGGGTACCCGCCCCCATCTGTTGTGCGACACGGGCAAATCGCTGCCCATGCCGCACAACATCGCGCAGACCCGTCACACATACTTACCTGCCCGGCTTTCTAAGGGGGCGGTCCGTGTGGCGTCACAGCGACGTCACTGAGCGGCCGCCCAATAGAAGCGGAGGGGCGGAGATGAGTGGCCGGAACATCCCGCCCACCTCCTTCCTTCCTCATAGCGGCCGGGAGGCAGGTAAGGAGAGGTTCCTCGTTCCTGCGGCGTCACACATAGCGATGTGTGCTGCCGCAGGAGCGACGAACTACATCGTTACTGCTGCAGTAACGATAATCGAGAGTGGACCCCCATGTCACCGATGAGCGATTTTGCACGTTTTTGCAACGATGCAAAATCGCTCATCGGTGTCACACGCAGCAACATCGCTAATGCGGCCGGATGTGAGTCACAAATTCCGTGACCCCAACGACTCCGCATTAGCGATGTCGCAGCGTGTAAAGCCCCCTTAATACAAGTGAGTACAGAGAATCGGAACACCGGAACCGTTTCTTGCCGGTTCAGGGAACTGGCTGCTATTTTAACTAGAGATGAGGGTGTTCGAATCGAATTGTTCTCCAATCTCAAATTCGACCTGTTTTAGGCGATGTTCGAGTTGTTCGACGAACACGAACAATTATCTTCAAGTTCGATAGTTTGAGGTTATGTTCGATAACGGTTCGATCACCAAAAGCATAACTGGCTTCTCACAGTAATACTGTCATTCAATGTTAATACAGTGGAACCTTGGTTATCGAGAACAATCAGTTTTGGGACTGTGCTTGTTAACCAAGTTACTCGTATAGGAAAGCAACATTTCCCATAGGAAATCATTGCAATGCAGACAATTCCTTCCACAACTTGTTAAATGTTCCATCCTGGTCCCCTATTATGCCATTCCACACATGCACAAACACGCACAAACACACTCACAAACATACACAAACACACACAAACACGTACAAATACACAAACACACACAAACATACACAAACACACACAAACACGCACCCACACATATTATGCTCATCTTACCTTCCGTTCCATCGCCGGCCTCCTGGGACTTGCAGTTCACCGGTAAAAGATGTGTATCAGGTAATCATCGCGACTGATGCCGGAACTTTCGCTTCCAGAGCGCTGACGTTAAAGGCAGGAGCCGCTTGCCTCTGATTGGCCAGTGCGCTGCCTTTGAGTAGTGTCTGACAGAGGAAGTTCCTCCCTCGTCCCGAGGATAACCCGATCCACATCCTGTAGCGGCGAACTACGTGTATCGGTAGGAGTCACACGGCATTTTGCTCAAACTTCACTGACTGTCATGGCGGAGTTGGGCGCTGTTCAGATTGCAGATTCTGACACTCCACTCGATGGTTTCTCTGGTGTTTGGTATCAACATAGGCAGACTCAGGCATCAACCTGCTGTGTGCTGATTTATAGGCAGGCTAGCAAGAGTAAAGGGGGCTTTACACGCTACGATATCGTTAATGTTTTATCGTCGGGGTCACATTGTTAGTGACGCACATCCGGCGTCATTAACGATATCGCAGCGTGTGACACTGACCAGCGACCTTAGGCGACCTCAAAAATGGTGAAAATCGTTCACCATGGAGAGGTCGTCCCAAACTC
Organism: Anomaloglossus baeobatrachus; assembly: GCF_048569485.1. Taxonomy (NCBI): domain Eukaryota; kingdom Metazoa; phylum Chordata; class Amphibia; order Anura; family Aromobatidae; genus Anomaloglossus; species Anomaloglossus baeobatrachus. The sequence goes on from NC_134359.1 coordinate 28,552,533, forward strand.
AAAAATCGGTAAGGGTTGTTTAGCGTTGTGGTTCATTGCTCCTGTGGCAGCACACATCGCTATGTGTGACACCGTAGGAGCGAGGAACGTCTCCTTACCTGCCGCCGGCCACAATGCGGAAGGAAGAGGTGGGCGGGATGTTTACATCACGCTCATCTCCGCCCCTCCGCTTTGATTGGCCGGCCGCTTAGTGACGTTGCGGTGACGTCGCTGTGATGCCGAACGTCCCTCCCCCTTGAAGGAGGGATTGTTCGGCAGTCACAGCGATGCCGCCGACCAGGTAAGTATGTGTGATGCTGCGTAGTGATAATGTTCGCTACGGCAGCGATCACAAACAATCGCATGCGCGATGGGGGCAGGTACTTACACGCTCGATATCGCTAGAAATTGCTAGCGATATCGCTACCGTGTAAAGCCCCCTTTAATCTCTGCTGGTCTGCTTGCTCCTTTGATCATATGTTATGCGGAGACCTATCACATCTGCTCCCCTCCTATTTATGCTGGTGGAATCCTTCTACCCATGACAGCTATTGTTTGTTCTATGATGGTCTGTGAGGTGTGGTGTCCCAGACTCTGGAGATACTTGTGCTATTTGCTTGGTGCAGTTGTGTAGTTTACCTCTGTTGTTTTGTAGCTTTCTTCCTGCTATTGTTTTTTTCTCCTGAATTTCTTATTGTCTTAAGCTTTGTGCGTGTGTGCTGTGTGATAGAGGTTTGGTTTTCAAATGTCTGTCTTTACCTGTGGGTTTCATCAGACTCCTGGGAGGAGAGGGAGAGGGAATTAGATCAGGACTGGTCATACCAGGACTGGACAGGAGCAGAGCCAAGAAGGAGACTCTGGCATCTCCACCATCAGGAGTATCCCTAAGGTTAGGGATAGCATAGGGTCTCCTAGCTTCAGGGACATCCTAGTTCCAGGATTGTGTCACTTACTGAGCTGCTTGCTGTCATTGGGATCAGTTTTCTCTACTGCAGATTTAACAGTTCTCTGAATGCTAAGCTCTGCGTAACCCCACCCACACCACTGATTGACAGCTTTCTGCCTATGTACAGTGTACACAGAAAGCTGCCAATTAGTAGTACGGGTGTGGCTGGACTACCTGGCAGACATTTACTATTTATTTATTGGTAATCTCTGATAATTGCTGATAAAGCAATGATTTTTATCAAATCTATAGCAAATAGGACAGTAAGTGACACATCGCTGGAATTAGGATCTCTGTCTCTATATTATGATGCTCTTAGAGTAGGTGGCAAAATCCTGGTGACAGATTCCCTTTAATTCACATTTTGTAGAGGGATTTCCTGGTATTGCAGCTAAAGTAAAATATACTTAAAGGGATGTTTCCATCTCCAAGATCCTATCCCAATATGTAGTAGGAATAATAATAATAATAATAATAATAATAATATTAATAATTAATAATAAATAGAAAAAATAGAAATGTAGTATAGTCCTCCTGATTAGCTATGTCTTTTACCTCATGTGCAGGGCATTGCAGCTTAGGTATCCATGGTTATGAGCACTCATATAGTGACAGTTAGTTACTTGTGGCTGTAATTATAGATACCTAATGCCCTGCACATGAGGTAAGAGACATGGCTAATCAGGAGGACTATGCTACATTTCTTAATATGATTCGGAATAATGAATTCTATTTAAAATCCCCAACTGTGACCCCCACACAGCCCTCCATACAGTATTCACCTCAATAGGCTGAATATATGGATTTAAATCCTATAAATGGCACTGTTATAATGTCTGTATGCTAACTACATATAGTATTATGCAGCCCCATATAGCACTATGCACCCTATATAGTATTATGCACCCCCATTTAGTATTATTTAGCACCATATAGTATTATGCACCCCCCATATAGTATTATACAGCCCATATATTATTCTGCAGCCCACATATAGTATTATGCAGCCCTCTATAGTATTATGCAGCATCCTATAGTATTATGCAGCCCCACATATTATCCACCCCCACATACTATTATGCAGAACCACATACTAATATGCAACCCCCATATTATATTATGTAGCCCCCATATAGTATTATGCAGCGCCCATATTGCATTATTCAGCCCTCATATAGCAATATGCCCCCACATAGCATTATGCAGCCCCACATAGCATTATGCAACTCAGATAGGATTAGACAGCCCCCATAGAGCATTCTTCACCACCATATAGCATTATGCAGCCCCACATAGCATTATGTACCTTCATATAGCATTATGTATCCCATATAGCTTTATTCAGCTCCTATAGAGCATTTTGCACCCCCATATAGTATTATGCAGCTGCCATATAGCATTATACACCTCCATATAGCATTATGCAGCCCCCATATTACATTCTGCAGCCCCAATATAGTAGTATTCAGCCCCCATATAGTAGTATGGAGCCCCCATATAGCATTATGCAGCCCCCATATAGTAGTATGCAGCCCCATATAGTAGTATGCACCCTAATATAGTATTATGCACCCCATATGGTATTATGCACTCCCATATAGCATTATGTAGCCCCCATATAGTAATATGTAGCCCCCATATAGTGTTATACACCCCCATGTGGTGACTTTCAAACTACTGAAAGATATGACTTCAGGTATGGACTAAAATACTAGTATTGCAAGTGCATTGAAGGTTACAACTTGTTTACTTAACAAACTACAATTATTTACGAGGTATCTATATGTGGCCTTGATTGATTTATATATGCTAGCATTATGTTAATAATAATTTGAATACTATTTTGCACATGTATTGAATGGTATCTATTTGCAGCTCTCATATAACCTATTGTTATTATGGTTATTATACTTACAGTCTAAATATACAGAGTCCTCCTATCTGGACCAAAGTAGGTTGCTGAGCGTCTGTGCATGGAGATATTCAGGCATGTTTGCACATTTCTTCAGACATCATCTCCTTTGCAATTTCTGGTAATTTAGTCAATGCTGGTATCTAATGAATAAATATACTATTGTTTGTCAACGTCTGTTCGTGGATCGCCACCTTACAAATTTTAGTGCGGCTATACTATTCTTCCCCCATTGTTCACCAAACTGTTGTCCTATTGTTAAATGTTATTAATTAAAATGACTATGCACTTTGCTTATGAATAAAAAGAATTTTTCACTTTTTGAAAGCAATCTAGATTCCTGTATCATTATTGTAGTTAATATATATAAAAGCAAGAGAGTGCTTCACAACTAGAGATGAGTGACCCTTTCAAAGTTCACTTCACTGTGCTTTACCGAACTAACGCTATGTTCGCCGAACCTTTTCGAACCCCATTGAATTCAATGGGAGGCTAAACCTAAGGCAGAGAAAACACCCTTGGGGAAATCGAAAAGCTTCCAAAACAGCAAAAATATGTTTTACAGTGCAGCCCCACTGTTTTGGCATAGCCATTAGCTTTATAGACTATTAACATAAGAAATACTGACTTAGATAAGAGACAGGTATAGGGCTGGTGCTCCAACCCCCTGCCAGTACAGACAAAACACAACTTGGAGACCTATCTTGGAATCTTGATATTTAAAAATGTTTGAGGCAGACAGCAGGACAGGGGCATCAATTACACCCCCCATTCCTCCATAGTGTCATTGCACATCAGGGAGGTTTGGTTCATGCAACACACAGGATGTGGCCTGGCATTTCAATTTTAAAAATTAAAAGGGGATGAGTAAGAGGATTAGGCCTCTTGCTCCCACACCTCTGCCACTACAGACAAGACACAACTTGGAGATCCATCTTGGAGTTTTGACATTTAAAAACATTTCAGGCAGACAGCAGAGCAGTGGCATCAATTGCCCCCTACATTTACCCATAGTGTCTTTGAAGATCAGAGAGGTATGGTCCATGAAACACACAAGATGTGGCCTGGCATTTCAATTTTAAAAATAAAAAGGGGGAGGAATGACAGGATTAGGCCTTTTGCTCCCAAACCCCTGCCAATACAAACACAACTTGGAGACCCATCTTGGAATCTTGATATTTAAACATTTTTGAGGCAGACAGCAGGACAGGGGCATCAATTCACCCCCCCCTCCCCCTCTCTATTCCTCCATAGTCTCGTTGCACATCAGGGAGGTTTGGTTCATGCAACACACAGGATGTGGCCTGGCATTTCAATTTTAAAAATAAAAAGGGGGAGGAATGACAGGATTAGGCCTTTTGCTCCCACACCCCTGCCAATACAAACACAACTTGGAGACCCATCTTGGAATCTTGATATTTAAACATTTTTAAGGAAGACAGCAGGACAGGGGCATCGATTCACCCCCCCTCCCCCTCTCTATTCCTCCATAGTCTCGTTGCACATGAGGGAGGTTTGGTTCATGCAACACACAGGATGTGGACTGGCATTTCAATTTTAAAAATTGCAAGGGGGATGGGTGACAGGATTAAGCTTCTTGATCCCACACCCCTGCCAGTACAAACACAACTTGGAGGCTCATCTTGGAGTCTTGAGATTTAAAAACGTTTGAGGCAGACAGCAGGACGGTGGCATCAATTTCCCCCCCCCCCTCCTCCATAGTGTCTTTGCAGATCAGGGAGGTTTGGTTCATGCAACACACAGGACGTGGCCTGGCATTTCAATTTTAAAAATTGAAAGGGGTTTTGGTGACAGGGTTAGGCCTCTTTCGCCAAGACCCCTGCCAGTTCAGTGGCACCCCTAGTGATCAATTGTTCCTAGTGTCGGCACTTCATATCTGCTCCCTATGTGAATAAATAGTAGATGGATGTGCAGTACCTGGCATGGTCACTACGCAGTTGATAGAGCTGTGCAGCTCTGCAAATCAGCACATCCAGCTGCTGATGGAAATGGAAACCGCTGATTGGCGGAGGTGCCGAGTGTTGCATCTCCACTGATCAGATATTGCTGACCTATTTTAATCATAGACAATCAATAAAAAATCCAGGACAGCCCCTTTAATTGGGTTTTAAAAGGGGTTGACCAGTATTTGAAAAAAGAAAAAAAAATAATAAATTGATTAGTACTCAGCAGATCTGGTAGCCCCTACCAATTCTTGTTAACTGACATGTTGTTCACGCACATAACGACTGCAGAAAACACCATGGTTAGTAATTAGGGATGATCGAATAACTCAAATATTCGGTATCGCGAATGTTTTTCGAATACTTCGCTGTTTTGCGAATATTTGATGCGCAATGTAAGTCTATGGGAAGCCCGAATAGTTCCAAATAGTTGTTATTTGGTTTCTCATAGACTTAAGGGTATTTTACACACAACGATATCGCTAGCGATATATCGTCGGGGTCATGGTGTTGGTGACGCACATACGGCGCAGTTAGCAATATCGTTGTGTATGACTAAAAGGAGCGACGATCAACGATCGCAAAAACGTCAAAAATCGTTGATCGTTGACACGTCGCTCCTTTTTATATCATTGGTGATGCGTGCCGCTGGTTGTTCGTCATTCCTGTGGCACCACACATCGCTGTGTGTGACACCGCAGGAACGAGGAACATCCTCTTACCTGCGTCCTCCAGCAATGCGGAAGGAAGGTGGAGGGAGGCATGTTCCGGCCGCTCATCTCCTCCCCTCCTCTGCTATTGGGCGGCCGCTTAGTGACGTCGCTGTGACGCCGCATGAACCTTCCCCTTAAAGGAGAGATTGTTCGGTGTCTCCAGCGATGTCGTTAAGCAGGTATGTGCGTGTGATGCTGCCGTAGCGATATTGTTCGCTACGGCAGCGATCACCCCCATGACGAAACAGCGACGTGGGCGGGTGCTATCGTAAGCACCCTTTACATTGCGCTTCGAATATTCGCGAATGGTCGCCGCCATTCGACCAATTTGAAAAATATTCGCGAAGCCGAATTTTTGAGGTATTCGATCATCCCTATTAGCATTGTTTGTACATAGAGCACAAAGTATATGAAGCCAGTGATTGGTTGCAGCGGTCAAATGGATGTACCCCCATATTATATTATGTAGCCCCCATATAGTATTATGCAGCGCCCATATTGCATTATTCAACCCTCATATAGCAATATGCCCCCCCACATAGCATTATGCATCAAATGGATGTACAAGAAACAATGACTGGAAGGAAACAACTAAAGACAGAACTGCAAGGTCATTTTTATTTTATTTTTTAATTTGCAATTTATTTATTTTTTTTAAATATCTAGTATTTCCCCTTTTAATCGCAAAAAAAGGCATCATGCAAGTCAGGAGGGTGGAAAACCTCCAGCCGACATTGCCCCGTCCGCGGTCACCTCTGTCCCTGCTGCTCATTCCATCTAATTTCTAATTACTCGCCCAGAAAAGGTTTGAGCAGAACGAATTCCTTTTGTAATCTACTTGTGATTGAAAACTGTCTTCCATTTGAATACAATGGAATTGTTTTTATTTGTTCAAGTTAGCCTCCGATAAGTAATTTAAATCAAAAAACTCCTAACCTTGTTAGCATCTGGACTGATTTCCATAATAACAACCCCTTCAGAACCTACAAAGTGATGAATAATTGACAACAAATGAAATGTTTTGATAGTTGTCGGCACAAAGCATGTTTAATGTTTTGTGTTGCTTCCTAGCTAATTATGTAGATGACACATTTGTCAGACCCTGACTGCCATTAGAAATGTGTTTCCAGAGGGGAGAGAAGCCGGCTATTCATGGAGTAATTAACTGCAATGCTCAATGACCTGTGAGAGATTCAAATGGCTGCCAGTTCAGACACTGTTTTGTTACAGAAGCGGAGGGGTAATTAAAATTCCGAATTACAGTGCGATGATGAAGCATTTGTTTGTTGACAGTATACTTTTCCTCTAGTTTGTTAATTCTTTTTTAAATGGCTTCTAATCCATTTTTATAGCTTTACGAGTTGTGTGTTTGAATATTTACTGACAGCTAATATTATTGTAAATGGGATTTAGATGAAGCGCCTCGCTCTACACTTTTAGTTATTTTTTTACAATAGCACAAGGTAGGTAAGGACGGGATTTAACTAGCTCAGCCCTCATGCTGGCAGACGAGCTCCTCCATTATTGTAGCATGCCATTATCATTTTTGTGTCCTTTCTAAAGCAATATTAAGGGAGAAGGTCTACCAGTGTGGTCTCAGGGTATTAACTGGTTAATGTACCCGGCATATCTGAATATATGAGGGATGAAGAACGTTGATGATGTATTCAGCTGGTATCCCTCTGTTAGGGCCAGGTGGACGGGCAGACCCAGGAGGTGGATCCACTGGGCCGAACTCCTTGATGATGGTAAGGGGTCCGGTAGTTGGAGCACTACAGGTAGCAGGAGAGTCCGTGCACAAGAGTATAATGGAGAAGTCCCTGGGACCACGGAGTCACTGATGGTAGTCCGGGTGACGGAGCTCAGGTTCGGAAGCCGAGATGTTGTCAGGCGGAGTCCGGAACCGTTGGAGCGAGATGACGGGTCTCCACAGGGATCAGAGATGGTACGGACTGTCAGGATGGCAGATAGGCAGCGTTCGGGGTGCGGGATTCGGCAGGACCGGATGGCAAGGCAGGATCGGCTCTAGAAGAGAGAGAGGTGAGTATCTCACAGGAACACAAGGAGACCTGACTCCTAGCTTGGGAAACACGAAGAACAGGCCCCGCCCACTTGGACACTAAACCCCTTTATACCCTGTACCTGTGTGCATCATTTCCTGTCAGTGGACGCTGGCCCTTTAAGAAAGGGTCAATGACCGCGCGCGCGCCCTAATGCGCATGCGCGCGGCCCGGGTGCCAGAAGCCAGAGCAGGAAGCTGTGAGGAGGAAGCAGCAGAGCCGGGCTGGGGCTGAGAAGCCGACGGGCGCCGGGAGCGGGGACCAGGACGCCTGGGAAGCGCAGGCAATGGAGGCTGGAGAGCGGGGAGCGGCGGAGACCGGACCGAAGAACCGGGGAGCGAGGCAGGGAAGCCGAGGAGCGTGGCAGGTGAGCCGGGGAGCAGGGCAGGGGACCCGGGGAGCGTGACACCCTCCTACCCAAGTAGTGCAAAGCCCCCGTCACATATAGTGAGATCGCTAGCGAGATCGCTGAAACGTCACAGGATCAGGACCATTCTTTGCTCGTTGGTCTCCCGCTGTGCAGCACGCATCGCCGTGTTTGACAGCAGGAGACCAAGGAGCGCCCAGCGTTGGACTGGCCACCGGAATAAATCTCCAGTAATGTCAGGCCTGGATTCAGTTACCTGCATTGCACTCCGGAGCTCTCACCTGAGCTCCAGAGTGCAGCCTAGACTGCACCGCGAGCACAGAGTGTTTGATTCCCAGCGACTGCGGTTCAGTTCATGACAGCTGCAGACAGACCAAGCTGATCTCCGGTGCTTTCCCCTGAGCTCCGGATTACACCCCGGCCTGTCCGCAGTTGTAATGAACTGAACCGCAATCGCCGGGAATCAATCACTCGGCACTCACGGTTCAGTCCTACAAACTCTGAGATCAGTCCAGGCTGCAGTTGAGAGCTCCGGAGTTCAGTGCAGGTAACTGAATCCAGGCCTGGCATTACAGGAGATTCCTCCGGTAGCCAGCAGGGAGCCGTCATTACACGGGTCGCTGGTGGCTGGTGTCTGATCTCTGATCGCTGTGGAGATCTGCCTGATTGACAGCTCACCAGCGACCATGTAGCGTCGTTCTGGCGATCCCTGCCAGGTCGGGTCACTGGTTGGATTGCTGGTACGTCACTACGTATAATGGGACCCTAAGGCTATGCGCGCACGTTGCATAATTTCATGCGTTTACGCTGTATATTGCAGTGCAACGTAAACGCCTGCGACCCCATTGTCCATCCTCACATTGCGTTTGAGAACGCAGCGATTTGCATGCTGAAATTTTGGTCTAAACCGCTGCACTCAAAAAAGCAACATGTCACTTATTTTGTGCTCTTTGGATGCTGCTCCCACTCTGTCTATGGAAGAGGCATCATCCCGAGCGCATGAAATCGGCATCTATTCTGCAGACACATTGCATCCATTACGCAGTGTTTCTGCAGTGATTTGAAGCGCACATGCACTACCAAATCGCTGCAGATTTTTCAGCATGGACACTATGCAACGTGCGCGCATAGCCTAAGGGCATGTGCGCACATTGCGTAATTTCATGCATTTACGCTGCGTTTAGCAATGCAGCGTAAATGCATGCGTCCTGCATCACCAGCACAATCTATGTAGATTGTGCATAATCCTTGCGCATGATGATTTTTTGAACGCAGCGATTTGGATGCTAAAATTTTGACCCAAATCCGTGCGTTCATAAAATGCAGCATGTCACTTCTTTCATGCGCTTTGGATGCAGCTTCCACTCTGTCTATGGGAGAGGCAGCAGCCATAGCCATGAAATCGGCATTTATTCTGCTGAAACACTGCATTCATTATGCAGTGTTTGTGCAGCAATTTGAAGCACACATGCACTACCAAATTGCTGCAGAAATTTCAGCATGTACGTGCGAACAAGCCCTAATACTATACAGTGTACAATACTTATATATATATATATATATATATATATATATATATATATATATATATATATATATATATATATATATATATATGTATATATATATATATATATATATATATATAAAATGCATATTTATTACCATATATTTAGTATAAATGATGGTGCCCAAATAACTGTCCAATACACCAGGCATACAAGCTTGTGCATTTTTGATACAGATTTGGAGCAGGTTTGATGCAGATTTGTCACAATTCTGCAAGCCTATCTTTATGCCAGCAGAGGCAATGAGAATTCTTCAGTGTGGTGCTCACGTTGCTTATTTTTTCCTTGCAGATTTGGTGCAGAAAATAATCTGCACAATGTCAATTGTTGATGCATCTTTCTGCCTTTGTAGCCCTTCCACCAATTGCATTCAGTAAGGCCTTGTGCACATGTCGCGGGCGGGGAGGAGGGTGTCAACACTGCGCTCACCCCACTGCTCGTGTCCGGCTGTTGCTGCTCTGTGGTGGCTCGAGCGGTGGGCCGGATCCTGGGGGTCTCGAGCGGCGCTCCTCGCCCATGAGTGAAAAGGGGGAGAATTGATTTGTTGGTGGGGGATTGGATTAAAGTCCGTGACGCCACCCACGGTTGTGGTGATTGTGTGGACACCACCGCTGCTCTGTCTGGGGATCCCGGGAGTGGTGGTATGGAGCAGCTAGTTGTTGATTTGCCCCTCCGTGGGTAGGGGGTTTGGTGGTCCCGGGGCCCGGTGATGGGGTTGGGATGGTGGACAGGCGGGTTATGGGGCCTGTGGAGGTGCAGGGACGCAGGGGCAGCGCTGTGCCGCACGGCACTGAGGTACTTACTCAGCCCAAGGATGATGACACAGTTCACGGTAAACAAACGGCTGCTTGGACGGTTCCCTCGGACGGCTGCGGTGCCGATGTTCCCTGCAGTTAACGGTGACAGTCTCTTCCCTGCACCTAAGTTCAATGTTGGTAGCGATGGATTCCCACCGGTAACCCGCTCCCCGACTTGGATATGGGCCGGAGGAGCCCCACTCTTGCCCGCAGGCGCTGGCCCTGGGAAACTGGTGCCTTGGCGGTGGCAGTGTCTCCCCTTCACGGTTGGACGGTTGCCTTCACTCGGGACTTTGCTGCTGGGAGACCTGGAGGTCCCCTTCACTGACGGATTTGGCAAATTCGGCGACTCCTTGCCTTGCCGGGATCCGAAAGGCCCCTGCCACTGGTGCTGACTGTTCTTTGTATACCGCTCCGGTACTGCCGGGTCACCACCCGTCCACGGTCCTTTCGGCAACCTCCGAGCAGTCTCTCCTGCAGACGGTCACCGCCGTCTGTCAACCTTGCTGTCTCAGTCCGGGGCACACACCCGGACCAACTTCAGGCTTCTTGCTGTCACTTTTCTCCTTTACTACTTCCTTCTCCAACTACTCTGTTTACTGCTTCTACTTCAAACTCCAAACTCTATCTGCCTGGTTTTCCCACCTCCAGGGCTGTGAACTCCTCGGTGGGTGAAGACCAACCGCCTGGCTCCACCCCCTGGTGTGATCATCAGCCCCTGGAGGAAGGCAACAAGGGTTTCTGGTCTGACCTTGGTGTTCCTGCAGGGATGTGGGGTGTGTGTGGTGTCATGACCTGTGACCCCTGGCTTGCCCAGGGCGTCACATTCCCTCTTAGCAAAACGCAGACCGTCCTCGGGCTGCCCGTCCAACACCGGTTTTATTTTCCTTTTTTTTTTTTTCTGAAAAAGATAAAAACACAATACATGTAGAATAACATCATCCCACAACGGGAGGCATTTTGCTTAAACGTTACGGTTTTTAAACGATTAACGGTTACGGTCTCCGCTCTCACTCACCCAAGCAACCTGGCCCTGATGCTGCCCCTAAGAAACAGGCAGCACCCCTTGACCCCAGTCCTGCACCAAGTTACCCGAGCGGGATCTGTCCTTCCCCTCCAGAGGGTAGCCACCGGTTACGGTGGTGGCTGGGCCCCAGCCTGCTCCACTGCGGGCCCTCCCTCCAACCTGCCTCTCCGGAGGTGGCAATTGCGGAACGGTAACGGTAACACAACTTATTTACAAGCCACTAACGTCTGTGGTTGCCCTGCAAGTTCACGGGCTTGTCCATAAGGAGTTCCCTATGCCAAACAATTTTCAAACGGTCCCCACGGGGACAACGATGCCGGCAACGGCCGGTTTTCCAAATCACGGTAGACAATCAGCTGAGGCTTCGGTTGATTACTTTCATTTTCATCTTTTGCAAAACTTTAAAACTTTCAAACGCACACAGACTTCTGGTCCCAACGGGGACGGTGCAACGGTGCTCCGCTGCCTTTACTCAGATTCTTCAGCTAAGGCGGATTCATCCCCCTCCACCAGCATATTAAACATGCACTGACATGCCTGCTGTGACAGGGGTACCCGGTACCCATTTCCACCGGTACGCGGGGTATGGAAAACCACTGGGTCTGCTACATAGCTGGAACGCTCACTTGCCTCCTCAAACTCAGCAGCGGACCCGGGGCTGGGGCCGGAGTCATCATCTCTTGTTCCTGCATCAGGCGGGTTACCGCCAGCTGCCGCAGCCTCCTGGCTTCCAGCATCCAGCACTTCAGACCCTTCTGCGGTAGCACGGAGCAGCAGATCAGGCGAATTTACACTGAGGCGCCCCATAAGTAACAGCAAGGGTGATGCATAGGCCGAGACTAGGCCGGGCCCCTCAGCCGCAGCGGCCGGTCCTGGTAGGACATAGGGACGTGGGTCACCAGTCGACTCTGTTACATCTATTTCCCCTTCGTACATCGGGGCAGTTGTAATTAGCACCTCCACCTCGTTGGTCCACTGCTCCATCATCCGGAAGATCTGATCCTGCTGATGCTGGTGGAATTGAATCACCCGGGCCTTCATCCAGGCCACGGTTCCGGGCTCGGGGTCCGGCACAGTCACTACCGGGACTTCTGGAACCATTCTGTTAAGGGGCCGCGGTCCTAGCGGTTCCCCCTGGTGTACTTCTGGGACGTCCTGGACGTCTGTAGCCGGCTGGTTCGCCGGGGCGGCTTGGCAGGGTATCGCTACCAGTTGGGCAGGTAGCGGGCCTAATGGCGGAGCGGCAGCAGCTATCACGGGTAGCGGGAAGAGAGGCAGGGTGAGCGGAAGCCGGCCGGGCTCCTCAGCTCCAATGGCCGATCCCTTAGGAATACAGGGGCGTGGGTCTCTTACCCGCTCCTCCAAATCCTCTTCCACCTCGTGTCTCTACATAGCAGCCACCACGTCCGCCATGTCGGTCTCCCACTCCTCCAGGAGGAGTTGCATGTGGGCCTGCAGATGATTACTCAGCGGGACGGTCCGGTCCCTCAACCACATCGCTGTGCCGGGTGCGGGGGTCTCGCTGTTATTAGCTGGAGCGGACATCTCGGCATTCGTGCCTTCCAGGAATTAGCAACAAGATGGCCACAGGGTCCTGGCGTCCCTGCTTTTGTAGCCACCTCACATGCACTCAGTCGCCTTTTCGTCCCCCTTAGCCTCTTTCCAGCCCCTCCTCTATCGGGGCGGGGTTTTGGCCTTCGCGCCTCTGCTACTCGAGAAGACGCTCGAGCGGGAACTCTTCGCGCCAAAGATGGCGGCTTCTGAAATTTTCCGGCTGGACACCTCCGACGGTCACAAGGCGCACCTCTACCCAACGGCAGAGCGGTAAGATCCTGTTCGTGACGCCAAGTTGTCGCGGGCGGGGAGGAGGCTGTCAACACTGCGCTCACCCCACTGCTCGGGTCCGGCTGTTGCTGCTCTGTGGTGGCTCGAGCGGTGGGCCGGATCCCGGGGGTCTCGAGCGGCACTCCTCGCCCGTGAGTAAAAAGGGGGAGAATTGATTTGTTGGTGGGGGATTGGATTAAAGTCCGTGACGCCACCCACGGTTGTGGTGATTGTGTGGACACCACCGCTGCTCTGTCTGGGGATCCCGGGAGTGGTGGTATGGAGCAGCTAGTTGTTGATTTGGCCCTCCGTGGGTAGGGGGTTTGGTGGTCCCGGGGCCTGGTGATGGGGCTGGGATGGTGGACAGGTGGGTTATGGGGCCTGTGGAGGTGCAGGGACGCAGGGGCAGCGCTGTGCCGCACGGCACTGAGGTACTCACTCAGCCCAAGGATGATGACACAGTTCACGGTAAACAAACGGCTGGTTGGACGGTTCCCTCGGACGGCTGCGGTGCTGATGTTCCCTGCAGTTAACTGTGACAGTCTCTTCCCTGCACCTAAGTTCAATGTTGGTAGCGATGGATTCCCACCGGTAACCCGCTCCCCGACTTGGATATGGGCCAGAAGAGCCCCACTCTTGCCCGCAGGCGCTGGCCCTGGGAAACTGGTGCCTTGGCGGTGGCGGTGTCTCCCCTTCACGGTTGGACGATTGCCTTCACTCGGGACTTTGCTGCTGGGAGACCCGGAGGTCCCCTTCACTGACGGATTTGGCAAATTCGGAGACTCCTAGCCTTGCCGGGATCCGAAAGGCCCCTGCCACTGGTGCTGACTGTTCTTTGTATACCGCTCCGGTACCGCCAGGTCACCACCCACCCACGGTCCTTTCGGCAACCTCTGAGCAGTCTCTCCTGCAGACGGTCACCGCCATCTGTCAACCTTGCTGTCTCAGTCCGGGGCACACACCCGGACCAACTTCAGGCTTCTTGCTGTCACTTTTCTCCTTTACTACTTCCTTCTCCAACTACTCTGTTTACTCCTTCTACTTCAAACTCCAAACTCTATCTACCTGGTTTTCCCGCCTCCAGGGCTGTGAACTCCTCGGTGGGTGGAGACCAACCGCCTGGCTCCACCCCCTGGTGTGATCATCAGCCCCTGGAGGAAGGCAACAAGGGTTTCTGGTCTGACCTTGGTGTTCCTGCAGGGATGTGGGGTGTGTGTGGTGTCATGACCTGTGACCCCTGGCTTGCACACACACACTGCGTTTTTTTACTGCGTTTTTGTGCATTTTTTGGGTGCAGTTTTGGTCCCAATACTGCATGCATTTCCTTCCCCAGCAAAGTCTATGAGATTTCATTTTTGCTGTCCGCACGTTACAGCGTTTATTTTTTTTTTGCTGCATCTTTGTGGTGACCACTGCAGCATGTCAATTCTTTCTGCGTTTTTGCCGGCGTTTTTGAGCCCTCGTAGTCAAAAGACTTTGACTTAAAAAACGCATTGGACAAAAACGCTGTGAAAAAATGCAGTAAAACGCGGCAAGAAATGCATGCTGAGGGAGTGTTTTTTGGGACCAAAAACATGCATCTTTGTGGTCATCACAAAGATGCAATGTGTGCACATAGCCGAAGTCTATATTCACACACTGCAGTTTTGTCACAAAAACTGCACCCAAGCTGTGACCAAAACTGCAACTAAGGCTATCTGCACATGTTGCGTAATTACATGCAGTTATGCTGCGCTTTGTAGCGCAGCGTAACTGCATGCGTCCTGTGTCCCCTGCATAATCTATGAAGATTATGCAGGAGCCGTGCGCACATGGCGTATTAGAGCGCAGCGCTTCGGCTGCTGCCCGAAGCGCGCGTTCTAAGAAGTGACATGTCACTTCTTCCGTGCGCTTTGCCGGCAGCCCCTGCTCTGTCTATGGGAGGGGCTGCAGTCAGAGCGCATGGAATCGGCTTTTAAATCACTACGGACACGTGTGCTGTTCAGATCGCTGCAGAAATTTCTGCAGTGACTGTACGCAACGTGCGCACATAGCCTAAAACTGTGCTTTCTCCTAAATTGCCTGGAAATGCAAAACTAAAAACGCTTGTAATGATGGTGCTTTTTTAGTACGTTTTTGGTGCATTTTTGATGCATTTTTTCAGTCGAATCAAGCCAAAAATGCAAGAAAATGGAACATGTTGCAGTTTTTTTGTTAGAAGTTTGTGACAAATAAACTGCAGACAAAAAAAGTGCAATGTGCGTACAGCAAATCTGAATTCTCATAGACTTTGCTGGGAAGTCAAAACGGAGAACTTTCTGACAACAAAACTGCACCAAAAAAACAAAACAAAGACTGCAGCGTGTGCATGTAGCCTAAGAAAAACTCATGGCACAAAAATTCAGCAAAAAAAGCATGTGTTTTTTAGTGCGTTTTCAGAAGGTGCAGATTTGATGCAAGAAATTTTTGCACTAATACGCAACATGCTCACATAGCCTAATACTCCCATATAGTTGCCTAAAGAACGCTGATACACAGTGCCATGACTATAAAACACTATAAATAGAATATATTAAAAAGTGTCTAAGAATAACGAGATCATTCAAATACGACTGTAACTGCAGTACCCAACAGTGACCACTACATAGTTGATGGTGCTGTGCTGTTCAGTTAAAGGACATCTGTCAGCAGGTTTTTGCAATCTCATCTGAGAGCAGCATAATGTAGGCAAAGAGATCCGTAATCCAATGATGTATCACTTAGATTACAGGATGCAGTGGTTCTGATACAAACAACATTTTTAGATATAGCCATGTAGCAGAGCTGTGATGGCCACACCAGGTTCTCAATAGAGATTGTAAATTGTCAATGAGGTGTCAATCACAGCAGGGGGCGCGCAGGATTGCTGTGAGCCTGACCTTGTAGCCAGAGCAATGATAAGTCCTGCTGATTAAACAAACATGGCAAATAAACCCTCAAGAGGGTGTTTCACGCAGCGATATCTCCGGTGAAAGCACCCGCCCCCGTCGTTTGTGCGCCATGGGCAAATCGCTGCACGTGGCGCACAATATCGTTTGGAGCCGTCACACGGACTTACCTGACTAGCGATGTCGCTGTTGCTGGCAAACCGCCTCCTTTCTAAGGGGGCGGGTCGTGCGGCATCACAACGGCCTCACTAAGCGATCGCCCAATAGAAGCGGAGGGGCAGAGATGAGCGGCCGTAACATCCCGCCCACCTCCTTTCACATTGTCAGTGGCCGCAGGTAAGCTGTAGTTCGTCGTTCCCGGGGTGTCACACATAGCGATGTGTGCTTTCCCGGGAACGGCGAACAACCTGCGACCTCAACAATCAACGATTTTTTGAAAATGAACGACATGTCAACGATGGACGATTTGGTGAGTATTTTCCATCGTTAACGGTCGTTCATGCGTGTCACAAGCAACGACATCGCTATCGATGCCGGATGTGCGTCACGGAATCTGTGACCCCGGCGATATATCGTTAGATACGTCATTGCGTGTAACGGGGCCTTTAGCAAATAGATATTTCCAAAAGCTCACTGTAGATGTCTTCCTAGTCATAGGGCAGAGATATGATCTGTGATGTGTAGTCATGGAGGATGGAATTGGGACAGTGGTTATTAAAAAATCAAGTTTTAAGTCTGGGAAGATGTAGTTTGGTCTACATGGAGGAGGAAAGCAGATGGTCAGGGCAGGCGGCAGACAAAACTCAAGGTCACAATGCAAGTAGAATTGCAAACATCACTAAACAGCAAGGACAATAACATTTTTATTCAGAGCAATTGAGAAGAGTCCCTAAAATATAATTGGCCGTCAGACGATTCGTTGGGGACCTTGCACTTGACCATGAGCTGTGCTTTTAACCCCTTCAACACCAGACAATTTTTCGCTTTTAATTTTCAAGTTTTACTCTGCTTCTTCCAAGAGCCATCACTTTTTTTTTAACTTTTTTCCATCAATATAGTCATATAAGGGCTTAAGGTGGCTTTACACGCTACGACATCGCTAAAGAGATCTCGTTGGGGTCACGGAATTTGTGACGCACATCCAGCCGCGTTAGCGATGTCGTTGCGTGTGACACCTATTAGCGATTTTGAATTGTTACAAAAACGTTCAAAATCGCTCATCGGTGACATCCCCCCTCTTCTCAATTATCGCTGCTGCTGCAGTAAGGATGTTGTTCCTTGTTCCTGCGACAGCACACATCGCTGTGTGACACCGCAGGAACGAAGAACCTCACCTTACCTGCGTCCAATGGCAATGAGGAAGGAAGGAGGTGGGCGGGATGTTCATCCCGCTCATCTCCGCCCCTCCGCTTTGATTGGGCGGCCGCTTAGTGACGTCGCTGTGATGCTGAACGAACCGCCCCCTTAGAAAGGAGGCGGGTCGCCGGTCACAGCGACGTCGCAGAGCAGGTATGTGCATGTGGCGCTGCCGTAGCGATAATGTTCGCTACGGCAGTGATCACCACATATCGGCCGTATGATGGGGGCGGGTGCTATCACGCTCGACATCGCTAGCATCGGCTATCGATGTCGCAGCATGTAAAGCGGCCTTTACTTTTTGCAGGATGTGACAACATTCATTTTACCATATATTGTACTGGAAAATGAGAAACAAATTCCAAATATGGAGAAATAGTGAAAAAAGTGAAATTCCACAATGGTTTTTGTTTTTTTTATTCAGCATGTTCATTATATGGAAACACTGATGTGTGGGTGTGATGCCTCAGGTTGATACGAGTTCGTAGACACCAAACAAGTATAGGTGAAAATAAATTCAGAAATTTGTCTAAAAAAATGAATTGCGCTTGTGTCACCATTTTCCGAGATGCGTAGCGTTCACATTATTTTTGGATCTGGGGCTCAGTGACAGATTATTTTGTGAGTCTTGAGCTGCTGTTTTTAATTATACCATTTTTGTGTAGATTTGCTCTTTTGATCACTTGTTATTGCATTTGAATTTATTTCTTGCAATTTTTAATTGCATTTTCTCGCTACGCCGTGCACCAATCAGATTTCTTGATTTAAAATTTTGATAGATCAGGCATTTCTGAATGCAGCAATACCAAATATGTGTATTTTTTAATTTTTTTTTAATTGTTTTATTTTAAATAGGTCAAAAGGGGGGTTATTTGAACTTTTATTTTTAATTTTTTTTTCTGTTACATTTTTTATTGATTTACTAGTCCCCTTAGGGGACTTTATGACTGTACTGTCAGATAACTTCTCCTGATCAAAGCAATTCTGCAGAATCGCTCTGATCAGGAGAAATGCTGCTCTCCTGTGATTGCCTGTGCTCTGATAGTTCTCACCAATGCTTTTTTTATAAAAAAAAAATTGCCGTTACGCATCTCTGAGGCGAGGAGCGGGTGGGGGTGTGCTCTGTCAGGCGCCGGTGGCTGTGATTGAAGAGCGGGGGGGGAAATGTCAACTGGGGAGGAGCGGGGGGGGGGAAATGTCAGCTGGGGAGGAGCGGGGAGGGGGCGCTGTCAGGAGATCCTGTGCACGGTTTACCTGTTGAGGCACTGGGCGGCGGAAAATGGCAGTCCCCATGCAGCTCCACCCCCCGGCCGCATTGCCGCCCTCCTGAATATAGTGCCACCTGAGGAAACTGCTTAACTTGTCCAATGGACGGTGCGGCCCTGTTTCTCATTATTCAGTTTTGTAGTCTGTATGCTAATTTCAATCAAGGAGGGGGCAGCAGCTGATGGGGAGAGCGGTGGCAGATGTAGGAGGCAGCAGCTGATGGGGATAGGGGTGGCAGATGGAGGGGGCAGCGGCTGATGGAGAGGGGGAGGCAGATAGAGGGGGCAGCGGCTGATGGGGATAGGGGTGGCAGATGGAGGGGGCAGCGGCTGATGGAGAGGGGGAGGCAGATGGAGGAGGCAGCAGCTGATGGGGATAGGGGTGGCAGATGGAGGGGGCAGCGGCTGATGGAGAGGGGGAGGCAGATGGAGGAGGCAGCAGCTGATGGGGATAGGGGTGGCAGATGGAGGGGGCAGCGGCTGATGGGGAGAGTGGTGGCAGATGGAGGGGGCAATGGCTGATGGACGGGGGAGGCAGATGGAGGGGGCAGCGGCTGATGGGGAAAGCGGTGGCAGATGGAGGGGGCAGAGGCTGATGGGGAAAGCAGCGGCAGATGGAGGGGGCAGTGGCTGATGGGGAGAGCGGTGGCAGATGGAGGAAGCAGCGGCTGATGGGGAGAGCAGCGGCAGATGGAGGGGGCAGAGGCTGATGAAGGGGGAGGCAGATGGAGGGAGCAGCGGCTGATGGGGAGAGCGGTGGCAGATGGAGGAAGCAGCGGCTGATGGGGAGAGCAGCGGCAGATGGAGGGGGCAGAGGCTGATGAAGGGGGAGGCAGATGGAGGGAGCAGCGGCTGATGGGGAGAGCGGTGGCAGATGGAGGAAGCAGCGGCTGATGGGGAGAGCAGCGGCAGATGGAGGGGGCAGAGGCTGATGAAGGGGGAGGCAGATGGAGGGGGCAGCAGCTGATGGGGAGAGCGGTGGCAGATGGAAGGGGCCAGCGGCTGATGGAGGGGGGAGGCAGATGCAGGGGGCAGCGGCTGATGGGGAGAGCGGTGGCAGATGGAGGGGGCAGCGGCTGATGAAGGGGGAGGCTGATGGAGGGTGTAGCGGCAAATGGAGGGGGGACAGCAGATGGAGAGGGGGGGTGGCAGCGGTGGCTATAACTTACTGATGCAGCACTTGCAGGGATCACTCTCCTCAGCTTCCACAGACACCAGAGTGAAGCGGTCACCGGCCCCAAATCCACAGTGATTGGAGAGATCGGTCACAAGGCCGGTCTCTCCAATCAGAGCTGGGGGCAGGTGAAGCAGAGGTCACCCATCTCCAGCCAATGATCAGTGCTATAGCTGCACTGATCATGGCTGGATTTCAATGTTTAAGCCATTTTCAATGGCTGAAACATTACAGTGGCTGTGATTGGCTGAGCGGCGTTCTGCAGCCAATCACAGCCTCCATAGGTCTTGGGAGGCACCACCCCTACTGAGGTCAGGCAGGTCCTGCAGCTCCAATAGCTGCTTTGCTTGTGCCTCCGCTCCACACATGGCTAATTTGTATAGTTTACAAATTAGCCATGTGGACAGAGCCAGAGGTGCTGGCCCTCAGCGCTTTTCAGATTTTCCGGTACGCCGTACCAGCACGTACCACCGGAAAAAAAGCACCGGTTCTCACAGGAAGTGAGTCCTCCCCACTGTCATGGCAAAACATTGGCACCCTGTGATCTCATCATGGAGCAGCCAATGGCGGCAGGGTATAGTACGATCCCCGTCACGGCCCTTTAAATCGCGTTGTCAGCGTTTGACAGCACGATCTAAGGGTTTAACAGGCATGAGTGGATCTCTGATCCACCCATGCCTGTTAGCTGCACATGTCTGCTGATCACATCAGCGCACATGTGCAGGGATTACCGCGGGCTCGTAGCTGGAGCCTGTGGTAACTGGAGGGAGACAACCAAGGATGTACAAGTACGACCTTGGTTGTAAAGAGGTTAAGATATTATGAATCAGTGAGTACACCCTAGAGGATTAGATGGGAATTTTAACAAGAGGAGTCATCTGTCAGGAATAAGACCACCATAGAGGAGCATGTAGAACAGTGTTTCCCAACTCCAGTCCTCAGGAGCCACCAACACTGCATGTTTTCAGGATTCCTGTAGTATTGCACAGGTGTTAATTTAATCACCTGCACAGGTGATTATTTCAACACCAGTGCAATACTAAGGAAATCCTGAAAACACGTAGTGTTAGTGGCTCCTGAGGACTGGAGTTTAGGAACACTGATGTAGAGCCTGTGGAAAGGGAGGTGACTGGAGCATCAGACACAAAACCATCAGTCGCTGGAAATGCAAATATAACACTAACATTTGATGTAGAGTACTATAGAAAGACAAGCGCAATAGAGTCTTCCTCAAAAACATGGAGAAGAGATTAAAAGGGCTGGTTGTCAACCTTGTGTGGTTGTGTGACACACAACCAGTAATGCAGATGGATTCTGCGGCAGCTGAACTACATGTGCCCTAAGGCCAAACGAGAAGTACAGGAACCAGTATCAAAACCATGGAAGAAGAACTGTGCTGCTGCAGACAAAATGTAGATCCAATACACTGTATGATGTGTGAGAGGTGGTTTATTTTTTACATGTTTCGACATGAAACTCTTTTTCTTCTTCAGGAAATCCACCGATTGGTGCATATTTCAAAAAATAATTAAAGAAAACGGTCTGGGGGTCCCCCTATTTTTGATAACCAGCCAAGGTAAAGCAGACAGCTGGGGGCTGGTGTTATCAAGCTGGGAAGGCCCATGTGTTGTGAACACATTTCTACTGGTTTCCAGTTTTGGGCTCCCTCTGGTGGCCAATGCTGGTTGTAGAGTTGGCTTGTTTGATAGAGGCCAGACAGCTGATGAGGATTGGAAGTCAGGTGGTTCTGACTGGCCTATATAACTGTGTAGTGTTCTCTTGTTCCTGGCCGGTGCTACTGTTGTAATTCAGTGACCGAGGAGGATCAGAAAAAAGTACAAAAACAGGGAATCCCAGAGAGTCACCAAAGTGGTTGACATCTTAGCGGACTATAATAATATAATGTCCCTAGACGAGTCCTGCCCCGTGTGCGCCATCATATGCCTAGGCTCTCGCTAACCCTGAACTTACCCTGGCTAGCAAGTAGGTCAGTGAGACACTAGCCACACTACTACAATAAAACAACAGGATGAAGGTAACATAAATGGATGGTGAAAAAACACAATAAAAAGCACTCCTTGTTTTTTTTAGCAGGAAACTTAGCAACTGCAATAGAAACGAGACCACCGCTATACAGAGTCCAGCCCCTTCAACATGCTCAGGGAAGAGATTTTGTTACCTGGCATGGAGTAAAGCCAGAAGTGGGTATTTATAGAGGAAGGGCGTGATAAAAAAAATGCTACAGCTGTGATTAAAGCCAAGAGTAATCTCAGCCAGTAGGGAAATAGTTCTTAACCCTTTCAACATCAACAGAAAGCAAAACCACTCCAATACAAGATACAACCTGTGGACGTGACACACTTGTGACAAAATTGTGATGTAGTTTATAGTGATTAATAGATCGGGTAGAGTGGAGTTAAGTGAGATGAAGGAAAGATAATGTGTTTGGCTGTGTCCACATTAATTTTTTGTAGTCGAGAGGAGAAGGAGAATGTGGCTGATAGATACAAGATTTACTACAGTTTCTCAATGGGATTTCAATGGGAGATTTCGTGCCATGGACCCAAAATGTCAACGTTTTATTCCTCAAGTCACTCACATATCTATTTTGCCTTGTGACATGGTCTCCACTGTACTGTAAAAAGCAGCGTTCATCACCAATTTGCTCCTGGATTGTTGAGAGAATATTTAGAACTCATTATTTTGTTTATAGCAGTATTCTTTTGCAAAATTGTAAGTCCACTCCCTTAGATGAAATGGTCCCCAAAAATTCAAGCAACTAAACAGTCTGATTTGAAACAATCCTATTTTGCATATGTGACGCCCCTGGACTATCAAGTCGTCACAGGGTACTGCACAAACTGTCCTCCCGTGCAGTATTCCAAGTCCCTCATGGTTCTGGTCTCTATCTTGTAGTGTTGCCTCCAACAGCAAATCAAATCCTAGATACACCCTGCACCACACCCACCAGACACACCAGTGGACAGCTTGAGTGGAATAGAGTTGCCCACCTGGGGAGTCAGGGTGGGGAGATGTAGAGTGTAGTCAGTTAATCAGTTGGTAGTCAGTCAAGGAGAAATGAAGTAGCCCTCGAGCTGTGAGGAGCTCAGAGGAGGTTGGGAGTGGTAGCTCCCAAGTAAAGCTGTCTAGGTTTCAGACAGTGGACTGGATTTAAAGGAATCGGACCCCCGGTTGCAGGGGATTGCGGCTAGGTGCCTGGACCTGTCAAGAAGGACGGTCAGCAGCCAGGCACTATCACCGCTCAGGGACCGAAGGCACGGCAGGGTACACGGACCCTAGGTCGGGGAGAAGCTTCAGGCAATTAACCTGAGGAGAACGGAGCCTTTATGATCTGTTCCCACCCGCTCCAGAATCGGGGCACTAGCGCAACGAGGGGAATAGGGACTTTCAACCAAACGGTCCAGAAAATCCCAAGCGTGAGACCTGAGAGCAAGCTCCCACACTTAGCCACAGTGAGGAGCGGGGCCCGGCAAGTTTCAGACTACTGGGCCACCACGTTGAAGTTAAACTTAGTGCCAGGAGGCAGGTCACTGATCACCAGGCAACACTATAGGGGACGGGACCCAGATGAGCTCCCCTCAAACGGTAGCGATACCCCGAGATTTGGTTTACCCAGTTGTCAGCATCTGCTTATTAACTGAGTGAGTACCTGAGTGGTCTCTGCATCCCACGGCATCCCATCAAGTCCCGGGGCCTTCCCCTACCCATGGAAGGCAACGACATCTTGCTGCCTCCCTCCATCACCCCGAGTACTCCCAACGGCAGCGGCGGTATCCCTTCATTACCGTACACCACGGGTGGCGTCACGAACTATAACTCCCCTGTAAATAACTCCTCCCTTTACGTTTAGAAGTGGCCCCAAGCCCCCGGGTCCGGAGACCCTCCAGCCACAAGTAGCCACACAGATCTGAGCGGTTCGATCCGCTGCAGGGGCGGCACACATACAGCTACCATGCAGACGTAAGTGTAACTATTGTTACAGACTACAAAAAAACCTTGTGCGTAGTCTGATCCTGCAGTCATACATTTATTCAGTTCCACTACCTATTCTTTTTGCCAATCTCCTGTAAAGGAGAATCTGATAGAAGAAAAAGTAACACATGACTGGGATCAGATCACAAAAGTTGTTCTCTGCAGGTCAGTTTATACTGCATAAAAGAGAAGTACAGTGGGAAGGAGATTACTAGAAATCCCATCTACTTTGCTAAAAATGTAAGATACTGCGTTTCTAACAGAAAATATGCAGCACTAAAAACTCACTGAAAGCTCAATGTGGGAATGACACCCACGCCGGGGCCGTGGGGGGGATCGCTCGTCACTGGGATGCATCAGTGTAACACCCTGGACTAGTCAGGTCGTCCCAGGTAGTCCCATGCACACACACACCCTCCCCTTAGAAAGGTGACAGCAGCCAACCTACAGACCTTTGTCACCACCTTCCGGGTTTGATGCCCACAACAGGGGGGCGGAGCCAGGTGGTTGTCTCCGCCCAACGAGGAGTCCACAGACCCGGAGGCGGGAAAACAGTTAGTTGAACAGGAGAGTTGAGTCTTGACAGAGAGGGAGGAGAGTACCGAACCGGGGAACCGATTGGAAACCGGAGCACCAGGAGGGGTACTCAGACCCAGTACAAGGCCCAGAAACTACTAGGCTAAGTCGAATCAACTGATTGAGGACTGGACTTTAGGACCTTTCCCACACAAGACCCGACTGAAGACAACAGCCCAACCATTAGGGTAAAGCCACTGCCCAGGCATAGAGATCAAGGGGCCAGCGTCTGTGGCCAAACAGGGCTCTCCGACACACCGCAAGCCGGGGAGCGGACTACCGTTGCTTAGGCATAAGAGTCATAATGTTTACACTAAAGAGGTGCAGGAAAAAGGCGGAAACCACCAACCTGTTAAGGGGAAGCTGCAGCCGGCTGCGGGCACCGTTCATCATCTTGTTTGGTTTACCAGAGACTCCAGCGTGTTTTATCATAGTAAGTACACCAGTGTCTTCGGGCCGTGCACCGCGCCGCACCGCACCAGCACCCCAGCACGCATCCATCCCCTCGCCTCAGCACCTCCATCAGGCCCCCGGGACCATCATCCCCCTACCCATGGAGGGGGTCAACACCAAGCTGCGCAACACCATCCCCGGGAGCCTAGTCAACGGCAGCGGTGGTGTCCATCCATTCACCACAACCTGTGGGTGGCGTCACAAACTCAAATCCCCTACAAACTACCGCGGCTCCGGCCGTGGACCTCCCCACCGAAGTCCCTACGTGTAGTGCCAATGCCCTTTCAGAGCGACATGACCCCCGGGTCCGTGGAAGAGCTCGAGCCACCCAGCGACGAGCACAGATCCGAGAGGCTCGGCAGCCGGCCGAGCCCTGGGGCGGTATACATCGACTCTTCTGGCGTCACGAACAGGATTGAACCCATCCACTTACCTGTGGAAGTGCGCCTTGAAGTTATCGTCAGCAAAGTCCCCGTTGAAAAATTGCAGAATCCGCCATCTTGCCACCTTCCTGTGGCGCGAAGTTTCCCGCCCAAGCCGTCTTCTCCAAGCCGAAAGGGCGCGAAAGTGAAGCCCCGCCCCCTGAGAGCAGAGTGGTGCAGAAAGCAAGTGAAGTGTCCCGAAAAGACCAAGGGGGGACGGAGGGAAGATGTCCATACCTACCGGAGACGGCGAAGGGGCATCAGCTGCAGGAGTGGCAGCGCCCGAAGACGGGAACGTGGCGGCCCTCACTCCGGCCGCAAGAGCGGGGGAGGCCGCGGGTCCAACGGTCGCTCAGGTAATGCCAATCTCCTTGCCCTATGTGCCCGGTGCTACCTAGCTACACCAGTATGATGGGAAGCCTGATGCCTTGCAGGTGTTTTAGAAAAAGATAAACACTATCCTTGACTTGTATGCCATGACTGGCCGACAGCATGCGACGGTAGTGCTAGGGCAGCTGACCGACGCGGCCGAGCAGGAGACGGAGACCTGGGCAGAGGCGGACCGGGCCTCGGTGACCACTATCTTCGATAAACTCCAGTCCGCCTTTGAAACCCGCACCGAGGCTGTGTTGCGGATGCAGTTCTACCAATGTCGGCAACGACCCGCGGACAGTATAAGAGACTATGCCTTGCGCCTGCAGACGGCCCTCCGGACACTGAGGTGGGTGGACACCATCAGTGAGGCCGACAGCAACAAGATGCTACTGGAGCAGTTCCTGCAGGGGCTGGGGTCTGCCGAAGGTCGCAAACAGCTGCGGTTATGGACTTTGGAGCACGCCGACCTAGACTTTACAGTACTAAAGGAGCGGGCCCTGCAAGCACCAACCATTGTCGCTCCTGATGCGACCCCTTGGCCGGTCGAAACCGCTCCCGTCTCGGTGGCGCCCCCTCCCTTGGCTCTACCGGCCCCTGCCGCACCCGTCAGGACGATTGAAGCGTTGGCCTCGCAGGTCCGATGCATGAACGAAGACCTCACCCGGATCCTTGCCTCACTCCAGCTACCGACGAGAGCCAAGCCCCAGGAGAAGATCCAGCTCGCCGACAGTCCGGAGGATGTCCCTTGGATGCAGCGGAGGAAGATCAATGACCTGCGGTATGGGCCACCTATTTTCTACAAGTGCAACAAGCCTGGCCATTACTCTAGGCGATGCCCGTTAAACGAGCAACCCCTGAGGCCAAGGGACAATCCTCAGGAGTAGACCCTCATGCCCCGACTGATTGGAGAGACCGGTACGTTGGAGGTCGCCCCATCATCTCCTTGGCAGTGGATGGCGTCCCGACCATGGCTCTGTTGGACACCGGATCGCAGGTAACGACTATGCCATATTCATTGTACCAGCAATATTGGGCGATAGTGAACTTGCCCCTCCCGATGATAGCATGACCATTATTGCGGCCAATGGGCTCCCTATGACCCAGGTGGGATTTAAAGAGGTGACCCTAACTATGGGACGGACCCAGCTGAAACGCCAAGGGATGATTGTGGTGCTGAATGAGCCCAGTGACCGTAACCCAAAAGTGGTCCTAGGGACCAACGTGATTGAGCACTGTATGGGAGAGGTGTTGAGCCTGTTGCAGCAGCTGTCTGCCACTGCAGGAGGGGGTCGGTAGAGGGCACTACAGTGTGAGATCCGAGCCCTCCTGCAGCGGCAGCAAGTGAACCTGATGGGTGGAGAGATTAGTGGAGTGCAGGTGATGGACGCAGCCCCTTTAGTGGTCCCGCCAAGGAGCGAGATGATGATTTGGTGCAGGGCAGTAGTAGGCCCCCAGGGACGAGATTACCCGGCGTTGGTGGAACCCTCACATTCAGAGCATTGGGCCAAGAAGGTCCACACGCCCCAACCTAGGTAGGTTCCCACTTAGGTACAGGGAGACTGCCATCTAGGGTGCAATATGTTGATTGTGTAAATAGCTGAATGAATGAGCACCAATTACTCGAGACTCTCACCTGATTAACATGAAAGTTAAAGGCAGCGGATCCCGGCTGCCAAATTGAACAGTCCCCGTTGGGACTTTGTTTTTGCCCCGTTCACTAGAGACAAAGCCGAGAACTTGTTTGACGGCCTGGGCAAGCCAGGGGTCACAGGTCACAACACCACACGCACCCCACATTCCCTGCAGGTACACCGAGGTCAAAACTAAAATCCTTGTTGCCTTCCTCCAGGAGCTGGTGTCCACACCAGGGGGGTGGGCCAGGCAGTTGGCTCCACCCACCGATGAGTTCACAGCTCTGGAGGCGGGAAAACCAGGCAGATAGAGTTGAGAGTTGAAAGTGAAAGGAAGTGAAGTGAAGCTGGTGAAGTGGTAAAGGAGGAAAGTAGGAGTAGTGACAGCAAGAAGCCTGAAGTTGGTCCGGGTGTGTGCCCCGGACTGAGACAGCAAGGTTGGCAGACGGTGGTGACCGTCTGCAGGTGAGACTGATTGGAGGTTGCCGAAAGGACCGTGGACGGGTGGTGACCCGGCGGTACCGGAGCGGTATACGAAGATTAGTCAGCACCAGGGCAGGGGCCTTTCGGATCCTGGCAAGGCTAGGAGTCGCCATAATTTGCCAAATCCGTCAGTGAAGGGGACGACTGTCTCCCAACAACCAAGTCCCGATTGAAGGCAACAGTCCGACCGTTAAGGGGAGACACCGCCACCCCCAAGGCACCAATTTCCCAGGGCCAGCGCCTGCGGGCAAGAGTGGAGCTCCTCCGGTTCATATCCAAGGTGGGGAGCGGGTTACCGGTGGGAACCCATCGCTACCAAACAACTACACATAGGTGCAGGGAAGAGACCATCACCGTCAACTGCAGGGGACATCGGCAACGTAACCGTCTGAGGGACCCGTCCAACCAGCCGTTTGTTTACCGAGAACTGTGTAGTGTTTACTGGCTGAGTGAGTACCTCCGTGCCGTGCGGCACAGCGCTGCCCCTGCGCCCCTGCACCTCCACAGGCCCCTAGCCCGCCTGTCCACCATCCCAACTCCACCACTGGGCCCCGGGATCACCAACCCCTACCCACGGAGGGGCAACACAACAACTGGCTGCTCCATACCATCACTCCCGGGATCCCCAGCCAGAGCAGCGGTGGTGTACACTCAATCACCACAACCGTGGGTGGCGTCACGGACAATAAACAATCCCCACACCCAAACTCCCTTTCACTCACGGGCGAGGAGCGCCGCTAGAGTCCCCGGGATCCGGCCCATCGCTCGAGCCACCAAGCAGCAGCAGGCCGCGGCAGCAGCGGCAGCCGGACCCGAGCAGTGGGAGAGTGCGGCGTCCCCTCCTCCGCCCGCGACAACTTGGCGTCATGAACAGGATCTTACCGCTCTGCCGTCTGGTAGAGGTGCGCCTTGTGACCGCCGGAGGTGTCCGGCCAGAAAATTTCAGAAGCCGCCATCTTTGGCGCGAAAAGTCCCTGCTCGAGCGTCTTCTCGAGTAGTGGAGGCGCGAAGGCCAAAACCCCGCCCCAATAGAGGAGGGGCCGAAAAGAAGCTAAGGGGGACGAAATGGCGACTGGTCGCATGTAACCGCGGCTATAGAAGCAGGGACGCCAGGACCCTGCGGCCATTGACTGGTTCCTGGAAGGGGCCGCTGCTAAAGATGCTGAGTCCGACCGACAACACCGTGGTCCCCGCGCCTGGCCCCGCAGCGTGGGTGGAAGTCCGGACCGTCCAGCTAAGCAGCCGTCTGCAGGTCCGCATGCAGCTCCTCATGGAGGAGTGGGAGGCCGACATGGCGGAAGTGGTGGCGGCCATACAGAGACGCGAGATGGAGGGAGTCTTGGAAGGGAGGGTAAGTGACCCACGCCCCTGTGCCCCTAGTGGGTCAGTCATCGCAGCTGAGGGACCCGGTCCATACCCGCTCGCCCTGCTACCTTCCCCGCTACCCGTGTTGGCTGCTGCTTCCCCGCCACTAGGCCCGCTACCACCACCACCGGTAGCGGTACCCTGCCAATCCGCCCCGGCGGACCGACCTGCAGCAGAAGCTCGTGACCGCCCTGATCCGCTTCCATGGAAGAACCCAAAGACTGAAGCTGTCAGCAAAGATGCACCGGAGGCACGGCGGGGATGCAGCTGCCAGGAGGCAGAGCAGGCCATGTCACAGCAGGGTCCCTCATTACTGAAGGTGCCGGTCGTAGCCGACACAGAGGGACTCTAGCTGGGCCCGTCCCCCGCACACGCTGAACCAAAGCAAACAGAAAGTGCTCCCGGCTGGGAGCGACGGTAACAGCAGCTGCGCAGGGAGATCGATGCCCGAGGGGTGTAGAGCGGATGTGCATGCCCGCATGAATATGGAGGAAGATGACCCGCAGCTAGCTACCATCGGGGTCCACGTCGGTGCACCATGTGAAGGTGGCACTAGCGCCCCGCGACTGAGGATGGACTGCTAAGCCGGCGGTCCTCTGCCTAAAAGTTGTCCCCATTGGGACCACCAGTGTTTAAAAATGATGATAAGCAAGATGATTACCGTGAAAGTCACCTGATTGTCCTACCGTGATTGGAAAACCGGCCATTGCCGCCACCGTTGTCCCCGTGGGGACCGTTTAAAAGGTTGCATGGAGAACTTTCCATGGACAAGCCCGTGAACTTGCAGGGCAACCACAAACGTTACGTGGAATGTAAATAAGTTGTTTTACCGTTACCGTTTCCGCAGTTGCCGCCTCCAGAGAGGCAGGTTGGAGGGAGGGCCCGCAGTAGAGCCGGCTGGGGCCCAGCCACCACAGGAACCGGTGGCTACCCTCTGGAGGGGAAGGACAGATCCCGCTCGGGTGACTTGGTGCAGGACTGGGGTCAAGGGGTGCTGCCTGGGCTTTAGGGGCAGCATCAGGGCCAGGTTGCTTGGGTGGGAGAGAGCGGAAACCGTAACCGTAAACCGTTTGAAACCGTTTAAGTAAGAGTACCTCCCGATGTGGGAAGAAGTTATTTTAATTGTAAACATGTTACCGTTTTCTACTTTTTTCACAGAAAAACAAGAGGAAAATAAAACCGGTGTTGGACGGGCAGCCCGAGGACGGTCTGCGTTTTGCTAAGGGGGAATGTGACGCCCTGGGCAAGCCAGGGGTCACAGGTCACAACACCACACGCACCCCACATTCCCTGCAGGTACACCGAGGTCAAAACTAAAATCCTTGTTGCCTTCCTCCAGGAGCTGGTGTCCACACCAGGGGGTGGGCCAGGCGGTTGGCTCCAACCACCGAGGAGTTCACAGCTCTGGAGGCGGGAAAACCAGGCAGATAGAGTTGAGAGTTGAAAGTGAAAGGAAGTGAAGTGAAGCTGGTGAAGTGGTAAAGGAGGAAAGTAGGAGTAGTGACAGCAAGAAGCCTGAAGTTGGTCCGGGTGTGTGCCCCGGACTGAGACAGCAAGGTTGGCAGACGGCGGTGACCGTCTGCAGGCGAGACTGATTGGAGGTTGCCGAAAGGACCGTGGACGGGTGGTGACCCGGCGGTACCGGAGCGGTATACGAAGATTAGTCAGCACCAGGGCAGGGGCCTTTCGGATCCCGGCAAGGCTAGGAGTCGCCATAATTTGCCAAATCCGTCAGTGAAGGGGACGACTGTCTCCCAACAACCAAGTCCCGATTGAAGGCAACAGTCCGACCGTTAAGGGGAGACACCGCCACCGCCAAGGCACCAGTTTCCCAGGGCCAGCGCCTGCGGGCAAGAGTGGAGCTCCTCCGGTTCATATCCAAGCTGGGGAGCGGGTTACCGGTGGGAACCCATCGCTACCAAACAACTACACATAGGTACAGGGAAGAGACCATCACCGTCAACTGCAGGGGACATCGGCAACGTAACCGTCTGAGGGACCCGTCCAACCAGCCGTTTGTTTACCGAGAACTGTGTCGTGTTTACTGGCTGAGTGAGTACCTCCGTGCCGTGCGGCACAGCGCTGCCCCTGCGCCCCTGCACCTCAACAGGCCCCTAGCCCGCCTGTCCACCATCCCAACTCCACCACTGGGCCCCGGGATCACCAACCCCTACCCACGGAGGGGCAACACAACAACTGGCTGCTCCATACCATCACTCCCGGGATCCCCAGCCAGAGCAGCGGTGGTGTACACTCAATCACCACAACCGTGGGTGGCGTCACGGACAATAAACAATCCCCACACCCAAACCCCCTTTCACTCACGAGCGAGGAGCGCCGCTAGAGTCCCCGGGATCCGTCCCATCGCTCGAGCCACCGAGTAGCAGCAGGCCGCGGCAGCAGCGGCAGCCGGACCCGAGCAGTGGGAGAGCGCGGCGTCCCCTCCTCCGCCCGCGACACTTGCAGGCCACCCAAAAACTTTTGGGTTTGTAAATAATCCCCTCTTAACCGACCTTCCCATTTCACAGCCTCCGGAGAGGCAGACTGGAAGATGGGCCTGCGGGAAAGAGATGGCCGAGGCAACCGGTGGCCATCCTCCGGGTCAGGGGCCCCCTGGACGTGGGACCTCCGAGAGACAAGCAGATGTGAAACCTGCACCCGTCCCGTTAAACAACACCTGGGCCCGTTCCTGGACTGGGGAAAAGGGGTGCTGCCCTTTTCTTAGGGGCAGCATCAAGGCTAGGTTTGTTTGGGTGGGTGACTGAAGGACCCAGTCCCGTTCCCATGTTAATAAAAGTGTTACATTTTTGCAACGTTTAAGTATGTGCCTCCCGCAAGGGAAGATTTGAAGCCAATATTTGAAGTTTATACAACTGTTAGTATACTTGTATTGTGTTCCTGTTTTATCTTTCAGAAACAAAAATAAACCAGTGATGGATGGGCA
Source organism: Anomaloglossus baeobatrachus (assembly GCF_048569485.1). NCBI lineage: Eukaryota > Metazoa > Chordata > Amphibia > Anura > Aromobatidae > Anomaloglossus > Anomaloglossus baeobatrachus. Next base: position 28,584,633 of record NC_134359.1, read on the forward strand.
GCCCGCGGATGGTCTGCATTAAACCAAGGGGAAATGTGACACCCTAGACTAGTCAGGTCGTCCCAGGTAGTCCCATGCACACACACCCCCTCCCCTTAGAAAGGTGACAGCAGCCAACCTACAGACCTTTGTCACTGCGCTCCGGGTTTGATGCCGACACCAGGGGGCGGAGCCAGGCGGTTGGCTCCACCCACCGAGGAGTTCACAGGCCCGGAGGCAGGAAAACTGTTACTTGAAGAGGAGCATTGAGTCTTGACAGAGAGGGAGGAGAGTCAAGTTCACGGGCAGACCTGTGCCCAGGCCTGCCAAAGACTACACTTGGTGTCTGGGTTAGAGCCCAGGCACCACTGGCAAAGAGGCAGACAGTGGTGGCCGCCTGCAGGAGCTGGGATTACAGCCGGTGGAACTGTAGGGACCGGGGTTGGGCGGTGGCCCGCCGGTACCGAACCGGGGAACCGATTGGAAACCCAGTACGAGACCCAGAAACCACTAGGCTAAGTCAAATCAACTGATTGAAGACTGGACTTTAGGACCTTTCCCACACAAGACCCGACTGAAGACAACAGCCCAATCATTAGGGTAAAGCCACCGCCCAGGCATAGAGACCTAAGGGGCCAGCGTCTGCGGCCAAACAGGGCTCTCCAACACAGCAAGCCGGGGAGTGGACTACCATTGCTTAGGCATAAGAGTCATAACGTTTACACTAAAGAGGTGCAGGAAAAAGGCTGAAACCACCAGCCTGTTAAGGGGAAGCTGCAGCTGGCTGCGGGCACCGTTCATCATCTTGTTTGGATTACCAAAGACAGCGTGTTTTATCATAGTGAGTACACCAGTGCCTTCGGGCCGCGCACCGCACCAGCACCCCAGCACGCATCCATCCCCTCGCCTCAGCACCACCTTCGGGCCCCCGGGACCATCATCTTCCTACCCACGGAGGGGGTCAACAACAAGCTGTGCAACACCATCCCCGGGAGCCTAGTCAACGGCAACGGTGGTGTCCATCCATTCACCACAACCCGTGGGTGGCGTCACGAACTTAAATCCCCCTGCAAACCACCGTGGCTCCGGCCGTGGACCTTCCCACCGAAGTCCCTACGTGTAGCGCCAATCCCCTTTCAGAACGACGTGACCCCCGGGTCCGTGGAAGAGCTCAAGCCACCCACCAACGAGCAGAGATCCGAGCGGCTCGGCAGCCGGCCGAGCCCCGGGGCGGTACATCAGCTCTGCTTCGGGGACGCCGCGGTGGCAAGGCATGGTTCCGTGACCCCGGGGTGTCAATCAAAAGGAGAGGAATGAATGAATGATGGGGATGGTAGTTCGTGACGCCACCTGTGGTATGCCTCAAGTGGGGTGCCACTGCTTCGGGATGAGGGCGTCTGGGGCAAATGATGATGCAGCTTAGATGGTATAGCTCTCCACAGGCAGAGCTGGGCCCCAGGGCAGATGGCGATGGTAATAGTAGTCTATGATGGCGGGCGCAGGCGAATAACGAAGTGACACAGGGGTGCAGTCTCAAGGTTTTTACTCACTGTAGCCAGTTTAAAGATTACACCATGATGGGCTCCAGCCGATCCTGGGTAGTTCGGAGGTCGAGTCTGGTGCACCTTTCTTAAGTGTCCCTTCCCTAGTCGTCTCTGTGCTTGCTTTGCCCTCCTGCATTGCGCCCTCACTCACTGAACCCTGTGCCAGTGCCCATGGACCCTGTTGGGTGGCGTGAAGCTCTATCCCTTGGTCCTTTTGGGTCACCTTTCAGCAAATTCGTGTGTGGTGTGTGGCTGTGGTGCTTGAAGTGCAATCCCAAAGAAGTGCTACTGGTGAATGACGCACACCCTAGCGAGGACCATCCAGCTTTCTTGACGCTGCATGCTCAGCATCCCAGAGACAGAAGCCAGATTCCCGGAAGCACGCCCGGCATTGGGCAGAGTGATGAGTCCACCAGCAGTAATCAACGTGGCTCAAAGGGCCAACTTAGCTGTGTATGTAAAGATGACTGAGTCCAGGAGCACCTGGGTGTAAAGATCAGCTGCAAATCTGGAAAAGAAAAGTGTTGGCTTCCAGAGTTTCCCCAGTTGTGACCCCCCCCCTAAAGTAGGCCCCGAGAGGCCAAATGTACTTTTGTTTGTTCATCCCCCCTCCCTAGTTATGTTGTGCTTGTTGCACTCCCCTCTGCTGGAATGCCGAATTGCTAGGTGGGTGCCGAATCTATTTGCCCTGCCCTGTATACACTGCCCCTTGCCTCACAGATATTGCCCTTTTGTCCCAAAGACTTTGCCCTCAGTTCCTCAGGACTTTTCCCCATGGAATTTTACCTACCCTTTGTGATTCGGGACAGTGTTGGTTACCCCGTACTGGCAACTGCAGTGAGGGGAGAGGGTAGAAGGAACTTGTGGACCTTGAAAAGTAGGACCAGTACTGTGATGCACCCCTTCCAGAAAATGGGCAGGCGCATGGAACAAGCTGTTGTCTGTGAGAGCTTGCTCATAAACTTGTGTGTCCCCGTTCGGTACCTGGATGAAGGATATGGACTCTGGCCCATAGCCATACAGACTTTGAAGTGAATAAGTGCATGTTGCCTAGTGAAAGCTCTGGCTGAGGATGGCCTCATTTAAGAAGGGAGGCATGTAGGAGGAGGCCAAATTACCCCACTCAAACGGTGTTGATATATACAATGCCAATGTATTGAATATTGTGCACATCATAATAGCTGTGTTTTTACCGAATATTGCAGTTTGTTGTAATGGGTATTTTATAGTGATGTAAAGTATAATCTGTTATGAGTGAGTAAAGTATAAGAATGTAGCATTAGACGATCCAAAATGAGCCGGTCACTGTCTTCCAACTATTCAGGAGGACGTCTGACAGCTGAACCTCACTGTGATGCTTAGAACTGTCCAGGATTGATACATCCTTTATATCCTCTATATGACATGCGCCTGCTGCCTTCTTCCAGCTAAATTTGGAATTCAGTTCATACAAATACAACAAAATAGTGGGATTCTTTTGATGGCCAGAAAAAGATTAAATAACATTAATAAAAAAAAACAAAAAAAGAACCCATAATATTTACCTGTTCTAGGTCCTCGCTTGCTATGCAAGCTCTGCTTCAGTTCCCCACCACGTCTTTGACCCAGTGGGGTGACTGAGGAGAGGATGACGGTGGAGGACTGAAGCGGCTGAGATGCTGTAAATAGACAAGTGCAGAAATAGAGCAAGTTTGTTTATATTGCATTCCCTTATGGTATGGGAGCCTAGAAAAGCTGCAGAACATAATAAAAGGCAATCAAGGAAATTTTTGATTTGGATCAATTTTATTTGGACCAATTCAAATCTGACAGCAGAATTGAGTGTATCTGATTGAAACAAATTTCAAAAGAATTTTTCATTTCTAACTGTAGCTATTATAGTTAGGTGTGCATGTGCACTATTATGCTGTATTAAAAGCAATCTGTCCTCAGATTCTTGCTAATTAATCTGAGAGCAGCTGATGTGGTGGTAGAGACCCTGATTCCAATGACGTGTCACTTACTGGGATACTTGTACTTTTAATTAGAGTTGAGCGAATACTTAACTATTCGTACTTGCTATGCTCATAACGAGTACTGACTAATACTCGCGTATTTGTTCCGAATAGCGTGTGCAATGCAAGTCAATGGGGAATACTCGCAATGTAATGAATTTCAAACTATATGCTACTGGCACAAATAGTGCGGCATTTGGGTTACTTTGCAAGTTTTTCTCCATTGAATTGCATTGCACACGCTATCCAGAATGAATATGCGAGGCGTAGACATTATTCGTTATGAGTATAGTGAGTACGAATAGTTAGGTATTCACTCAACTGTACTTTTAATAAAATCACTGTTTTATCAGCAGGAGATTATCAATGGAGGACTAGTTGTGTTGTACCATGTAGTCCCCCCTGCTCTGTGCAGCCCCACCTCCACCATCAATTAGCAGCCTTCTGCTTATAAACCAAGTGCACAGAAAGTAGTCAGCGGTGTGGGTGGGGGGGTATACAGAGCTCAGCATTTAGAGAACTGCTAATCCTGCAGCAAATAAAAGAGTGATTTTAGCAAAACTGCAGCACCCAGTAAATGGCACAGCACTGAAATCAGGGTCCCAGCACCTATATCATGCTGCTCTCAGATTATATAGTACAAACCTGATAACAGATTCCATTTAATGTATAGCATTGCTATTGTATTATGTGTGTGCTGAGGCAAATGTGCAACAGATACTGTGGACTGAGCTAACTAGTAAGTGGGGGTGAGTAACAGTGTCTATGCTGCACCAGAATTTTGGCCAGAAAGGATAGTTCTCTAGTCTGTAATTCAGTTGGTGCAGTTTGCCCCAGATCCAGACTAGTCCACCATCATGGAAGTGCTACTATTACACAGACAGAGGGCGAATAATGCCGCCACAGATGGGAGAGTAATTAAAAGAGTGCTGCAATTAAGTGCATTCACCAATAAGGCAAATAATGACATCAATATGCCACAGCAGAAGGCCACAAAGGCAGATTTCTTATTGTGAGGATTGTCCCATCAGTGGCGTCTTGGTGTTGACACCTGTATGTGAAGAGGATTAACAAAACGGAGATGGTTGGAGACTGGTGCTCGCGTAATTGATTCTTGTTAACGGAGTATGTCACAAAACTTCACAAATTGCCAGACAAGAGCTGCTGCAGAACATCGCTGAGAAGAGGTCACCACGAGGGCTGTGACCAGTATTAGAGTGTGTTCTCTACTATATTGTGAAAGGGCCACAGATACTGCACTATGGTGAAGGAAGTGCGGCTGAAGAGATTGCATAAAGTACCAGTAAAATGTTTTACAAGTGGATTGTTACAAATTCAAGTGATGTGTTAGTGGTACTTTGTACGTTGCGACATCGCTAGCCGATTGTAGCGATGCCGAGCGCGATAGTCCCCACCCCCGTCGCACATGCGATATCTTGTGATAGCTGCCGTAGCGAACATTATCGCTACGGCAGCTTCACATGCACTCACCTGCCCTGCGACGTTGCTCTGGCCGGCGACCCGCCTCCTTCCTAAGAGGGCGGGTCGTGCGGCGTCACAGCGACGTCACACGGCAGGCGGCCAATAGAAGCGGAGGGGCGGAGATGAGCGGGACGTAAAACATCCCGCCTACCTCCTTCCTTCTGCATAGCCGGTGGAGGCAGGTAAGGAGATGTTCCTCGCTCCTGTGGCTTCACACACAGCGATGTGCACTGCCGCAGGAACGAGGAACAACATCGTATCTCCTATTGGAGCGACATTATGAAAATGACCGACGCTACACAGATCACCGATTTTCAACGCTTTTGCGATCGTTTATCGGCGCATCTAGGCTTTACACGTTGCGACGTAGTTACTGGCGCTGGATGTGCGTCACTTTCGATGTACCCCGACGATAGCACAGTAGCGATGTCGCAACGTGCAAAGTACCCCTTAGTCCATTGCTGTATACCAATTATCCACTGTATTCCAACCCGCTGCCTGTTATGACCTTCTGTAACTGTGGCGCCCCTGACCTGGTCAGGCACCACTGAGTACTGCACCCATGCTGGGGACAGTACAATACAGGTAATCCAGAAGGCTGACCGGGGTGTGGAACACAGGCGCATAGTGATCAGGTCTCACACATGTACCCATGAGAGGACCCCTGGGGATCCCAGGAGGGGGCAAAGCCTTCACCTTCACTGGAATAGTGGAGGGGGCCAAAAGCCTCCATCTCCTCTCAAGGGGTGTGGTAAGAGAATCTGGTTGCTAGGTGGCGTAGGCAAGAACAGGAGAGGAGGAGCAGTGAGCCAGTTCAGTGTAGAGTCCAGGGAGCTCGAGTGAGGAGCAGATCCCTGGGGCTGTGCAGTCTGACAGCGCCCGCGCAGTGGCTACTGACGGGGGAGAACGGTCAACTAGGAGGGCTACCCGAAACCCATCTCCAGCTAAAGAGAGAGCACAGAGTGGGAAGTAAGGAGACTGCTGGAGAGTACCAGGCCCAAACGGGCGGCAGATCCCGAAGTGGAGATAGATCCAGCTTTCTTTTGCTAAACCTGCCGGTGTGGGGCTCTCAAAGCCCACGCCACAACACCACAAAAAGCCGCAGCCACGTAGCCACAGTTAGGGCCCATAGCTCACAGGAGGCAAGAAGCTGGAGTGATCTGGCCCAGGCAACAAGCACACGGCAAACGAAGGGGAGTGAGGCTTCAGCAACTTCCCTGGGTGACTCCCATAGGGACTCAAAGTCGGGGTCACCCCAAACCACCAAGGGCTAAGGAAGGCGAGTTAGTAGTCACCCTCACAAGTCAGCCTGAAGGACACCTGGTTCCCGCCTGGTTCATCCCAGCTACGCCCGGGTTACTCACCCTGCCACCTGAAGTGAGTAAAAACCCTGAAAGACATTCTGCCTGTGTGGAGTTATTCTGCGCCTTGTGGTACTACGCACCTACACAGGGCCCTGGGGCTTGCCTCACTCTCAGGAGGCTATTCCAACTAACTGCACTCACCATCAGCCCCAGGCGACCCTCAACCTGCAGTGGCGGTCCCTACTGGCCGCAATACTGAGAGTGGCGTCACGACAAGAAGAAGATCTCCTACCTGTGACCAGATCCAGCCGAGTGGAGTCCCTGAAGGTAATGCACCGACACTACACCTGTGGGGCTCAACATAACCAGCAAGCACGGTTCCGTATAAAAGACACTGCAGCCATCAAGCTTATTGCCTCCCTGGGAGTAAAGTTGTCGACCCTGCATGTGCTTGCAATCCTTTCAATATACCGAAATGGAAAACCACAAATGTCACCATATCTACTTTCTTAAAGGAGTATACAACCACATCATATTTTACAATAAGGTTGCCTAACCTTCTGTAATAGGGTGTCCAGTTTCCTTACCGCCCCCAGATATGTATGGTGAATTTATTTATTGTAATGTACTGTATTTATATCTATGCTTGTGTTTTGCTGTATGGTATTTTCTCCTGTGTAATATGGCCGGCTACCACCAGGGGTCACTGGGTCCCTGGTGCCCTACAGTGAGGGAGTGCAGAGGGAGTGATGGGGTGGCATGGGTTAAGTAGGGAGGGACAGTCTCCAGGACAGGAGGAGATATAGGACAGAGGGTTTTCCGGGTACAGGAGATGAAGAGCCAGTGAGCAGTGACAAGAGAAAGGACCTGTAGGGTCGGATGAAGCCGAGTGGAGTGGGTGGTGTGGAGGTGACAGACAGAAGGCAAAGGAGTAAAGGAAGAGAAGAGGAAGATAAAGCAGAGGGTGAGACCGTCTGCAACAGGGCGTAATTCCAGTCAGAAGGAGTTAAGGGAGGAGGGTGCCCCTTTCTTAGGCCGGTAGCAGTAAGCACCCGTGGGAACACTGGCACAGCAGGAGCACCATCAGGAGTCCTTCCATTGGTGGTCGTGGCTGCAGAGCCAAGCTTGGTACGGAAAAGAATGCATGTAACGGTCAATGATGTAAAGTATTCCTTGAAGAAATGGAAACTGTCTGCAAATCAATTGTTTAGTAAAGTTATTGAAGTTTTATCTGGTGGTGGACTCGTCTCTGATAATGCGGTGCGCAAGGCCAATTGTAGTGAACGGGATCCTGAGAAGCTGGTCGGTGACTGAAATGTGCAGCTGCAGACAGGTACCACCTCTACACTCACTCTATACACCACTCTGCCCCCTGTGACTGTACTGTACCGGGGTGGGTTAAAATTTGCAACCCTCACCCACGACTGCCCTTCTCCGGCACTTTACACTTCAACCACTCGAATGAAAGCAACTCTTTTATAAACTGCTAAACTCCTGTTTTGTTATTTACAATTTAACGATAACTTCCAGTAAATTCTGACCTGTCCCTTTTGTACTTTGCATCAGAAGTTCCAGAATTTTTTTTGGCAAGTGTAGACTGTGGCACACACTGCAACCACGTTGCACCTGAATGACGCCACGAAAGGCAATGCTATAATTTAGGATTAGAGATGAGTGGACTCGTGGAAGTTTGGTTCGGCAGGTTCAGTTGAACGATAGATAAAGTTCGGTTTGGGACCACCTGGGTTTGACCTGAACCCCAATGGAAGTCAATAATTGGGCAGCTCGGGTCTCCGCCCACATGCAGCCAGCCATAAACAGATCACTTCCGGGGGCGAGTGGGTGGAGTTTTTCCATTTTTTGGGGGGTGCACACTACATTCAATAACGCTATTGTTACCCTTAATGCGAGCCAATCAAACACTGCAAGGGGCTTGCACTGGGCTGAGCACTGAGCGTAGCGGAGCACAGCGATGCTCGTGTAAGCATATGTAAAGCATCCAAAGTCTGAACTCGAACATAGATTTTTTTGTAGTAAAGTCCATGTTTGGTACAAACCCCGAACTTTACTTCTATTTAAGATTAGTAATTGGTATATGATTGAAAATGGATCTGTCATAGGCATACAATAGCCTTTTGAGCTGCATTAGGATTTGAAGCCCCTCTTATAGTGGGAACAGAGACATAAGAAGTTGACCTTGGTTGGGATACTAGAGTTGTGGGGCCCTGGCATATAAACCTCCACCAATTACTAAAATCAGCAAAACACAAAAGTGAAATTTAACCTCTTGACACTGTTGGGTGGATATACATGTTATGAAGCAAGTCACAGTGTGTCCAGCAGGTTCATGAGCTGGGCCTGCGCCACACAGGACTTAAGACGGCGTTACACACTACGATAAAACTAACGATATGTCGGCGGAGTCACAGAATCCGTGACGCACATCCGGCATCGTTAGAGATATCGTAGCGTGTGACAGCTACGAACGACTGTTAACGAGCAAAAATACTCACCTTTTCATTGCTCGTTGACACATCGTTCATTTTCATAATGTCGATCCTCCTTCTGCGCACCGGTTGTTCGTCGTTCCTGAGGCAGCACACATCACTACGTGTGACACCTCGGGAACGACGACCACAGCTTACCTGCGTCTTGCCGGCAGTGAGGAAGGAAGGAGGTGGGCGCGTCTGTTGCGACCGCTCATCTCCGCCCCTCCGCTTCTATTGGGTGGCCACTGTGTGACGTCGCTGTGATGCCGAATGTCCCTCCCCCTTCAGGAAGAGGTGGTTTGCCGCCCACAGCGACGTCGTTAGGGAGGTAAGTACGTGTGACGGAGGTCAACGACATTGTGCGCCACTGGCAATGAATTGCCCGTGTGGAGCCCCGTTGCCTTCAGGTTGCCTCAGGTCTTCAGGGACTTCACGTGTTGGGAACTCTTCTGGCCACAGGTAGGTCAGGTTGACTTCAATAGGAATCGTGATGCCACTCTCGGTAATCGCGGTCAGGGGTGACCGCCAGTGCAGTTTGGGGAGCGCCTGGGGTTGATGGTAGGTGCAGCTTGATGTTATGGCCTCCCGAGAGTGAGGCTGGCCCCAGGGGCATGGGTGTAGTGTGTAGTACCACAAGTCGCAGAAGAACTCACACACAGGCAGCAATGTCTTTCAGGGTTTTTACTCACTTTTCTGATGGTAATGTGAGACAACCCGGGCGATGCTATGGTGAACCAGGTGGAACCAGGTATCCTTTAGGCTGATCCAGGGGTGACTGCTGACTTGCCTTCCTAGCGCTTCTTGTTTGGGGTGACTCCTGACTTGTAGTACGACTGGAATCACCCAGGGAAGTCGCAACTGCCGTTCTACCCTTTCTGGCCCGTTTGCTGGCAGCGTGGACCAAGGATAAGATGGCTCCAGGCTCGATCCTCCTTATGGGCCCCCTCGTTGCTGTTGATGCTGCGGACTCTGTGTGGTTCGGTGAGGTACATCCAGCACCCTCACCAGCAGGTTTAGCAGGCCGAATAAATGGGTTCCTCCTCTAGGGACCTTTTTCCCCGTGCGGGCTGGTCTACCGGTAGTCCCCTTACTCAGCCACCTCTTCACTAGATGGATTTCAGGCGGCACCACTGGGTAGCCGCTCTCCCCCGCCAGCAGCCACTACAGGTGCAGGGTCTGGCTAGTGTCCTGCTCTTCAGCTCTACACCTCCAGACGCGGCTCCTCCACTCCTACTCATGTGACTGCCACTGCACAACCCTCTGTCTCCAGTCCCACTACCCACCACTAGCTGAGACGCGGGGGCCACGCCCCCTCCCTGGGTCTGCCCAGGGGTCCCCTCTAAGCTGTGTGTGTGTCCTGGATACTTTGTGTTTGTGTGTCCACACCCTAGTCAGCCTTTAGGAATATCTGTTTGTACTGACCCAGACGTGGGTGCAATACTCAATGGCACCTGACCAGGTCAGGGGCGCCACACCCGTGACGCACAAACGTACCGTGTAATGCCGCCTTTATGCCAGGTTTGTTACGTGCCACTTGCAATCGCTGCAGCATTAAAGTATCCGCCTGCGAATGCGATTGTGGTGCCTTCTGTCCCATTACTGGCATGTTACTTCTTCTGGCAACGTCCAGCCACAGGCCATAGGAGACAATAATTGCTGCATACTTCTGTAGTGCAGTAAATAGTACAATCAGTCAAATGATCATAGGTTCAAGTTCCCTATGGGGACTGAATTAAAAAATGAAAAAATGAGCAGTAAAATTTCTTTGGGTAAGTAAAAGGTTGATAGCCATTAAAAATTTAATTGGGTCGGTTCAGAAGTACAACATGTCCCACAAAATACAAGCCCTAATATGTCTATATCAACCACAGTAAAAATACATTTGTATTACAGTTGCCAATACAATTGAAAGCATTGATGAGAGAGTGAGTGGTGCGCTGCCTCTCTCATCATTCTCCCGCAGTGTCTGCGCTCTGACAGCTCAGCACAGTGGAGCACGATGATGTCACTATTGCGCGCCTGCTGTGCTGAGATGTGCAGAGCGGCAGAACAATGAACACACTGAGGAGACTGGAGAAGCGGGGGAATGAGGAGAAGTATTTATGTACAGTCATATGAAAAAGTTTGGGCACCCCTACTAATGTTAACCTTTTTTCTTTATAACAATTTGGGTTTTTGCTATTTCAGTTTCATATATCTAATAACTGATGGACTGAGTAATATTTCTGGATTAAAATGAGGTTTATTGTACTAACAGAAAATGTGCAATCTGCATTTAAACAAAATTTGACCGGTGCAAAAGTATGGGCACTCTTATCAATTTCTTGATTTGAACACTCCTAACTACTTTTTACTGACTTACTAAAGCACTAAATTGGTTTTGTAACCTCATTGAGCTTTGAACTTCATAGGCAGGTGTATCCAATCATGAGAAAAGGTATTTAAGGTGGCCACTTGCAAGTTGTTCTCCTATTTGAGTCTCCTATGAAGAGTGGCATCATGGGCTCCTCAAAACAACTCTCAAATGATCTGAAAACAAAGATTATTCAACATAGTTGTTCAGGGGAAGGATACAAAAAGTTGTCTCAGAGATTTAAACTGTCAGTTTCCACTGTGAGGAACATAGTAAGGAAATGGAAGAATACAGGTACAGTTCTTGTTACGCCCAGAAGTGGCAGGCCAAGAAACATATCAGAAAGGCAGAGAAAAAGAATGGTGAGAACAGTCAAGGACAATCCACAGACCACCTCCAAAGACCTGCAGCATCATCTTGCTGCAGATGGTGTCACAGTGCATCGGTCAACAATACAGCGCACTTTGCACAAGGAGAAGCTGTATGGGAGAGTGATGCGAAAGAAGCCATTTCTGCAAGTACGCCACAAACAGAGTCGCCTGAGGTATGCAAAAGCACATTTGGACAAGCCAGTTATATTTTGGAAGAAGGTCCTGTGGACTGATGAAACAAAGATTGAGTTGTTTGGTCATACATAAAGGTGTTATGCATAGAGGCAAAAAAACACGGCATTCCAAGAAAAGCACTTGCTACCCACAGTAAAATTTGGTGGAGGTTCCATCATGCTTTGGGGCTGTGTGGCCAATGCAGATTCTTGACAATAATGTGCAAGAATCAGTGACGAAGTTGAAGTTACGCAGGGGATGGATATTTCAGCAAGACAATGATCCAAAACACTGCTCCAAATCTACTCAGGCATTCATGTAGAGGAACAATTACAATGTTCTGGAATGGCCATCCCAGTCCCCAGACCTGAATATCATTGAAAATCTGTGGGATGATTTGAAGCGGCTATCCATGCTCGGCGACCATCAAACTTAACTGAACTGGAATTGTTTTGTAAACAGGAATGGTCAAATATAAATTCATCCAGGAACTCATTAAAAGCTACAAGAAGCGACTAGAGGCTGTGATTTTTGCAAAAGGAGGATCTACAAAATATTAATGTCACTTTTATGTTGAGGTGCCCATACTTTTGCACCGGTCAAATTTTGTTTAAATGCAGATTGCACATTTTCTGTTAGTACAATAAACCTCATTTCAAACAAGAAATATTACTGAATCCATCAGTTATTAGATATATGAAACTGAAATAGCTGTAGCAAAAACCCAAATTGTTATGAAGAAAAAAGGTTTTCATTAATAGGGGTGCCCAAACTTTTTCATATGACTGTATTTATTCACCTTGGCCAGAGGACTATGGGGTGTATTAAATGATATGAGGGCTGTATACTACATGAGGGTGCATAATACAATATGGGGCTGCATAGTGCTATATGGGGGCTGCATAGTTCTATATAGGAGCTGCATAATGCTATATAGGGGCTGTATAATGCTATTTGGGGCCGCATAATGCTATATGGTGGCTGCATAGTGCTATATGGGGCTGCATAATGCTATATGGGGACTACTAATACTATATGGGGGCTACATAATAATAAGTGGAGGATTATGGGGCTTCATAACACTATATGGAGGAATATGAGGCTGCATTATGTTATGTGGTGCAATATGGGGTGTATTATACTAAATGGAAGAATATGGGGGCTGCATTATATTATATGGAGCATAATGGGGTGTTTTATATTATATGGCAGAATATTGGGTGCATTATACTATATGGAGGAATATGGGGGCTGCATAACACTATATGGAGGAATATGGGGGCTACCTACTACTGTACCCCCAGAATTGTATGTCCCCTGCACCCTAGTGCTGTATACCAACAGAGCTGTGTGTCCCCTTCACCCAAGAGTTCTATATCCCCCACAGAACTGTATGTCCCCCAACCTCAATGCTCTATACCCCCCAGGGCTGTATGTCCCCCACCATCCCAGTGCTGTATAGCCCTCCAGAGCTGCATGTCACCCCTCCCTCCCAAGTGCTGTATTCCCTCCAGAGCTGTTTGTCCCCCCACCCCAGTGTTGTATACCCCCAGAGCTGCATAGTCCCCCACCCCAAAACCTAATGCCCCCGTGTAGAGCTGTATGCCCTCCATTGCTGTATACCCCCACCTCAGTAATGTGTATGCCCCCTCCAGTAATGTGTATGTCCCCAGCCTCTCCTGTCATGTATATGCAGCAGTGTCAGTGTGCTCTGTATGCAGCCATATTTGTTAGTAAGGGCCACCAATCAGTGTGGCACAGCCACATGCCCGGGAAGAGCTGGACGAGAGAAAAGCTGGGGAGGTGAGTGAGGTTTCTGCCGGCTTCCTCATATTAGAAATATCTCTAATGTGTATGTGTGTATGATGTTTATCTATGTATGTCAGTGTATATGAGTGTGTATAGATTTCTGTCTATTTATGTGTTTTTCTGAATATCTCTTTAAAGGGAACAAATCACCAGGATTTTTGTATATAAGCTAAAGCCAGTGCTATACTGGCACTATCATGCTGATTCTCTAGATACCTGTAGTTGTCAGCTCGGATGTATAGATTTTGAAACCCAAGAGAGTAAAGTTTATAAAATCAGCAGTTTCTTGAGTGACAGCAGCTGAGGATCAGATAATATCTGGAGGGTATTCAGAGTTATCGCCTACCCCTGTTAGAATTAGCATAAGTATTATACAAACAATTCACTTTTTCTCTTGCAGGACCTGTGTGAGGTCATACCCATGTGACCAGAAGGGGCGGGGCCTCAGCCAACAGAAAAACGTTGCTTCGTTGTATCACCTTTGTTGGCTGAGGCCCCGCCCCTTCAGGTCACATGTGTATGACCTCACACATATCCTGCATGAGAAAAAGTGAATCAAGTGAAGCATCAGCCGCCGATTTTATAAACTTCACTTTCTTGGGTTTCAACATTTTTTACATCTGAGCTGACCACTACAGGCATGTATAGAATCAGCTTCATAGTGCCAGTATAGCACTGTATGTATAGAATCAGCCTCATAGTGCCAGTATAGCACTGTATGTATAGAATCAGCCTCATAGTGCCAGTATAGCACTGTATGTATAGAATCAGCTTCATAGTGCCAGTATAGCACTGTATGTATAGAATCAGCCTGATAGTGCCAGTATAGCACTGTATGTATAGAATCAGCCTGATAGTGCCAGTATAGCACTGTATGTATAGAATCAGCCTCATAGTGCCAGTATAGCACTGTATGTATAGAATCAGCCTCATAGTGCCAGTATAGCACTGTATGTATAGAATCAGCCTGATAGTGCCAGTATAGCACTGTATGTATAGAATCAGCCTGATAGTGCCAGTATAGCACTGTATGTATAGAATCAGCCTGATAGCGCCAGTATAGCACTGTATGTATAGAATCAGCCTCATAGTGCCAGTATAGCACTGTATGTATAGAATCAGCTTCATAGTGCCAGTATAGCACTGTATGTATAGAATCAGCCTGATAGCGCCAGTATAGCACTGTATGTATAGAATCAGCCTGATAGTGCCAGTATAGCACTGTATGTATAGAATCAGCCTCATAGTGCCAGTATAGCACTGTATGTATAGAATCAGCCTCATAGTGCCAGTATAGCACTGTATGTATAGAATCAGCCTGATAGTGCCAGTATAGCACTGTATGTATAGAATCAGCCTCATAGTGCCAGTATAGCACTGTATGTATAGAATCAGCCTCATAGTGCCAGTATAGCACTGTATGTATAGAATCAGCCTCATAGTGCCAGTATAGCACTGTATGTATAGAATCAGCCTGATAGTGCCAGTATAGCACTGTATGTATAGAATCAGCCTGATAGTGCCAGTATAGCACTGTATGTATAGAATCAGCCTGATAGTGCCAGTATAGCACTGTATGTATAGAATCAGCCTCATAGTGCCAGTATAGCACTGTATGTATAGAATCAGCCTGATAGTGCCAGTATAGCACTGTATGTATAGAATCAGCCTCATAGTGCCAGTATAGCACTGTATGTATAGAATCAGCCTCATAGTGCCAGTATAGCACTGTATGTATAGAATCAGCCTCATAGTGCCAGTATAGCACTAGGTTTAGGTTATATATAAAAATTCTGGTGATTGGTTTCCTTTAAATTTATATGTGCACGTATGCCTGTATTTGTATGTATCTGTGTATGTGCGTGTCTATGTGTGGATGGGGCCCACTGAGAGTCTTTCGCCCGAGGCCTACAAAAACTTGGAGCTAGCTCTGGCTACAATAAAGATTTTTCTTATTCAACTTGCTTGTACATATTCATGCATGTCATGCGCAAAATTCATATGTACTCCTCAATATAATATAATAGATAGCTCATAGTCCTCCATATAGTATAATGCACTGCCTATCGGTCTGCATATGGTATAATGCATAGCCCATAATTATCTATGTAGTATTATGGCCACCGTGTACTTGTACCGCCCCCATGTCAGTGTCGGGGTCGGGGGCCAGCTTCCCCGTCGCGGGGGCTGCTCGGGGAGATAGCGCTCGGATCCGGTGCCTTCTCCTCGGTCGCTCGAGTGGGCCGGACCCGGGGCTCGAGCAGCGCTCCTCGCCTACGAGTGAAAAGGGGAGGAATTGGATTTGTTTTGGGATAGATAAGAGTTTGTGACGCCACCCACGGGTTGTGGTGATGGTGGGCACCACCACTGCTGGTGACGGGGTTCCCGGGAGCGATGGCGGGGAGAAGCTAGGTGTTGACCCCTCCGTGGGTATTGGCTGTTGGTCCCGGGGCCCGGTGGGAGGTTGGGTTCCCGTAGGATGGGGTTCGCAGGGTGCAGGGTTGTGGTGCAGCGCAGAGCGGTGCCGGATGGCACTAGTGTACTCACTCAGACACAGATGGACAGAGTCTCTGGTAAACCAAATGGCTGGATGGACGGGGCCTGCAGCCGGCTGCGGTGTTCTCCCTGGATGGGTTGATGGTGGCTGTCGTCTCCCTGCATCTGTGTTTTGTGTGTTGACTCCAATGCCTGGGCACCGGTAGTCCACTCCCCGACGTATACGTGCTGGAGGAGCCCCTTTCCCTGCAGACGCTGGCCCTTTGGATCTCTGACCCTTGGCGGTGGCACTTATCCGGAACAGTTGGGCTGTTGCCTTCAATTGGGTCTTGGTTGGGAATGAACCCCTGAGGTACAGACCGCAATCAGAGAATTTGACTAGAGGTTGGCTTTAAGCCTAGTCGGGTCTCAGTACCCTGCCTGGTGCTTGGCTCCAATCGGCTCCCCGATTCGGTACCGCCCGACCCTGGTCCTACGGTTCTGCTGACCTTCACCAACTCCTGCAGACGGCCACCACCGTCTGCCGACCTTGCTGGAAGTGCCTGGGCTCTGACCCAGACACCAACAGTTTTCACTCCTCACTCCTGACCACAACTGGACTCACTACTGTGTTTTCCCGCCTCCAGCCTGTGAACTCATCGGTGGGCGGGGCCAACCGCCTGGCTCTGCCCCACCTGGTGTGGACATCAACCCTGGAGGTTGGCAACAAGAGTTTAATGTTTGACTGGTGTGACCTGTGCAGGGAAGGGGGGTGTATGATGTTGTGTAGTGACCTGTGACCCCTGGGCGTCACATCAGCGGCCGAGCCGCTCGGATCCGGAACCGCGGTGGCTCGAGGGGTCTCCGGACCCGGGAGGTGGTCGCGCGGACACTCGGGGATTTAGAAGTTCGTGACGCCACCCACGGTGCGTGGTAAGATGGAGTACCACCGCTGCTGTTGGGAGTGCCCGGTGGCGGTGGTATGGCAGCAAGGTGTTTAACCCCTCTGTAGGTAGGGGGTTGTGCCCTGGGGCCCGGTGATGGTAGCGAAGGGGTGCCGTTGGGGAGGAAAGGGTTTCTGCGTACTCACTCAGTCCAAGAATACTGACACTGACAGCTTGTAAACCAGAATTCTGAGTACCACTGCAGCAAGGAGGGAGCACGCTTGGATCCGTGCCCTTGGTGTTGCTTGTTAGCCTGTTACCTTTTTCCGTGGCACCTTCTTCACTGTTTGGACCCTGTAGCGTGGAAATAGTCGGGTCCCGCTCACCCGTATGGCTAACGGAGTGAGCTTGCTCTCAGGGTTCACGCTTAGGATTTGATGCACTGTGTTTTGGGAAAAGTCCTATCCCCTCGTTGCGCTTTACCCCGATTTTGGAGCGGGTGAGGGATGAATCTTGAAGACTTCACCCCCGTCGGGTAAATTACCAGGACGCTTAAAGCTACTTCCTGGCCTAGGGTCCGCGTACCCCGTCATGCCCTGGCCCCTGCCCAGAGATGGCTAAAGGCCGCCGGCTGCCCATTCCACCCTCCTACTCCTTCACTTTCTCACTTCTCTTTCTACACTTCTCACTTTCCCCTACCAACCAAAGATTGGATCAATGATCTGATCTGATCTTAGCAACACCAAAAAACAGGGAGCCGTAACCAAGGAGGATGCGGATACTGTGCAGAAGGGCAGATTGCACAATATCCTTTGACGACCTGATAAGCCAGGGCGTCACATACTCATTGATCTAAAAATAAATACTCACTTCTCCTTGGTGCCCCCTTGCATCATCTCAGCAGGGGGAAGTCTGATGCTGTGTCTTCACTGCTCTGCACAGAAGGCACGCTAAAGTGACGTCATTGCGTCAGCTGCACTGAGCTTGTCAGATCTCAGACGTAGCAGGAGAATGATGGGGGAGGGAGCGGAGAGCAGAGGTGGGAAAACCCATGGTAATTTGGTTCCTCCCTGCCTTAAAACAGCAGCCCACAGCCGCCCCAGAAGAGATGCATCCATTAGATGCTCCAATTCTGGAGCTTAACTCAGGTCTTCCCGATTGCACTGGTGCAGTGGCACTTGGGGAAATACTTTTGTAGTCGATGACAAGGCAGGGGCTTGACTAAGTGCCCACAGGGTAGACGCCAGTGACAGCTGACCCCCAAGGCAGGAAGAGGCTCAGGTGCGAACAGGCAGAGTCTCTGGTGCTGGCAGAGGCAACCAAGACATCTGAGGCAGACAGGATGGCTGGAAAGATTGGCAGAGTCACCAGTGCTGGCAGACACAGTCGGGATGGCTGAAGTAGGCAGGATGGTTGGACAGGCTGGCTGAGGGTATGACAGGCACTGGGTACAGGTATGGGTAAATGGACACCAAAACAGGTAACAGACTCTGGACAACAGGACATGACTACTGACTAGCTAGATGGACATAGACTAACTAACTGACCTTGTTGCTCAGTCACCTTCCCTTGTGGGAAAAAATAGTTTGATTGAATAAACACTCCCCCACACACTCTCTGGTTCATCAATTTATTAATGAAAAATAAATCCTGGAAGTTCTGACGTAATCCAAAAAATAATGTCCCACGGCGTCCATTGTATCCTATGGAGCTGCTTCTGAGAACTTTCTCAGAACAAAGCTCCATAGGTTACTGTAGAATAGCAGCAGCCCATAAATTCTGAAAAACGGTGATGTCAGTAACTTAGTGACGTCTCCGCTAGTGGAAAATCCAGGGTGATCAAGAAGAGCAGGGCAAGGCGATAGAAGTGACATATCTAATAGATACGTCACTTCTGGGGTGGCTCTGGGATGCTATTTTTAGGCTGGGAGGGGCCAAATAACCATGGGTCTTCCCAGCCTGTTAATATCAGCCTGCAGCTGTCAGCTTCACCTTGGCTGGTTATCAAAAATAGTGGGGACCCCACAGCAATTTTTAAATTAAGTATTTAAATAATTTTAAACAATGGCATGGGATCCCTTCTATTTTTGATAGCCTGCTAAGTTAAAGCAGACAGCTGAGGCCTGCAGCCCGCATTTGTCTTTTACCTGAGCTGGTTATCAAAAATAGGAGGGAGCCCATGTAATTTTTTATTTCTTTACTATTCACAGCACTGTACAGTAAAGTGTACACACCCATCCTGGTATAATGTATCCTATCCTGGGCCCCTTCCAGTAATATATGTCTCCCATCCTGGTAGAATGTCTCCATCTTGGGTCCCTTCTAGGGATGATCGAATACCTCAAATATTCGGTTTTGCGAATATTTGCCAAATAAGTCGCCTGTAAGGGGTTAAGGATGGGGGTCCTTATGCTAGGAAGGGACTAGGGATGATCGAATACCTCGAATATTCGGCTTTGCGAATATCCAACGAATAGGTCGCCGCTATGCGAATATTCGATGCGCAATGTAAGTCTATCGGAAACCCGAATAACAAGTATTCAGAACTATTCGGGCTTCCCATAGACTTACATTGCGCATCGAATATTCGCATAGCGGCGACCTATTCGTTGGATATTCGCAAAGCCGAATATTCGAGGTATTCGATCATCCCTAGTCCCTTCCTAGCATAAGGACCCCCATCCTTAACCCCTTACAGTAATAAATGTCCTCCATCCTGAGCACCTGACAGGTATAATGTCCTCCATCCTGGGCATTTTCCTTCTATAAAATTCCCCATACTGTGCCCCTTCAATAATAATAATAATATCCGCTATCCTGGTATTATGGCTTCATCCTGGGCCCATTCCTGGTATAATGTCCCATATCCCATGCCACATCCAGTAATATGTGTTCCCTATCCTGGTATAATGCCTCCATCTTGGTCCCCTTCCTGGTATAATGTCCCCAGTAATAATATCAGTAATGTTCCTTCTAGGAATAATATCCCCCATCCAGGTATATCTCCATCCTGGGCTTCTTCCAGTATAATGTCCCAGTTCTGTGGCCTGTGACTCATCAACAAATATAACAAAAAATAAATTATCCTACTCGCCGGCCTTCCCTTGTTTCCATGATATGAGATGTCCTCTACCATAGGCAGGCGCAAAAGCTGGCATCTTGCTTTAGCATTAAGGCAATGGGCAGGGCATGACATCACTGCCAGCCTCTGATTGCCTGGCGACGTGTATTACTGTGCAGGGACCCGGCAGGTCTCTGCTCCGCAATACACTTTAGTTGAAGGTGCATCCTCAGAAACACAAAAAGCTGAAATAGCTGATGCCGTTGGCGGCCCCCTTCCTGCACGTTCCTGGGGCTACATTTCGATTTAAAGAGTAAGGCGGGCTTTGCACACTACAACATCGCAGGTGCGATGTCGGTGGGGTCAAATTGAAAATGACGTACTTCCGGCATCACATGCGACGTCGTAGTGTGTAAAGGTTCGATGATACGATTAACGAGTGCAAAAGCGTCGTAATCGTATCATCGGTGCAGCGTCGGCGTAATCCATAATTATGCTGACGCGACGGTCCGATGTTGTTCCTCGCTCCTGCGGCAGCACACATCGCTGTGTGTGAAGTCGCAGGAGCGAGGAACATCTCCTATCGGCGTCACCGCGGCTTCCGTAGGATATGCGGAAGGAAGGAGGTGGGCGGGATGTTTACATCCCGCTCATCTCCGCCACTCCGCTCCTATTGGCCGCCTGCTGTGTGACGTCGCAGTGACGCCGCATGACCCGCCCCCTTAATAAGGAGGCGGGTCGCCGGCCAGAGCGACGTCGCAGGGCGGGTGAGTCCATGTAAAGCTGCCGTAGCGATAATGTTCGCTACGGCAGCTATCACAAGGATATCGCAGCTGCGACGGGGGCGGGGACTATCGCGTGCGGCATCGCAGCATCGGCTTGCGATGTCGCAACGTGCAAAGCCCGCCTAAGACCCTTTGTAATTGCTGATATTTTTGAACCAATACATTGCAACATATAAGCTAATAAATCTTTTAAAATATTTTCTATCTATCGTGTTCTTCCGCTATATGTTATTCATTGACACCTGCTATAAAGATTACTTCTATAGGTTCCCCCTATAAATAATGTGTAGTGACATTTCCTGGGTGACAACATTCAAATCCATGCACAAGTAACATGACGGATGCCTCATAACAGCAATTAATCACCCGTTGAGTGAAACGTTCAGTTATGTTGCCAAAAATCCGGAATCTGTTTTTCCATTAAAATTATATGACAAAGCGAACATTGATTTTGATTGGAGGGAAATGACAGCGGCATAGAGTGAGCGCTGATTATCCTGAAGACACTGTCATTTGGGATTGATTCCCTCTCCATTCCCTTCTATAACGACTCTTGTAATACAGATGACCCCAAATCATGTTACCTTGTCATGTCTCGGCATGGATCAAGAAGAGACGGGCTGAAAATAGCTCAACACTGACCTTGAACTTGACAGTAGTAAGAAGCATTTGTGCAGTTAATATTTGGCATTTATGTGGCATTTAATGGAATTCTGCAGAGTGGCACAAGGGGGCAGAGCAGCACCATGTATCACACGGGTATGATAGATATACCGTACAGGGGCTGCTCTATACCATGGATATACTCTGTCAGGAGCGGAAAAGGACAACTTTTCTCCCAGCACGATGGACGCTTCTTTTCTAATCCTCATTATATTAGATCTCATGTAAATATATTGTTTTATTCAATTCCAGCAGCTGTATGACTTCTATATTATACGGACGCTGAGATTAGTTGTGTTACATAATGTTGTTTTCTATTTACATTTTTATAGAAACTGCAATAAATCTACCAAATATTTACTTATTATCATATTTTATTCTCTGTTCACATCCAAAGCTGCAGCAAGAAACTTCTGACTACCAGGAATTAAACGGTGATCCCCTGCGGTTGGGTTCATGGCTGTACAGAACAGAATGTGATGTTTCCGCCATTAGATTTTTTTTAATCTTACAAGGAATCAAACATATAGACATTGTAGCACTGGGCCGGCATCTCTGAAGAGACGCTGACTTACTCACCGCCCCGGCTGGGTCTCGTCCTCTCATGGCCATCCATGTGTGTTGCTGCCTCCTTCCTCTCCTGGGCCCTACACATGTCACAAAGTGTTTCCGGAAGTGCACCTAAGATGCGCATACCAACCGGCCTTCCTCGCAGTCTATGGCTGAGAGGTACTGTGTTTTTAGGGCACCCTCCCATTAGTGGAGATGCCTGTGCAACCCCTTTAGTTAGTCAGTCAGTCTGCTACCTAGCTAGTTGTCAGGTCCTGAGCTCCTGTCCTGTTTTCCCTGTGTCAGTTTCCAGTCCAGCATTTCCATACCTGTCTATCCCTGCCATGCCCACCATTATTATCTGTACATGCTGGGCCCTCCTGCCTCAATCAGTCTGCCTGTACCCATCTATGCCAGAGTACGTCACCTTTCCTGGGGTTCAACAGTTTCGGTGGGTGCTTAGTTACGTCCCTCCCACTAAAGGTTAAGCCTGGTGCCCTCCCTGTGGCCCAGTGGATCCCGCTCGCTGCCCCTACACCGGCCGCAAGCATTACAGACGTCTTCATGTGATGGAGGACCTGTCATCAAGTCACAAGTGCCCATTTTTTGCTCTTATTTTATTCTCACCGTTCCACGGAGGATTACATTTTTTTTGCAGGTGTATCCACCTTTCTTACCCTTACTATTAAATGGAACCTCTTAGGTGCCCAAACCTTCCTAAAGGAAGCAATTTTTCTGCATTTTTTTAATGCCTTTTTCTAGTCCCAGGATAACCAACAGTATATACCACGTTTCCCCAAAATAAGCCCTAGTAGGATTTTTTGAGCTTTTTGGAGTATGCTTAAAATATAAAGGTGCCGTGACACGCGCCGATTTGTCGTACGATCGCCTGAGCGATCGCACAAGCCTCCATCGTTTGTGCGTCACAGGCAATTTGTTGCCCGTGGCACACAAACTTATTAACCCCCGTCACACATACTTACCTCCCTAACGACATCGCTGTAGGCGGCGAACATCCTCTTCCTGAAGGGGGAGGGACGTTCCGTGTCACAGCGAAGTCACACAGCGGCCGCCCAATAGAAGCAGAGGGGCGGAGATGAGCGGGACGTAACATCCCGCCCACCTCCTTCCTTCCTCATTGCCGGCGGCCGCAGGTAAGCTGCAGTTCGACGTTCCCGAGGTGTCACACGGAGCGACGTGTGCTGTCTTGGGAACGATGAACAACCGGCGCGCAGAAGGAGGAACGACATTTTGAAAATTAATGATGTGTCAACGAGCAACGATAAGGTGAGTATTTTTGCTCGTTCACAGTCGTTCGGAGATGTCACACGCTACAACATCTCTAACGATACCGGATGTGCGTCATAAATTCCGTGACCCTGACGACATATCGTTAGATATATCGTAGCGTGTGACAGGGCCTTAGGCCTTACTCCAAAAATAAGCCCTAGTCGCGGTTCCATAAGTAAGTGTCCAAGCAGCTAAAAAAGTAAGAAAAATACAGCAGGATTCTTCAAAGAAAGCAGAAACCCTCAAAAGCGAGCAGACAGACATCCCCCACCAAAAAAATAAACAAAAAAAACAGTCAGACCCCAAACAATTACAGTTGGCAAATTCCAATGGTGGATGGGCTCTCACACAGAGATCTGTGTCGCTGTCAGGTCCCTCGCCATGCCAGCTGTATTACACTGCAGCTTTCACAAACAGATCGGGTACTAGTATCACTCAGCTCGAGTGATACTGCTTCCAGTCACCAGGGGGAGCCAATCGCTGTAGAACACAGGGGACCTGACAGCGATGCAGATTTGTACAGTACAGACCAAAAGTTTGGACACACCTTCTCATCTCTAGAACAACTGTTAAGAGGAGACTTTGTGCAGCAGGCCTTCATGGTAAAATAGCTGCTAGGAATCCACTGCTAAGGACAGGCAACAAGCAGAAGAGACTTGTTTGGGCTAAAGAACACAAGGAATGGACATTAGACCAGTGGAAATCTGTGCTTTGGTCTGATGAGTACAAATTTGAGATCTTTGGATCCAACCACCGTGTCTTTGTAGAAAAGGTGAACGGATGGACTCTACATGGCTGGTTCCCACCGTGAAGCATGGAGGAGGAGGTGTGATGGTGTGGGGGTGCTTTGCTGGTGACACTGTTGGGGATTTATTCAAAATTGAAGGCATATTGAACCAGCATGGCTACCACAGCATATGGCAGCGGCGTGCTATTCCATCCAGTTTGCATTTAGTTGGACCATCATTTATTTTTCAACAGGACAATGACCCCAAACACACCTCCAGGCTGTGTAAGGGCTATTTGACTAAGAAGGCGAGAAATGGGGTGCTACGCCAGATGACCTGGCCTCCACAGTCACCAGACCTGAACCCAATCGAGATGGTTTGGGGTGAGCTGGACCGCAGAGTGAAGGCAAAAGGGCCAACAAGTGCTAAGCATCTCTGGGAACTCCTTCAAGACTGTTGGAAAACCATTTCCGGTGACTACCTCTTGAAACTCATCAAGAGAAGGCCAAGAGTGTGCAAAGTAGTGATGAAAGCAAAAGGTGGCTAATTTGAAGAACCTAGAATATAAGACATATTTTTAGTTGTTTTACACTTTTTTAAGTATTTCATTCCAAATGTTTTAATTCATAGTTTTGATGCCTTCAATGTGAATCTACAATTTTCAGAGTCATCAAAATAAAAAAAACTCATTGAATGAGAAGGTGTGTCCAAACTTTTGGTCTGTACTGTATCTGAGAGCCCATTCACTTGTCAACTCTAATTGTTTGAGGTCTGGTAAATGCAATTGCTTAAGGGGGTGTCTGATATCTCGGGAGGGTAAGCTTAGAAGTCCGTCGAGAATAATAAATTTAAGCAGGTAATTTAAACCATTGTAACTATACTCTTCCCTGGCTTCATCAGCTCACTCTGCATCCCCAGGAAGCTGTAGGGATTCTCAGAGAAGATATTTAGAGCATGTGCAGGATTTGCAGCAGTGCATCCATTTCATGAGCAACAGGGAAGGACATCAATAATGCACTGGGGGTATTGTTTGAGATACTGAGGCCGGACTGGTTTGGGGGAAGTAATCCCTCACGGGACTAGTACTAGATTATTTGCCCATGGTGATTTGTGAAATAAATCATTGTTTTCGCTCACATATAAAGGTTAGCCTGGGACAACAAGGACATTACAAGAATGCTGAAAGAGAGCTTTCAAGTGGTTTGCTGGCATTTTGGAAAGCTTGGTGTCACGGGTGGCAGTGGATAAGGGGGGACTGGGGCTCCTAAACTATTCCTCAGGCTAGGGGGGGTCCGTAGCTGTCTCTGACCCCAGAGATATGTCTGATGGTGACAATGTCTGAGCCGCCTTCATACCCCTGCTCTTGACCAGTCCTGATCTAGTACTGTTACGTCACCACCGGAGTCCGCTCCAGTGACTTCTGCTCCGATCGCCAGTGGATGGTGCTGGTGATGGGAGAGGAGTCGATGCCAGCGGCACCGGTGGGCGCAGGCTCCGATCATCCACTGGGCTGGGTCATATTGGGATCTGCAGTACCACTGGCTGACTGTGGGTGGCGTGTGTCTTCCAGTTGAAGTTGCCAGCGTTCAGCTATAGCCAATGGGAAGACACCACACCCTTTTTAGTTCGCCTCCTATCTGCTGACCTCTGCCAGAGATAGTTCTGATTTCCTGGCTCCTGATCCGCCGTATTCTGTTTTGTGATTCCTGTGTGCTGACTTCTGCGTGTTTTCTGACTACCCTTCTGCCTGCTGTTTTTGTACCTCGCTGCCCGATCCGGTTTTGACCTCTGCTTGTTTCTGATTACGTCTTTGCCTGCTGATTCTGTCCCTGTTCCGCAATTCCTGGTTTGACCCTGCCTGGCGACTACTCTCTCAGACTGCAGCCTTCCACAGGTAGTGATCTCCAGGGCCCTGTGTAATTCCAAATCCCTGTTTAGGGGTTAAAGGGTTTCAGGGTTCTGGGGGTCCTGCTTGGTGAGTGGCTTCCCTTTAGCCTGTCCATTACATCCCATCTGAGCCTGTTGATCCAGGCAGGCGCTACAAGTACCTCCTCTCACCCTACCCTGGGGGGCCGGAAAGGAGCATGTAAACACCAACAATGAACAGGGAAATCAAAACTCTATCACATAGCACACTCACACAGAGTAATCAGACAACAAGTGATAAGGAGGAAAACCAAAGCAGGGAGGAATTAAGGAGACGACAAGAAGAATTCCACAGCACACCAAGCAACATGCAGAAAATCACCAGACTGGAAATGAACAGCACAGAGAGGCCAGTTTAGCAGAATGCTCTAGACAGCACAGGATGACAAATTCCTCCATCTTAAAAAGGCGGGGAATACCTGTGACAGGTTTCCCGCTACATGTGATCCAAAAGGTAACCAGCAGACTAGCAGAAAATTAACTCCCGCTAGCCTGATCACTAATAAGCACATAGCTGGTCGACGGCCGGGCCTGCCTGTGCAACTCAGAAGCCCCAGAAACCGTATAGTGAGGAGTGTCAGAGTCTATAGTCTGAACAGCGTCTGATGCTGTCGAGTTTAGAGCAAACACTGTGTGACACTTAGGTGACCTGAAAGGTTACATTTAAGGTATTCTCACTAAGGTGGATCACATTTGCATTGGCATTCCTTGCTTTCTCCGTTGATTTGCAAAATGCAAAGTATTTGGAGGCTAGCTAAATGAATGATTGTCCATGTTATACAGGTACATGCCAGGTCCAAACTCTAATATGTCTACTCATGTGTTCATCCTTATTTTTTTCGGAATTTTGTTAAGGACTAATTTTTTACAATACCAATGGCCTGCATATAGACACTTGTAGCATAAACATCTCCCTACAAAACAAAACAGAAAATGGTATTTTTGGGGTGAAATGGCTCAGCGGGCTCAAGTATCTAACATGCCCCAGTCTTCATGTAAGCAAAAGTGGAGCCTTGGAGTGTTTTTTTTTGGTGCTGTAGCATATAGAGGTATTACTTAAGTATAGTATATTTACTATGGAAGGCCGGTGAAGGTAGCATGAAAAGACCACCCTGACAGAGAACGTCCATATAGCTGAAGTCACACTTGCGTGTAACTTGGGCAAGGATTGCATCAAACTGCCCGGACTGGCGGCCTGCTCTCCTGATAGGAGCATGTCAGCCTCATGTATTTCTTTGAGCAATCTTCATACGAGTCACACACAAGTGTGACCCCAGCCTATGGGTGAAGATAGAAGCTGGAGAAGGAAGGTAAATGGATAATACCTTAAGTACACATAAAAGTGTCTTCTAGTTCTGGTTACCCAGACTTTGGCTATTATGTCTACAGCAGAGAATTACTGATGGAAGAAGGTCGTATCCTCACAAGCCGAATTGGTGTAGTTACCAGACCAGGGTCAGATATTCTGAGTGTTAAAGATTAGTATCTGATGAACAGGTGGTGGAAGGCACCACAAGGAATGTCTGCTAAGAGGCTAAAGGCTGGTATTAGAGAGGACTCCAGGAGTGGATCACCTAGAGACTGAGTTATGGGTCCTTCTGTGTAGTTCTGGGTGGATTCTTGACCTTTATCAGAATCATCCTTACCCCACAAGGCGAGATCTTGCATGGAGCCCCACACCGAATAAGATTGACAGTCATCTTGTGTTTCTTCCATTTTCTAATAATTGTGCAAACAGTTGTTGCCTTCTCACCAAGCTGCTTGCCTATTGTCCTGTAGTTCATCCCAGCCTTGTGCAGGTCCACAATTTTGTCCCTGGTCTCCTTAAACAGCTCTTTGGTCTTGGCCATGGTGGAGAGATTGGAATGTGATTGATTGAGTGTGTGGACAGATGTCTCTTATACAGGTAATGAGTTCAAACAGGAGCAATTAATACAGGTAATGAGTTCAGAGTAGAAGAAAAAAATAACAGGTCTGTGAGAGGCAGAATTCTTGTTGGTTGGTTGGTGATCAAATAGTTATTTCAGGCAATACAATGCAGATTAATTACTTAAAAATCATACAATGGGATTTTTATTCTGTCTGTCACAGTTGAAGTTACCTACGATAGAAATTACAGACCTCTCCATTTTTTGTAGGTGGGAAAACTTGCAAAATCGGCAGGGTTTCAAACACTTATTTTCCCCACTGTAGATATAGTGAAATTAACCAGTGGTGCTTCAGGCGGCTACTATGAAAGTGTACTGGCAATCAGGATGGAGTATGGGGGTGAGTAGGAACCCCCACAGACCTAAAATAAGTCATGTGTCCAGTCTTTACGATTGTCACTCAGCTTGGCCTCTTCTTGAAGACAAATCCACAGAATGTAACCCGAAGCACTGGCTTCTTGATCCAGCCATGGAGCATGGACGGCTCTACTGACCAACAACCAAGTTCTCACCAAAGTAGGAACATAAGGTTCTTAGATATATTAGAATCATAATTTTCATTCTATCTAATAATGCATTTAAGAACGGCTTTTAATATAAAGGCTACCTCGGCACCTTGCCTTTCCAAGGTACGCATCTTAGATAAAAATAGCAATTTCTGATATTTCCATTTAAGATCTTTTTGTAGTTGAACTTGGCTGGAGATCACTTGCCTCGGGCTAAACATACACACATGTCTCCCGATTCCCGTCTCTTGCAGATTCACATGGCTGCACCAATTCCTCAATTTGTTTTAGTACTGATTGGTTGGGGAAAGGCAGAGGTAGAATGTATCTCACTTTCTCAGTGAAAAAAAAAATATTTTCCTTAAGGGAGTACTGAAATACACACTGCTTACCAGATACAAGCTGTTTGAAAAGGTGTTTGGCTGCTGAAATCCAATAAAACCAATTCAAAAAGGTATTCTCCGCTCTGGAGTCCTGAGATTGCGTTTATTGTTGCCATCTGTTAAACTGCCTTTCAGGTTTGCATTGCTAAACAATCCCTGATTTCCTTAAAAGACGCTTATACATTCCATGTGCTCCTGCAAAACACATTAACCCAACACTGGGATTCTTCAAAGATGATTATATTTATCCTTGGTGTGACTCGTCTGCTAATTAACTCGCTAAGTTGTCACTATGATCCCCATGACATAAGGGATGTGATCAGATTAGGTTTTTATTGGAAGATGAACATAATTACGTGGGGCACTGAGTAAGGCCCGGTTTATACTTTCATGTTCCAGTCTGCACGGACCTCGGTTTCCACCTTACTTGTGGGTCTCCGAACCTTAACTCAACAGTGTAGCATATGTCTTCGAGGTTGTTGAGTTTGAGCTAGGTAATGCGTGGCCAGTCCAGAATTTGTGGTCCCTACACGGACCATTAAACACAGAAGTGTGAAGCCACCCTTAGGAGGACATTCAGGAGTATCTGGGGAATCATGAATACCTTCCATTAAGAATAACTACAAATAAAAAGGAGACCTCCATAGTAGCCAAAAACAAATATTGAGAAATGAACCTAAAGAACTTAGACATTCTCGTAAAATGATAATTTTTGGACTGTATTAAGTATTAATCGCTAGAACATGGGACATACATGACTGCCTGACCATGGCCAGGAGGAATTGAAGAAAGCCACCTATTGTGCATCTTGCCATATCTGCCATTTTAACGCTATGACAAAGGTGATAATTTTTAGATTGTATTATAATCATTGATCAACAGAACTTGGAACTTACATCCCGTGGTCTTCCTTGTTTCTTCTTTGAGTGCATGACTGTGGAAAGGAGGAATTGTAGAAAGCCACCTATTGTGCATCTTCCCTCATGTGACGTCTTGAGGCTATGGGAAATGTGATAATTTTTTGATTGTAGTATAATCATTGATCAACAGAACTTGGAACCTACATCCTATGGTCTTCCTTGTTTCGTCCTTGAGTACATGACTGTGGAAAGGATGAATTGTAGAAAGCCACCTGTTGTGTACCTTCCCTCATGTGCCATCTTGAGACTATGGGAAAGGTTATAATTTTTGGATTGAAGTATAATCATTGATCACCAGAACGTGGGTCTTACATCCTGTGGTTTTCCTTGTTTCTTCCTTGAGTGCATGACCATGGAAAGGATGAATTGTAGAATGCCATCTAATGTGCATCTTTCCTTATCTGCCATCTTGAGGCTATGGGAAAGGTGATAATTTTTGGATTGAAGTATAATCATTGATTGCCAGAACGTGAAACATACATCCTGTGGTCTTCCTTCTTTCTTCCCTGACTGCATGACCATGCCCAGGAGGAATTGAAGAAAGCCATCTGTTGTGCATCTTCCCATATCTGCCATCTTGAGACTATGGGAAAGATGATCATTTTTGGATTGTAGTATAATCATTGATCACCAGAACTTGGAACGTAAATCCTGTGGTCTTCCTTGTTGGTTCTTTGAATGCATGACTGTGGAAAGGAAGAATTGAAGAAAGCCACCTGTTGTGCATCTTCTCTTATCTGCCATCTTGAGGTTATGAGAAAAGTGATAATTTTTGGATTGTAGTATACATTATGATCGCCGGAACGTGGGACTTATTTCCTATGGTCTTTCCTTATTCTTCTTGGCTACATGACTGTGGCTAGGAAGAGTTCAAGAAAGAAAACTGTTGTGCATCTTCCCTTGGCTGCTATCTTGGAAAGTTGATAATTTTTGGATTATAGAATCATTATTGATTTCCAGAATTTGTGACTTATAACCTGCGGTCTTCCCTGGCTACATGACCATGGCCTGGAGGAGTTGAAGGAAGAAAACTGTTGTGTTGCAAATCTCTTAACCACTGTTTTGTAGTTGGGAAGAAATGGGAAATGTAAGTGCCCTCTTCTGGTCATTAGTATTAGTTACAATGGTGTGACCAACACTATAATAAAAAACAATAAATTGGGAGACATTATACAGCAGTACTGAGCAGGGCAGCTGCGAATCCAGCTCTGAACTCTGGTGGAGAAAAAAAAGCAGGAGCCCTAGCTGTATGTGTCTATCTCTTTTTCATTTTGTTCCTCCCAATCTTCATAGACTTAAAAGCACCACTCCAGTGTTTTGGGTTTTTTTTTATTGCACCACTGGAATGTAACATTCAATGCAAGTCCCCTGACCACTGTCTTATACTCCCCTTCAGTGGCTTCACTCTCTATCACCACTATTCCAGTTGGTCTTGGCAATTTGTGACCTTGTATTGCACTCTAGTGCTTCATGGAAGGCACCAGAGGGCACATCTCAATACAAGTCTATGAGAGCCTCGTTCTGGCTCTCATAGACTTGTATTGAGAGCTTGCGATGTAACTTCTGACTTTGGCTAGTCAACAGTTACTGTCACAAGATGGCGCCATGAGAATGGAGCGACGTAAAAAAAAAGTGAAGCAGCCAGTGGGTGAGTATAAGACTGGGGACAGGGGGACTTTCATTTAAAGCGCCAATACAGTGCTAAAGTAAAAAAAAAAAATATCAGCTTTAATCTTTAACCTCCACTGATTTCACTGTTTGTGTTGCCTTGACCAAGACAAATTTAAACAGTTTTTCAGAATCAATAATAAGGAATAAATGGCAAATAATGGTAAAGTCCCGATTGGTTTAGAATAGTGTGAAGAAGTGAAATGTAAAGTTACCAGTCATCTAGATTGTGTGCCATGGACGTCTCTCTGCAACGAGAGTTTAGTGACAGGTTCTGGTTCTGGGTCTCACTTTTCCTTGTCAAACTCTACTATTTAAATGTTTTCCCTCTCCTTTGGAAAAGAGAGGGTTAATGCTACTATTCCCTGCAAGCAAGCATTCTCATTACGTTCTCAGATGTTTCTGGTTTGGACCACAATAAGTCCCTTTTTATACCATTTGCTATTGCTACAAGCAGAGGTTGCCAGTTATTCCCACTCATTTGGATGCTTGGCCTGAAGGTGGAAGGAGCTGTTAGGTCCTTCTCTTGAAGTTGCTTTGGTGGCTGCAGTCTTGGGTCTAACTGCAGTAGTCTGTTGTTGTTTTACCCCGTCTGTCTTCCTTCCCTGGTGTGTTGTTTCAGTGCAGCGATGGGACTAGTGATCCTTACCTACCCACTCCTTAGCCAGGACTATTGTAGGGTCACTCAGGGCTTTAGTTTCCTTCTCGCCAACAGGTGAGGAACCTGTATAGGGACTGGCTAGGAGTGCAGGCTACAGTGGCAGGTAAACGAAGGAGATGTCCATCTTCCCTCTCACTAGCATCAAAACTTAAAACCAACTGTTGTTAAAGTGTCCCCCAGTGTACCCCTTGTTTGTCATGGTGTTACCCCTGTTGTGTATTTGGTCTCACACTAGATGAAATCATGACATTGTGATGGAGTAAGCTATAAATTTCCTGGGGGTCTGAAGTAGTAAAGGAGTGAATTGTAAATTTTATGTTAAATATGTGATGTTAGCATAGAGAAGGAGTGACTTGTAAAGTCTTTGGTGGTCCAGAGTACTGAAGAAGTAAATTGTAAAGTCACTCACTGTCCAAAGTAATAAAGGAGGGAAGCTTAAATATCCAGGAGGTCTAAAGTTATTGAAAAGTGAATTTTAAAGCCACTTGTGCTCTACAATGTTGTTGACGTACACGAACGTTCCTGGTGGTCTAGAGTAGTGTAAAATTAAATTGCTGGTTCTTAGAGTAGTTAAGGAGTGAATTCTCCAGTTCCTGGTGGTGTAAAGTAAGGAAGGAGATACTTTTTACATATCTTTAGGTAACAGAATTGTCTTACTGTATTGAGACGCTCCGGTTAAGTCTCCTTTTTTTTCCCCCGCCCAAGTCAATCCCCTTCAATTAGTATGCCTAATTGGTGTCCAGTCCTCTGTAGCCCCTCTGAAATGATGATCCAGGGCAAAAGTCCAGATTTCTATTTGATAAAAACAGTCTGTAAATTGTTAAGTGCTTACCAATTATTCTGTATCTCTTAACGGTACTTTACACGCTGCGATATTGGTACAGCAATCACTAGCGAGCGTATCCGCCCCCGTCGGTTGTGCGACACAGGCAAATCGCTGCCCATGGTGCACAACATCGCTAACAGCCATCACACGGACTTACCTGCCTAGCGACGTCGCCCTGGCCGGCGATCTGCCTCCTTTCTAAGGGGGTGGTTCGTTCGGCGTCACAGCGACGTCACACGGCAGCCGTCCAATAGCAGAGGAGGGGCGGAGATGAGCGGCTGGAACATGCCACCCACCTCCTTACTTCCTCATTGCCGGTGGACGCGGGTAAGGAGATGTTCGTCATTTCTGCGGTGTCACACATAGCGATGTGTGCTGCCGCAGTAACGACGAACAACATCGTACCTGCAGCAGCAACGATATTAAGAAAATGAACGACGTGTCAATGAGCAACGATTTTACACGATTTTGTGCTCGTTGATCGTCGCTCATTAGTGTCACACGCTGCGATGTCGCTAACGGCGCCGGATGTGCGTCACTAACGACACGACCCCGATGATATATCGTTAGCGATGTCGCAGCGTGTAAAGCACTCTTTACACTACCCCTTGTTCGCCTCCTCTATGTCAATCATCACTACGTGTTAATCATAAGCCATGAAGAATAGGATGAGCACTCACCTAAGTAACTCCCAGGTAAAGATGTGACTCTGGGCTAGAGTTAAAAAGTGAGAAAACATATGTGACAATTTAATGGCAAACAATTAAATCTAAAATTATATTATATTGAACTCTCAGCTTGCACCTGTTCACACTTGTCTTGTTCTATTTGGAGATAGTGGTCAGTCTTTTATGTTTGTAGCACATTCCTCTGTAACTGAGCACTGCTCGCTTCAGCGTAAAATATTTTAAATTAAGTTAGATCCTACCTGCCCATAACATTGTAGGTTTTCAGCCCGCATATAGGCATATTAGGTTAAGGATGTGCCTTGTCGCTGGTTGTTAGGCTCCCATGAATTGGCCAATTTGTGTGCTGACTAGGCACTCCTCCCTTCAGCCTAAGGTATTTTCCATAAAGTTGGATTCCTTCCTGCCTATAAAATTGATTGAACTGGGGAATCCCAGCCAATCTCCACACTGGTACTTTCCAGGCCTCAAACTAAGTATTGCCTGCAATCTGACGAGGGCAGGCACAATGGGTTCAGCATGGCCTTCAACAAATACAGTTGATGGAATCGGGGATTCCCAGCTAGTTTCCCACGCTGGTACTTGCCAGGCCTCAAACTAAGTAACGTTTTGGGCCAACGAAACCAGGCACAACGAGTTCAGCATGGCCGTTGACTGCATATAAAATTTTAGACTCTCAACCCAGATAGAGACATATTCGGTTAGGGATACACCCTGTCGCTGGTTGTTAGGATCTCACAAATTGGCAAATTTGTATGCTGACTGAGCACTCCTCCATTAATCCTAAAGCATTTTCAATTAAACTGGATCCTACCTTCCTATAAAATTCTAGCTTTTAAGCCTGGATAGAGTCATATTAGGATAGGTATACGTCCTGTCGCTGGCTGTTGGGCTCTCACGAATTGGCCAATTTGTGTGCTTACTGAGCACTTCTCCCTTCATCCTAAGGCATTTTCAATTAAGTTGGATCCTACCTGCCTATAAAATTGTAGGTTTTTAGCATGGATAGAGGCATATTAGGTTGGGGATACACCCTGTCGCTGGTTGTTGGGATCTCACAAATTGGCAAATTTGTATGCTGACTGAGCACTCCTCCCTTCAGCCTGAGGCATTTTCAATGAAGCTGGATCCTACCTGCCTATAAAATTGTAGGGTTTCAGTCCAGATAGAGGTATATTAGGTTAGGAATACGCCCTGTCGCTGGCTGTTGGGCTCTCCCAAATTGGCCAATTTGTGGGTTGACTAAGCACTCCTCCCTTTAGCCTAAAGTATTTCCAAAGAAGATGGATCCTACCTGCCTATAAAACTGAAGGTTTCAAGCCCAGATAGAAGCATATTAGGTTAAAGATACACCTTGTCGCTGGTTGCAGGGTGATCATGAATTGGCCAATTTGTGTGCTCACTGATCACTCCTCCCTTCAGCCTAAGGTATTTTCAATGAAGCTGGATCCTACCTGCCTATAAAACTGAAGGTTTTCAGCCCAGGTAGAAACATATTAGGTTAGGGATACGCCTTGTTACTGACTGTTGGGCTCTCACGAATTGGCAAATTTGTGTGCTAAATATATTAGAAACTCATGGAACGTTTTCTCATACAGTGATTGAGCGTTCGGTAAAACCAGAATAGTGTCCATATAAAGACAACCATATGACAAGGAACAGATTACAATGTGACCGTCAGGTAATGCACAATGTTTATACTGAGATTGTTTTCTTATGAGTTACTATTGTTGATATAATAGAAAAAATATATATTTTGATGAATTCATATGTAAAGTCAGGACAACTGTTTTTCCAGTGTTTAGCCCTGAATTTACATGTTTTACTCTTGGTATTTCTGTCCGGCCAAGGCAGATAATTTGGCACTAACACCTAGTCACTAGGGACCTCAATACTGGCATACAGCGCCTGTGCTGGCATCAGCGTCCTGGCTGCACTTCACATCACCTGAGCAACATAACAAGTCCTAGGATTCTATAAATGTATCTATCCGTTGTAGCATGGACATTCTGTATACATTGTATCCATTCTACACTATATATTTTACTCCGATTTGTGGGGAAATAATTTACTGACAATTCTGATGGTTCTAGATTCTATTCTAATTAGGAAGAGCTGCAATCGTTCTACAGAATGATGCAGAGAATTATTAAGCTTTGGTGACATCGGAACAAATGAGCCAATAATATCTAATTAAAGACAATAGCTTCTCAATGCAGGGGGCGGAGGTGGCCCTACCGGCATGGTCACTGGGCACAGTCCCATAGGTGTCAATCATACAGGTTTGTCCTTCCTTGCCTTCTTTTACTTGTGTCTGCATGAGGTCATCCAGCGGTTGGGGTGTGAAGTACAACCTATGGAGGATTATGGTAATGTAGCACCCACGGGGCAAGGGGTTAACTTTACTCGTCACCGGGCCGGTGATGTCACATCTGGGGATGTCACGGGTGGCCCTGCCCGGCTTCGTGGCCCCGAGGCGTACAATAAAAGGGATGATGAAGGATGATAGAATGGAAGTTTGTCTCGTGATGTAACCTGTGGTATGCGGCCAGGGATTAGCCGCCGCTGCGGGTGATGTCCTCCGGGGTTGATGGTGTCACAGCAAGGGGGGTTCTGCTCCCCGTTAGGCTGTTGGTGCCGAAGCGCGGGGCAACGACACCGGCAATAAGAGGCTGAGTCAGCTGCTGCGGTTCCAGGTCTTTTTACTCACAGTTCAAGTGCAGCCTCAGGGTACCGGTCTCCATCGTGATGGGCCCCTGCTGATCCTGGATAATTTGGAGGTCACCGCCGATGTTCCCACTGGGTGTCCTTCCTGGTCGAGGTCCCTCCAATCCCGTGGTTGGAATATGGAATGGGCTGCGTGTGTTTCCTGCACTCGTCGCAAGCCCTAGAATCCCCGGTAGCTGTAGATAACCCGGGCTGAGCTGCCAGCTCCAAGGCACGGGTCTTGTGGTGCTCCCAGAAGTGTGAATGTAGAGAGAATATGCCTGGACCGAAGTCCTGACTGTGCTCCTCACCCCAAGCTGTGCCCGGGGCTAACTATGTGTGAAGATGCTCCTTCCTTTTCCCCAAGTGGTGCCTGCCCCCCAGGTGCTTGTCCTAGTGACCGGGAAAGTCCCATGTCTCGTCATGGCCACTCCCCTAACTACCCCAGGCTATCTCCCCGGTGGGAATGTACCTAACTGTGCATGGTTTGTGAATACGAGAAACACCAGCAATTAACCTCGTCCTTACCCGGGATGAGTACTGCACCTTACGTGAGATGCAGTACCCTGTGGCAACTGAAGCCTCAGGGGCACCACACTAATGTCACAATAATGTGTTCAGTTTGCTTGAAAGAGTTCTTGACGGAAATCGTGAAATGTAAAAATGGACGTCACATCTGAGTATTGTATAATTACATTAGTTCCTTTACGACTTTGGATGTTCATGCAAAAGTCATGTCCAGTGGCGTAACTAGAGTTCGATGGGCACCGGTGCAGAATTTAGACCTCGCACACTCCCCATAGTCCTCCATATATTATAATACACTTCCCATAGTCCTCCATATATTATAATACACTCCTCATAGTCCTCCATATATTATAATACACTCCCCATAGTCCTCCATACATTATAATACACTCCCCATAGTCCTTCATATATTATAATACACTCCCCATAGTCCTCCATATATTATAATACACTCCCCATAGTCCTTCATATATTATAATACACTCCCCATAGTCCTCCACATATTATAATACACTCCCCATAGTCCTCCACAGATTATAATACACTCCCCATAGTCCTCCATATATTATAATACTCTCCTCATAGTCCTCCATATATTATAATACACTCCCCATAGTCCTCCATACATTATAATACACTCCCCATAGTCCTCCATAAATTATAATACACTCCCCATATTCCTCCATATATTATAATACACTCCTCATAGTCATACATGTATTATAATACACTCCCCATAGTCCTCCATACATTATAATACACTTCCCATAGTCCTCCATATATTATAATACACTCCTCATAGTCCTCCATATATTATAATACACTCCCCATAGTCCTCCATACATTATAATACACTCCCCATAGTCCTCCATACATTATAATACACTCACCATATTCCTCCATATATTATAATACACTCCCCATAGTCCTCCATATATTATAATACACTCCTCATAGTCCTCCATGTATTATAATACACTCCCCATAGTCCTCCATATATTATAATACACTCCTCATAGTCCTCCATGTATTATAATACACTCCCCATAGTCCTCCATATAATATAATACACTCCCCATAGTCCTCCACATATTATAATACACTCCCCATAGTCCTTCATATATTATAATACACTCTCCATAGTCCTCCACATATTATAATACACTCCCCATAGTCCTCCATACATTATAATACACTCCTCATAGTCCTCCGTATATTATAATATACTCCTAATAGTCCTCCATGTATTATAATACACTCCCCATAGTCCTCCATATATTATAATACACTCCCTATAGTCATTCATATATTATAATACACTCCCCATAGTCCTCCACATATTATAATACACTCCCCATAGTCCTCCATACATTATAATACACTCCTCATAGTCCTTCATACATTATAATACACTCCCCATAGTCCTCCATATATTATAATACACTCCCCATAGTCCTCCATACATTATAATACACTCCTCATAGTCCTCCATATATTATAATACACTCCTCATAGTCCTCCACATATTATAATACACTCCCCATAGTCCTTCATATATTATAATACACTCCCCATAGTCCTCCACATATTATAATACACTCCCCATAGTCCTCCATACATTATAATACACTCCCCATAGTCCTCCATACATTATAATACACTCCCCATAGTCCTCCATATATTATAATACACTCCCCATAGTCCTCCATATATTATAATACACTCCTCATAGTCCTCCACATATTATAATACACTCCCCATAGTCCTTCATATATTATAATACACTCCCCATAGTCCTCCACATATTATAATACACTCCCCATAGTCCTCCATACATTATAATACACTCCCCATAGTCCTCCATACATTATAATACACTCCCCATAGTCCTCCATATATTATAATACACTCCCCATAGTCCTCCATATAATATAATACACTCCTCATAGTCCTCTATATAATATAATACACTCCCCATAGTCCTCCATATATTATAATACACTCCCCATAGTCCTTCATATATTATAATACACTCCCCATAGTACTCCATATATTATAATACACTCCCCATAGTCCTCCATATATTATAATACACTCCCCATAGTACTCCATATAATATAATACACTCCCCATAGTCCTCCATATATTATAATACACTCTCCATAGTCCTCCATATATTATAATACACTCCCCATAGTCCTTCATATATTATAATACACTCCCCATAGTCCTCCACATATTATAATACACTCCCCATAGTCCTCCATACATTATAATACACTCCCCATAGTCCTCCATATATTATAATACACTCCCCATAGTCCTCCATATAATATAATACACTCCTCATAGTCCTCTATATAATATAATACACTCCCCATAGTCCTCCATATATTATAATACACTCCCCATAGTCCTTCATATATTATAATACACTCCCCATAGTACTCCATATATTATAATACACTCCCCATAGTCCTCCATATATTATAATACACTCCCCATAGTCCTCCATATATTATAATACACTCCCCATAGTACTCCATATAATATAATACACTCCCCATAGTCCTCCATATATTATAATACACTCCCCATAGTCCTCCATATATTATAATACACTCCCCATAGTCCTTCATATATTATAATAAACTCCCCATAATACTCCATATATTATAATACACTCCCCATAGTCCTTCATATATTATAATACACTCCCCATAGTACTCCATATAATATAATACACTCCCCATAGTCCTCCATATATTATAATACACTCCCCATAGTCCTCCATATATTATAATACACTCCCCATAGTCCTCCATATATTATAATACACTCCTCATAGTCCTCCATACATTATAATACACTCCCCATAGTCCTCCATACATTATAATACACTCCCCATAGTCCTCCATATATTATAATACACTCCCCATAGACCTCCATATATTATAATACACACCCCATAGTCCTCCATATATTATAATACACTCCTCATAGTCCTCCATACATTATAATACACTCCCCATAGTCCTCCATACATTATAATACACTCCCCATAGTCCTCCATATATTATAATACACTCCCCATAGACCTCCATATATTATAATACACTCCCCATAGTCCTCCATATATTATAATACACTCCTCATAGTCCTCCATACATTATAATACACTCCCCATAGTCCTCCATACATTATAATACACTCCCCATAGTCCTCCATATATTATAATACACTCCCCATAGACCTCCATATATTATAATACACTCCCCATAGACCTCCATATATTATAATACACACCCCATAGTCCTCCATATAATATAATACACTCCTCATAGTCCTCCATATAATATAATACACTCCCCATAGTCCTCCATATATTATAATACACTCCCCATAGTCCTTCATATATTATAATAAACTCCCCATAGTACTCCATATATTATAATACACTCCCCATAGTCCTCC
Organism: Anomaloglossus baeobatrachus; assembly: GCF_048569485.1. Lineage (NCBI taxonomy): Eukaryota > Metazoa > Chordata > Amphibia > Anura > Aromobatidae > Anomaloglossus > Anomaloglossus baeobatrachus. The sequence continues at coordinate 28,624,779 of NC_134359.1, forward strand.
ATATATTATAATACACTCCCCACAGTCCTTCATATATTATAATACACTCCCCATAGTCCTCCATATATTATAATACACTCCCCATAGTCCTCCATATATTATAATACACTCCCCATAGTCCTCCATATATTATAATACACTCCCCATAGTCCTCCATATAATATAATACACTCCTCATAGTCCTCCATATATTATAATACACTCCCCATAGTCCTCCATATATTATAATACACACCCCATAGTCCTTCATATATTATAATACACTCCCCATAGTACTCCATATATTATAATACACTCCCCATAGTCCTCCATATATTATAATACACTCCCCATAGTCCTCCATATATTATAATACACTCCCCATAGTCCTCCATATATTATAATACACTCCCCATAGTCCTCCATATATTATAATACACTCCCCATAGTCCTCCATATATTATAATACACTCCCCATAGTCCTCCACATATTATAATACACTCCCAATAGTCCTCCATACATTATAATACACTCCCCATAGTCCTCCATATATTATAATACACTCCTCATAGTCTTTCATATATTATAATACACTCCCCATAGTCCTCCATACATTATAATACACTCCCCATAGTCCTCCATATATTATAATACACTCCTCATAGTCCTTCATACATTATAATACACTCCCCATAGACCTCTATATATTATAATACACTCCTCATAGTCCTCCATATATTATAATACACTCCCCATAGTCCTCCACATATTATAATACACTCCCCATAGTCCTCCATACATTATAATACACTCCCCATAGTCCTCTATATATTATAATACACTCCCCATAGTCCTCCATATATTATAATACACTCCCCATAGTCCTCCACATATTATAATACACTCCCCATAGTCCTCCATATATTATAATACACTCCTCATAGTCCTCTATATATTATAATACACTCCCCATAGTCCTCTATATATTATAATACACTCCCCATAGTCCTCCATACATTATAATACACTCCCCATAGTCCTCCATATATTATAATACACTCCTCATAGTCCTTCATATATTATAATACACTCCCCATAGTCCTCCATATAATATAATACACTCCTCATAGTCCTCCATATATTATAATACACTCCCCATAGTCCTCCATATATTATAATACACACCCCATAGTCCTTCATATATTATAATACACTCCCCATAGTACTCCATATATTATAATACACTCCCCATAGTCCTCCATATATTATAATACACTCCCCATAGTCCTCCATATATTATAATACACTCCCCATAGTCCTCCATATATTATAATACACTCCTCATAGTCCTCCATATATTATAATACACTCCCCATAGTCCTCCATATATTATAATACACTCCCCATAGTCCTCCATACATTATAATACACTCCCCATAGTCCTCCATATATTATAATACACTCCTCATAGTCCTCCATATATTATAATACACTCCCCATAGTCCTCCATATATTATAATACACTCCTCATAGTCCTCCACATATTATAATACACTCCCCATAGTCCTCCATACATTATAATACACTCCCCATAGTCCTCCATATATTATAATACACTCCTCATAGTCCTTCATATATTATAATACACTCCTCATAGTCCTCAACATATTATAATACACTCCCCATAGTCCTCCATACATTATAATACACTCCCCATAGTACTCCATATATTATAATACACTCCCCATAGTCCTCCATATATTATAATACACTCCTCATAGTCCTCCATATATTATAATACACTCCCCATAGTCCTCCATATATTATAATACACTCCTCATAGTCCTCCACATATTATAATACACTCCCCATAGTCCTCCATACATTATAATACACTCCCCATAGTCCTCCATATATTATAATACACTCCTCATAGTCCTTCATATATTATAATACACTCCTCATAGTCCTCAACATATTATAATACACTCCCCATAGTCCTCCATACATTATAATACACTCCCCATAGTACTCCATATATTATAATACACTCCCCATAGTCCTCCATATATTATAATACACTCCTCATAGTCCTTCATATATTATAATACACTCCCCATAGTACTCCATATATTATAATACACTCCCCATAGTCCTCCATATATTATAATACACTCCCCATAGTCCTCCATATATTATAATACACTCCTCATAGTCCTCCACATATTATAATACACTCCCCATAGTCCTCCATATATTATAATACACTCCTCATAGTCCTCTATATATTATAATACACTCCCCATAGTCCTCCATACATTATAATACACTCCCCATAGTCCTCTATATATTAAAATACACTCCCCATAGTCCTCCATATATTATAATACACTCCCCATAGTCCTCCACATATTATAATACACTCCCCATAGTCCTCCATACATTATAATACACTCCCCATAGTACTCCATATATTATAATACACTCCCCATAGTCCTCCATATATTATAATACACTCCTCATAGTCCTTCATATATTATAATACACTCCCCATAGTACTCCATATATTATAATACACTCCCCATAGTCCTCCATATATTATAATACACTCCCCATAGTCCTCCATATATTATAATACACTCCTCATAGTCCTCCACATATTATAATACACTCCCCATAGTCCTCCATATATTATAATACACTCCTCATAGTCCTCCATATATTATAATACACTCCCCATAGTCCTCCATACATTATAATACACTCCCCATAGTCCTCCATGTATTATAATACACTCCCCATAGTCCTCCACATATTATAATACACTCCCCATAGTCCTCCATACATTATAATACACTCCCCATAGTCCTCCATATATTATAATACACTCCTCATAGTCCTTCATATATTATAATACACTCCCCATAGTCCTCCATATATTATAATACACTCCCCATAGTCCTCCATATATTATAATACACTCCTCATAGTCCTTCATATATTATAATACACTCCCCATAGTCATTCATATATTATAATACACTCCCCATAGTCCTCCACATATTATAATACACTCCCCATAGTCCTCCATATATTATAATACACTCTCCATAGTCCTCCACATATTATAATACACTCCCCATAGTCCTCCACATATTATAATACACTCCCCATAGTCCTCCATATATTATAATACACTCCCCATAGTCCTCCATACATTATAATACACTCCCCATAGTCCTCCATGTATTATAATACACTCCCCATAGTCCTCCACATATTATAATACACTCCCCATAGTCCTCCATACATTATAATACACTCCTCATAGTCCTTCATATATTATAATACACTCCCCATAGTCCTCCACATATTATAATACACTCCCCATAGTCCTCCATATATTATAATACACTCCCCATAGTCCTCCATGTATTATAATACACTCCCCATAGTCCTCCACATATTATAATACACTCCCCATAGTCCTCCACATATTATAGTACACTCCCCATAGTCATTCATACATTATAATACACTCCCCATAGTACTCCATATATTATAATACACTCCCCATAGTCCTCCACATATTATAATACACTCCCCATAGTCCTCCATATATTATAATACACTCCCCATAGTCCTCCACATATTATAATACACTCCCCATAGTCCTCCACATATTATAATACACTCCCCATAGTCCTCCATATATTATAATACACTCCCCATAGTCCTCCATGTATTATAATACACTCCCCATAGTCCTCCACATATTATAATACACTCCCCATAGTCCTCCACATATTATAATACACTCCCCATAGTCATTCATACATTATAATACACTCCCCATAGTCCTCCATATATTATAATACACTCCCCATAGTCCTCCATATATTATAATACACTCCCCATAGTCCTCCACATATTATAATACACTCCCCATAGTCCTCCACATATTATAATACACTCCCCATAGTCATTCATACATTATAATACACTCCCCATAGTCCTCCACATATTATAATACACTCACCATAGTCATTCATACATTATAATACACTCCCCATAGTCCTCCATATATTATAATACACTCCCCATAGTCCTCCATATATTATAATACACTCCCCATAGTCCTCCACATATTATAATACACTCCCCATAGTCCTCCATACATTATAATACACTCCCCATAGTCCTCCATGTATTATAATACACTCCCCATAGTCCTCCACATATTATAATACACTCCCCATAGTCCTCCACATATTATAATACACTCCCCATAGTCCTCCACATATTATAATACACTCCCCATAGTCCTCCATATATTATAATACACTCCCCATAGTCCTCCATACATTATAATACACTCCCCATAGTCCTCCATGTATTATAATACACTCCCCATAGTCCTCCACATATTATAATACACTCCCCATAGTCCTCCACATATTATAATACACTCCCCATAGTCCTCCATACATTATAATACACTCCCCATAGTCCTCCATGTATTATAATACACTCCCCATAGTCCTCCATATATTATAATACACTCCCCATAGTCCTCCATATATTATAATACACTCCCCATAGTCCTCCATACATTATTATACACTCCCCATAGTCCTCCATGTATTATAATACACTCCCCATAGTCCTCCACATATTATAATACACTCCCCATAGTCCTCCATACATTATAATACACTCCCCATAGTCCTCCATATATTATAATACACTCCTCATAGTCCTTCATATATTATAATATACTCCCCATAGTCCTCCATATATTATAATACACTCCCCATAGTCCTCCATATATTATAATACACTCCTCATAGTCCTTCATATATTATAATACACTCCCCATAGTCATTCATATATTATAATACACTCCCCATAGTCCTCCACATATTATAATACACTCCCCATAGTCCTCCATATATTATAATACACTCTCCATAGTCCTCCACATATTATAATACACTCCCCATAGTCCTCCACATATTATAATACACTCCCCATAGTCCTCCATATATTATAATACACTCCCCATAGTCCTCCATACATTATAATACACTCCCCATAGTCCTCCATGTATTATAATACACTCCCCATAGTCCTCCACATATTATAATACACTCCCCATAGTCCTCCACATATTATAATACACTCCCCATAGTCCTCCATATATTATAATACACTCCCCATAGTCCTCCATGTATTATAATACACTCCCCATAGTCCTCCACATATTATAATACACTCCCCATAGTCCTCCACATATTATAATACACTCCCCATAGTCATTCATACATTTTAATACACTCCCCATAGTCCTCCATATATTATAATACACTCCCCATAGTCCTCCATGTATTATAGTACACTCCCCATAGTCCTCCACATATTATAATACACTCCCCATAGTCCTCCATATAATATAATACACTCCCCATAGTCCTCCACATATTATAATACACTCCCCATAGTCCTCCATATATTATAATACACTCCCCATAGTCCTCCACATATTATAATACACTCCCCATAGTCCTCCACATATTATAATACACTCCCCATAGTCCTCCATATATTATAATACACTCCCCATAGTCCTCCATGTATTATAATACACTCCCCATAGTCCTCCACATATTATAATACACTCCCCATAGTCCTCCACATATTATAATACACTCCCCATAGTCATTCATACATTATAATACACTCCCCATAGTCCTCCATATATTATAATACACTCCCCATAGTCCTCCATGTATTATAATACACTCCCCATAGTCCTCCACATATTATAATACACTCCCCATAGTCCTCCATATAATATAATACACTCCCCATAGTCCTCCACATATTATAATACACTCCCCATAGTCCTCCATATATTATAATACACTCCCCATAGTCCTCCACATATTATAATACACTCCCCATAGTCCTCCACATATTATAATACACTCCCCATAGTCCTCCATATATTATAATACACTCCCCATAGTCCTCCATGTATTATAATACACTCCCCATAGTCCTCCACATATTATAATACACTCCCCATAGTCCTCCACATATTATAATACACTCCCCATAGTCATTCATACATTATAATACACTCCCCATAGTCCTCCATATATTATAATACACTCCCCATAGTCCTCCATATATTATAATACACTCCCCATAGTCCTCCACATATTATAATACACTCCCCATAGTCCTCCACATATTATAATACACTCCCCATAGTCATTCATACATTATAATACACTCCCCATAGTCCTCCATATATTATAATACACTCCCCATAGTCCTCCACATATTATAATACACTCACCATAGTCATTCATACATTATAATACACTCCCCATAGTCCTCCATATATTATAATACACTCCCCATAGTCCTCCATATATTATAATACACTCCCCATAGTCCTCCACATATTATAATACACTCCCCATAGTCCTCCATACATTATAATACACTCCCCATAGTCCTCCACATATTATAATACACTCCCCATAGTCCTCCACATATTATAATACACTCCCCATAGTCCTCCACATATTATAATACACTCCCCATAGTCCTCCACATATTATAATACACTCCCCATAGTCCTCCACATATTATAATACACTCCCCATAGTCCTCCATATATTATAATACACTCCCCATAGTCCTCCATATATTATAATACACTCCCCATAGTCCTCCACATATTATAATACACTCCCCATAGTCCTCCACATATTATAATACACTCCCCATAGTCCTCCACATATTATAATACACTCCTCATAGTCCTCCACATATTATAATACACTCCCCATAGTCCTCCATATATTATAATACACTCCCCATAGTCCTCCACATATTATAATACACTCCCCATAGTCCTCCATATATTATAATACACTCCCCATAGTCCTCCATATATTATAATACACTCCCCATAGTCCCCCACATATTCTAATACACTCCCTATAGTCCTCCACATATTATAATACACTCCCCATAGTCCTCCATATATTATAATACACTTCCCATAGTCCTCCATATATTATAATACACTCCCCATAGTCCTCCATATATTATAATACACTCCCCATAGTCCTCCACATATTATAATACACTCCCCATAGTCCTCCATATATTATAATACACTCCCCATAGTCCTCCATATATTATAATACACTCCCCATAGTCCTTCATATATTATAATAAACTCCCCATAGTACTCCATATATTATAATACACTCCCCATAGTCCTTCATATATTATAATACACTCCCCATAGTACTCCATATAATATAATACACTCCCCATAGTCCTCCATATATTATAATACACTCCCCATAGTCCTCCATATATTATAATACACTCCCCATAGTCCTCCATATATTATAATACACTCCTCATAGTCCTCCATATATTATAATACACTCCCCATAGTCCTCCATATATTATAATACACTCCCCATAGTCCTCCATATATTATAATACACTCCTCATAGTCCTCCATATATTATAATACACTCCCCATAGTCCTCCATATATTATAATACACTCCCCATAGTCCTTCATATATTATAATAAACTCCCCATAGTACTCCATATATTATAATACACTCCCCATAGTCCTTCATATATTATAATAAACTCCCCATAGTACTCCATATATTATAATACACTCCCCATAGTCCTCCATATATTATAATACACTCCCCATAGTCCTCCATATATTATAATACACTCCCCATAGTCCTCCATATATTATAATACACTCCTCATAGTCCTCCATATATTATAATACACTCCCCATAGTCCTCCATATATTATAATACACTCCCCATAGTCCTCCATATATTATAATACACTCCTCATAGTCCTCCATATATTATAATACACTCCCCATAGTCCTCCATATATTATAATACACTCCCCATAGTCCTTCATATATTATAATAAACTCCCCATAGTACTCCATATATTATAATACACTCCCCATAGTCCTCCATATATTATAATACACTCCCCATAGTCCTCCATATATTATAATACACTCCCCATAGTCCTCCATATATTATAATACACTCCCCATAGTCCTCCATACATTATAATACACTCCCCATAGTCCTCTATATATTATAATACACTCCCCATAGTCCTCCATATATTATAATACACTCCCCATAGTCCTCCATATATTATAATACACTCCCCATAGTCCTCCATATATTATAATACACTCCTCATAGTCCTCCATATATTATAATACACTCCCCATAGTCCTCCATATATTATAATACACTCCCCATAGTCCTCCATATATTATAATACACTCCTCATAGTCCTCCATATATTATAATACACTCCCCATAGTCCTCCATATATTATAATACACTCCCCATAGTCCTTCATATATTATAATAAACTCCCCATAGTCCTCCATGTATTATAATACACTCCCCATAGTCCTCCATATATTATAATACACTCCCCATAGTCCTCCATATATTATAATACACTCCCCATAGTCCTCCATATATTATAATACACTCCCCATAGTCCTCCATATATTATAATACACTCCCCATAGTCCTCCATATATTATAATACCCTCCCCATAGTCCTCCATACATTATAATACACTCCCCATAGTCCTCTATATATTATAATACACTCCCCATAGTCCTCCATATATTATAATACACTCCCCATAGTCCTCCATATATTATAATACACTCCCCATAGTCCTCCATATATTATAATACACTCCCCATAGTCCTCCATACATTATAATACACTCCCCATAGTCCTCTATATATTATAATACACTCCCCATAGTCCTCCATATATTATAATACACTCTCCATAGTCCTCCATATAATATAATACACTCCTCATAGTCCTCCATATAATATAATACACTCCCCATAGTCCTCCATATATTATAATACACTCCCCATAGTCCTTCATATATTATAATAAACTCCCCATAGTACTCCATATATTATAATACACTCCCCATATTCCTCCATATATTATAATACACTCCTCATAGTCCTCCATATAATATAATACACTCCCCATAGTCCTCCACATATTATAATACACTCCCCATAGTCCTTCATATATCATAATACACTCCCCATAGTACTCCATATAATATAATACACTCCCCATAGTCCTCCATATATTATAATACACTCCCCATAGTCCTCCATATATTATAATACACTCCCCATAGTCCTCCATATAATATAATACACTCCTCATAGTCCTCCATATATTATAATACACTCCCCATAGTCCTCCATATATTATAATACACTCCCCATAGTCCTCCATATATTATAATACACTCCCCATAGTCCTCCATATATTATAATACACTCCCCATAGTACTCCATATATTATAATACACTCCCCATAGTCCTCCATATAATATAATACACTCCCCATAGTCCTCCATACATTATAATACACTCCCCATAGTCCTCCATACATTATAATACACTCCTCATAGTCCTCCATATAATATAATACACTCCCCATAGTCCTCCACATATTATAATACACTCCCCATAGTCCTTCATATATCATAATACACTCCCCATAGTACTCCATATAATATAATACACTCCCCATAGTCCTCCATATATTATAATACACTCCCCATAGTCCTCCATATATTATAATACACTCCCCATAGTCCTCCATATAATATAATACACTCCCCATAGTCCTCCATATATTATAATACACTCCCCATAGTCCTCCATATATTATAATACACTCCCCATAGTCCTCCATATAATATAATACACTCCCCATAGTCCTCCATATATTATAATACACTCCCCATAGTCCTCCATATATTATAATACACTCCCCATAGTCCTCCATATATTATAATACACTCCCCATAGTCCTCCATATATTATAATACACTCCCCATAGTACTCCATATATTATAATACACTCCCCATAGTCCTCCATATAATATAATACACTCCCCATAGTCCTCCATACATTATAATACACTCCCCATAGTCCTCCATATATTATAATACACACCCCATAGTACTCCATATATTATAATACACTCCCCATAGTCCTCCATATATTATAATACACTCCCCATAGTCCTCCATATATTATAATACACTCCCCATAGTACTCCATATATTATAATACACTCCCCATAGTCCTCCATATAATATAATACACTCCCCATAGTCCTCCATACATTATAATACACTCCCCATAGTCCTCCATATATTATAATACACCCCCCATAGTACTCCATATATTATAATACACTCCCCATAGTCCTCCATATATTATAATACACACCCCATAGTCCTTCATATATTATAATACACTCCCCATAGTACTCCATATATTATAATACACTCCCCATAGTCCTCCATATATTATAATACACTCCCCATAGTCCTCCATATATTATAATACACTCCCCATAGTCCTCCATATATTATAATACACTCCCCATAGTCCTCCATATATTATAATACACACCCCATAGTCCTTCATATATTATAATACACTCCCCATAGTACTCCATATATTATAATACACTCCCCATAGTCCTCCATATATTATAATACACTCCCCATAGTCCTCCATATATTATAATACACTCCCCATAGTCCTCCATATATTATAATACACTCCCCATAGTCCTCCATATATTATAATACACTCCCCATAGTCCTCCATATATTATAATACACTCCCCATAGTCCTCCATATATTATAAAACACACCCCATAGTCCTTCATATATTATAATACACTCCCCATAGTACTCCATATATTATAATACACTCCCCATAGTCCTCCATATATTATAATACACTCCCCATAGTCCTCCATATATTATAATACACTCCTCATAGTCCTCCATATATTATAATACACTCCCCATAGTCCTCCACATATTATAATACACTCCCCATAGTCCTCCATACATTATAATACACTCCCCATAGTCCTCTATATATTATAATACACTCCTCATAGTCCTCCATATATTATAATACACTCCCCATAGTCCTCTATATATTATAATACACTCCTCATAGTCCTCTATATATTATAATACACTCCCCATAGTCCTCTATATATTATAATACACTCCTCATAGTCCTCCACATATTATAATACACTCCCCATAGTCCTCCATATATTATAATACACTCCCCATAGTCCTCCATACATTATAATACACTCCCCATAGTCCTCTATATATTATAATACACTCCCCATAGTCCTCCACATATTATAATACACTCCCCATAGTCCTCCATACATTATAATACACTCCCCATAGTCCTCTATATATTATAATACACTCCCCATAGTCCTCCATATATTATAATACACTCCCCATAGTCCTCCACATATTATAATACACTCCCCATAGTCCTCCATACATTATAATACACTCCCCATAGTCCTCCATATATTATAATACACTCCTCATAGTCCTTCATATATTATAATACACTCCCCATAGTACTCCATATAATATAATACACTCCTCATAGTCCTCCATATATTATAATACACTCCCCATAGTCCTCCATATATTATAATACACACCCCATAGTCCTTCATATATTATAATACACTCCCCATAGTCCTCCATATATTATAATACACTCCCCATAGTCCTCCATATATTATAATACACTCCCCATAGTCCTCCATATATTATAATACACTCCCCATAGTACTCCATATATTATAATACACTCCCCATAGTCCTCCATATATTATAATACACTCCCCATAGTCCTCCATATATTATAATACACTCCCCATAGTCCTCCATATATTATAATACACTCCCCATAGTCCTCCATATATTATAATACACTCCTCATAGTCCTCCATATATTATAATACACTCCCCATAGTCCTCCATATATTATAATACACTCCCCATAGTCCTCCATATATTATAATACACTCCCCATAGTCCTCCATATATTATAATACACTCCTCATAGTCCTCCATATATTATAATACACTCCCCATAGTCCTCCATACATTATAATACACTCCCCATAGTCCTCCATATATTATAATACACTCCTCATAGTCCTTCATATATTATAATACACTCCCCATAGTCCTCCATATATTATAATACACTCCCCATAGTCCTCCATATATTATAATACACTCCCCATAGTCCTCCATATATTATAATACACTCCCCATAGTACTCCATATATTATAATACACTCCCCATAGTCCTCCATATATTATAATACACTCCCCATAGTCCTCCATATATTATAATACACTCCCCATAGTCCTCCATATATTATAATACACTCCCCATAGTCCTCCATATATTATAATACACTCCTCATAGTCCTCCATATATTATAATACACTCCCCATAGTCCTCCATATATTATAATACACTCCCCATAGTCCTCCATATATTATAATACACTCCCCATAGTCCTCCATATATTATAATACACTCCTCATAGTCCTCCATATATTATAATACACTCCCCATAGTCCTCCATACATTATAATACACTCCCCATAGTCCTCCATATATTATAATACACTCCTCATAGTCCTCCATATATTATAATACACTCCCCATAGTCCTCCATATATTATAATACACTCCTCATAGTCCTCCATATATTATAATACACTCCCCATAGTCCTCCACATATTATAATACACTCCCCATAGTCCTCCATACATTATAATACACTCCCCATAGTCCTCCATATATTATAATACACTCCTCATAGTCCTTCATATATTATAATACACTCCCCATAGTCCTCCACATATTATAATACACTCCCCATAGTCCTCCATACATTATAATACACTCCCCATAGTCCTCTATATATTATAATACACTCCCCATAGTCCTCCATATATTATAATACACTCCCCATAGTCCTCCACATATTATAATACACTCCCCATAGTCCTCCATATATTATAATACACTCCCCATAGTACTCCATATATTATAATACACTCCCCATAGTCCTCCATATATTATAATACACTCCCCATAGTCCTCCATACATTATAATACACTCCCCATAGTCCTCTATATATTATAATACACTCCCCATAGTCCTCCATATATTATAATACACTCCCCATAGTCCTCCATATAATATAATACACTCCTCATAGTCCTCCATATAATATAATACACTCCCCATAGTCCTCCATATATTATAATACACTCCCCATAGTCCTTCATATATTATAATAAACTCCCCATAGTACTCCATATATTATAATACACTCCCCATATTCCTCCATATAATATAATACACTCCCCATAGTCCTCCATATATTATAATACACTCCCCATAGTCCTCCATATATTATAATACACTCCCCATAGTACTCCATATATTATAATACACTCCCCATAGTCCTCCATATATTATAATACACTCCCCATAGTCCTCCATATATTATAATACACTCCCCATAGTCCTCCATATATTATAATACACTCCCCATAGTCCTCCATATATTATAATACACTCCTCATAGTACTCCATATATTATAATACACTCCTCATAGTCCTCCATATAATATAATACACTCCCCATAGTCCTCCACATATTATAATACACTCCCCATAGTCCTTCATATATCATAATACACTCCCCATAGTCCTCCATATATTATAATACACTCCCCATAGTCCTCCATATATTATAATACACTCCCCATAGTCCTCCATATATTATAATACACTCCTCATAGTCCTCCATATATTATAATACACTCCCCATAGTCCTCCACATATTATAATACACTCCCCATAGTCCTCCATACATTATAATACACTCCTCATAGTCCTCCACATATTATAATACACTCCCCATAGTCCTCCATACATTATAATACACTCCCCATAGTCCTCTATATATTATAATACACTCCTCATAGTCCTCCATATATTATAATACACTCCCCATAGTCCTCTATATATTATAATACACTCCTCATAGTCCTCTATATATTATAATACACTCCCCATAGTCCTCTATATATTATAATACACTCCTCATAGTCCTCCACATATTATAATACACTCCCCATAGTCCTCCATACATTATAATACACTCCCCATAGTCCTCTATATATTATAATACACTCCCCATAGTCCTCCACATATTATAATACACTCCCCATAGTCCTCCATACATTATAATACACTCCCCATAGTCCTCTATATATTATAATACACTCCCCATAGTCCTCCATATATTATAATACACTCCCCATAGTCCTCCACATATTATAATACACTCCCCATAGTCCTCCATACATTATAATACACTCCCCATAGTCCTCCATATATTATAATACACTCCTCATAGTCCTTCATATATTATAATACACTCCACATAGTCCTCCATATAATATAATACACTCCTCATAGTCCTCCATATATTATAATACACTCCCCATAGTCCTCCATATATTATAATACACACCCCATAGTCCTTCATATATTATAATACACTCCCCATAGTCCTCCATATATTATAATACACTCCCCATAGTCCTCCATATATTATAATACACTCCCCATAGTCCTCCATATATTATAATACACTCCCCATAGTACTCCATATATTATAATACACTCCCCATAGTCCTCCATATATTATAATACACTCCCCATAGTCCTCCATATATTATAATACACTCCCCATAGTCCTCCATATATTATAATACACTCCCCATAGTCCTCCATATATTATAATACACTCCTCATAGTCCTCCATATATTATAATACACTCCCCATAGTCCTCCATATATTATAATACACTCCCCATAGTCCTCCATACATTATAATACACTCCCCATAGTCCTCCATATATTATAATACACTCCTCATAGTCCTCCATATATTATAATACACTCCCCATAGTCCTCCATATATTATAATACACTCCTCATAGTCCTCCATATATTATAATACACTCCCCATAGTCCTCCACATATTATAATACACTCCCCATAGTCCTCCATACATTATAATACACTCCCCATAGTCCTCCATATATTATAATACACTCCTCATAGTCCTTCATATATTATAATACACTCCTCATAGTCCTCAACATATTATAATACACTCCCCATAGTCCTCCATACATTATAATACACTCCCCATAGTCCTCTATATATTATAATACACTCCCCATAGTCCTCCATATATTATAATACACTCCCCATAGTCCTCCACATATTATAATACACTCCCCATAGTCCTCCATATATTATAATACACTCCCCATAGTACTCCATATATTATAATACACTCCCCATAGTCCTCCATATATTATAATACACTCCTCATAGTCCTTCATATATTATAATACACTCCCCATAGTACTCTATATATTATAATACACTCCCCATAGTCCTCCATATATTATAATACACTCCCCATAGTCCTCCATATATTATAATACACTCCTCATAGTCCTCCACATATTATAATACACTCCCCATAGTCCTTCATATATTATAATACACTCCCCATAGTACTCCATATATTATAATACCCTCCCCATAGTCCTCCATATATTATAATACACTCCCCATAGTCCTCCATATATTATACTACACTCTCCATAGTCCTCCATATATTATACTACACTCTCCATAGTCCTCCATACATTATAATACACTCCCCATAGTCCTCCATGTATTATAATACACTCCCCATAGTCCTCCATATATTATAATACACTCCCCATAGTCCTCCATATATTATAATACACTCCCCATAGTCCTCCATACATTATAATACACTCCCCATAGTCCTCCATGTATTATAATACACTCCCCATAGTCCTCCACATATTATAATACACTCCCCATAGTCCTCCACATATTATAATACACTCCCCATAGTCCTCCATATATTATAATACACTCCCCATAGTCCTCCATATATTATAATACACTCCCCATAGTCCTACATACATTATAATACACTCCCCATAGTCCTCCATGTATTATAATACACTCCCCATAGTCCTCCACATATTATAATACACTCCCCATAGTCCTCCACATATTATAATACACTCCCCATAGTCCTCCACATATTATAATACACTCCCCATAGTCCTCCATACATTATAATACACTCCCCATAGTCCTCCATGTATTATAATACACTCCCCATAGTCCTCCACATATTATAATACACTCCCCATAGTCCTCCACATATTATAATACACTCCCCATAGTCCTCCATACATTATAATACACTCCCCATAGTCCTCCATGTATTATAATACACTCCCCATAGTCCTCCACATATTATAATACACTCCCCATAGTCCTCCACATATTATAATACACTCCCCATAGTCCTCCATACATTATAATACACTCCCCATAGTCCTCCATGTATTATAATACACTCCCCATAGTCCTCCATATATTATAATACACTCCCCATAGTACTCCATATATTATAATACACTCCCCATAGTCCTCCATATATTATAATACACTCCCCATAGTCCTCCATACATTATAATACACTCCCCATAGTCCTCCATGTATTATAATACACTCCCCATAGTCCTCCATATATTATAATACACTCCCCATAGTCCTCCATGTATTATAATACACTCCCCATAGTCCTCCACATATTATAATACACTCCCCATAGTCCTCCATACATTATAATACACTCCCCATAGTCCTCCATATATTATAATACACTCCTCATAGTCCTTCATATATTATAATACACTCCCCATAGTCCTCCATATATTATAATACACTCCCCATAGTCCTCCATATATTATAATACACTCCTCATAGTCCTTCATATATTATAATACACTCCCCATAGTCATTCATATATTATAATACACTCCCCATAGTCCTCCACATATTATAATACACTCCCCATAGTCCTCCATATATTATAATACACTCTCCATAGTCCTCCACATATTATAATACACTCCCCATAGTCCTCCACATATTATAATACACTCCCCATAGTCCTCCATATATTATAATACACTCCCCATAGTCCTCCATACATTATAATACACTCCCCATAGTCCTCCATGTATTATAATACACTCCCCATAGTCCTCCACATATTATAATACACTCCCCATAGTCCTCCACATATTATAATACACTCCCCATAGTCATTCATACATTATAATACACTCCCCATAGTCCTCCATATATTATAATACACTCCCCATAGTCCTCCATGTATTATAATACACTCCCCATAGTCCTCCACATATTATAATACACTCCCCATAGTCCTCCATATATTATAATACACTCCCCATAGTCCTCCACATATTATAATACACTCCCCATAGTCCTCCATATATTATAATACACTCCCCATAGTCCTCCATATATTATAATACACTCCCCATAGTCCTCCACATATTATAATACACTCCCCATAGTCCTCCATATATTATAATACACTCCCCATAGTCCTCCATGTATTATAATACACTCCCCATAGTCCTCCACATATTATAATACACTCCCCATAGTCCTCCACATATTATAATACACTCCCCATAGTCCTCCATATATTATAATACACTCCCCATAGTCCTCCATATATTATAATACACTCCCCATAGTCCTCCACATATTATAATACACTCCCCATAGTCCTCCACATATTATAATACACTCCCCATAGTCATTCATACATTATAATACACTCCCCATAGTCCTCCATATATTATAATACACTCCCCATAGTCCTCCACATATTATAATACACTCCCCATAGTCATTCATACATTATAATACACTCCCCATAGTCCTCCATATATTATAATACACTCCCCATAGTCCTCCATATATTATAATACACTCCCCATAGTCCTCCACATATTATAATACACTCCCCATAGTCCTCCATACATTATAATACACTCCCCATAGTCCTCCACATATTATAATACACTCCCCATAGTCCTCCACATATTATAATACACTCCCCATAGTCCTCCACATATTATAATACACTCCCCATAGTCCTCCACATATTATAATACACTCCCCATAGTCCTCCACATATTATAATACACTCCCCATAGTCCTCCACATATTATAATACACTCCCCATAGTCCTCCATATATTATAATACACTCCCCATAGTCCTCCACATATTATAATACACTCCCCATAGTCCTCCATATATTATAATACACTCCCCATAGTCCTCCATATATTATAATACACTCCCCATAGTCCTCCACATATTCTAATACACTCCCTATAGTCCTCCACATATTATAATACACTCCCCATAGTCCTCCACATATTATAATACACTCCTCATAGTCCTCCACATATTATAATACACTCCTCAAATTCCTCCATATATTATAATGTATACCATATTCCCTCATATAGTAGTATGTGACCCTTATATTATGCCATATAGTTGCATACAGCCCCCCTATCTGTTAATGCAGTCCCATAGTCCTCCTACTTAAATACATATGTGAAGCCCCGCTAGTATGTGTCGGTGCAGTACCTTCAGGGACTCCACGTGGATGGAACAGTCTGGTCACAGGTAGGGAATCTTCTTTTAGGATTGTCGTGACGCCACTCTCAGTATTGCGGTCAGCGGGGACCGCCACTGCAGATTAAGGGATGCCTGGGGCTGATGGTGGGTGCAGTCAGTATATTAGCCCCCTGAGAGTGAGGCAAGCCCCAGGCCCCGGTGTATGTGTGTGGGACCACAGGTCGCAGAATGACTCAAACACAGTCCAAGAAGTCTTTCAACGTGTTTACTCACTGTTTGGAGGTCACGGTGAGATGCCCGGGCGACACTGTGATAACCAGGTTGAACCAGGAATTCCAGGAGGCCGTTCTGAGGGTAGCTGTCCACTCGCCTTCCTTGCACTCTTTCTGTTTTAGGAGGATCCTTTGCTTGAAGCGTGGTAGGACCCCTCCAGGGAAGCTGTTACCACCCTGCTCCCCTCTCTCTGGCTCGTCTGCCGGCAGCGTGGCCTTGGTGGGATGGCTTCTGGCCCTGTCCCCTTATGGGCCTGGTGATTGCTGCTTGGCTCAAGCTCTGTGTAGTCGTGGTGAGGGCATGAAGTACCCCCCCCCACCTGTAGGTTAAGCAGCTCTGGATGATCTGCTGCCTGTACTGGGGACCTAGTTCCCCTTGTGTGCTCGGATACCGGGATCTCCGTACTCAGCCACCCTTCTCTCTGGATGATTTTCAGGCCGACCCACGGTACTCCTTTCTCCCCCGCTTTCAGCTACTGCACTCCTCAGGACCTGTCTGACACGAGAGCTCCTCTGCTCCCTTCCACACACTTCAACTTCTTCCTCCAGACTCTCCTCTTCCTCTCTCTCTCTGCCCTGCTTCCTAGCAACCAGCCCCTGAACACACCCCCAGCTGGGAATTGAAAGTTAACCCCTTCTGGCTACCCAAGGGTCCCCTCTGGTAATGTGGGAGGCCTGGTCACTATATGTTTGTGTGTGCACCTCATCCTGGCCTTTGGAGATTACCTGGAAGCATTGCTCCCGCATGGGTGCAATACTCTGTGGTGCCTGACCAGGTCAGTGGCGCCACATTCCCCCTTAGTTATCATCAGCACGTCCTCGGGCTGCAAAGACAAGAGAAAAGGTAAATACAAACTTTTCCCACACAGGGGCAATTATTTACATTTAAACATGCCAGGTACCATTCCACCACCAACCACCCACATGTCCGAACCCCACCCAAAAACCTCCAGGAGGTAGGTCGCCGGTCCTTTTGGTGACCAGGGCTGGGCCATCACATTCCCCAGACCTTTCCTCCAATCTTCCTCTCCTGAGGAGAGTGGTGTAAGGTAGGCCCCATAAACAGGCGTACCCGCTTCCGAGTGTTGGAGGGCAGGCCCCATAAACAGGCGTGCCCCCTTGTTGGTGCAGAGCCATGCCCCTCAACAGGCAGACTCTGGGGTTGATACCAAGGAGGTAACTTTTTACAATGCAAAAGTTTGTGGTTAAAGCCAGTTCATAACCAGTGGTCTAACATTTTAAGGAGGTCTCACAATAGTCCTTGTGGGCACATTTCGCTTAAACGTTACTTAACTATAAACAGGTTAAACATTACCTTTCATACCGTCACTTTGAACTAAACTGTACTTTCTCTATAGCGTAATGGGAGCTGACCAAAGTTGCTGCGGGTTGATCTACGCAGTACTATACTGTCATCTGTCTGAGGTTGTGTCCTCCCACCCGATGTATGTGTCTCAATGTGAATAATGGGTGTACTGGGTATTGATACCAGTGCATGGTCTTCTGCTTCAGCTACATTTGGCTCTTCCAGGTTCTGAACAGGTTCTTCTGGGTCTCTTACTTCTCCAGATTGAGGGAATGTAATAACCGGAATAACTACTGCTCCATTGTATTGAGGCCAACTTGCTGGAAAATCTCCAAGTACAGTATGGATCATCTTTTCTTTTGGTTCTTGAACTGGCAAAGGGTTGGGAATTTCTTCAGGGATTCTTAGTTGTTCAGGACATTTCTTTAAGCGATCTCTAGAAACGACAGCTGTTGTTTTTCCTCCATCTTTGCTGATAAGGCATGTCTTTTCATTGCTAAGCGTCGATGGTAACACAGTATAGGGTTCTTCTTCCCAGTGATTGTCAAGTTTATGACGCCTTCTCTTTCTTTTGAGAACTATATCTCCTGGCATCAAAGGAACAGCAGGTGCTTTTCGATTGTAGGCCTTTTCTTGTTTCTCACGCTGCTGAGTCAGGCTTCGCTCCACACACTCTTGTACTTTCTTGTATTGGGCTTGGCGGTTGGAATCCCAATCAGCACCTTGTTGATGGTCTTCAGGGGTCTCAACTCCCATTTCCAGATCTACTGGCAATCTCCCTGGTCTGGCCCTCATCAGGTATGCCGGTGTGCAGTTCGTGGAACTCACAGGGATGTTGTTATACATGTCCACTAGATCGGGCAGTTTTTCCGGCCACTGACTTCGTTCTTCTAGTGGGAGCGTCTTCAGAAGGTCGAGAATGATGTGGTTCATCTTCTCACACATGCCATTGGTCTGAGGATGGTAAGGCGTAGTACGGATCTTCTGGCAGCCATATAGGTTACAAAACTCCTTAAACACTTCAGCTTCAAAGGCTGGTCCTTGGTCAGTGAGCACTTGATCTGGATAGCCATGTGGTCGACAGAAGTGTGTCTGGAAAGCTTTGGCTGCAGTTTGACCTGTCAAGTCCTTGACTGGTACTACCACCAGGAATCTGGAGTAGTGGTCAACCATAGTGAGAGCGTAGTTGTAGCCTTGTCTGCTGGGTGCCAACTTTACATGGTCCAGGGCCACGATCTCCAGGGGCCGTTTAGTTTGGATTGGCTGGAGTGGTGCTCTCTGGCTGGGCTGGTCTTTTCTTCTAAGATTGCAGGGCCCGCAGTTTCGACACCACTTCTCTAGGGCAGATCTCATGCCCACCCAGTAGAATCTTACTTTAAGTAGGGCCTCCAGTTTCTTCCAACCAAAGTGGCCTGCACCATTGTGATAGGCTTCTAGCACCATCCTCGTATCCTTCTGTGGTACAATCACTTGCCACACCTTCTCATGCGTCCTCGGGTCAATGATGCTCCTGTAAAGTTTGTCTTGATAGATGAATAATCGACCCCTCTCCTTCCATAGGTACTGTGCCTCAGGTGGGGCTCCTTTGTCAAGGCTGGCGCCCGGCTGGCTGATCATTTTCTTTACCAAGCCTACCGCTGGATCATTTTCCTGGGTCTCCTTCCAGTTGTAGTGAGGTAGTGGGTTCAGGGTCACCTCTTGGCGGTTGGCACGCGGCTGCCGACACTGTTTTGCTCCATGGCGATGGAACGCTGGCAGCTCAATCTCTTCAAGATCATCTACATCTTCACCCTCGTCTGCTAGGTGAGGCATCCTGGACAGAGCATCTGCGTTGCCGTTCTTGCGGCCAGCTCGATACTTGACAGTAAAGTCATAATTCGCCAGTCGGGCTACCCAACGCTGCTCCATGGCACCCAATTTAGCAGTATCCAAGTGGGTCAGGGGGTTGTTGTCCGTGAAGACAGTAAATTTGGTGGCTGCCAGGTAGTGCTTGAACCGCTCTGTGATAGCCCATACCATGGCCAGGAACTCTAGCTTGAATGAGCTATAATTCTCCGGGTTTCTTTCAGTAGGCCTGAGCTTCCTGCTGGCGTAAGCAATCACACGCTCTTTGCCTCCCTGCACCTGTGAAAGCACTGCTCCCAGTCCCACATTACTGGCATCTGTGTACAGTACGAATGGCAGACCGTAGTCAGGGTAGGCTAGGATCTCTTCACCCGTCAAGGCCCCTTTCATTTGTCTGAAGGAGTGTTCTTCTGCTTCTCCCCAGTGAAATGGCGGGCCGGAGATATTTCCTCTCTTCTTTGGGTGGCCTACCAGGAGCTCTTGCAAAGGCGCTGCCATTTTCGTGTAGCCCTTGATGAACCTTCTGTAGTAGCCTACCAAGCCAAGGAACTGACGTACCTCCCGGACGGTAGTAGGTGTGGGCCATTCCCGGATGACTGTGACCTTCTCTGGGTCCGGTGCTACTCCTTCTGCACTGACCACGTGACCTAGGTACTGGACCTTTGGCTTCAGTAAATGGCACTTGGATGGTTTCAGCTTCATTCCATATCGGGATAGCGCTTCAAAGACTTCAGCCAGGTGTTTCAGGTGGTCCTCGTAGGTCTTGGAGTACACGATGACATCATCCAGGTATAGCAGGACGGTTTCAAAGTTGAGCTGCCCTAGGCAGCATTCCATAAGCCTCTGGAAGGTCCCGGGGGCATTGCAGAGTCCAAATGGCATGCTGTTGAACTCACAGAGGCCCATTGGGGTGGTGAAGGCCGTCTTCTCCCGATCTTCTTCTGCTACAGATACTTGCCAGTAGCCACTAGTAAGATCTAGGGTAGAAAAGTAGTTAGAGGCTTTCAAGGCAGCGAGGGATTCCTCTATCCTTGGCAAAGGGTAGGCATCCTTGTGTGTTATCTGATTTATCCGTCTGTAATCCACACACATCCTCATCGTGCCATCCTTCTTTCTTACCAGGACCAGGGGAGCCGCCCAGGGGCTACAACTGTCCCTTATGACGCCTGCCTCCTTCATGTCCTTCAGCATGTCCTTTGTGCGCTGGTAATGGGCTGGTGGAATAGGCCTATGTCTTTCCTTAATGGGAGGATGACTGCCTGTGGGTATGTGATGTTGCACCCCTTTGATCCTACCAAAGTCTAGTGGGTTCTTACTAAAGACCTGCTCGTATTCCTGCACGACCCTGTAAACCCCATGTTTCTGGTAGACGGGTGTAGAGTCAGTCCCCACGTGTAGTTTCTGGCACCAGTCCTCTAACTGCTTTTGGGAGGTCTCATCCTCTGTTGAGTCAGCTTGTGTCAGGGGACCTACAGGTGTTATGGCGTCATCTGAGCATGTAAACAGTTTGGCTATGGTAGCGTACCTTGGTAGTCTGGCTTCCTCCTCCCCACAGTTCAACACTCGTACAGGCACTCGTCCCTTGTGTACATCAACTACCCCCCTGGCTGTCAGAATCGTGGGCCAGTGGTCTGAATGAGTGGGCTCTAGTACAGCCTGGTAGTCTTGTCCTCTGAGACCTACCGCTGCTCTACACCACATCATCATTTCACTCCGTGGGGGTATCACAATGGGGTTAGCATCCATCACCCGTACACTACCAATCTCACCGCCAGCCTGTTTTACCTGTTGCTTCCTCAGAATGATTCGGATCTCCTTTTGCAAGGCTCTTTGCGACCTGCCCTCAGCACCTTCAACAATCTGGTGAAGCAACAACAACACTTCCCCTAGGCAATTTTCTATGACATTAGTGCCTAAAATCATTTGCGGGTTCCTTTCTCTAATATCAATGTGGCGCCCCTGACCTGGTCAGGCACCACTGAGTGCTGCACCCATGCTGGGGACAGTACAATACAGGTAATCCAGAAGGCTGACCGGGGTGTGGAACACAGGCGCATAGTGATCAGGTCTCACACATGTACCCATGAGAGGACCCCTGGGGATCCCAGGAGGGGGCAAAGCCTATACCTCCACTGGAATAGTGGCAGGGGGTTAAAAAGCCTCCATCTCCTCTCAAGGGGTGTGGTAAGAGAGTCTGGTTGCTAGGTGGCGTAGGCAAGAACAGGAGAGGAGGAGCAGTGAGTCAGTTAGAGTGAGAACTCCATAGGGCTCAGTGAGGAGCAGACCTGTGGGGCTGTTGCTGTCTAACAGCGCCCGCGCAGTGGCTACAGACGGGGGAGAACGGTCAACTAGGAGTGCTGCCTGAAAGCCAGCTTCAGCTAGCGAGTGCAACGGAGTGGGAAGTAAGGAGACTTCTAGAGAGCACCAGGCCCAACCGGGCGGCAGATCCCGAAGCGAGGATAGATTCACCTTTCCCTGCTAAACCTGCCGGTGTGGGGCTCTTACAGCCCACACCACAACAACCAAAAGCCGCAGCCACGTAACCGCAAGTAGGGCCCATAGGTCACAGGAGGCAAGAGGCTGGAGTGGCCTGGCCCGGGGAACAAGCACACGGCAAAACAAGAAGGGGAGAGAGGCTTGGAGCATCTTCCCTGGGTGACCCCCATAGGGACTCAAAGTCGGGGTCACCCCAAACCACCAAGGGCTAAGGAAGGCGAGTTTGTAGTCACCCTCATACAGTCAGCCGGAAGGATACCTGGTTCCCACCTGGTTCATCCCAGCTACGCCCGGGTTACTCACCCTGCCACCTGAAGTGAGTAAAAACCCTGAAAGACACTCTGCCTGTGTGTGGTCATTCTGCGACTTGTGGTACTTCAGCTTTACAAAGGGCCCTGGGGCTTGTCTCACTCTCAGGAGGCTACTACACCCGACTGCACCCACCATCAGCCCCAGGCGTCCTCTAACCTGCAGTGGCGGTCCCCTCTGACCGCAAATACTGAGAGTGGCGTCACGACTACAAAGAAGATCTCCTACCTGTGACCAGATCCAGCTACGTGGAGTCCCTGAAGGTATGCACCGATACAACACCTGTGGGGCTTCACATCTGGCGTCACGAACAGGATGAAGATCTCCTACCTGTGACAAGATCCAGCTGAGTGAAGTCCCTGAAGGTAATGCACCGACACAACACCTGTGGGGCTTCACATCTGGCGTCACGAACAGGATAAGGACTAGACCTGTTCAGACAGGTGACCATGTGCCTGGGCGGTCCGCTTGAAAAATTGGAAGCGCCGCCATATTGCCACCATGAAAAGCGCGCTGAAAAACAACAGCAGCCCGCGCTGGAAGAAGTTACCGCCCACGAAGAGGCGTGGCTACCCAGAGATCCCCTGCAGAGTTCTGACCTTGCCAGCTATGAGAGTGGAAGCGTCGAGAGACGGCGGGAAGGAAAGGAAGCCACAAGCCTGCTGCTGGGAGAGGAGCTGCTGAAAGAGGCAGAGCAGAAACTGGACAGCTTGTTACAGGAGGCAGCGAAGAGTCCACTGCTGGGAGATCGTGCAGAAGACGGCGCAGAAGAAATGGCGTCTGACCGCAGGAACCCAGAACCAGGCTCCGCTGCCTGGTGGTACCGAGAGCTGGCCCAGTTTTGCAACCGGCTGGAGACCCGGGTCGTGGAGCAGATTCGGGAGGAACGGATGGAACTGCAGGAGATGACCGCGGCGGTTCGGGCCTATGAAGGGAGAGCTGCGCGCCGGGTGTCAGGCGGGACGGCGACGACGCAGACCCCAGTGCTACCAACAACGGGTGAGTCGAATGATGCCCCGGCCCGCGCAAGTGCCCCGACCCCTGCTGCCACGTCCGCGGTCCCTGAAGAGGCGTCCGGTGCGGCGACGCTGAAGCAGGCCGCAGCCACGCCAGGTGCGGCCCTCCAAGCCCCAGAGGCTGCAGCGATGCCCTGCTCGGCCCACCAAGACCCAGTCCCTGCAGCGATGCCCTGCCCGGCCCGCCAGGACCAGGCCGCCGCCATCCAGGGCGCGGCCCGCCAAGACCAGGCCGCCGCCATACAGGGCGCGGCCCGCCAAGCCCAGACTGCTGCAGCGACGTCCAGCCCAGCCTGCACAGAGCCCCCTGCAACAGCGACACTGATCCAGGCCGCCGCCATGCCAGGCGCGGCCCGCCAAGACCAGGCCGCCGCCATCCCGGGCGCGGCCCGCCAAGACCAGGCCGCCGCCATACAGGGCGCGGCCCGCCAAGACCAGGCCGCCGCCATACAGGGCGCGGCCCGCCAAGACCAGGCCGCCGCCATGCCAGGCGCGGCCCGCCAAGGAAAGACTACCTCAGCATTTACCCCGGCCTGTAAGGCCAGAGCAGACACCGCTCCCCGGTCCACAGAGGTTCCTGATAGGCAGCCCACGGTGGGTGAAGACCCTGCATATTGGCAGATGAGGGCTGACCTGGAGGCCAAATTTCCACAATGGTTGGTGAGCCAGTACATACCCCCTCCGCATACCCCAAAGAGTCTCCTGCTAACTCCTGCAGCAGCTACACCAAGGAGTCCCTCACCTGGGCCGGCCGAAGAGCAGCCATCCCCGGCACTGCCACAGTTGGAGTGCCAGGAAGAACTAAGGGGGAGAGGAGGCCAGGAAGCAGAAGGGTTGATTCCGACTCCAGTGCCACCAGTAGCAGTTGTGTATTCAGAGCCGGAAATGCTGCCATACGCCCGCTGGGACGAGGAGGACCTGACCCCCTCTGCAGAAGAAGAGCTGCCTAAGAGCTTCACCTGGGAGCCCACAGGCATGGATCCAGCCCGCAAGACACGGCGCAGAAGAACACAGTTTGCTCCAGCACCACAGTCTCCTGAACAGAGAGCAGTCACCGCCAGAGACCTAAAGGAGAAGCGTTTGTTGAGAGAGTCCAAAGCCCAGGCTAGAGGACCCCTGTGTTATGGCGTAGTGGAAGATTTCAACTTGAAAAGTGGTTATGGCTTCATTGTAGCACCAGGAATAAAAGAAGGGATATTTGTAAACCGCAGAGATGTGAACGCTCATCTGCCAAGAGGACACCCTTGCAGAAATCTAAAGATGGGAGATTCCGTTCAGTTCACCCTGCATCAAGGCGAAAGAGGATTGTATGCTCTGGGCGTAACGCTATGTCCCAACAAACCTTACAGCCATCCCCTGCAACAAGAAAGACAAGAAAGACAAGACAGAGATAAAGAAACAGATACAGAAAAGGAATCAGATGCAGACCAAGAAAGGAAAGACACAGAACCTATAGATGAGGCAACCACAGATGAAGACAGAGACAAAGAGCAAGAAAGTCACAGGTGCCAGTGCCCAACGTGCCCTCGCCCTAGTGAAAAAGAGGAGTAAAGTAAAGTGCAGAAAAGAAGTTTTGACCAGTTAAAGTTTGCCAAGTTTTGTTTGCAACGTTAAAGAAATGCGCCCACAAGAACTATTGTGAGAAATAAACTTTAAGGCTATGAACTTGCTATAGCCACAAACTCTCGCAGTGTAAATAGTTACACCAGTGGCACCACCACCAGGGCCAGCCTGTTTAGGGGCTTGGCTCGTCTGCAACCAGGGGGGCCCGTCCGTAGAAAAGGGCCTTGGCTCACCTGCGACCAGAGAGCACGCCTGTTTATGGGGCCTTGGCTCACCACCACAAAGAGGGTACCTGGTCAGCACCAACTGTGGAGGCCGCCTCTGAATCCTGCCAGAAGAGGCTGACGGCGCGGATCCACCAGGCCAGGTATACCCTGAAACCACCAGCCCATGAAAGCCGCCTCTACATCCTGCCAGAAGTGGCTGAAGTCGCGGCCAACGGGAGTGGAAGATTGGAGGAAAGGTCTGGGGAAACGGATGGCCCAGACCTGGTTACCAACAGGACCGGTGACCTGCCTCCTGAGAGGGTTTTGGGTGGGTTAACGGACTTGTGGGTGGAGGGTGGTGATGTCTGATACCTGGTGCTTTTAAATGTTTTATGCATTTTAAAATGTTGTCTTGCAGCCCGAGGACGTGCTGGTGATAACTAAGGGGGAATGTGGCGCCCCTGACCTGGTCAGGCACCACTGAGTGCTGCACCCATGCTGGGGACAGTACAATACAGGTAATCCAGAAGGCTGACCGGGGTGTGGAACACAGGCGCATAGTGATCAGGTCTCACACATGTACCCATGAGAGGACCCCTGGGGATCCCAGGAGGGGGCAAAGCCTATACCTCCACTGGAATAGTGGCAGGGGGTTAAAAAGCCTCCATCTCCTCTCAAGGGGTGTGGTAAGAGAGTCTGGTTGCTTGGTGGCGTAGGCAAGAACAGGAGAGGAGGAGCAGTGAGTCAGTTAGAGTGAGAACTCCATAGGGCTCAGTGAGGAGCAGACCTGTGGGGCTGTTGCTGTCTAACAGCGCCCGCGCAGTGGCTACAGACGGGGGAGAACGGTCAACTAGGAGTGCTGCCTGAAAGCCAGCTTCAGCTAGCGAGTGCAACGGAGTGGGAAGTAAGGAGACTTCTAGAGAGCACCAGGCCCAACCGGGCGGCAGATCCCGAAGCGAGGATAGATTCACCTTTCCCTGCTAAACCTGCCGGTGTGGGGCTCTTACAGCCCACACCACAACAACCAAAAGCCGCAGCCACGTAACCGCAAGTAGGGCCCATAGGTCACAGGAGGCAAGAGGCTGGAGTGGCCTGGCCCGGGGAACAAGCACACGGCAAAACAAGAAGGGGAGAGAGGCTTGGAGCATCTTCCCTGGGTGACCCCCATAGGGACTCAAAGTCGGGGTCACCCCAAACCACCAAGGGCTAAGGAAGGCGAGTTTGTAGTCACCCTCATACAGTCAGCCGGAAGGATACCTGGTTCCCACCTGGTTCATCCCAGCTACGCCCGGGTTACTCACCCTGCCACCTGAAGTGAGTAAAAACCCTGAAAGACACTCTGCCTGTGTGTGGTCATTCTGCGACTTGTGGTACTTCAGCTTTACAAAGGGCCCTGGGGCTTGTCTCACTCTCAGGAGGCTACTACACCCGACTGCACCCACCATCAGCCCCAGGCGTCCTCTAACCTGCAGTGGCGGTCCCCTCTGACCGCAAATACTGAGAGTGGCGTCACGACTACAAAGAAGATCTCCTACCTGTGACCAGATCCAGCTACGTGGAGTCCCTGAAGGTATGCACCGATACAACACCTGTGGGGCTTCACATCAGTGTCCACAACAATCAGTCCTTGTCCCTTCATTTCCTGCCTTCCCACCTTTATGGTTACCTCTTTGACCCCGATCTGGTCTATAGGTTGTCCGTTGGCAGCATAGATGGTGAGGGAGGGGTCCGGTGGTCGGAGATCGTCGTCCGACCAAAACCTACGATAAAGGACATACGGGATCGTGGTGACCTGAGAGCCGGTGTCCAATAATGCCGGGGTAGGGATCCCGTCCAGGACAATGGACAGGACAGGACGTCCACCCACGTACTGATCACAGCAGCGACTTGGGCCTGATCTTCTTAATCCTGAGGACTGGCCCCCGGCCCCAGGTTTGGCTCGTTTAAAGGACAGGCCCTTGCATAGTGTCCTGCCTCCTGGCAACGACGACAGATGGGTTGTCCAGATGAGTCATAGCGATCACTGCTCCTGCCTCGGGTTGGGGGACCTCTTCTCCTCCGCATCCAAGGGACGTCCTCTGGGTTGTCAGCTAGCAGGATCCGATGAGGGACTTTGGTCTCTGAGGGCAACTGCATTGCTTTCAGGATTTGTGCGACGTCCTTAGTGAGCTGTTGCACCTGGGAGGATAGTGTATTTATGGTCTCTGCTGGCGTGTTGAGTCCTTTTGCAGTTACCAGGGCCTGCGAGGAGGATTCCGCTCCTGCAGCCGTGGAACTGGCAGGCCATGCTGGTGCGACGGGGTCTGTGTCCACAGGAGGTTGGAGTGCTTTCACTGCCCTGTCTTTCAGAATGGCAAAGTCCACGTCAGGGTGTTCCAGGGACCACAGCTTCATCTGCTTCCCATCCTCAGGAGAACGCAGGCCCCGCAAGAATTGTTCCTTCATCATCCGGTTTCCTTCCTGATCACTGACAGGGTCCACCAGCTTGAGAGCCCGCAGTGCAGCCTGCAGCCTGAGGGCATAGGCTCTTATGCTATCTTGGGGCTTCTGCCGGCAGTTATAGAAGTCCGTTCTCAGCTCTCCCTCGGTGCGGTGTTCAAAAGCAGCTGCTAGTTTGGCAAAGATGGTCTCAACAGAGCTCCGGTCATCATTGGTCCAGGACTCAGCTTCCAATTCTGCTGCCTCAGTCAATTGTCCCAGCACCACAGCGGCCCTCTGCTTACCAGTCATCGCGTGCATGTCTAGCAGGGTGCTGATCTTCTTCTTAAACCCGGTCAGCGTGTCTATTTTACCGGCGTATTGGGGCAGCCATTGCGCTCCTGGGACATACAGCAAGGAAACTGGCATTATGGGGGAGATTTCAGCCGGCGCGGCTGCGACCGCGGCACCGGCACCAGGCGCTGCTGCGTCCAGCGCGACAGGGGCTGGCATCGCTTGGGCTGCGTCGCCCTGACCAGGGGCATTACCTCCTGCAGCGTCCATTTTTCTTCAAAAATCTCCGCGCCCCCTTTCCACTTCCTGGGTCAGAACGCTCTCCGAATTGTGGGGGTTCTGGGGCGGCCACACCTCTTCGTGGGCGGTGCTCTTCTCCCTCGCGCGGGCTGCAGCGCGCGCTTTTGAAGATGGCAATATGGCGGCGGTTCAATTTTTGCGGTCGGACCTCTGAGGCACACGGTCACCTGTCTGAACAGGTCTAGTCCTTATCCTGTTCGTGACGCCAGAAGTTGTGAAGCCCCGCTAGTATGTGTCGGTGCAGTACCTTCAGGGACTCCACGTGGATGGAACAGTCTGGTCACAGGTAGGGAATCTTCTTTTAGGATTGTCGTGACGCCACTCTCAGTATTGCGGTCAGCGGGGACCGCCACTGCAGATTAAGGGATGCCTGGGGCTGATGGTGGGTGCAGTCAGTATATTAGCCCCCTGAGAGTGAGGCAAGCCCCAGGCCCCGGTGTATGTGTGTGGGACCACAGGTCGCAGAATGACTCAAACACAGTCCAAGAAGTCTTTCAACGTGTTTACTCACTGTTTGGAGGTCACGGTGAGATGCCCGGGCGACACTGTGATAACCAGGTTGAACCAGGAATTCCAGGAGGCCGTTCTGAGGGTAGCTGTCCACTCGCCTTCCTTGCACTCTTTCTGTTTTAGGAGGATCCTTTGCTTGAAGCGTGGTAGGACCCCTCCAGGGAAGCTGTTACCACCCTGCTCCCCTCTCTCTGGCTCGTCTGCCGGCAGCGTGGCCTTGGTGGGATGGCTTCTGGCCCTGTCCCCTTATGGGCCTGGTGATTGCTGCTTGGCTCAAGCTCTGTGTAGTCGTGGTGAGGGCATGAAGTACCCCCCCCACCTGTAGGTTAAGCAGCTCTGGATGATCTGCTGCCTGTACTGGGGACCTAGTTCCCCTTGTGTGCTCGGATACCGGGATCTCCGTACTCAGCCACCCTTCTCTCTGGATGATTTTCAGGCCGACCCACGGTACTCCTTTCTCCCCCGCTTTCAGCTACTGCACTCCTCAGGACCTGTCTGACACGAGAGCTCCTCTGCTCCCTTCCACACACTTCAACTTCTTCCTCCAGACTCTCCTCTTCCTCTCTCTCTCTGCCCTGCTTCCTAGCAACCAGCCCCTGAACACACCCCCAGCTGGGAATTGAAAGTTAACCCCTTCTGGCTACCCAAGGGTCCCCTCTGGTAATGTGGGAGGCCTGGTCACTATATGTTTGTGTGTGCACCTCATCCTGGCCTTTGGAGATTACCTGGAAGCATTGCTCCCGCATGGGTGCAATACTCTGTGGTGCCTGACCAGGTCAGGGGCGCCACACATACTCACTTCTCCTTGTTCCCCCACTGCTTCGGTCTAGTCAGAGTTTCCAGTCTTCTGCCGCTCTGCACATCTCAGCGGCGCACAGTAGTGATGTCATCGTGATCCGCTGTGCTGATCTGTCAGAGCACAGACACAATGGCAGAATGACGATTTCATCATTGTTTTCAATTGTATTGGCATCTTCAATGCTGATACAATTGAAAGTGCGATCCTCGGCAGGGGGAGCCTAGTGCCAGCACTGCCACCGGGTCCCATAGTGGTCACGTGGCCTGCCGCCATTGGCGGTGCTCCACTGGCTGAGGTCCTCGAGATCCCTGAACCCCCGGGCTTGGTCGCGATTGTTCCTTCCTTGGTTATGTCCTTCCTTTGATGTAGGCTCTCTTGCTGAGCCCCAATTTTTCCCTGCACATGTCAGCTGATCTAAACAACCATCATGTGCCTCTTACAAGCATGGATCGATCTGATCCCAGATCCCCAGGAGATCACATCAGGCCATGACGCACTTGTGATAGGTGGGCATCCCATTGTCTGCTCTGATCTGTTTTCACATTGTCGCGGGCAGGGGGTGACTGACCACGTCAGGGAAGGCTACCCAAGGTGCTCAGATCCGGGATCGTGGCTGGGGCTCGAGTGGCAGCCAGATTCGGGGCTCATGCAGTGGCCCGTCACCACAACAACTGAAAAGGGGTATTTACAAGGGAAGAGTTTGTCAGTGACGCCACCCGTGGGTTGCGGTGATGGTTGGTGACACTGCCGCTGCCTTGGTATGGTTGGGCTGGTGCTGATGGAGCTGGGCAGCAAGATGGAATCCCCTCAGTGGGTAGCGGAGGTGTAGCCCCAGGGCCCAAAGGATGGTGCGGGATTGCAGGGAGCAGTCTTTAGAAAAGGACCGGATGGTACTGGTTTACTCACTTTGGTAATAAATCACACAAAGTCCAGGTGGTAAACCAAGGCCGGATGCAGGGAGCCTCTGGAGGGGTGTGCTTGGTCCTGCACATGGGTTGACAGGACAGTGGCCCTTCCTCCTGCAGTTGTAGTTTCTTGTGTTTTGACTTAATCCACATAAAACGGGAGAAATCCGCTCCCCATATTTTGTGTACTGTGGGAGCCGTTGCCCGCAAAATCTGACCCTTGGTATCTCCGTGGGTTCTGGTGGACACCCTATTCCCCGCGTTGGGCTTCCGTTTCGCTCTCTGGGCTACTTGTGGGACAAGATCTGGAACCTAAGGCGCTTGCAGCGGTCCTTGCCCTGGGGTCCAGGTACCCTAACTGTGCACGGCCTCCAGACCGGATTCCCGCTGTTGGCATTGGTGGGCCACAACCCTGCCCCGGTCCACTTTAGGTCTCCTGTCGCCTGTGGTCCTGCTCTGCCGTCTGCCACCTAGTCCATTCAGGTAGTCCGGTAGTCCAGGGGCTCCAACCCCCGCCACCACTTCACACTCCTCTCAACTCCACTCTCCAGACTAATCTGCTGTGTTCTCTCCCTTGACACCTCAGGACCCCTAGGTGGCGTTCCCATCCGCCTGGTCCCACCCACTAGTGTGTCCCTATTGTCCCGGGGTGGGGTGACTAGGCTTTTGTGGCTGGTGTTACCTGTGTGTGGTGTTGTGTTGGTGAAATCCCAAGGAGAAGGTGATTCCTGCACCCAGGAGAGGGGTACAGTCATCTGTGACTACCTGGTTTTGCCAGGGCTTCAAAACATATTAAAAGGTTCAGCAAAAGTACTGCATAGCAAATATTAAACCTGCTGCGGAACCTCTTCTAAAAAGAGATGAGCACTATATGTCAGCTAATCAAAAGAACTTTCTGCAAACATGATCCCTGTGAGATGATAAGCGGTGCATTTTCAAGCAGATTAATGAGACATTTCAATTGATACATTTGTATTTGTAAAACATTGTTTCTAAAGTCTTGGCAAATGGGCAACATAAGCAGCTGATTATCTACCAAACTAGAAGATAATGTAAGAGAAAGCAAAGACCCCGCCATATGCCCGGGGCGATCGAGCGGCAGGTTGGCACGTTTGGGGAGGTCAGCAGATTTGGCAGAGAATGAGGAGAAGAGGGCGAATCGTTTGTATAATCAAAGATCGAAGACTTTCTCGGAGCCTCGATATCAGCAGTTACAGGTTGGACTTTTTTCGAGTTGTTTCGTAAAATGAGTAAAGTTTTTTTTTTAATAGATTTCTACAATTCCTTTGCGCTGTTGGGGGAATTCATTGCTGAAATGGCCGGTTGAGCAGCCAAAAGGGTTGCTTGGAAGTCTTTTCATTAAGTTTCCCCATTGTATCGTCTGCCCTAGATTCATGTATGACAAGTGGTATTCTCTTTAAAATATGCAACGCTTTGTATACGTAACATCTAAATTTCTAAAATATTAATCACAGGATTGGTGGAAAAATAATGATCCTCTATAATAATGGGATGTTGTTCCTTTCATTTAAATCTTGCATTAATAATAAAAATGAAAGCTCGCAGATCTGTGAAGTTGTCTCCACAGCGTCGCGGAATCACACTCACTTACCCTACATGTTAATAACGCGAGGAGCTGACACTCCAGAAAACAGGCCTGCAAAATAGAGAAAATAAGCTATGACATTTCCTTCCTTCCCCAAAGGAGTAACTGCCACCAACCAAAGTAGTTTCATGAAAGCGCTTTTGCTTTAGATGCCGAATATTAAGGGAGCAAAACACTTCAGGACACAGTCTTGTCACCAGATGTTTTTTGCCTGTAATGTATTTGTTAAGTGGTGTTCTTTTAAATAGGTCATTTAAAGTTTTACATTGTGCCAGAGACGCCGGCTGCTGGTATTTCTTCATATTTTTTATTCTATTTTTATTTATTTTAAAATCACAGTTATAAATATTCAAATCTTTCCGATACAATGTTGCAGAGTTCAAAAAATAACAGTTATTTTGCATTTATTACAAGCGAAATCATCAGGAATAGAGTTGAGCGGATCGCAAATAATCCGGGTCCGACGGATCAGTGGCGGGTTGACAGTGAAGTCCGGATCCGATTTGGAATCCGGCCCAATATATGTCAATGAGGAGCGGAATCCGGGATGAGAGAGAAGAGAGAGAAGAGAGAGAAAAGAAGAGAGAGAGAGAAGAGAGAGAGAAGAGAGAGAAGAGAAGAGAGAGAAGAGAAGAGAGATAGAGAGAAAAGAGAGAGGAGAGAGAGAGAAGAGAGAGAGAAGAGAGAGAGGAGAGAGAGAGGAGAGAGAGAGAGGAGAGAGAGAGGAGAGAGAGAAAGAGGGAGGAAAGAGAGAGGGAGGAGAGACAGAAGAGAGAGAGAGAAAAAAAAAAAAAACGGAACCGAATCGTGCACCCGGAATTCCGGGTTGGATCCGGATCCACCGCTGAAACCGCGTGGATCCGGATTTTTCCACTCCGGATCCGCTCAACACTAATCAGGAAGCATTGTATCGGCTTTTCATTCTAGAGTTTGGCTTATCGATCAGGATTTCAATTAGGCTTTCTGAAAGTCATTATCATAATATAGAAACTTCTAAACTTGTGGATACCTCCTTTCCTTTCTTAAGTGATCATTTACATTTATATTTTTATGTATAGAGATCAGAGCGCTGATTTTATCTCCTTCGGTCTGGTATATGATTACATTTCATTATCCTGCACCTTCCAATAGGGGGCGCTTACTGAGGTTTAATATGTACAGCTGACATTACATATTTCATTCATCCTCACTAGGTTACTAAACTTAAGGGTACTTTACACACAACGATATCGCTAATGATATATCATCGGGGTCACGGTGTTCGTGACGCACATCCGGCGCCGTTAGCGATATCGTTGTGTGTGACTAAAAGGATCGCAAAAACGTCAAAAATCGTTGATCGTTGACACGTCACTCCTTTTCATAATATCGTTGGTGGTGCATGCCGCTGGTTATTCCTCGTTCCTGCGGCATCACACATTGCTGTGTGTGACACCGCAGGATCGACGAACATTTCCTTACCTGCGTCCACCGGCAATGAGGAAGGAAGAAGGTGGGCGGCATGTTTCGGCCGCTCATCTCCACCCCTCCTCTGCTATTGGGTGGCCGCTTAGTGACGCCGCTGTGACGCCGCACGAACCGCCCCCTTAAAGGAGAGATTGTTTGTTGTCTCCAGCGATGTCGCTAAGCAGATATGTGCGTGTGATGCTGTTGTAGCGATATTGTTCCCTATGGAAGCGATCACCCCCATGACGAAACAGCAACGTGGGTGGGTGCTATCGCACACAACATCGCTAGCTGTCGCTAGCAATGTCGTAGCGTGTAAAGCACCCTTTAGACTTCAGTAAACACATAATATACACAGCGGTATTCATACGTCCTTCTCAAAGCTTAATCTGCCAAATTCCAGCCATCCTGAAGCATCCCCAGATCATCACCGATCCTCCACCAAATTTCACAATGGTTACAATACACTGTGGCTTGCTTGCCTCTTTAGGTCTCCATGTAACCATTACACGACCAGGTGATGGGCAAAGCGGAAAATTAGACTCATCAGAGAAGATTACCTTACTCCAGTCCTCTATGGTCCAATCCTTATAGTCTTTGGCAGACTTCAGCCTGGCTCTCTTTTGCTTCTCATTGATGAAAGGCTTTTTTCTAGCTTTACATGACTTGAGCCCTGGTTCTCGGAGCCTGTCATGAACCATTCTTGCCATGCACTTCACCCCAGCTGCCATTTGCCATTCCTTTTGTAGGTCACTTGATGTCATCCTGCAGTTGCTGAGTGACATTCAAATGAGATGATGGTCATTCCGGTCAGTGGAGAGTCGCTTTCGCCCTCTGCCGGTCTGAACTCTGGTTGGAATTCAACTGTCACTGCAATGGAATGGAATGGCTGTCAGACACGTGGAGAATCTTATTTTTATAAAAATGTGCAGTGGTCTCTTAATTTTTGCCAGAGCTGTATATATATATATATATATATATATATATATATATATATATATATATATATATATATATATATATTATATATATATGCGCACACACAGCGGGTGAAATAAGTAGTCAACAAGTCACTGATTTTTTAAAAATATTTCTAAGGGTGCTATTGACATGAATTTCTCACCAGATGTCAGTAACAACCCATTCAATCCACACAGGCAAAGAAATCAAACCATAAATGTCCATACATTTAGTTATGTGGGATAATGAGAAATGACATGGAAAAAGTATTATTTACTGAAATTTAATTAATACTTTGTCCAAAATCCTTTGTTGGTGATGAAGCTTCCAGATGCCTCCTGTATGGAGACACTAGTGACCTGCATTGCTCAGGTGGATTTTGACCCATTTGTCCACACAAACACTCCTCACATCCTGCAGGTCCCGGCTCCTTCTATGATCTCTGAGCTTCAGTTCCTTCCAGACATTTTCTATTGGATTCAGCTCCGGGGATCGGCTCGGCCATTCTAGCAGATTTATTTTAATTCTCTGAAACCAGTTCAGAGTTTCCTTGGCTGTGTGTTTGGGATCATTGTGTTGCTGAAATCTCCACCCTTGTTTCATCTTCATCATCCTGGTAGATGGCATCAGGTTTTTATTAAGATTGTCTCGGTACATTGTCCATTCATCCTTCCTTCACTTCACTGTTGTTGGTGTTTTGTTGGTGATTTACCTTTTGGCTTCCAAACATAGTGTATATTATTGCATCCAAAGAGTTCAACTTTGGTCTCATTTCACCAGACTATATTCTCCCAGTATTTCTCAGACTTGTCTAAATGTTGCTGAGAAAACTTTAAACAAGCATAACAATTATTTTTGTTCAATGGAGTCTTGTGTGGTGAGCGTGCATACAGGTCATGTAGGGGGAGTGCATTACTTATTGTTTTCCTTGAAGCAATTGTACCGGCTAATTCCAGGTCATCCTTGGCTCTTGGACAACTCTTCTGATATTTGTTTTCACTCTTCTGTCTAAAATTTTGCTGAGAGTACCTCTGGTAGGTTTATGGTGAAATTATGTTCTTCCCAATTCCGGATTATGACCCCAACAGTGCTCACTGGAACTTTCAGTATTTTAGAAATAATTCTGTAACCAATGTCATCAGTATGTTTTGCAACAATAAGGGGTACTTTGCACGCTGCGACATCGCTAGCCGATGCTAGTGATGCCGAACGCGATAGTCCCCGCCCCCGTTGCACATGCGATATCTTGGGATAGCTGCCATAACGAACATTATCGCTACGGCAGCTTCACACGGACTTACCCGCCCTGTGACGTCGCTCTGGCCGGCGACCCGCCTCCTTCCTAAGGGGGCGGGTTGTGCGGCATCACAGCGACGTCACACGGCAGGCGGCCAATAGAAGCGGAGGGGCGGAGATGAGCGGGACGTAAACATCCTGCCCACCTCCTTCCTTCCGCATAGCCGGTGGAGGCAGGTAGGAGATGTTCCTCACTCCTGCGGCTTCACACACAGCGATGTGTGCTGCCGCAGGAACGAGGAACAACATCGTATCTTCTATTGGTGCAACATTATGAAAATGTCTGACACTACACAGATCACCGATTTACGACGCTTTTGCGATCGTTTATTGGCGCATCTAGGCTTTACACGTTGCGACATCGTTACTGGCGCCGGATGTGCATCCCTTTCGATTTTACCCCGACCATATCGCAGTAGCGATGTCGCAGCGTGCAAAGTACCCCTAAGGCTATGAAGGTCTTAAGACAGCTCACTGGTTTTACCCATCATGAGATGTTTCTTGTGTAGCACCTTGGTAATGAGACACCTTTTTATCTTTTTATAGGCCATCAGTTGAACCAGCTGATATTATTAGGTGATATATTCACTAAGTAGCAGCATTGCTTTTACATCACTGATAGATTTCAGCTGGTGTCATGACTTTCAATGGCTTTTTGCTCCTCTCTTTCTTTAGATGTTCAATACGTTTTCACTGCAAATTTCTCATTCTTACACATCACTTAATTTATAGACATCTATGGTTTATTTTCTTTGCCTGTGTGAATTAGATGGGTGTATATTAAAAATTAATGGGCCAATAAAGTCTATATATTACTGTTATATATCTCAGTAATATTTATATGCTTATGAGATTTTAAAGCTTTTCCCATATTCACCTATATAGAAGATATTAGGCTATTTTCCTCGATAACTTACTAATTACTAGATTTTCCATCCCTCTTGTGTGTAACCTGGCCAGAGTTAATGGGTTTTTTTTTTAATTCCTTCTAATTAATGAATTCAGTCAAGACAACTGCAGGCAGAACATTACTGGGGACTTTGGGAACGGCGCATCATGGACCTGTGGCTGGGGTGATATAGAGAAGGTCTGGGCATACGTTCTAACCATAAATAACAGGTTGTCTCGCTGTTAATAGTCACTGCCTATAGGGTCAATTAGCAGCGGAAAGAAGTAACTTAATGAATTGTGAGTTTGTAGTTGGACATTAATTGGAAAACTTTTAGTAGCCTTCATTTTGGTCAATTAGCGCTGCCCTTTGTAGTAATGCAACGGAATCTTGCGTTCTCTTATTTTTCAGATTTCTCGTCATCGGAGGAATCACTCGCAACACTGTGTGACTGACAACCAGATTCATAAAGGTTTTTTAGTAAGTATATTTTATTCATAAGTTTAATGGTCTCTATGTGTTACTTGTCCTCTATCATATTCCACGGCCACACAGCAGGACCCTAGCCCTTCATGGTCAGCGCCAATTTTTATTATTTTTTTAATGGCCGTCTAAGGTGATCAGATTTTTAGCTGTTCTAGTCCCCTCATTTACTGGAAAAACAAGGGTCTCCTCTCCATGGCCATTATTTCCAAGCTAAGGGGGCAATATGGAAGACTAAAGTGTAACGCTAGGTACGGGGAAGTATTAAGCAGTCATCGAAAGGGAAGGGTAACCCTGTGTAGGGAAAGGGAAAATGGTGACCCCTGACCAAACCTACTGCTAGTCCCTGTGGTCCCTCATCACCATAGATAGGTTCCGCATCTATGCGCCGAGCTGGATACCTGACCCTAGGTATCCCTAGTGCTGGGCCCTAAAGAAGGAACAGGTGGGATGAGCTCTTCATCAAACCCACTAAATGCTAAAGGAAAACACAAGGAGGACACACAGGGGGAAATACATGAACTACTTATTAGATGACTCAGGTAGAAGATCAGCAGAGTTTTCAGCAACAATACCACAGAGGAGTACAAGCCACCTGCTTGCAATCAAGGCTTGAAAGAACTGAAAATATCACCAGCACCAGTCCAAAGGAAGGGGTATTTAAGAGAATGCTGATGATCAGCAGCTGGGTGGAAGTCGAGCTCTTGCTGGGTACAAAAGGAAGAGAGATAAATTCAGTAGGAAAGCTACCTATACCAATAAATACTGACAGCAAGAACAATGGAAAGTCAGGGAGCAATCGTTGTGATCTCCTTTGGCCAGAAACCACATGACTGTCTGTCACACGTAACACACCCATGACATTAAGAAGACCTATTTGGCTGCAGTGGTCTTGATAAAGCACTGGATTCTCCATTACAGATGGAACCTGATTGCTGCATTCAGTTAGTGACCCCTGATTGGCTGCAGCAGTCACTTGATAGAGGAAGTCAGGAGGGAGATGGGGAACTCCTGTGTCTTTTGTTTTTCTTGACATACTGAATACCAAGTTGAATGAATCAAAATTACCAGCTTTGAAAATAAAACAGGATTTTGTTGGGAGATGTATATGCTATATGTGTCTATATGATGCCACTCAGTGGCTGCGAGGTGAATTGCCACTTCTCAAGGTTTTGCTAACATGCTACAATAATGAATAATGTAGTGAATTTGGGAACAGAACATCATGCATTTGTGGATGTGGTGATTTAAAGATGCACTGGAGATACGTTCTAACCATAAATAACAGGCTGTCTTGCCATTAAAAGGAGCCTGTGACAAGATTTGGCAACTGTAGGCTGCGGCCACCACCAGTGGGCTCTTATATACAGCATTCTAACATGCTGTATATAACAGCACAGGCCACTGTGTAGAACGTAAAAATCACTTTATAATACTCACCTAAGGGGCGGTGCAGTGCAGACTGGCCGGATGGGTGTCTCCGTTCTCCGATACC
The DNA here is from genome assembly GCF_048569485.1 of Anomaloglossus baeobatrachus. Classification (NCBI taxonomy): domain Eukaryota; kingdom Metazoa; phylum Chordata; class Amphibia; order Anura; family Aromobatidae; genus Anomaloglossus; species Anomaloglossus baeobatrachus. The sequence goes on from NC_134359.1 coordinate 28,665,819, forward strand.
GGCACCTCCTCTTTCAGCCATCTTTGTGCTCCTTCTTCTCAAGCCTGGGTGCATGACGTGTCCTACATCATCCACAATAGCCGGCATTGAGGTCCTGCGCAGGCGCACTACAATACTTTGATCTGCCCTGCTCAGCACAGATCAAAGTGCGCCTGTGCAGAACCTCAATGCTGGCTAGTGTGAATGACGTAGGATGTGTCATGCACCTAGGCTTCAGAAGAAGGAGGACAAAGATGTCCAAAAGGGGAGGCGCCGGTACCGGAGAACAGAGACACCCATCCGACCAGTCTGAACCACACCGCCCTTTAGGTGAGTATTATAAAGTGATTTTTACGTTCTACACAGCAGCCTGGGCTCTTATATACAGTATGTTAGAATGCTGTATATAAGAGCCCACTGGTGGTGGCCGCAGCTTATAGGCCCCAAATCTGGTGACAGGTTCCCTTTAATAGTCACTGCCTATAGAGTTAATTAGCAGCAGAAAGAACAAAATGAATTATGAGTTTGTATTATATATGGTAAGAAATTGGAATCTTTACCAAAATTTGCGTAAAGTTAGAGGTAGACACATTTTAAGGTAACTCTTCCCTCTTGGAGCCCCCAGTGCATGGTTGAAGCACACACAGCCTCCCAATGATTGCAGGGGGAAGTTCGGTGACCATTTTTCCCGTCACTGCCTTATAGAAAAAAAACCCCTGTCATCTCACTTATTGATATGGATTCTAAACGGAAATGGTATTGGGTAAATCACGTGTGGATCTGTAGCCCATCACCAGCAAAGTCATAACAGTACCCCAAGGGTCAGACTACGATTTCTGCTATGGATTCTCTTACAAATCTCCTGCATGTGAACTTTCTTGTGCATATGGACTATGTGGCCACATGTCCTAAGTCTATTTTAGGAGCATCAGCGGTACCTGGATGAGATGAGCTTATCAATATTCGGCAAATGAAATTTTTTTCGAATTCTGCCTAAAATTTAGATTTACCAGAAGCAATTTGACTTGTTACTCCTCTTATGGCTTCCGCTATGACTTCTGCTGGCTCGCTTTTTCTCTCCGACCTCTGTCTCCACTCTTTGGTGCTGACTAGGACTCATGACATCATGACGTAGCGTGCCAAAACACATCATGACGTCATGTGAAGAAGACTAGAGACTGAAAAGAAAACTGGAGATGGTGGAAAATGAAAGTCAAGGCAGTGGAGGACTGGGCTCAGGGAGCTTCATCTCCAGGACAGGTGAGAGACCAGGGTAGTCTTGTCCCAATAGGTACGGGGAAGTACCAAGTGAGGTGCAAAAGGTAAGGGAAGGTGACCCCCTTGACCAAAGCTCCTGCTGGTCGCTGGGGTCCCTCACCTAGGTAGGTTCCGCACCTATGTGCCGAGCTGGATACCTGGCCCTAGGTATCCCTAGTGCTGGACCCTAAATAGGGAACATGTGGGATGAGCTCTTGGTCAACCCCATTAAACACTAAAGGAAGACACAAGAGGAGAAAAAGCATGAACTACTTATCCAGAGATGACTCAGGCAGATGTTCAGCAAAGCTGCAGCAATGATATTACAGATGACAGCAAGCCACCTGCTTGCAACCAGAGCTAGAAAAAACTGAATAATATCACCAGCACCAGTGCAGGGCAGAAGGGAGAATTTAAGCACCAAGAGAATACTGATGATCAGCAGCTGGGTGGAAGGCAAGCTCCTGCTGGTCCTAAAGGGGGAAGAGATGAAAATCCAGCATGAAATCTACCTATACCAATGAATACTGACAGCAGGAATAATGGAAAGTCAGGGAGCATTCTGTGTAGCCAAACACTGTGACCTTCTACTGCCAGAAACCACATGACCCTCTGTCACCAGTGACAAGTATAAAGTTTTTTGTTTTTTTTTAATCTCTGTTTCTTATGCGCCATGGTCTACAGAAACCCCAGAGCATAATAAATGGCTTTGTTTTACAAGAAATTCAATTCGTGTCCAATAAATTCAAATTTCCGAGCCGTGTTCGAAAGAATTTTCCTAAATCGAATTTCATCAGATTTGCTCATCTTAAGTATTTGGATAATGGAAGATGAAGACAAATGAATGAAAATAAAAAAAAGGAGGATAATAAAGAACTACGAGGGCCGAAAACAAAAAAATATATATTATATACAGTATTATAGTATATATACACACACACATACACATACATACATAATCCCATGGTCATGTGATACAAGAAGCATGAAAAAAAAGAATGTTTAAAAAACAACCTGCAAATACTTTGGCCCTTAGGGCTGCGCGGTTGTACCTTCGACACATGGAACAGTTCAAAGGAAAATTCAACTCAACTATATCCGTGAAGAATGGATGCCCGGCACATAAAATTTTCACAAATAACTTTAATTATACAAATGAATTCTGGAGATGTTCTCAGATTACTAGAAACAATTGGACTGTTTATTCTTCATATCTAATTGTCTCAGTGAAACATATCAGGTCGCCTTAAGGAGATTTTCCTGGTTATTTTTTTTTAACCTTCCCTCAGCTGGAAAGATGCAAGTAGGGCAACAATTTAAAGAAATGATGCAGATTCTTCCAGGCAGGTTGAATGCTACACAAAAAAAAAAAAAAGCTGTGCAGAACATGTGCAGATTACTGACAATCCCGGCATCTGTCTAATGAAGCTCTGCCGGGCTATTTTGATACATTTTTAGATTCTAATAAAGGGGAACAAGACATGAACTGTGCTCCGTGGAAAGTGCGAATGTATCTCCGGGCAGCTCAGCAGAAATAAAAGTATTTAGTAGTTATTTTGCAACTCTAATAGAAAACATTGTTAGTTTGTTCTTGACGGGAATTTGCTGCGTATGAAACATAGCAGGAATCGGGGGAATGTAGCTGATTAGTTGGCCATTATAATGTCACGATGGGTTGCAGGGTATAACAGGCATACAGGTACATGTTTATCTAAGACCTAGAGGAGATGAGGACAAGATATCCTAGAGAAGAGTGGGGCACTATGTCCTAGAGAAGAGGTGGACAACCCGTCCTAGAGGAGAGGTGGACAACACGTCCTAGAGGAGAGGTGGACAACACGTCCTAGAGGAGAGGTGGACAACACGTCCTAGAGGAGAGGTGGACAACCTGTCCTAGAGGAGAGGTGGACAACACGTCCTAGAGGAGAGGTGGACAACACGTCCTAGAGGAGAGGTGGACAAGACACCCTAGAGGAGAGGTGGACAACACACCCTAGAGGAGAGGTGGAAACCACGTCCTAGAGGAGAGGTGGACAACACGTGGAGCACTATGTCCTAGAGGAGAGTTGGACAACACGTCCTAGAAGAGAAGTGGACAACACGTCCTAGTGGAAAGGTGGACAACACGTCCTAGAGGAGAGGTGGACAACACGTCCTAGAGGAGAGGTGGACAACACGTCCTAGTGGAGAGGTGGACAACCCGCCCTAGAAGAGAGGTGGACAACCCGTCCTAGTGGAGAGGTGGACAACCCGTCCTAGAGGAGAGGTGGACAACCCGTCCTAGAGGAGAGGTGGACAACCCACCCTAGAGGAGAGGTGGACAACCCGTCCTAGAGGAGAGGTGAACAACCCGTCCTAGAGGAGAGGTGGACAACACGTCCTAGAGGAGAGGTGGACAACACGTCCTAGAGGAGAGGTGGACAACACGTCCTAGAGGAGAGTTGGACAACACACCCTAGAGGAGAGGTGGACAACACGTCCTAGTGGAGAGGTGGACAACACGTCCTAGAGGAGAGGTGGACAACACGTCCTAGAGGAGAGGTGGACAACACGTCCTAGTGGAGAGGTGGACAACCCGCCCTAGAAGAGAGGTGGACAACCCGTCCTAGTGGAGAGGTGGACAACCCGTCCTAGAGGAGAGGTGGACAACACGTCCTAGAGGAGAGGTGGACAACCCACCCTAGAGGAGAGGTGGACAACCCGTCCTAGAGGAGAGGTGAACAACCCGTCCTAGAGGAGAGGTGGACAACACGTCCTAGAGGAGAGGTGGACAACACGTCCTAGAGGAGAGGTGGACAACACACCCTAGAGGAGAGGTGGACAACACACCCTAGAGGAGAGGTGGAAACCACGTCCTAGAGGAGAGGTGGACAACACGTGGGGCACTATGTCCTAGAGGAGAGGTGGACAACCCGTCCTAGAAGAGAAGTGGACAACACGTCCTAGTGGAGAGGTGGACAACACATCCTAGAGGAGAGGTGGACAACACGTCCTAGAGGAGAGGTGGACAACACGTCCTAGTGGAGAGGTGGACAACCCGCCCTAGAAGAGAGGTGGACAACCCGTCCTAGTGGAGAGGTGGACAACCCGTCCTAGAGGAGAGGTGGACAATACGTCCTAGAGGAGAGGTGGACAACCCACCCTAGAGGAGAGGTGGACAACCCGTCCTAGAGGAGAGGTGAACAACCCGTCCTAGAGGAGAGGTGGACAACTCATCCTAGAGGAGAGGTGGACAACCCGTCCTAGAGGAGAGGTGGACAACACGTCCTGGAGGAGAGGTGTATAATATGTCCTGGAGGAGAGGTGGACAATATGTCCTAGACTAGATGTGTACAGTATGGCCTAGAGAAGAGGTGGGTAATATGTTCTAGAGGAGAGGTGGAAAATATGGCTTAAAGGAAAGGTTCACAATATGTCCAAGGAAAGAGGTGAATAATACATAAAAGAAGAGATATAGACAATATGTCCTAGAGGAGAAGTGGATAATATGTCAAAGAGAAGAGGTGGACAATATTCCCAGAAGAGAGGTGACAAAGAAAAACAAAACCTACAGGAAAAGTGGACAATATAGCCTAGAGATGAAGTTGGCATTATGGCCTAGAAAAAGGGTAAACGATATTTCCTAGAGGAGAGGTGGACAAAATCTCCCAGAAGGGAGGAGGTAGTTAATATGTCTTATGTTAAAGGTGGACAATGTGTCTTATTGGAGAGATGAAAAATATAATCTAGAGAAGACTTGGAAAATGTGGCCTAGAGGTGAAGAAGACAACATGACCTCAATAAAACAGTAACTGCATTTTTATCTTTTTTTTATATATATATAATTTCGTCTAACATGAAAATTTCTGAAACTTTACAAATTTCATTTATTAGAGGATTTGTCTTAATTCCTGTAAAAAAAAATAATTCCTTTTGGCTTCCTGCTTTTCACCAGTTTATTTGCTGGCTTCAGCTGCATTGATATCAGAATGTACTCATTTGGAGTACAGCTGATGGCAGTGATGGGACAACACCTGTCTCCTCATCTGAGTGTTCTGCTTAGGCCTCGATTCCACTTGCGCATTGCTTTCCATGTGAGAACATCAGAAGCGATATGCTAATGACCCTCTGCTGCGAGCATGAGCCGAGGGTCATGTGACTGTGATGCGATCTTGAGATCGGATCACAACTTCAGAGGGAAGGGAGAGAGCACTTTCTCCCCATCTCCTCGCTGCCTGTTTCACCGTACATTGCACTGAACTTGGATGACATCCGAGTGCAGTACGATGTTTCATACACATCCATAGACTTGTATAGGTGTGTGAGCTGAGACTCCCAGACAATTGCAACATTCTGCAATTCTTTTCTCAGGCCGATATGGCATAAGAAATCAATCGCAGATGGACACCACCCCATAGTTTTGCACTGGTGCGAGTGCAATCCGAGGTTTTTTTAGAAAAAAGCACTCATCCTTGCAAAACGCAAGTGGAACCGAGACCTTATCTGAACAATCTCCTGCAGCAGCGTATCCCCAGAATTAATCACTGGTGCTGAGCTGTCCAATCACTGCCATCATCTGTACTCCAAATGAGGATGTTCTGATATAAAGACCGTTAAATTCAGGCAAATAGGCTGGTGAAAAGCAGGAATGAAAAAAAAATCCATAATAAAGTCATTTGCAAAGCTTCCTAACTATTCATGCTGGTCAAAAATAATAATAATAATAATAACCTCCCATAATTGAACTTTTGACAGGTGTTTTTTTTTTTAAATAAACTTTTTTAAATAATAATAATTATTATTATTATTATTATTATTTAAAAAGGTTTATTTAAAAAAAAAAAAAAAACACCTGTCAAAAGTTCAATTATGGGAGAACCCATCTAAAGAGTAAAGAAAGTGACAAATATATACAATGTATTTAAGTATGGATATAATACATTTTTTTTTCTTTTAATTATTTACAGTTAAACCAAAGCAAAGAAGGAATATTAAATAAAACCAAGATATCAGAAAAGGGAAAGAAATTAAGGTAATGGTTGCACTTAATTCCAATTTCACTGACTACTGTAATCAATTGCAATGATACAACATGGATTTAATATTAATATATTGTTAATATATTAATATTAAGATAGTTAATTAATAAGACAATAAACATAAGGGATTTAATGCTCATTACATGTCATGAAAAAAATAAAAAATGGCATTTGATGGAGGAATAGAATACGATATTTCTTTTTATGAAGGTACAATTTTCATTACCTTAGCCTAAGTTATTGACCTCTGTTATGTACGGTATCATACTAAAGGATATGGACGCCTTTAGGAATTTACACAAACATATTGGAGGATAAAAAAAATTGCAAATGAGTTTCGTTGAAAATTAGCTTTTACAGGTTTTTGATTCCTTAGAAATTGCTGGCTGCAGAATGAGTTAACTGAGAATCTATCAGTGAGCTTTTTCTGAATGGGAATCTGTACTTCCTTCGTCTCATTATTTCTGAGCTGATTTATGACCACATCAAAGTCCAGCTCAACTTTGATATAATCCATGGTCATGATCCGATCAACAGAAAGAATCTCATAATAAAACAAAGGTCCTGATTTATCAAGACCGGCATTGTTGACGCCAGTTCTGATGAATCAGATGTGCCTGATTCATTAAGAGGAGGGAAGGAGAAAAAACAAAGATGTATATGGTGAACTTTGGAATGCGAATATGCATTACTGCAAAGAAAACAAAAAAAATTTGGAGAAAAAATTTGTTATTTTTCAAATAAAATTGGCCATATTTACTTGAGCCCAATAACCACGCCAAGGTATATAATGGAGTCAGGTCCTTTGTCTGTGCACTCCTCACAGTGATCTCAGGTGTTTTTAATTTTTCTTTTGCAGGTTTTTCTCTAGCCCTTTATAGAGGTCAGGAATGATACGAAAAAAGGCAGAAATGTAGACTAGGGCCCAGTTGAGAGTTATACCTTGACGTGGTAACTGGGCTCAAGTAAATTTGACCAATTTTATATGCAAAATAACTTATTTTTTCCCCAAAAATATTTTTCATGCTTTCTTTGCAGTAATGCAGCTTTTTCTCCTTCCTTCTACTTGAGTGCAGCTGCTATTTTTGATAATGTATACTATGTTCAGTTTGCAACAGTTCAGACTATGAGATTAAGAAGTGGCGTCAATTCTTCTATTTTGATTCATTAAGAGGAACTGGATTAAATGAAGTAGATAAGCTCCGGTGTCAATCCACCATTTTACTCTCATCTCGCCCCAGTTCCACCATATTAATAGAACTAATGTGAAAAAGGTGTGCAAAAATGTTGCTACTTATCAAAGTGTGTTTTGCCAGAAATGAACAATGCAGCCACCGATGTGCAGTGAAACAAAAAAAAAAACTATAAACGTTAAATGGTGGAATTTTTTTTAAATGCAAAAATCTAATGTATACAGCTCAGTGTGTGCATGTGTGTATGTATGTGTGTGTGTGTGTGTGTATGTATGCTAAAGAAATCTACACCGTCGCATTTACAATCACGACATTTTGCACAGACGCCTCATGTGACCCAGGGAGCGTCGTAGTCTATGTTTTGACAAGAAAATGTAACCCCACGCTTTACAGTTACTCTCCAAAAAAACAGCCTTCATTAAAGTAAATGAAGCCTGGAACTAATGGTTTTAATAGCAGCTGTGATTGGTTGCTATTGGAACAAAAGACATTGTTAGTATAAGAAGCTTATGTGTGAGGTAATATGATGTCGGTGGGGAGACAGATAGAGAGAGACAGAAAGAGACAGACAGGGAAAGAGACAGAGAGATAGACAGACGGGGAAAGAGACAGACAGAGGCAAACCTGGAAAGAGACAGACCTGGAAAGAGACAGACCTGGAAAGAGACAGATGGGGAAAGAGACAGACAGGGAAAGAGACAGGCAGACAGGGAAAGAGAAGACAGCGAGAGAGACAGACAAAGATAGACGGGGAAAGAGACAGACCTTGATAGAGACACACGGGGAAAGAGGCAGAGAACTAGAGACAGACAAGGAAAGAGATAGACAGACAGGCAGACAGGGAAAGAGACAGACAGGAAAGGACACAGACAAAGAGATGGACAAAGACACAGGGAAAGAGACAGGAAAAGACACGGGAAGACAGACCTGCGAAAGAGACAGACCTGGAAAAAAACAGACCTGGAAAAAAACAGACCTGGAAAGAGACAGACAGAAAATGGTGGGGAAAGAGACAGATGGGGAAAGAGACAGACCTGAAAAGAGACAGACCTGAAAAGAGACAGATGGGAAAAGAGACAGATGGGAAAAGAGGCAGACCTGAAAAGAGACAGACCTGGGGAAAGAGACAGACTGGGCAAGAGACAGACTGGGCAAGAGACAGACGGGGCAAGAGACAGACGGGGCAAGAGACAGACGGGGCAAGAGACAGACGGGGCAAGAGACAGACGGGGCAAGAGACAGACGGGGCAAGAGACAGACGGGGCAAGAGACAGACGGGGTAAGAGACAGATGGGGTAAGAGACAGACGGGGGCAAAGAGAGAGACAGACAGAGATAGAGAGAGACACAGAGATAGAAACAGAAAGACACCGAGATAGAGAGACGGACAGACATAGAGACACAGAGATAGAGACAGATAGACTGATACAAAGACAGAGTTAGGCTATGTGCGCACGTTGCGTAATTGCATGCAGTTACGCTGCGATCTGCACCACAGCGTAACTGCATGCGTCCTGCATCCCCAGCATAATCTATGAAGATTATGCAGGAGCCGTGCGCACGTGGTGTATTAGAGCGTGCGTTCTAAGAAGTGACATGTCACTTCTTTCTTGCGCTCTGCCTGCAGGTCCCGCTCTGTCTATGGGAGGGGCTGCAGTCAGAGCGCATGAAATCGGCTTTTTTTTTTTTTACGGACTGTTTCTGCAGCGATTTGAAGCGCACGTGTGCTGTTCAAATCGCTGCAGATATTTCTCCAGGGACAGTACGCAACGTACGCACAGAGCCTTAAAAACAGACAGACAGACAGAGACAGACAAGGAAAGAGACAGACAGACAGCGACACAGAGGCAGAGACTGGGAGAGAGACAGTTATTGTCCCGGCAATGCCGGGTACTACAGCTAGTATTTTTTTAAAACCCAAAATATATGTATTTAAGTAAAAGAAATTGTCCTTAAAGATGTCCATAACTTTTAAGGAATCCTTAAGTCTCAAATTGTTTGGGGCCTTTGCATTTCGAGGAAGCACAAAGATTGCAGAAAGGTTGCAAAAGAAATAAATTGCATCCATAAGTAAATATTTGTATTGTATATAATACATATCGTAAATATTTTTCTTTTCCAATTTGTAACATTTACCTTCCTTAAAAACCCCTTAAAGGATATAACAATTGTGATATCAATGATTAAACAGTAGTTAAAAGGCGTGTAATTACCGCTGATATTCATAAAACCCGTCATACTGATTCATTCCTGGCTATAACACGCTAACGCTACACATTATGGACAATGCACCTTGGAACTGATCTATCAAAGGTTGTATTTAACAGACACAAAAAAAAGATTTGCATAATGTTTGCATAATGACTCAATTTTGCCATATTAGATGCAATGACATAACATTTTTGATATCATAATGCTGGGTCATAAATTGACTCGATGTCATTATGCAAAATAATGCAAATTATATCATTTTTGTACAATATTTACTCGGGATCTCGGCTCGTGATGGAATGACCCTCATCACAGAGGGCAGCAAAAGAAAATACCTGAAATAAATGACTTCATAAGACCACAAAGAGGAGAATTAGGCGTGAATACGTTACCTTGGAGGCTCCAGATGAGACCCTAGTGCCTGAGAAGGGAGTGGGAGCCGGAGCGGGCCGCAGACTGACGAGCGCTTATCAGTCTGATCTATTAGATTTATCATAATACTTATATCTGTCCTAAGGTCGATATGCTAATATGGTATAGAAAGATCTAAATGTACTACATGATGCAAAATAACACTGAAATGATTTGTGTAATTGGAAGAAAATGTAAAATTTTAGACAATCATGCCCCAATATTTATCTATATCTGTTTTTCTCTCTCTGCCTTTCTTTATACAGTGTGTCCACCCATATCCTGTCCACCGCCATTAACTTCAGAACGGCGGCAGCTATAGGCATAGAAGTGGTGTCTAGGTATAGTAAAGTATCCATGCGCTACGCAATGAAGCCACCTATATCGCCACCTGGTGGAAAACAACAGAGTTAGCATTTTTATCTCGAAAACAGAACGATATAGAGGGAAAAAAAAGTGAATTACAAAGTTGTAGGGCATCATCAATTCAATACGAATCGACACCTTGCATACAGAAATGCTATGATTAGAACGCGTAAAACTCACAAGGCTGCGGACGTGAAGCGATACCTCATGGAGACCTTGCTACAAGTCATTGGGTATGGTGGCTGTGTGGAGTGGCCTCCACGCTCACCTGCCCTGACCCCATTGGACTTCTTTCTGTGAGGTCACATCAAACAGCAGGTGTATGCGACCCCTCCACCAACATTGCAGGACCTACGATGACGTATCACAGATGCTTGTGCAAACGTGTCCCCTACCATATTGCACAACGTGCAGCAAGATACAGTATGCTGTGCAGAGTCCAGATGGGCATTGCAGCTGACGGGGGCCACTTTGAGCATCAATGTTAAATTAGCGCCATATGCGAGACCAGCATTCAATGTTTTGAGGGGGTCATGGGTTTCATATCATAGCATTTCTGTATACAAGGTGTCGATTTGTATTGAGTTGAAGATGCCCTACAATTTTGTAATTCACTTTTTTTCTCTATCTCATTACGTTTTTGAGATAAAAATGCTAACTCCGTTATTTTCCACCAGGTGGCGCTATAGGTGGTTTCATTGCATTGCACATGGCTACTTTACTATACCTAGACACCACTTCTATGCCTGAAGCTGCCGCCGTTCTCAAGTTAATGGCGGTGGACAGGATATGGGTGGACACACTGTATACAATCCTCAAGAATTTTACAGCCTCTAACAGGTTTTCCTCACGGATTGCCCTACATTTACCTCCATCCATCTTCCTATCAACTCTGACCAGCTTCCCGGCCCCTGCTGAAGAAAAGCCTCCCCACAGTGTGTCGGTTTGTAGGGGAAGGGGAAAAATGTCACCTCTAGATGTGCAAAGCTGGTAGAGACATCCCCCAAAAGACGTGCAGCAGTACATGCAGCAAAAGGTGGTCCTACAAAGCACTAACTCGGGTGCTTTGCATGGGTGCACAAATGCATGTCATAATTTTCAACTTTATAATTTTTCAAATATTTAGAAATTCATGTTACATTTCCTTTACACTTCACAGATACTGGTTAGCTTTAGCACATAAAATTCTAATAAACTAGATTTAAGTTTGTGTAAATGAAAAAAATTGAAAAGTCCACAGGATATGAATACTTGTTCAAGGCACTGTAAATATTGAGTGCTATAAGTGGCAACTCCTATGTACCAATGTGCAGTGCAATCTGTCCCTTCAGCGTAAATGTGAAATATATAATAGAGCTACAGTGCAATCGGCTGCCAGTGCACCACATACTGCTACACCTACTATACCACCGCTGCACCCCTTAATCATCAGGAGCAGTGGAGGTCCTGGTCCCTGGAGACTGAGTCCCTCCTTATCGAAAAGTGATCACATAGCACAGTATATTCATAACATTTTGTTTCTGTGCTAAATTTTCTAATATCCCCTGCTTGTTCAGTGTCTACATAGTTTGGTCTATTCATTTACATTCTGGGCAGTGCAAACTGTACATAAAGTAATTTAATATCAGAAAGAATGTTGGTGTTAACATATGCAGAACAATGTATTCTCTCTGTACTGATTGTATTGTGTTTAATAAAAATGATCTCATTAAAAAAAAAAAGAAAGAAAATAAGTCCAACATAAGCAAGTCCAGATAGGAATGTATCAGATTGTTAACTCTTTATCATAGTAACAATCTGACATTTTAATGCAGGTCTGGAGTTTGATACAAACTGTATGTAAACATTATGCAAAGATTAGTATTTTGTTTTATATGTTTAAATATGTATCATACATAATGTATGTAGATTATATACATTAATGAACTGTAAAATGGACCTAGCCTTTAAAGCAGGTGCAAAGCTAAAGCGTTCTGCATGACTGCATCTAAGCTCATAAGCTGTTACCATCCCGTGCTCAGTCTCCACACTGGTTTGTCCTTGATACGCTGTTGCTGATTATTTTATTTTCATACACTTAACATATTCCCCCTAAGGTACCAGCTTTCACCTTTCCTCCTGTTGTCACATTCCATTATCTTATCTGTTTATGCTTTTCTTCATCTGCTCCTTTCTTTTCGCCAGTTATTCATTTCTTCGTTCTGTCTCTCCTTCCTTTGATCTTTTTTTCAGGTAATTTTCATTGTCTTATAACAATAAAGATACAAAGTATCTATAGGTGCAAAATATTTAATATTATAAATTGTGAATGGTTGTTCTTTATTTGTATTGTGCGAGTTTGTTGCACTTTTCTATATGGAGTCTCCTTTTTTCTTCCACATAAGTGTAAAGCTGGCGTTACACGCTACGATTTATCTGACGATACGTCGTTGGGGGTCACGGTTTCCGTGACACACATTCGGCATCGTTAGCGACGTCGTTGCGTGTGACACCTATGTTCGACTCCGAACGATCGCAAATAGGTTGAAAATCGTTGATCGTTGACACGTCGTTCAGTTTCTAAATATTGTTCGTCGTTTGGAACGCAGCAGACATATTGCTACGTTTGACACCCTACCAACGACGAACAACATCCACACGACCGCCTTGGTCAAACAATATATCGCTGAACGATTTTGCGTTGCTTGTGAGGTCGTTACGTGTGACCGCTAATAAACGACCTATGTGTGACCTCGGCAAATCGTAACAAGGATCTGGACATGTAACGTCGCTCATGAGATCGTTAGATAAATCGTAGTGTGTAAAGCGGCCTTTACTTTTGACTATGTATTGTGCCGGATCCTCTGCCTAAACCTCATTCAAATGAGTATTCTGAACTATATGAATCCTCTTAAGATGTTTCTCCAAAACAAAGAAAGTTGCATTACATGTAGATATAGAAGAAGGAAATAAGAATACAGAAGAGAGGATTATGTGGCCTCAAAAGAAGTGTATAAAGTAAGAAGACATTAAGCAGATGAATGGCCAACTGCCTATTCAACCACTTTATCACCTAACACCAGTTAAAAAATGACTTATATAAACCCCGTATAGGAGTTGTCCGGTACTATTTTATAGTTTTCTACTACAGGCCCAAGAACAAATAGGCAGGTAGCTGTCACCTACCTTCCTGATGCATATCTCTCCCGCGACAGAGAGGTCATGGACACCTGCTGTTGGCCATTCTGCTGCTTCTTGTCAGTAGAGCACCTCTTCTTCTTCTGCTCTGCTCTGTTGATGGGGCATGACTATTCACTGTTGATTGACAGCTGGCTCCCCACAGCTAGCAGTCCAACCTACAAAATATATATTTACTGGGGTTCTTATTCATTACTAACAAATAACTTCTTCATTTATGCTAAATATAAAATTATACACTATATTGCTAATATTTAAAATTCACCCTTAAAAAAAACAAACAATACAATAAAAAAAATTAGAGACTATATTCACCATTACTTTGTCCAATTATAATAACTGACTATCCCTAAAATCAACCCCTATTGTTTTATTCCTGCCTATACAGTGGAGGAACACCCTATATTATCTGAGTGCCCCTGCTCCACGGAGGCTATCCCTATTAGTTGCCCTGCCTTATCCTATATCCAGGCCTTAAGACCAATAGTATAGCTGATGACAAAAACCTTAATTGTAGGAGAGGCAAAAAAAATTAGGAAAAAAAAAAAGGAAAAAACGGAAGGAAGAAAAATAATCCTGGATCAATTAGTGCCCTGGAGCAATATATACAATGTAACACTTCACAAAGTACACCAAAAAAAGGCAGCCACATAGGAGATATATATATATATATATATATATATATATATATATATATATATATATATATATATATATATATATATATATATATATATATATATATATATATATCTCCTTTCTCCAATGCCATCCTTTTTATATAGTGTTGAGATCCTCTTCTGATGTAGATAGTAATTCCATTTCCATATTTTCATCCATTTAGCCCAAATAGGATAGTGGTGCTTGAGGACTCGTATACGATACATAGCTGCCCTCATATAGAAACGCACCACCTTGGGAAAGTTGTCCAAATTGGATCCCCTTAATTTCTTCTCGACGCGTTTCCCACCTACCTATCAGAAATAGGGGTTCATCAGGAGGCTTATTGGGATGTTACTATCCATGGGTATTCTAGTTACTGATGTTCCACATATGGATGCGGCTGGTATTGCACAGTTTCATTATTATTATTATTATTATTATTATTATTATTATTATTATTATTATTATTATTATTATAGCGCCATTTATTCCATGGTGCTTTACATGTGAAAGGGGTATACATAATAGGGACAAGTAGAATAATCATCAACAATACAAGGCACAGACTGGTACAGGAGGACGGAGGTCCCTCCCCGCGAGGACTCACAGTCTACAAGGGATAGGTGAAGATACAGTAGGTGAGGGTAGAGCTGGTCGTGCGGTGCTGTATCGGACTGAGGGTTACGGAAGGTTGTAGGCTTGTTGGAAGAGGTGGGTCTTCAGGTTCCTTTTGAAGCTTATCAAGGCAGGCGAGAGTCTGATGTGTTATGGCAGAGTGTTTCAGAGTATGGGGGAGGCACAGGAAAAATCTTGGATGCGATGGTGGGAAGAGGAGATGAGAGGGGAGTAGAGAAGGAGATATTGTAAGGATCTGAGGTTGCGTGCAGGTAAGTACCGGGAGACTAGGTCACAGATGTAAGGAGGAGACAGGTTGCGGATGGCTTTGTAGGTCATGGTTAGGGTTTTGCACTGGACTCATCTGGCAATGGGAAGCCAGTGAAGGAATTGGCAGAGAGGAGAGGTCGGGGAGTAGCGGGAGGACAGGTAGATTAGCCGGGCCTCAGAGTTTAGGATAGATTGTAAGGGTGCGATACTGTTAGAAGGCAGGCCACAGAGCATGAGGTTGCAATAATTCAGATGGGAGATAATAAGGGCATGCACTAGGGTTTTTGCAGCTTCTTGGGATAGGAATGTACGGATCCGGGAAATATTTTTGAGTTGGAGGCAGGAGGCGGCAGGTGGTGGAGAGGGCTTGGATGTGTGGCTTGAGAGAGCAGAGTCTAGAGTTACTTCCAGGCCGCGAGAACGTGGCACTGGGGAAAGTGAGCAGCCATTCACATTGATGGATGTGCCAGGTGGGGGGGGGGGGTTGAGTGCGGAGGAGGACAGACTATGAATTCTGTTTTGTCCATTTTATCTCAAAGCCTAACAATCAATGTCCAAATGACCACAGGAGGTTTACAGGCTGTTGTCACCGATTCCCCACTCTCTACAGCTGACCAGGTCCACGGACCACGCTTCCTCAGCCAGAGCAGTTTAGATACATCGTGCCATCGTCTTCCCAAAGTTAGGCAGCAGGGAGCCGGCTGTCAGTCAGCATCACATCTGCAGTCATTCCCTGTCAACAAAGCAGAGGGAAAAGGTGCCGCTCGGTCTAAATGAAGTCAACAGAAGCCACAGAATTGCCAGCAGGATTGGTCTATGACCACTTTGTCCCGGTAGAGATCTGAGCCGGTCAGATCAGGCAGGTAGTTAGCAGCTAGCTGTCTGGTAGTTTTTAGGCACATAGTAAAAAAACTAAAATAAAAAAATAGTCCTGGACAACCCCTTTAAGGACACGGCTATTTTTAGTTTTTGCGCTTTTGTTTTTTCCAAGAAACGATAACAAAATCCACCGCTCATCAGGTAACGCCACAGTTCTACCAAATTTGGGAAAAAATGTTGTTGAAATAACAAAGTTCACAACATTTTTGCCAAACATAGTGACTTTTCTACGTTTTTACACCAGTTTTCTGGTGTTAAAGCTTTAGTGATATTAGACCACAATATTTTTAATATTCCATCAATTGAGGCCTTGCTTCTTACATGATAAGTTGTTGATTTTATTGATACAATTTTGCTGTAGATACAATGTTTGGATTGGTTTTTATTTTTGGCGGGGGAGGTGTGGTGACCACAAAGAAAAAATCTGGCACTTACTTTTATTGATTTTATTTAATAATCTTGGGATATTTTAGTGATAGAAGTAGCTTTGGGCTTTAAAAAGTTGCAACAAATGTTAAGGGCAAATATAAAAAATATCTTTGATTCTGCACAAAATTCAGGAATCACTTGCACTATTTTGAAGAATTTGGTGCAAAAAAAATCAAAAAAAAAATCAATGAATATCACAATACAAAAAAAGATAACTAATAAAGAAAAACAAACATGCATATGTGGCACATTGTGAGTGCATGAGTGACGCCAGGTGTGAGAGGAGTTCTAGCGAGCGCCGCAACACAGAGGGAACACAAGGGCAGCAATACCATGATAGGCCCTTGCGCTAGGGAGAGGGGTGCAGATTCACCTCCTAACACTCACCTGTTGCTGATCCCTGCACTCCCTAATGTCTCTAGACAGGTCCTTTCCCAGTGTGCCGTCACGTGCCTTGGCTCTCGCTGGCCCTGAACTCACCCTGACTAGTGAAGTCCAGGTAGACAAACAGGTGGGCAAAGACACAATAAATACACTCCACAGCTTCTTCGGCAGGAACTTCTCAGCTGCAACAGAAGTGACATCTCAGCTTCTCCAGAGACTGTCTCCATCAAAGTGGACAGTATAGGTATGAGCTATAGCCGGCATAAATTGGAGTGGAGTGAATATTTATAGGAGAAGAAAAGGCACTAAAGCGGATCTGCGATCAACAATACACCATGACCTTCTGATCACAGATACCCCTGAGATCGCATCAGGCCGTGACACACTCATGACAATATTATAAATTGGGTTCTCGGTCTTTCACTCTGTAAGTTTTACAATTCAAGTTTCTTTTCTTAATTTTTAAAGCTAAAGACACCAAAGATTAAAATCTCAACATCTTTTATATTCTAGGAAAAACTGGACTACAACGTATGTTGTGCTTTCCGAAGAGAGGTTGGAATTCTACAGGGACGCCAAGGAGCTGACAGCAAATATGGTCAGTGCTTTGTGAAGATATGTATCATTTGGATCCAGTTGTAGATGGCATTGATGTATCATTCTATAATTGTTTAATATGGGCTATCAGTAGAGGGTTGATCCAACTTTGAGAAGTCATGTGGTCATCCCATGATCGTTTGGGACACAGCTCCCTGGGACGTCACAAGCCTTCAAATAAAAGGGTGGATGAATTTGATAAGAAGCTTTCTGTCATGATCCAGGTCTGTATCGGCCGCTGTGGTTTGATTATTTCACCAAGCTCTGGCCTGGTCATGTCAAGGGTTAACTCCTCCTTGCCTCACTCCGGTTTCTGGGACACTATCCTGGTGCTGCACCTCCGGTTCAGTGCCAGTGATAGTTTATGCTCTGCAGCGTGTGTTTCAGGCTCTGGTGAGTTACCTGATCTGTCCTGCCTCCCAGCTACTTTGTTCTGACCTGTACTCTCCTCCATTCATCCCAGTCCCTGACTACCTCCTCCTGTCTACTGTGTACCCTTCCCTGTCTGTCCTATCCCAGTCCCGACCTGTTTCTCCTCCTCCCTTTTTTGTACTTGAACTTCCCAGCATCTGACCTGTATCCTCGTTCCTAACTTCAGCGCCGTCTCTCCCCTCTGTTGCATATGTGACCTCCTGGCTTCCGACCCTCGGCTATCACCTGACCACAATTTGATTATTCCTGTGCTATTAATGAGACCTTCTCCTGCTGACCTGGTTTACTGACTACTCTACTGCCCTCTGGTGGTTTGCCTGCTAACTGCACTTTGAAGATTCACTGCTTGTACCTTCAGCATCTTCCTTAGTATAGTGTGACACTTTCCCTTCAAAGTGATTTTCCCACATTATGAAGACAGTTTAGAAAAATGGTTTTGGCTCTTTTATTCTCAGGATTGGCAGCTACCCCAATGGCCAGACCTCCAGCTATCAGGAACTGATCAATCATTTTTTATTAATAACACAAACCATCCAAGTTTCTTATATGCCTTAGTTTTAAATATGGTTTATATACTTTGTATTTTCGATATCTGTCTCTGTAAAGACCAGTATAGTGCATATATGATTCCCATGTGGTGTCTCCATGGGCCATTGGACTAAACCCGGCATCTAGGCTGCACATGACGTATCACATTCCTATGGATAATTAATTATCTTGTAATATTCCAAAAGTCATGTGACACCAGAGGGGATGATATCATTATTTCTATCAAAGCATCATACAAGCCAACGATAACTTTTTTAAAGTCCATAGGGCTTCAATCACTTTCCAAATCCACTGCGTAAGGGATCCGGCACTATGCTGTGACTTTTATCTATTACCAAGACCATAAAATGGATGCAATCTGACCTAAAAAATTGCAAAGATTAGAACATTTTTGGCTCACAATTTTTAGGGGAACTTCTGAGATGAGGTCACTGAGGTCCCCTGAGGTCAGCTTACCTGCGGTCACAGGTGAAGGGCCATGGAAACCTCCAGCTGTGACTGCAACTAACCTGTGTGATGTCACCACTCATTGCATGGCTCAGTCTCTGCCTGAACCTCACAGTGGGTGGTCATTATTGTATGGCCATGTGCTGTGCCATCATATGTAGCAGAGCTGGAAACGTCATGGGACCTCGTGGAGATTTTTATAAGAAACTACAGCAAAAAAAAAAAGGAAAAATACTTACTCAACTACTGGGTTTATGCAGACAACCATATTTCCGATCCAAGAAAACATCTGATAACACTCAGATCCATGTTATTCTATGGGGCTGTGCACAAGTCTGATTTTGAGTGTGACTTGCGCAATCGGATCAATTTCTCGAATGAGATGACATACGGTCGTCTGCCCCTGGCCATACAGAGAAACTAAAGCTCAACTTTTAGTTGTGTGATAATCTTGGATTTCACCAAAATATTTCCCTAAAGTAAAAATAAAAATTATGCAAGACAAACTAGAATAATGTCATGATTTGTGAACAAACCCTTTAATTTTTGGTTTGCTCTATAGAGCTACTCTGTGGTCAGATTACAATGATATGATTTGATTGTAAATATTACTGTACCTCAAGGTCTTTATGGGGCAAAATGATTGGAGCTCTCACGATTGACGCCAGTCGTGATTTTTTTCCCTTTAGTGGAACATTGTGGTTGGGAAGTTGCCACAATTTCACTGGTTTTACCGATTCATGACCAATAGTTTCAGTAGTGCAATCCTTAGCCAAATGTAACAGCCTAAGGAAAAGCAATTAAGGTATTTACAAAAATGTCTTGCTTAAATGATTTAAAGAAGGAACTTCAAAAAATTGCAACTCAATGTAGCGCAGAAAGTTATTGAAATTTTTTAATTGTGAAAAGACCCTTTTTTTGTGGTCAGATTACAATGGTGGTATGATATTTCTTAATTGTAACCATTATTGGACCTCAAGGTCCCTACGGGGGGGAATGACAAAAACAAGAATTTTAATATGATCGGAACTCTAAAAATTGATGCCAGTTGTGATTTTTTTTTCCCTTTATTGTTGTGATTTTGCCATGATTTCACTGGTTTTACCAACTCATGACCAATAGTTGCAGAAGCCAGGTGTAACAACCTAAAGAAAAGCGATAGATTACAAAAATGTCTTGCTTAAGGCAATGTGTGCACTAGAAAGTGACTTTTTCTTAAGGAAAATCCAGACCCCCTTAAAGAATCGCGCACCCGTGGTAAAAAACACAGCCCACACAGTTGTCAGCACAGCCCCTGAAAGCACAGCCCCCAACACAGCCAGCACAGCCCCCACCACAGCCAGCACAGCCCCAGCTGCAGCCAGCACAGCCCCCACCACAGCAAGCACAGCCCCCGCTGCAGCCAGCACAGCCCCCATCGCAGCCAGCACAGCCCCCCTACAGCCAACACAGCCCCCACCACAGCCAGCACAGCCCCCACCACAGCCAGCACAGCCCCCGCTGCAGCCAGAACTGCCCCCACCACAGCCAGCACAGCCCCCACCACAGCCAGCACAGCCCCCACTGCAGCCAGCACAGCCCCTGCTGCAGCCAGCACAGCCCCCACCACAGCCAGCACAGCCCCCACTGCAGCCAGCACAGCCCCCACTGCAGCAAGCACAGCCCCTGCTGCAGCCAGCACAGCCCCCACCACAGCCAGCACAGCCCCCACCACAGCCAGCACAGCCCCCACTGCAGCCAGCACAGCCCCTGCTGCAGCCAGCACAGCCCCCACCACAGCCAGCACAGCACCCATTCTCCACCTCCCAGTAAGCTACATTTGGATTTTAAGACGCATCCTCATAAGACCCATCAAGTGCGTCTTATAATCCGAAAATGATGGTAACTTAAAAAATTGCAACTCAATGTAGCGCAGAACATTATGTCCAAGTGCAGAGAAAATAACCCAACTGCTCCTGAACATGCAAAGAACATAAATGTCATATAATTAGGGAAAAATGTAAGTTGAGTTTTGCATTAATTAGTAAAACGCATGTGACTTCTGTCCTAGAAAGCCGAGCGGAGCACTCGCTATTTTGTCTATTGCTACAATTTTAGAAGCAAGCACTTGCAGCAAATTCCACTTTGTACTTTTTTTTCCACATTGTGCCCGAGGAGAGAGCATTGATCTTCGTTTTCCGAGATATGACAGATAAGTTGTTGAGACAAATCTGGCATGTATTCTTATAGCCTTAGATATAATGCGGTGAAAGTTTACAAAGCTCTGTGTGGCATTAAAGGGAGAACAAGTCAATGAGAGGATGATAGTGCAGGGACACACAGAAGCGCGTTTGACAGAGCCCCATTGTGAAGGCTACCCAAGGCTGGATGAGATCTGCCATACCTTATTGGAATGATGGCTGCCCGAGAAGGTGATTTTCAAGCTGGAGTCACTTAGAATAAGCCGTTTCCTCATTTGGCAGGTGACAAAGATCAGTTTAGTCCTCGCTGCCGAGAGTATCTGTCATAACGTATCTCTTTCTAATAAATGAAGAAAATATGAAAAACAAAGCAGAAAAGAAAGTGATATTTTTTATTTGTCACTGACTCTCGAGCGCGGCGAGGACGACTTGTCACAAAGCAAAGTCAGTAGAAATGAACATCCGGCTGCGCCTCTTCACCGCGAATCCAACACTCGACCATCGAGGAACAGCAAAACATGTAAAATTAAATCCTATTTTTTTTTTTTTTTTTTAAACACAGAATTTTTTTGTTTTAATAAATCAGGATAATTCTTTTCATTTAACCAAATTTTAAAAGTAATTTTTTTAAAATTTTAGAAACCTTTTTTGGGGCTTTTTAGGCTATTTATCTCTTGCAAACAGTTCAATTCAGTCATAGTTATTTAGGTTGAAAAAAGCCCCCGGTCCATCTAGTTTAACCTTCCTCCACCGATTATACATTTTGTCATTGTCATTTATAACCCAC
This sequence comes from Anomaloglossus baeobatrachus, assembly GCF_048569485.1. Lineage (NCBI taxonomy): Eukaryota > Metazoa > Chordata > Amphibia > Anura > Aromobatidae > Anomaloglossus > Anomaloglossus baeobatrachus. The sequence continues at coordinate 28,687,662 of NC_134359.1, forward strand.
AATGATGTGTGTACTGAGGAAATCCTCCAGCCCTGATATAAAGCTGTTATAGTATCTGCCATTACTACCTCTTGTGGTCGGCATTCCACAGTCTGACTGCTCTAACTGTAAAGAACCCTTTCCTATTTAGCTGTCGGAATCGCTTTTCTGCCACTCGCAGCGAGTGTCCCCTGGTCCTTAGTATTGTCTTTGGAACAAATAAGTCATGTGCCAGTCCTTTATATTGACCACACATGTACAGTACAGACCAAAAGTTTGGACACACCCCCTCATTCAAAGAGTTTCTTTATTTTCATGACTCTAAAAATTGTAGATTCACATTGAAGGCATCAAAACTATGAATTAAAACATGTGGAAAGAAATACTTAAAGTGTGAAACAACTGAAAATATGTCTTATATTCTAGCTTCTTCAAAGTAGCCACCTTTTGTTTGATTACTGCTTTGTACACTCTTGGCATTCTCTTGATGAGCTTCAAGAGGCAGTCACCGGAAATAGTTTTCCAACAATCTTGAAGGAGCTCCCAGAGATGCTTAGCACTTGTTGGCCCTTTTGCCTTCACTCTGCGGTCCAGCTCACCCCAAACCATCTCGATTGGGTTCAGGTCTGGTGACTGTGGAGGCCAGGTCATCTGGCGTAGCACCCCATCACTCTCCTTCTTAGTGAAATAGCCCTTACACAGCCTAGAGGTGTGTTTGGGGTCATTGTCCTGTTGAAAAATAAATGATGGTCCAACTAAATGCAAACCGGATGGAATAGCACGCCGCTGCAAGATGCTGTGGTAGCTATGCTGGTTCAGTATGCCTTCAATTTGAATAAATCCCCAACAGTGTCACCAGCAAAGCACCCCCACACCATCACACCTCCTCCTCCATGCTTCACGGTGGGAACCAGCCATGTAGAGCCCATCCATTCACCTTTTCTACAAAGACACGGTGATTGGATCCAAAGATCTCAAATTTGGACTCATCAGACCAAAGCACAGATTTCCACTGGTCTAATGTCCATTCCTTGTGTTCTTTAGCCCAAACAAGTCTCTTCTGCTTGTTGCCTGTTCTTAGCAGTGGTTTCCTAGCAGCTATTTTACCATGAAGGCCTGCTGCACAAAGTCTCCTTTAACAGTTGTTCTAGAGATGAGAAGGTGTGTCCAAACTTTTGGTCTGTACTGTATTTACACATATAAATGAGATCTCCTCTGAAACGTCTTTTTTCTAAGCTAAACAAATCCAACTTTTTCCTCCTCTCATCATACGGGCGGCCTCCATTCCTTGTAATAGTCTAGTTGCCCGCCTTTGAACTGCCTCTAACTTCTGAATGTCCTTTTTAAAATGTGGAGCCCAAAACTGGACCCAATATTCCAGATGTGGCCTTCCAAGTGATTTATAGAGAGGTAACAATACGTTGGGATCACAGGATCTAATCTCTCTTTTTATACACCCTAGAATCTTTTTTGCTTTTGCAGCTGCTGCCTGGCATTGAGTGCTGCTGCTCAGCTTATTTGTAACCATAATCCGCCAGTCTTTCTCCTGTTCTGTAGGCTGTGACGCTCAGCAGTGACCAGTATGTGCATTGTGGACAGAGATCGGACTGGTGTGCACCGATGTCTGCCTGAGCCCCTAAGGAGGTTGTTCGGCTGATGACATTTTTGAAAATAAAATTAAAATGCTAGAAATTATAAAAAGAAATGGTCAGTAATAGCGCTATCCTTTTCCAATGGTACTAACGATATGATGGGTTAGCATTGTAAAGCTCTCCGGGCAAGCACAGGATTAGAGGATCCACTGGACCGGAGGTACCGATCACTGGCCTAGAGGAGCAAACTAGAACAGCTACTGAGTCTTCACTAAAGCCACCGGAGGTGACGATAGGCACACACCAGGGCAGCCCCAAGGAATCAACGGTACCTTGGTAGGCTGACACCACAAATACAGACAGTCTCTGATAGCAGAAGCAGTAGCAGCTTATGTCGTGGATTGAGCCGGCATGAATAGATGGAGTACCAGCAGCCGGTATGGGTAGTTGTAGCAGCAGCAGCTGGTGTAGAAGGAATGGCCGGCGTGGATAGTTGTGGCAACAGCAGTGGATATCATAGGAGCTGCCCAAGAGGATACTTGGATATCGTGGAAGCTGTCCAAGGTTTGGAAGGAGACAGGTTGTAATGCCGCGCTCTTCACCACTCCATAATTATAGATGATTAATGTTTTTTTATTTCATGCACAGCTCCATGCGTTTCAGGCTCCCTTCATCAGGACATCAGACAAAAGAACATCAAAAAAGGGATTTAATGTTCTTTTGCCTGTCGTCCTGATGAAGGGAGCTAAGTACTCCTGAAACGCGTAGACCTGTGCATGAAATAAAAAGACATTAATCACCTATAATTCTGGATTGGTGAAGAGCCCGTCTACTTCCAAACCTTGAACTACTACACCCGGGGCTGCAGCTGTTTCACCGTTGAATACATACGTTTATAAGGGTTGTGACTGGCACAACTCCTATAGGTGAGTTCTTTACCTTTTCACTCAATTTCCTGTTTTGTGGATAAGACCCTATTGCGCTTTTCTTTCACAGTCTTCACTGTTATAACTCGTGGAAGCCGTCGGCATAGATATTTGCAGCAGCAGCGGACTTATCATGCACTGAAACACAGATAGGAATCAGCAACAGCCCAATGACAGCAGCAAAAAGGACCTGAGAACTAGCAACATATAGAACTCTTTGCCCAGGCACCTCCCTTAAGGGGAAGGTGCCTTAAATAACTGATGCTTGTCAGCCATGCTTAGAAGCACTTCAGGGTCAGGGCATACTAGCCCTTTAAGAAAAGGGGCATGTCTGTGTGTATCTTAAGGGCACTCCAAGGAGGCCTGTGCACAGGCCCCAGAAGACAGCGGCAGGAACAGGGATGGAGAAGTCACCGCTGGGCAGCCAAGAAGGTGAGAGTGCCAGCGTCCCTGCCAGGAGAGGGGGGCAGGACAGCGCAGGGATGCCATTATGAACATTACAGGGGAGGGATTAGAATCCCAGATATCAATACATGTATTTTATCCATTTTAATAAACCAAACACGTTTTGGCTGAGAACTAGCCTTCTTCAGGACGAGAACAAGGCTGGCTACCATCTTATATATTTTAACAAAAATAGGTGTCTAAAACCTCTTTAGGCCTCTTTCACACGTTCGTGAAAAATCACGCACGTTTTTCACGGGCGTTTCAAAGATGCGTTTTGCCCTCCGTGAGCCCTGTTTATGGCTCACATGTGTTTTCTCTGTGTTATCCGTGATAACACACGGAGAACGGGAACTTTCTACTCACCTGTCCCTGGCGTCGCTGTCGTGGTGCTGATCTTCGGTCTCCGGTCCTGCTGACTCCCCGCTGCTGCTGCTGCTTGCGGCCGCAGTGAAGTGAATATTCAATGAGCATAATGAGCGGGGGTCAGAAGCAAGTGACAGCAGCAGCAGAGACAGGAGGGCTGGAGAAGGTGAGTAAAGTTTTGTTATTTTTTTCTCAGACACGTGTGTTTTCTCCTCTCCATCGTGTGTCACATGGAACACCTCCGTGTGGTCCGTTTGCGTTCCGCGTGACACCCATGGTGCCGGAGAAAAACGGACATGTTGACGTGTGGAGCACACGGGAACACATATGCTCCACAAGTACACACGTTCCATGGCAGAACACGCATGCGAGCGCACACCCATTGATTTTAATGGGTCAACGTGTGCCCGTGTCTCCGGTACGTGAGAAAACTGACCATACACGTACCGGAGACACGGACGTGTGAAAGAG